>NC_133174.1:110878212-111503212 GCF_040802235.1 Manis javanica
TTCTGAAAAATGGCTTGTTCTAATAGCCAATCTTACTATGAAACTTGGATCAAGTCTGTAGTCTGGGCTAGAGACCATCTTGTCCCCTCTACTCACCCCCAACTGCTCGACCCTCTCACCGGTCTCTTTCTTTGCTGCCCAGGTATTCATACATAAAACTTTTCTTCAATACTACTTTTCCCCTGTACAAATACCATGTAAAGGCCATCAGCTTGGTCAGGCTCACCTGCATGGAGGTCCTGGATGCCCTGCACAACCTGTTAAGAACACTGTGCTTCTCTGACAACCTTCTGGTCTGACTCACCAGTATGCTCTTTGATTTCCCTCCCTGTGTGACAGACAGAACTGCTGCAGACTACGGGTTCTGGTGTATTTGTTTTTCATACAGTAAAGATCAAAGAAATTGAATACTTGTACAAATAATGCCTCTGGCATTATAAAGTAACTTAACCTTATCATTTAAAAACAGTGTTGTTAACTATTAGGGAAAAAGTATTAATGGAGAGTTCTCAGAGTAAGAATCACCTAATAGAGGTCCACACTGAGGAAAGAGAGAAGGGAGTTGTGACAGCTAATCTACCAAAATTACCTGGGCAAAGGGCATCTACCTAATTGAACTGTTCACTATGGAAATACAAAGGAAATAAAATCCAATCAATCAAAAACCTAGCATTATCAAAAAGGTAAAGATACAGTGTTAGGAACAATAGACGTTTTGTAGAGAAAATGCAAAATCCAGCATATGCTTGTATAGTGTTGTATTATAATATCACCAGGAAAACCAAGCAGCCATTAGTTTTTCTCAGCTGTCCCACTCAGAACTTGGCACAGTTGTGTCTAGGCCTCCATTTCTGTTTAAGCAAAGTAGACCTGAGGTGACAGAGGCAGACACAGTGCAAGCTATATTGGGAAGACACTTCTGGGTCTCCTAAGAAAATGAGCTAGATACTGTCCAGGCATCCAAAGGGAGCTCTCTGATCAGGGTGCTTGGGGTATGGTATAAATGGGAAGGACTTTGAGAGGAACATTTAACTAACTTCCAGTGAACCTAGACGAAGACCTAAGGTGGTTTGTGCCTTGGAGAGCCAGCCTATTAACTCATTGACTCTTATGGTAAACATGCCTACACCTTTACTCCTGTGCCTGGCAGTTCTTAATGGAGGTGATCCTAAGAAAGAAAAAGACCATGTGGCAGCATGGGAAGGGAAGAGTCAGAAATTGCTGGGCTACATGCCCCCTCCCCTCACAGCTGGCCATCCTTCTCCTGATTCCTCCTGTCCCACTCCCTTTTCTGGCCTTTCTTCTTCCATGTGCCTGGGGGCTGTCCAGTCTAGTACTTTTTGAGGTGTGTGCCTCTAGGAATGACAGGAGGGAGAGGTTGATTTACTCACCTACGGATTCCAGGTAGCAGAAAGCCAGTTGTTCTATAGCTTTGGGACCGCAGCCTTGCTTTGGGCTAAAATTTTGTGAAACAGAGGCTGGTGAGGGGAAGGGACTTGAATCTTGTCTATGTAGAGATCTCCACCTTAAGGGGGAAGCCAGGAGGTAAGATAGCTCTCCAGTGGCCCCAGACTTCCTTCTTGGAGGTGAGCTTCTTGTCTGTGCCTAATTGAAAGTACAGCTTTTGCCATCTTTAAAGCACTGAATTTCAACAGGGTCTTAAGTGCTTAAACAATAGGATATGTATCACATAGAGTACATTTCTGGACAGTTGGAGATGGTCACGGTGGCACCAGCACAAGAAGGCAAACACTAATGGACTAACCATCCAGAGCAGTATGATGATCCCCCCAAAAAGTAGTCTGCCATCATGGGGCATGTGGAAAGAGAGAGCTCTGTATATGTCTTGTGTGTGTTACTATTAACCAAGTTATAGGCATTGGGGGACTCCAGGGATACAGGGAATGTGTTTTCAAGAGGTAGTGGGCTAACTGTGGGACTAGTCTTTTGAAAGCTTGGAGTAACAACCCAAAAGTGAAATACTTACCAAAGCACTAAGCCTAAAAGATAATCCTTGGGACAAGTCATCTGGACTTTTCCATTAAAAATACTTTGTTTGGTCAAGGAAAAGGACAACCTCTTAGTTACTCCAAGAAAACATTTTTTCTTCCTCCTTTCTAAAGCACATTGTCCAAAGTACACATTTTGTAAGAAAGTCTACAACAGTTCATCCAGCATCATGACCCTTTTCTGAGAGCAGAAACCTCACAGGCATCATTATGATTCAAATAACAGGAGGACGTGAAGGTCATGTGTAGTCAGTAAAGACATTCAGGTTTAAAAAACAACACTATCAATGGGATTCCAAATACAACAAATCTTAAAAAATTCAAGAAGAGTGAAATTATAGTAAGTATTCTTTCTTACCATACTGGTATAAAACTAGAAATCAATAACAGAAGGAAAAGCAGAAAATGCACAGATAGGTGGAAATTAAACTATGTGCTCCTGAAGACCTAACAAAGCAAAAAAGAAATCAAAGGGAAATGAAATAACATCTCAAGACAAATTTGGAAACACAACATACCATAACTTACAGGGTGCAGCAAAAGCAGTTTTAAGAGGAAAGTTTACAGCAATAAATGCCTATATAGATCAAAAAGAAAGATCTCAGGCTTATATTATACCTCAAGGAACTAGAAAAAAGGAGAACTCAGCTCAAAGGTGGCAAAAGAAAGGAATAATAAAGATTTGATCAGAAATAAATGAAATAGAGAACATGAAAACAATAGAAAATATCAGTGAAATTAAAAGCTGTTTTTTTAAAAAAGATGAACCAAATAGAAAAACCTTTACCTATGCTAACCAAGAAATAAAAGAGAAGACTCAAATAAATGAAATTACAAATGAAAGAGGAACCATTATAACTGATACCACAGAAATACAAAAGATCACAAGGGACAATTATGAACAATTACATATCAACAGATTGGATAAACTAGAAGAAATGGATAAATTCCTAGAAATATACAACCTACCAAGATTGAATCACAAAGATCCCTAAAATTGGAACAGAATGACAATGAGGATACTCAATTAGTATTCAAAAAAACTCCCAACACAGAAAAGATCAATACCAGGTGGTTTTCCTGGTGAATTCTACCAAACATTTAAAGTAGAATGAATGCCAATCTTTCTCAAGCAATTACAAATAATCAAAGAGAAGGGCATATTCCTCAAGCTCATTGTACAAAGTCAGCAATACCCTGATACCAAAACCAAGTAAGGACACTATAACAAATGAAATTACAGACCAATATCTCTGATGAATATATATGCAAAATTCTCAACAAAATACTAGCAAACTGAATTCAACAGCACATTATCAAGTGGAATTTATCCCTGGTATGCAAAAAAGTTTTAAAATATAGAAATCAACAAATGTGACATACCACATTAACAAAAGGAAAGATTAACATCCTATAATCTCAACAGATTCAGAAAAAGCATATGACAAAATTCAACTTCCTTTCATGATAAAAACCCTCAACTAATTGGGTATAGAAGGAATGTATCTCAATATAATAAGGGCCATTTGTGATAACCCACAGTTAACATCATGCTTAATGGTGAAAGGGTGAAAGCTTTCCCTCTAAGATCAGGAACAAGACAAGGATGCCCATTCTTACCACTTCTGTTCATCTCTTCTATTTTACTAGAAGGTCTATCCAGAGAAAGTAGGCAAGGAAAAGAAATTAAAGGCATCCAAATCAGAAAGGAAGGAGTAAAATTGTCTTTGTTTGCACATGACATGACTTTATACATAGAAAACCTTAAAGACCCCACCAAACAACTCTCGGAACTAACCAACAAATTCAATAAATTTGGAGGATATGGAATCAACAAAAAGAACAGTTACATTTTTATACACTAAAAACAAAATATATGAAAAAGAAATAAAGAAAACTGTCCCATTCATAACACATCAGAAAATATAAAGGCTTAGGAATATGTTTAGCCCAGGAGGTAAAAGATCTATACACCAAAAATTATAAGACATTGAAAAAAGACACTGAAGAAGAACAAATAAAGGGAAAGAGATCTCACTTTCATGACAAGGAAGAATTAATATTGTTAGGATGTCCATATTGCCCATAGTCATCTACAGATTCAATGCAATCCCTATAAAAACTCCAATGTCATTATTAACAGTATTAGAAAAAAAACAATCCTACAATTTTTGTGGAACCACAAAAGACTCTGAATATCCAAAACAGTCCTGAGAAAGAACAAAGCTGGAGGCCTCACGAGTTCTGATTTCAAACTATATACAAAGCCATAGTATTGAAAACAGTATGGTACTGGAATAAAAACAGACATAGAGGGTAACAGAACATAATTGAGAGCCCAGAAATAAACCCATGCTTATATGGTCAACTAATATTTGACAAGGGAGTCAAGAATACTCAATGGAGAAATGATAGTCTTGTCAATGAATGGTTGAAACCAAAATCCCACAGACACCAGAAAGAGGGCCAAGTGAAACTGAACTTATCAATATTCTTGAAAGAGATTTCAAAATAAAAATCACAAGCATGCTCATGGAGGTACAGAAAAATATTAAAGAACTCAGGGAGGAATTCAGGAATGAGATACAAATCATTCAGAATACAGTATTTGAAATGAAACATACAATGGAGGGAAATAAAACCAGATTAGATGAAGTAGAGGAGAAACTAAATAAAAAAGAAATTAGAGAACAGGAATACAAAGAATCTAAGGCATAGAGAGTAAAAAGGATCTCTAGGAATGAAAGAATATTGAGAGAACTGTGTGATCAAGCCAAACGGAGCAATATTCATATTATAGGAGTACCAGAAGAAGAAGAGAGAGAAAAAGGGATAGAACGTGTCTTTGAGGAGATAATTGCTTCCCCAATCTTGTGGAAGATGATAATCTTTCAGGCCATGGAGGTGCACTGATCTCCCAACACAAGGGACCCAAGGAATACAATATGAAGACATATAATAATTAAAATGGCAAAGATAAAGGATAAGGACAGACTATTAAAAGCAGCCAGAGAGACAGAAATGATCACATACAAAGGAAAATCCATTAGGCTATCATAAGACTTCACAACAGAAACCTTACAGGCCAGAAGGGAGTGGCATGATGTATTTAATGCAATGAAGCAGAAGTGCCTTAAACCAAGAATACTCTACCCAGAAAGATTATCATTTAAATTTGCAGGAGGGATTAAACAATTTCCAGATAAGCAAAAGCTGAGAGAATTTATGTCCCACAAACCATCTCTACAGTGTATTGTACAGGGACTGCTACAGATGGAAGTGCTTCTAAAGCCAAATAGCTATCACCAGAAGAAATAAAACCATAGTAAAGAAAGTAGACCAATTAATTACGAAGCAGATGCAAAATCAAATCAACCACATGGAAAGTCAGTCAAGGAATAGAGAAAGAGTACAGAATATGATACTTAATATATAAAGAATGGAGGAGGAAGAAAAAGGAGGAAAAAAAAGAACCTTTAGATTGTGTTTGCAATTGTATACTAAGTGAGTTAAATGAGACTGTTAGATAGTAAGGAAGTTGCCCTCGAACTTTTGGTAACCACAAATTTAAAGCCTGCAATGGCAATAAATACATATCTATCAATAATCACCATAAATGTAAATGGACTGAAGGCACCTATCAAAAGATATAGAGTCACTGAATGGATAAAAAAATGAGACCTGTCTATATGCTGCATACAAGAGTCTCACTTCAAACTCAAAGACATACACAGACTAAAAGTGAAGGTATGGAAAAAGATATTTCTTGAAACTAATAGGGAGAAAAAGCAGGAGTTGCTTGTATCAGACAAAATAGACTTCAAAACAAAGAAAGTCACAAGACTCAAAGAAGGACATTACATAATGATAAAGGAGTCAGTCCAACAAGAGGATATAACCATTGTAAATAGATATGCACCCAACACCTATGTATGTGATACAAATACTAACAGAATTAAAGGGGGAAATAGAAAGGAATACATACATTTTAGGAGACTTCAACACACCCCTGAATCCAAAGGACAGATCGATCAGACAGAAAATAAAAAAGGTGACAGAAACAGTAAACAACACATTAGAACAGAAGGACCTAACAGACATCTACAGAACACTCTACCCCAAAGCAGCAGGATACATAAGTAGATGAATGGATAAAAAATTTATTTTCTTCTCAAGTGCACATGGAACATTTTCAAGAATAGATCATATACTAGGCCACAAAAAGAGCCTCAGTAAATTAAAAAAGATTGAAATTGTACCAACCAGCTTCTCAGACCACAAAGGTATGAAACTAGAAATAAATTATGCAAAAAAAAAACCCAACAAAGCCCACAAACAAATGGAGGCTTAACAACATGCTCCTTAATAGTCAATGGATCAATGACCAAACAAAAACAGAGACCAAGCAATATATGGAGACAACTGACAACCATATCTAAACACCGCAAAATCTGTGGGACGCAATGAAGGCCGTTCTAAGAGTGAAGTATATTCCAATATAGGCTTACCTCAGAAAAGAAGAATAATCCCATTGAATAGTCTAAACTCACAATTAATGAAACTAGAAAAAGAAGAACAAATGAGGCCCAAATCAGTAGAAGGAAGAACATAATAAAGATTAGAGCAGAAATAAATAAAAGTGAGAAGAATAAAACAATAGCTAGAATTAATGAAAGCAGGAGCTGGTTCATTGAGAAAATCAAAAAAATAGATAAGCCCCTAACAAGACTTATCAAGAAAAAAAGAGTCTATACACATAAACAGAATCAGAAAAAAGCAAGGAAAAATCACTACGGATACCTGTAGTAAACTTGACATGGATGAAACACCTGAATGTAAGTCATGAAACCATAAAACTCTTAGAAGAAAACATAGGCACAAATCTCTTTAATATAAACATTAGCTGACTGCGGCTTGTTCACATGCCTCAATACACAAAAAGCAAATAACCCTATTAAAAAATGGATGGAGGATACAACCAGACAATTCTCCAAAGAAGAAATTCAGGTGGACAACAGGCACATGAAAAGATGCTCCACATCACTAATTATCAAGCAAATGTAAGTTAAAACTACAATGAGATATCAGCTCACACCAGTTAGGATGGCCAACATCCAAAAGACAAACAACAACAAATGCTGGCAAGGATGCGGAGAAAGAGGAACCCTCCTACACTGCTGGTGGGAATGTAAATTAGTTTAACCACTGTGGAAAGCAGTATGGAGGTTCCACAAAAATCTCAAAATAGAAATACCATTTGACCCAGAAATTCAACTCCTAGGAATTTACCCTAAGAATGCAGGAGCCCAGTTTGAAGTAGACATATACACCCCTATTTTTATTGTAGCACTATTTACCATAACCAAGACATAGAAGCAACCTAACTGTCCATTAGTAGATGAATGGATAAAGAAGAAGTGGTACATACACACAATGGAATATTATTCAGCCATAAGAAGAAAATAAATCCTACCATTTCCAACAATGTGGATGGAACTAGAGTGTATTATGCTCAGTGAAATAAGCCAGGCAGAGAAATACAAGTACCAAATGAATTCCCTCATTTGTGGAGTGTAACAATGAAGTATACCTGAAGGAACAAAACAGCAGCATACTCACAGACTCTAAGAAGGGACTAGCAGTTACCAAAGGTGAGGGGTGGGGGGACGGAGGCAAAAGGGGATTGAGGAGTATTATGATTAGTAAACATGGTGTGTGGGGTGGTCATGGGGAAGACAGAGTAGCGCAGAGAAGACAAGTAGTGACTCTGCAGAATATTACTACACTGAAGGTCAATGACTTCAATGGGGTATGGGTGGAACTTGATAATATGGGCAAAGGTAGTAAACACAATGTTTTTCATGTGAAACCTTCATAAGAGTGTATATCAATGATACCTTAAGAAAAGTGGAAGAAAAAGTAAGTCTAGCCTCTTCTTATGCCTTTATCTCCTCATTAGTACTAGCCCTCATCCTGGTTTATAGGATTGCTGTTGGGTGTGGGGTGGTGAATGAATATATCTGTTTATGTAATACAATGACTTTGTACTGATTCAATATATAGTATCCTGGAATTTAGGGGGAAAGGGATTTTAGAGCTCATTTAGGCCCGCCTTTCCTCATCAGCTCTGCCACTTCTAGCTGTGTGACTTTTGACAAATCATTTAGCCTCTGTATATCTCCATTTTCTTTTTTTATAAAACAGAGAAAATAGTACATCTCAGGGTAGTTAGCATGTTTAAATAAGGTAATATTGTATAGCATTTAAAATAGTCCCTAACTCAGAAATTGTTTGGTTAGCTATCTTTATTGTGTCAGACCCTGTGGTAAAAGCTTTATATGCAGTTATCTATTTATTATAAGGACCATTCAAGAAAGTTATCATTGTACCATTTCATGAGTAAGGAAACAAGTGAAGCTCAGCGACGTTAACAACATACAAGTCATCCAGCTAATAATGCATAGAGTTGTGAGATGAACTATCTGTTAGATTCCACAGTACACACATGTTCTTTCTACTCCAACCTGCTGTTTGTAATTGTATGTGGAATCTGTTAGGCAGGTTTATTGTGAAGATTAGTTGAGCTAATGCATGTAAAGTGCCAAACAGACTGGACAAGAAAGGCTTAATGGCTGTTTGTTGATTTTGATAATCAAGGTGGGTTGGAATACCTGAGGAAAAGGTTCAGACCCAAGATGAGCATATAAAGATAGCAGAGAAATATGTGACTCTAAAGGATAGCCCCAGGGAGTTTTTTTCAGGGTGATGGGTTCCTTTGGAACAGTTCTAAATCCTGAGTGTGGTGTTGGTCATATGAAACAATACATGTGTTAAAATTTTCACAGAACCATATAGAAAGCTATTATATATAAAAATTGGTGAAATCCAAATAAAGCCTGTCTTACAGTTTAGAAAAAAAGATGGCAGAGAAGAGGGAGAAGGAAAACACAGAAATGCAATCTGGTAGTAATTTTGACCCGTAAGTAAAAAAAATCAAGAGAGGAGAATACATATTATCTATATACTTCCACAGTATATGTAGCAATAAACTGTCAGCAACCACCAACTAATAGCTCATAATAATTGAGATTCCTATTTAAATCTGGTTCATGGACCATGAGAGTAAACACAAGCACAATTTATTATTTACTAAGTTGGACAAATTTTCTTCTGATTGGCTAGCAGACCCAAATGAGTAGAACTTTGAAAAATAGTTCCCAGTAGCACAACTCTTTCTTTCTCTTTAAAAAAATTTTTATTAAGGTTTTATTCACATACACTCCAATGACAGTTTCACATGAAAAAACAATGTGGTTACTACACTTAACCATAGTATCAAGCCCTCACCCATACCCCATTGTAGTCACTGTCCATCAGTGTAGCAAGATGCCACAGATTCACTACTTGCCTTCTCTGTGCTACACTGTTTTCCTCGTGACCTCTCATACCATGTATACTAAATATAACGCCCCTCAATCCCCATCTCCCTCCTTCCCGACCTGTCCTCCCACACCCTCACCTTTGGTAACCGCTAGACCCTTCCTGGAGTCTGTGAGTCTGCTGCTGTTTAGTTCCTTCAGTTTTGCTTTGTTGTTATACTCCACAAATGAGGGAAATCATTTGGCACTTGTCTTTCTCAGGCTGGCTTATTTCACTGACCATAATATCCTCCAGCTCCATCCATGTTGTTGCAAATGGTAGGATGTTTCTATTTTTTGGCTGAATAGTTTTCCATTGTGTATATGTACCACCTATTCTTTATCCATTCTTCTACTGATGGACACTTAGGTTGCTTCCATATCTTGGCTACTGTAAATGGTGCTGCAATAAACATAGTGGTGCATATGTCTTTTTGAATCTGAGAACTTGTATTCTTTGGGTAAATTCCAAGGAATGGGATTCCTGGGTCAAATGGTATTTCTATTTTTAGTTTTTTGAGGAACCAGCAAAGTGCTTTCCACAATGGTTGAACTAGCTTACATTCACAACAGCAGTGTAGGAGTGTTCCCCTTTCTCCGCATCCTTGCCAGCATTTGTTGATCTTAAGTCTTCTCCATGCTGGCCATCCTTACTGGTGTGAGGTGATATCTCATTGTAGTTTTAATTTGCATTTCCCTGATGATTAGTGATGTGGAGCATCTTTTCATCTGTCTCTTGGCCATCTGACTTTCCTTTTTTTTTGATCAGGTTATTTGCTTTTTGGGTGTTCAGGGGTCTGAGTTCTTCATATATTTTGGATGTTATCCCCTTGTCAGATATGTCATTTACAAATATACCATCCCATACTCTAGGATGCCTTTTGATCTCTTGATGGTGTCCTTTGAAGTACAGAAGCTTTTTAGTTTGATGTAGTCCCATGTGTTCATTTTTGCTTTTGTTTTCCCTGCTCAAGTAGATGCGTTCAGGAAAAATTGCTCATACTTATATTCAGGAGATTTTTGCCTATGTTGTCTTCTAAGAATTTTATGGTTTCATGACTTACATTCAGGTCTTTGATCCATTTCGAGTTCACTTTTGTGTATGGGGTTAGACAATAATCCAGTTTCATTCTCTTGCATGTAGCTGTCCAGTTTTGCCAACACCAGTTGTTGAAGAGGCTGTCATTTCCCCATTGTATATCCGTGGCTCCCTTATCATATATTAATTGACCATATATTGTTGGATTTATATCTGGGCTCTATAGCCTTCCATTGGCCTATGGTTCTGTTCTTATTCCAGTTCCAAATTGTCTTGATTACTGTGGCTTTGTAGTAGAGCTTGAAGTTGGGGACCATAATTCCCCCAACTTTATTCTTCCTTCTCAGGATTGCTTTGGCTATTCAGGGTCTTTTGTGGTTCCATATGAATTTTAGAACTATGTGTTCTAGGTCATTGAAGAATGCTATTGGTATTGTGATAGGACTTGCATTGAATCTATAGATTGCTTTAGGCAGGATGGCCATTTTGACAATATTAATTCTTCCTATCCATGAGCATGGGATGTTCCCATTTATTGGTATCTTCTTTAATTTCTCTCATGAATTTCTCGTAGTTTTCAGAGAATAGGTACTTTCCTTCCTTGGTTAGGTTTATTCCTAGTTATTTTATTCTTTTTGATGCAACTGTGAATGGAATTGTTTCCCTGATTTCTCTTTCTGTTAGTTCGTCATTAGTGTATAGGAATGCAACAGATTTCTGTGTATTAATTTTGTATCCAGTAACTTTAATGAATACAGATATTAGATCTAGTAGTTTTGTAGTGGAATCTTTAGGGTTTTTTATGTACAATATCATGTCATTTGCAAACAGGGACATTTTAGCTTCTTCATTGCCAATCTGGATGCCTTTTATTTCTTTGTGTTGTCTGATTGCTGGGGCTAGGAACTCCAGAACTATGTTAAATAAAAGTGGGGAGAGTGGGCATCCTTGTTTTTATCCCGATCTTAAAGGAAAAGCTTTCAGCTTCTTGCTGTTATATATAATGCTGGCTGTGTGTCTGTCATATATAACCTTTATTATGTTGAGGTACTTGCCCTCTATACCCATTTTGCTGAGAGTTTTTATCATGAATGGATGTTGAATTTTGTCAAATGCTTTTTCAACGTCCATGGAGATGATCATGTGGTTTTTGTCCTTTTTGTTGATGTGGTGAATGATGTTGATGGATTTCCTTCAGTTTTGCTTTGTTGTTATACTCCACAAATGAGGGAAATCATTTGGCACTTGTCTTTCTCGGGCTGGCTTATTTCACTGACCATAATATCCTCCAGCTCCATCCACGTTGTTGCAAATGGTAGGATGTTTCTATTTTTTGGCTGAATAGTTTTGCGTCGCTGAAATTAATCCCACTTGGTCATGGTGTATGATCCTCTTGATGTATTTTTGAATTCGGTTTGCTAATATTTTGTTGAGTATTTTTGCATCTACGTTCATCAGGGATATTGGTCTGTAGTGTTCTTTTTAGTGCATGGTGTCTTTTCCTTGTTTTGGTATTAGAGTGATGTTGGTGTCGTAGAATGCATTTGGGAGTATTCTCTCCTCTTCTACCTTTGGAAAACTTTAAGGAGGATGGGTATGAAGTCTTCACTAAATGTTTGATAAAATTCAGCAGTGAAAACATCTGGTCCAGGGGTTTTGTTCTTAGGCAGTTTTTTGATTACCAATTCAATTTCTTTGCTGGTAATTGGTCTATTCATATTTTCTGTTTCTACCTGGGTCAGCTTTGGAAGGCTGTATTTTACTAGAAAGTTGTCCATTTCTTCCAGGTTACCCAGTTTATTACCATATAATTTTTCATAGTATTCTCTCATAATTCTTTGTATTTCTGCGGTGTCCGTAGTGATTTTTCCTTACCCCTTTCTGATTCTGTTTATGTATGTAGACTCTTTTTTTCTTGATAAGTCTGGCTAGGGGTTTATCTATTCTGTTTGTCAAAGAACCAGCTCCTGCTTTCATTGATTCTTTCCATTGTTTTATTCTCAATTTTATTTATTTCTGCTTTAATCTTTATTATGTCCCTCCCTCTACTGTCTTTGGGCCTCATATGTTCTTCCTTTTCTAGTTTCATTAATTGTGAGTTAAGACTGTTCATTTGGGATTGTTCTTCTTTCCTCAGGAAGGCCTGTATTGCAATATGTTTCCCTCTTACCATGGCCTTCACTGCATCACATAGATTATGTGTTATTGAATTATTGTTGTTATTTGTCTCCATATATTGCCTGATCTCTGTTTTTATTTGGTCATTGATCCATTGATTATTTAGGAGCATGTTTTTAAGCCTCCATGTGTTTGTGGGCTTTTTCTTTTTCTTTGTGTATTTATTTCTAGATTCCTACCTTTGTGACCTGAGAAGCTGGTTGGTACAATTTCAATGTTTTTGAATTTACTGAGCTTCTTTTTGAGGCATAGTATATGATCTATTCTGGAAAATGTTCCATGTACACTTGAGAAGAATGTGTATCCTGTTGTTTTTGGATGGAGTGTTCTGTAGATGTCTGTTAGGTCCATCCGTTTCAACATGTTGTTCAGTGCCTCTGCCTCTTTACTCATTTTATTTCTGGTTTATCTGTCCTTTGGAGTGAGTGGTGTGTTCAAGTCTCCTAAAATGAATGCATTGCATTCTATTTCCTCCTTTAATTCTATTTGCATTTGTTTCACATATGTAGGTGATCCTGTGTTGGGTGCATAGATATTTATAATAGTGATATCCTCTTGTTGGACTGACCCCTTTATCATTATGCAATGTCATTCTTTATCTCTTGTTACTTTCTTTGTTTTGAAGTCTTTTTTGCCTGATACAAGTACTGCACTCATGCTTTTTTCTCACTATTGGTTGCATGAAATATCTTTTTCCATCCCTTTACTTTCAGTCTGTGTATGTCTTTAGGTTTGAAGTGAGTCTCTTGAAGGCAGCATATAGATGGGTCCTGTTTTTTTATCCATTCAGTAACTCTATGTCTTTTGATTGGTGCATTCAGAGCATTTACATTTTGGATGATTATCAGTAAGTATGTACTTATTGCCATTGCAGGCTTTAGATTGGTGCTTACCAAAGGTTCAGGGTTATTCCCTTTCTATCTAACAGTCTAATTTAACTCACTTCATATGCTATTACAAACACAACTTAAAGGTTCTTTTTTTCTCCCTCCTTTTTCTTCCTCCTCCATTCTTTGTATGTTATCAGTCATATTCTGTACTCTGTGTCTATCCCTTGGGTGACATCTGTTTAGCCTTAAGATTACTTCCATCTGTAGGAGTCCCTCCAAAATGCACTGTAGATGTGGTTTGTGGGAGGTAAATTCTCTCAGCTTTTGCTTATCTAAAAATTGTTTAATCCTTCCTTCAAATTTAAATGTTAACCTTGCTGGGTAGAGTATTCTTGTTTCAAGGCCCTTCTGCTTCATTGCATTATATATATCATGCCACTCCCTTCTGGCTTGTAAGGTTCCTGTTGAGAAGTCTGATGATAGCCTGATGGGTTTCCCTTGGTATGTGAATTTTTTCTCTCTCTAGCTACTTTTAAAAGTCTGTCTTTATCCTTGATCTTTGCCATTTTAATTAGTATATGTCTTGGTATTGTCTTCCTTGCATCCCTTGTGTTGGGAGATCTGTGCACCTCCATGGCTTGAGACACTATCTTCTTCCCCAGATTGGGGAAGTTTTGAACAATTACCTCCTCAATGACACTTTCTACCCCTTTTTCTCTCTTCTTCTTCTTCTGGAACCCCTATAATGTGAATATTGTTCCGTGTGGACTGGTCACACATTTCTTTCAATATTCTTTCATTCTTAGAGATTCTTTTTTCTCTCTGTGCCTCAGCTTCTTTGTATTCCACTTCTCTAATTTCTATTCCATTTTCTGTTTCTTCTCCTACATCTAATCTGCTTTTAAATCCCCCCATTGTATGTTTCATTTCAGATATGGAATTTCTTAATGATTGAGTCTCCAACTTAAATTCGTTCCTGAGTTCTTGAATATTTTTCTGTACCTCCATAAGCATGTTTATAATTTTTATTTTGAATTCTCTTTCAGCAAGATTGGTGTGTTCAGTTTCATTTCACCCTTTTTCTGGGGTTTGTGAGATTTTGGTCTGAACCATGTTCTTTTGACGTTTCATTTCTCTGTGTGGTGCCCACTAGTGCCTAGAAGCTCCAGTCTCTGGAGCTGCTCAGCTCCTAGAGTGACACTGGGGGTCATAGGGGAGTGAACCTGGTGCCTGGTGGGAGGAAATATCTGTTTTCTGATTCCTGTTTGCAGTGCCTGTTTCCAGTGTCAGAGCCAGTGTGCCAAGCACACAGCTGTAAGCCTCTGTGATTTGCATCTCTAATTGTTATAGATGAGGTTTCCCTCTGGCTGGCCTGATGCCAGCCAGGTGACTGCTAGTTTGTGTTGTGAGCCGGTGCTGGCATGCCAGGAAGAAGGTGCAGCAGGCTTCGTGTCACATCCAGCAAGCAAAGTACTTTCTCTAATTTAATCCATAAAATGGGCAAGAGAAGTAATTGAGAGGTGGTGGCAAGATTTCCTCAGGCTGAGTTTTAGTCATTTTGAAGTGAAAAGAAACTGTGAATTAGAATTTCATATGGTCTTGGAACCATTTGTCCTTTACTGGAAGACACACACACACACACACACACACACACACACACACACACATATATATATATATACCTTTGTGTATACTACATTGAAATATACTTAATTATTCTGTCACTGAATTATACCTACATATAATACATATATATGTATACACATATGATGTATATATGTATATATATGTATATATGTATTCTGTACTCATATGTATATATGATACATATTTGTATATCTACATATATATATATTCATATAGCTACATATATATATTCATATAGAGATATATATGAATATATATATATATCTCATTACTAGGTTTCCCTGGTAATGGGCAACTTCCAAATGCTGGCATTCATCTTTCCTGTTTGGCACCCACCAAGTTCCCAAAGTTCAAAACTTATTTCCTAAGTAGGAAGAAGGCAACAGAAACACAGGAATGTCAGAAAGCCTAGGATAATGGTGTCCAAGTCCCGAGGCAGGTTTTAGAATTGCTGCCCCGTCTAACTGCTTTTTCAGGTATACTCACCTGCATTCTGGCTTCAGGCACATCCATGATTCTTGCAAGTTCCTGTCTGAGGAGACAAAATCAGCGTCCAATTCTACTGGGCTGGGCAAGAGAAAGCTGACTAGATTTTTACAAATGCATTCCCAAAGACCTCCTTGAGGAAGTAAATCACAGAATGATAACCAAGTCTCACTAACTGCTCATTTCTTTTCACAACTGGCTTTTGCACTTACCTCAAATGGCTTTACATTCAGTCATCCTGCACTGTCCAATGAGATGCCTTTCTCTTTTTTTCTCTTTCCTGCAACAAGTGTCTCTGTTGGGTAAGTCCTCCCACTTATTGTTGCTCTTCTTAGTGCTTCGATGCTGTGTCCAGTTCTAGCTAAACACTGTAACTGCCATTTCTTAAGAGGCTGTGTTTTTGTAGAAATGAATCCTAAGTGGTCTGCAACAATGCCTGGATCAAAATTGATTGGTTGTTTCCCATGGTGAGGAATTATTTTAACTGGAAGTTCCTCTTCAGTTAAATTTTGACTTAACTCTTGTGGTAGATCAGGCTCCATTTTAACAGCATACTCATGTGATTTTTCCACAATTTGACCAATGTCCAGAGGTCACCAAAGAGATTAGCACATGAATCTTTTGGGGTAATTATTTCTAATGGACAATTTGAACCTTTCTTGATAATTAATGAAGCAACCTCTTTAATGAAGACATTGTTTGTACCTTTCATGTTATCATAAAGTTCTTCATATGTTCCAAATTGTTGTAGTACATGATTATAAAGAGAATCAACCATTTGAGAAATAATTTCTATAGTCATTGGATTAAAAAAGTTTATTTCAGGATCATCAGCTACAACAGTAATGTTATTTCTGGAAATTTCAGCTGTCACAGATTTAGTCAACTGGGATACAATTTTATTTAACTCAGTTTTTGATAAGTGTTTAGCATCTTTGCTTGAGTTCCTTGGCAACTTTGCTAGTCTAGCCAAGAGCACGGCCAATGTTTCCCTTAAAAATCTGGCATCTACCATAGCCTCTTTTTCAGATGAAGGCTTTTTCTTCAATGTAAGGTCATCAATTATCTTAACCACTTTCATTTATAACTTGAACAGCTTCCAGAACTAACTCTGAACTTGATGCTTCTTTCTCTACTTGAGGATGAAATTCTGAATTGGAAATTTCCTTCACCATTAAAAATCCTATTATATCAGAGAGGACATTGCTCTTACCCATTAAATCTTTATACACTGAAATATGGGATCCAAAGTGCTTTAAAACACGATTATAAACAGAAGTAACCACTTTTTCAATAGTTGCCTTGCCTGCTAATGATAAACTGGGTGATTTTGTGGCTTGTGGTACTTCTGTAATCTGACTTTTCAAGATATAGTCTTGGAATGAACTTAAGATTTTTGAGGACATTTTTTGCATTTCAGCATTTAGAAAATTGTTTTGTTCCTTATTTGCTTTTGGAAACACAGTTAAAAGCTTTGACAACAAATTTCCAGCAATTTCTTCTATTATGTTCAAAGGTAGTTTTGATGGCTGAGGTTGGGGAACCTCACTGGTTTGGAGAATATCTTTAACGATATTTTCAAAAAGATTCTCAACTTCTGCATACTGGTGTGGCATTAGCTCTCCAGGAAAATAGTTCTGCAACTGATTAAGAGTCACTTTGTGTACAATTAGATTAACTATGGTTTCTAACAGTATTTTACTATGACTGCTGATATAACTTTGAATGCTCTCTTGAGATCCAAATTGTGTCAAGAGATTATTATAAATACTCGGAACCACTAACTGAATACTTTCACCATCATTAGGATGTAAGGATTCTACATACTGTAGAATCATATTTTTATCTTCAGAGATCTGTGTTATAATTGTATTTACTAACTTCATTTGAAGGAAATCTAGTTCTGTGTACAAATTCTCAGATATTTCTCCTTTAGCACTGGCTACTGCTGAGAAAATTTTTGAAAGAAGAGAAGAAACTGTATGTTCTATAAATTCATGAGGCAGCATTATGATATATGGAGACAGTGTCTGGCAGGCTGTCTCTGCCATCTTATGGACCTTTTTCATAACCTCCTTAGACTCTAGAGGCAAGCATGCTGAAACTAGAACATCATGATGAAGTACTAAGTTTGGCTGATGCTGAAAATTTTCTTCTGTTATGACATTTGTTGGTTTTGTTGCTAAATTTTCACCATTACTATTTATGTCCTCACAGATGGAGTCTTGAGATCTATATTCCTGCAAAATATTGTATATAGAGGAGTGAACAATCTTATTGACCAACATTTTATCGATTGATGGTATTTTAGCTATAAAAGGTACCTCATCTGGGATAGGGGGGCGCTCAAGGTGGTGGCGTGAGTAGGGCAGCAGAAATGTCTTCCCAATACGATATATATTTTGAAAATACATCAAATACAACTATTCGTAAAGGAGAGAACAGAAGATACACTACAACAGCCAGGCTACATCTACATCTACGAGAACTCACCATCCTGTGAAAAGAGTAAGATACAAAACCGTGACCTGGTGGGACCCGAGCATTCTCCCCATGCAAGCTCACTGGGAAAAGAATCAGAGTGGGGAGAGAGTGGAAGCACAGGAATGCTAAATAACAAGCCCTAGTAATCTGCACTAGGAGCACAGACACACATTGCATGGTGTAATGGATATTAGAGAAATGGAACGGTAGGGTCTGAGACAGAGATGGGGAGTGGTTCCTGATAGCCGGCTGCCCTGGGACAAAAGAAAAGCGTGCACTTTAAAAGCCTTAAAGGGACAAGTGCTTAATAGGTGGACAAAATCATCCCAGCTCACTTAGCCCAGCAGGCTGGGAATCTTAAGGAACTTCAGGTGCCCTAACCCCCTGGGGGGTAATGCAGCTCTGAAGACCCTCACAGCAATAAGCAACCTGCTGTTCATTTACCCCTGCTGACACTGCAAGCAATCCGGCTGACCTGCCACTACTGCAGAGCAGCCAGGGAGCAGCCCCGCCCACAGCAACCATACAATAGTATTCTCCTAGCATGCAGCTAACCAGACCAGACCCAGAGGCTGCATGCAGCTGCCAGGCACATGCAGAGGAAGCCAGGGCAAAGTCTGGAAGGCACGAAGGGGTGCCATTCTCACAGGAGAACACATGTCACTCCTCTGCGACCCCTGACAGTGTCCTAGGCCATCCCGAGGGCTGCCCCCCACATGGCAGCTCAGGGGATTAACCCAGAGACTGCTCCCTGTTTGTAGGTAACTGGCACATGGAGCAGAGAAGGGCAAGGTGAACAGCAAGGAGGAAGGGACTTTTTTCTCCCAGCTGCCACACAGGCCACTTGCCAGCAATCACTTCTATCACCATAGAAAGGAAGAAGAGCCTGGTTCAGTAAAAAAATCACTCAAAAAAGGCCAGAGAGAGGACCTTGCAAGATAGATATAACCAATCTTCCTGAAAAAGAAATCAAAACAAAAGTCATAACTAAGCTGATGGACTGGCAGAGAAATATGCAAGAGCTAAGATATGAAGTCCAGAGGGAGATAACAGAAGTGAAACAATCAATAGAAGGACTTACAAGCAGACTGCATGAGGTACAAGAGACTCTTAAGGGAATAGAAATCAGAGAACAGGAATACAGACAAGCTGAGGCAGAGAGAGATAAAGGATCTCTATGAATGAAAGAATATTAAGAGAACTGTGTGACCAATCCAAAGGAACAATATTCTCATAATAGGGGTACCAGAAGAAGAAGAGAAAAGGGGATAGAAAGTGTCTTCAAAGAAATAATTGCTGAAAACTTCCCCAATATGGGGAAGGAAATAGTCTCTCTGCTGATGGAAGTCCACAGATCTCCCAACACAAGGGATGAAGGAGGACAACACCAAGACATATAATAATTAAAATGGCAAAAATCAAAGACAAGGACATGGTATTAAAGGCAGCCAGAGAGAGAAAAAAGATCACCTACAGAGGAAAACCCATCAGATTATCATCAGACTTCTCAACAGAAACCTTACAGGCCAGAAGAGAATGGCATGATATACTTAATGCAATGAAACAGAAGGGCCTTGAACCAAGAATACTGTATCCGGCAAGACTATCATTTAAATTTGAAGAAGAGATTAAATAATTTCCAGATAAGCAAATGTTGAGAGAATTTTCCTCCTACAAACCACCTGTACAGGGTATTTTAAAGGGACTGTGCTGGATGGAAGTACTCCTAAGGCTAAATAGATGTCACCAGAGAAAACAAAATCACAGCAAAGAAAGCAGATCAACCAAATACTAACTAAAGGCAAAAAATGAAATCAGCTATTCAAAAGCAGTCAAGGGAAACACAAAAGAGTACAGAATAAAACACCTAACATATAAAGAGTGGAGAAGGAAGAATAAGAAGGGAGAGAGAAAAAAAGAATCATCAGAGTGTGCATAAAATTGCATAATAAGTGAGTTAAAGTTAGATGGTTAGACAGTAAAGACGCTACCCGTGAACCTTTGGTAACCATGAATCCAAAGCCTGCAATGGCAGTAAGTACATATCCATTGACAATCACCCTAAATATAAATGGACCGAATGCACCAATCAAAAGACACAGAGGAAGAGAATGGATTAAAAGCAAGACCAATCTATATGCTGCTTACAAGAGACTCACCTCAAACCCAAAGACATAGACAGTCTAAAAACGAAGGGATGGAGAAAGATATTTCCAAACAACAGGGAGAATAAAACAGGTGTTGCAGTGCTTGTGTCAGACAAAATAGACTTCAAAACAAAGAAAGTAACAAGAGATAAAGAAGGAGATTACATAATGATAAAGGGGGCAGTCTAACAAGAGGATATAACCATTATAAATATATATGCACCCAACACAGGAGCACCGACATATGTGAAACAAATACGAACAGAACTAAAGTAGGAAATAGAATGTAATCCATTCATTTTAGTAGACTTCAACAGAGTACTCACTCCAAAGGACAGACCAACCAGACAGAAAATAAGTAAGGAACAGAGGCACTGAACAACACACTAGAACAGACGGACCTAACAGACATCTAAAGAACTCTACACCCAAAAGCATTAGGATACACATTCTTCTCAAGTGCACATGGAACATTTTCCAGAATAGAGCACATACTAGGCCACAAAAAGAGTCTTAGTGAATTCAAAAACACTGAAATTCTACCAAGCAACTTCTCAGATCACAAAGGTATAAAACTAGAAATAAATTATACAAAGAAAACAAAAAGGCTCACAAACACATGGAGGCTTAACAAAATGCTAAATAATCAATGGATCAATGACCAAATTAAAACAGAGATCACGCAATATATGGAGACAAATGACAACAACAGCACAATGCCTCAACTTCTGTGGGATGCAGCGAAGGCAGTTCTAAGAGGAAAACATATAGCAATCCACGTCAATTTAAAGAAGGAAGAACAATCCCAAATGAATAGTCTAAAGTCACAATTACTGAAACTGGAAAAAGAAGAACAAACACCGCCCAAAGTCACCAGAGGGAGGGACATAATAAAGATCAGAGAAGAAATAAATAAAATTGAGAAGAATAAAACATTAGAAAGAATCAATGAAAGCAAGAGCTGGTTCTTCAAGAAAATCAACAAAAGAAAAATGCCTAGCCAGACTTATTAAGAGAAAAAGGGAATCTACACACATAAACAGAATCAGAAATGAGAAAAGAAAAATCATGATGGACACCACAGAAATACAAAGAATTATTAGAAAATACTATAAAAATTTATATGCTAACAAGCTGGAAAACCTAGAAGAAATAGGACAACTTCCTAGAAAAATAGAACCTTCCAAGACTGACCAAGGAAGAAACAAAAAATCTAAACAGATCAATTACCCATAATGAAATTGAACTGGTAATCAAAAATCTACCTAAGAACAAAACTCCTATACCAGATGGCTTCACCACTGAATTTTATCAAACATTTAGTGAAGACCTAATACCCATTCTCTTTAAAGTTTTCCAAAAAATAGAAGAGGAGGGAATACTTCCAAACTCATTCTATGAGGCCAGCATCACTCTAATACCAAAACCGGGCAAAGACCCCCCTAAAAAAGAAAATGACAGACCAATATCCCTGATGAACATAGATGCAAAAATACTCAACAAAATATTAGCAAACCAAATTCAAAAATACATCAAGAGGATCATACACCATGATCAAGTAGGATTCATGTCAGGGCTGCAAGGATGGTACAAGATTCAAAAATCCATCAACATCATCCATCACATCAACAAAAAGGACAAAAACCACATGATCATCTCCATAGATGCTGGAAAACATTCGACAAAATTCAACATTCATTCATGATAGACACTCTCAATGAAATGGGTATAGAGGGCAGTACCTCAGCATAATAAAGGCCATATATGACAAACCCACAGCCAACATCATACTTAACAGTGAGAAGCTGAAAGCTTTTCACTTAAGATCGGGAACAAGACAAGAATGCCCACTCTCCCCACTTTTATGCAATATAGTGCTGGGGGTCCTAGCCACAGCAATCAGACAAGAAATACAAGGAACCCAGATTGGTAAGGAAGAAGTCAAACTGTCACGATATACAGATGGCATGATATTGTACCTAAAAAACCCTAAAGACTCCACTCCAAAACTAGTATAACTAATATCTGAATTCAGGAAAGTTGTAGGATACAAAATTAATACCCAGAAATCTGTTGCATTCATGTACATTAATGATGAACTAGCAGAAAGAGAAATCAGGAAAACAATTCCATTCTCAATTGCATCAAAAAGAATAAAACACCTAGGAATAAACCTAACCAAGGAAGTGAAAGACCTATACCCTGAAAACTACAAGACACTCTTAAGAGAAATTAAAGAGGACACTAATAAATGGAAATTCATCCCATGCTCTTCGCTAGGAAGAATTAACATTGTCAAAATGGCCATCCTGCTGAAAGCATTCTACAGATTCAATGCAATCCCTATCAAAGTACCAACAGCATTCTTCAGTGAACTGGAACAAATAGTTCTAAAATTTATATGGAACCACAAAAGACCCTGAATAGCCAAAGTGATCCTGAGAAGGAGGAATAAAGCTGGGGGCATCATGCTCCCCAAGCTAAAAGCTCTACTACGAAGCCACAGTAATCAAGACAATTTGGAACTGGCACAAGAACAGACCCCAGACCAGTGAAACAGAACAGAGTTCAGATATTCACCCAAACATATATGTGCAATTAATATATGATAAAGGAGCAATGGATATATAATGGGGAAATGACAGCCTCTTCAACAGCTCATGTTGGCAAAACTGGACACCTACATACATGCAAGAGAATGAAACTGGATTATTGTTTAATCCCATACACAAAAGTAAACTCGAAATGGATTAAAGACTTGAATGTAAGTCATGAAACCATAAAACTCTTCGAAGACAACATACGCAAACATCTCCTGAATATAAGCATGAGCAACTTCTTCCTGAATGCATCTCCACGAGCAAGGGAAACAAAAGCAAAAATGAACTCATGGACTACATCAAACTAAAAATTTTCTGTATGGCAAAGGACACCATCAACAGAACAAAAGGCATCCTACACAATGGGAGAATATATTTGTAAATGACATATCCGACAAGGGGTTAACATCCAAAATATATACAGAACTTACATGCCTCAACACCTGAAAAGTAAATAACCCGATTAATAAATGGGCAGAGGATATGAAGAGACAGTTCTCCAAAGAAGAAATCAGATGGCCAACAGATACATGAAAAGATACTCCACATCACTAATCATCAGGGAAATGCAAATTAAAACCACAATGAGATATCACCTCACACCAGTGAGGATGGCCAGCATTGAAAAGACTAAGAACAACAAATGCTGGCGAGGATGCGGAGAAAAGGGATCCCTCCTACACTGCTGGTGGGAATGTAAGCTAGTTCAACCATTCTGGTAAGCAGTATGGAGGTTCCTCAAAAGACTAAAATAGAAATACCATTTGACCTTAGAATCCCACTCCTTGGAATTTACCCAAAGAATATAACTTCTCAGATTCAAAAAGACATATGGACCACTTTGTTTATCGTAGCACTTTTTACAATAGCCAAGATATGGAAACACCCTAAGTGTCCATCAGTAGATGAATGGATAAAGAAGAACTGGTACATATACACAATGGAATACTATTCTGCCATAAGAAAGAAACAAATCCTACCATTTGCAACAACATGGATGGAGCTGGCGGACATTGTGGTCAGTGAAATAAGCCAGGCGGAGAAAGACAAATGCCAGATGATTTCCCTCATTTGTGGAGTATAGCAATGAAGCAAAACTGAAGGAAGAAAACAGCAGCAGACTCAGAGACTCCAAGAATGAACTAGTGGTTACTAAAGGGGAGGGGTGTGGTAGGGCAGGTGGGGAGGGAGGGAGAAGGGGAATGAGGGGTATTATGTTTAGTACACATGGTGTGGGGGATCACGGGGAGAACAGTGTAGCACAGAGAAGGCACATAGTGGATCTGTAGCATCTTACTACACTGAAGGACAGTGACTGCATTGGGGTGTGGGTGGGGACTGGATAATATGGGTAAATGTAAAAACCACATTTTTTTTCATGTGAAACCTTCATAAGAGTGTATATCAATCATACCTTAATAAAAATTAAAAAAATAAAAAAAAAACAATAAATAAAACAATGCATAGCTCGAAGCCAGCCATGGGGTATAGAGAGAACATAGGCAAGGATCTATTTAGAGCATCAGATTAATTTCAAGTGGGTTTATTCTCTCTACCTATGATCTATTCTTTGAATAAGACTCCCTTTGATACAAAATCCCTTGTAACTTTTATTTTCAGCATTATTGTTGAGGATAAATGGCTTCCTGGTTAAGGAAACAAGACAAAACAGAACAGAACAGCCAAATGGGTATCTAGGCTCATAAAGAACAAATGCTCTGGTAACAAGTATGACTGTGTTTATGATCCAAGCAATATTTCTTAAAAATACAAACCAAAGCCAGGCAGAGAAAGACAAGTATCAAATGATTTCACTCATTGTGGAGAATAAGAACAAAAAAAAAACTGAAGGAACAAAACAGCGGCAGATTCACAGAACCCAAGAATGGACTAACAGTTACCAAAGGGAAAGGGACTGGGGAGGATGGGTGGGAACGGAGGGATATGGGGGACTAAGGGGCATTACGATTATCACAGATAATGTAGTATGGGGGGGACACGGGAAAGGCAATGTAACACAGAGAAGACAAGTAATGATTCTATAGCATCTTACTATGGTGATGGATAGTGACTGTAATGGGATATGTGGTGGGGACTTGATAATAGGGGGAGTCTAGTAACCATAATGTTGTTAAAGTAATTGTACATTAGTGATACTAAAATAAAAATAAATAAGTAAATAAATACATAAATAAACCACAGATACTCAAAAGCACACAAAGGTATAGATTAATGAATCATTATAAAGTAAGCATCCTTGATTTTAGGATCACACTTGGGTTATCAAATCGGCTGGCATCAGCCTTGCAGAAACCCCTTCCTGTACCTCGTCCTCACTACAAGCCAACCCCCCCAAAAGAAGTCTCCATCCTGACTTTAAAGGAATGTCTTCTATTCTTTTATAGCTTTATCACCTGAGCATGCATCCCTAAACCTGGGTTATCCAGTTTGGGGCCATGAACCTCCTCTTGCCACTGAGCAGTTGAAATGTGGCTGGTCCAAACTGGGATGTGCTGTAAGTACAAAACACCCACCAGATTTCTAAGATTATCACACACACACACACAAAAAGAATATAGACTATCTCATTAATGATTTTTTGTCCTATTGAAAACATGTTGAAATGACAATATTTTGTATATACTGATTCAAATAAATATATTGTTTGTTAAATTAAAAAAAGTACAAACCAGATTACCTGTAACAAACTATTTCATGAAACAACTTTGCAGTCTAAACATTTATGTGTCTTCATGGAGATAGTCTCCTTTTAACCTGGGCATCTGTTTAGCTAGAAGGTGACTGTGAGAAGTAAAGCCCCACAGTGGAGGGGTCAGCCTGCGGGCTTTGTGGCCTGCCGGTTACTGCTGTTCTCTGTCAAGGAACTGTGTTTATATATGCAAATGATTGCAGCTACTTGTTAAGGTTTTATAGGGCAACAATTAGCACTGATGATTTAGGGTGAATGAACAGGCTCTGGATCCAACAAAAGATTATCAGTGCGAACTGTCTTGGGTAGGGAGGCAGAGGACAGCTCATGAAGTAAAGAAATGTATTTATTTAGGTAGAAAAGAAGGGCTGAGCTAGAACTGGGACTCTAAGAATCAGAAGGCTGAGCAGTAGGGGGAAGTTGGCGCCTCCTTCAGAATGAGCTGAAGTATAAACCCAGGGATCAGACTTGAACCACCACCACTGTCACAGCTTAGAATGAGCCAGGGGCAGATGCAAAGTGTACCTGTAAAACTCCACACCTACTTATGTGCTTCTGCTTATTGCAGATATATCTTGGGGACATAAAAATCCTCTTGCCTATGAGAAAATAGTATTCATTTTTAAGTTGTTGACACCCTCAGGACAGCCAGACCAAGAGTGTGCACCTTCCACAGGAATTCTATTTCTCAAGGCTGTAGGGACAAGTCAGTGGCAGCAAAGGCTGGACACTTGGCATTCTGGCTATGCATTGCCTGATATCCTGGCATTCAAGCAACAGAGTCCCTAGAATGTGGTGTTGCCTTCCAATTATCTCCAAAGTTAGCTCCTAGGTTGTTCAGTTTTAGGCCAACATTCAAAGAAAAGTTAACACCTTGTATACAGTATACTTTCTCCTGACTCATTAGAAAAGACTTGAGGGCCACTTCACGGAAAAGCCATTTTATTCTACTCCAATTCCCAAATCTCTTAATGCATTTTTTATTGTAATAAAGTACACATAATATAAAATTTACCATTATAAAGTGTATACAGTGCAGTGACATTAAGTACACTTACAATGTCATGTAAACATCACCACAATCTATTTCTCTTATTTCATGTTTTTCATCTATTGCTCAAACTAGAAAATGGCTATTGAGTTTGAAAAACATATTTTGGGATTGAGAGCATATGGTTGAAAACCACTTGTTTTATATAAGTATGTCCTAAATCAAACACTTCTAATAATGACATCTAAGCACTAATAAGTAAGTTACTTACCTTCTTGATCTAAATCTGTTCCAATACACATGAGCTAAGAATTTCAATAGCTATTATTTTATTATTACCAGAGATAATGTACAGCAGACTTACATTATTACTCCTAGGGCAGCTGAGAAGAAGCATTTCCAACCTGGATATATAAAATAGGGGCATTCCTAAAGTTTTCAATGAAGTGAAGTGTGATAAGGAGAATTTGATTTTTCAGCTTAATTTCACTATAGTATTGAACCAAGAAATATCCTTTTGATGCCAGTATGTCTAGGTCTTTGTGACTGTTGCATGTTCTATGAAATGAGCATGTGTGTGTGTGTAAGAATGTGTGAGTGTGCTACTCCCCTAAATTCCTCTCTTGTTCATGATTCCTCTGTCTAGACCCACACCTGGGGGCTCATCAATTCACCCTCTTATGTTTGTCTAGTCCAAGTTGCAGCTTGCAGGTGACCAGGCCCCTCCTTTGGATGGAGTAGCCAACCTAAGATTCTTCTTAGTCCCAGGAAAATTAAGAGACAGATCTAGGTGTCCTGCTCACTTGCCTGAGGGGCAGGATGCTCAGCTCTTGGCTAGATGCTCGCCTACAAAGGCATCTCCCTTTCCTTTACCGACTTCCTACTGTGGAGTGGGATTGTGATAGTTGATGCGTTTCTCATGATGACTAAACCTCCTAAGCCTCCCCAAATCTACCCTCCTGCACCCCCTGCCCAAAGTGTCAATAACAGTAACTTTCGACCTCTTTTAACAATAACATTAGACCTTTGCAGAATTCCAGATTAACTGAGAGTGAAAGTCACAGAAGTGAGAAAGGCAAAGAGGGAAACTGACTAATGTCAACAGATGATTTTGCTCGTTGCTGATTCACACATTTTTCTCTAGTAACATTAGAAATTATCCATAATATGTTGCTTTATCAGTGAATTTCATTGTACATACTTGTTGTTGACAGGGAATTTGATAGTGGTTTTGTTGTCTGAAAAGTAAAGAGAGATGGATTTTATTACTTATGGTTAATAATTTATATAACTTCTCCCAAATTCCTAATCTTCGAATCTGATTATCCTTTGTGCTTGAGAGTTTTTTTCTCCCCAGCAATTCACAAAGGAGAAAAAGTGTTATTTTTTGGTCTAATCCCATTTAGCTTCTACTTAATGCCTCTGGGTAGAGGACATGCTCTATTACTTAGAGGAGTAGAATAATTGCTGCATAAACAGAACAACAGCTGCTACATAAACTAGCATCCATCCGCTATTACTACTCTTGATCCACTTTAGCCATGTTTATTTTACAGTGAGTTGGGAAGAGCATGGGTCTGGAGAGAGAGGAGATAAGCTAGTCCTTTCGCCTGCTCTGCTTGTTCAGAGCTTTCTGATAAGTCATTTCCTCCCCACCACCTCAGAACTTCTAGTCTCCCATCACCTCACAGTAGGAAGAGGTCTATGGATGATTATTGATGATGGATTAAAATAATAGGTTTCTGATCATATGCAATACCAAATTCGATATGGCCTTTTTTTAGGTATCATGGTATTCTATCTTCCGATCAGTTATTTATTATCACCTACTACATGCAACTGAAACATATTTTACTAAATTGTAGCAAGAGAATAATACAGTCATGTACATTATTGAGTAATAAAACATCAAACAAAGACAAGGCCTAAGACTGTCATTCTGATTTATTTTCAAGTTTTTTTTACCTACATAGATCTCTTGCTTATTTTCTTCCTACCTACTTAAAGGAAAATGGCACTCTATCTTCATTTTATGCCCTTATGTTATCGAATTTACTTTTTTCCCCAAGGCCTACAATTCAATTTTGAGAATTACAGCCAGACTGAATTTACAACCTCACTCCTAGCGTTAGGTAGAAAGACAGAAATGAGCGGGATGAAAAGGAGAGAGTGCCCCTTAAAAATGACTCAGAGAGTGGATCAGATAGTACCAGAGAGCCAGAGATGACTCAGAGAGTTAAACAGATGAAGCCACAGGGTCCAAGAGTGACTCTAGAAATGTGCAGGGGCCCCCCAGGGAAGAAACATCAGAAGCACAGGCACAGCACATCCCCTGTCCCCATTTCACCAACCAGAACAAGCCCTAGAGAGCTAAGAGCTGTCAATCAAGGACCTCTCTGCCCTGCCAAAACCACATAAAAGAAGCCTCAGAATGAGCTTCCGGGCCTGTCTCACTTTAGGCAGGCCCGTTCTGTTACTCTCTGCAGAGTGCAGGAAAACTGACTTGGCTTTCTTGACTTTGGGTTCTCATCTCACTATATCTGACTTCCCTGTGACACTGAGCTGAGTACCTTCTTTCCTAACACTAGTAGAAAAGAATACCCTAAGGTGTCAGCTAGGGTTAGGAAGTAATACCTCATCCTCAGACTAGTACCTTTTTGCAATATGAAACCTGGACCTGAGTGCCACCTTCAGTGATACAGTTCCTCTCCTTAGGATTCATTTATTTTTTCCAAGACCTAGGTTCTTAGGCAACTCAGCACAATTTCTTTCTTGTAGGTCCTCTACAATCTATTGCACCCTAATTTCTTTTTCTACTCTCTCTACTTGATACCACAGACAGCAAGTGGAACCCAGTAAGTCCTGTGTCTTTGTTGCTACCTGTCCCCACAGGCTTTCTGTCCCAAAGGCATGCATTTAGATAAAAGGAAAAAGCAAAAACCTGAGAACAGAACTAATCAAATAAATGAGAAAAGCCTCATATTAGACAGCTAGAAACTAGTTGTAATATCACATACAATCTGCAATTTGCAATGAATTATCAGATTCTTTTTGGAGCCAATTGAGCAAAAACATGCCAATGAACTCACTGTTATATTCAGAAGTTGCACCACAATTCTAGTTGGGATAAGATAGTGCGTCCACTTTTCCCTAGTCTTAGGTGGTTTTCCCTGACAGAGTGATGGTACTAGAGGTTTAGGTCATTTGTACTACCAACTCTCTATTTCTTAAATAAAAGGGATAGTAATATTGATGACAATTAGTTTAGAGCCCCAAAAGGCCCAAAAGAGATGGCATGGTTTTTTAGTTTAATGTGCTATGTCATAAAATTTACATACAACTTTCTGCTACAGACCTTCTCTTTCATATAACCTCACTTCAGACCAGAAGATACCTGAGAGGTATCTTCCCATAGCTGACCGACTAACCTTTGAAGATTAATAGGACGAGACTAAGTTTTAGTCTGCCTGCTTAATTCTTCTGAACATCTAATTTTCAATCCAATTGGGGGTCTTTTACTTGTATCTCAGGCCTATAGCTTTGGGGGTGATGCATGATATCTCCTGATCATCCATACACATAGTCCATTCTATGGCCAAATCCATCTGCTCATTCTACTGGCTGAAAGGGATTGAAAAGCAGCACCTCTCTCCTAACATCAGTGTTCCAATATGAGAGCTAAGGACTGGGTAGTTCTACGGGTGGCCCTCCCTATACCTCACATTTTATCCACTGCTCTGTCCTCAATTCACCTTCAACATTCCTCCTGTCTCCGGTTTTCTCTCCTGATGCTCTGTGAAGAACAGCTGAAGTCAGGGACCCTGCTTCATTCACATTGGCGGCCCCTGAATACTGAGCACCATACTTCGGACATAGTAGGTACTCAAGAAATATGAAACAGGTTCCCATTTAATATGTTTTAAATCTATGCATATTGTTCTCTACTCCAAAATGAAGGCCATTGTGCAGGCCATAAACAATTAATGGACTTGAGCAACCAGTAACTAACTGTTTTCAATTTGTCTTACATGCTGCCATCAGAGATGTTCAGCAGAGTTATTGATTTGATAATATCACATCCCTCCTCAAAACCATTAGACTGTCAGGCAATGAATGAAATACAAACTTATAAACACAGTCTTTTGGACAACAGACTCACTACCTTCTTTATTCTGTTTCTCTTTTCATCTTCCATCCCAACCATAAGAACATACTCAGTATCTAAATGCAAAGCTTAATGATTACAAGTGTTTACCCCACTACTATCTTGTCACATTTGCTTCCTATTGTTCTGATTTCTTCGGTTCCTAATTCTATTTCAGTAAGTTTACTCTGAATGTCCTTTGAAAAGGGCATTAGAAAAAAACAGAACTAAGGAGTTAAAGAAAGAGAAGAGAGAGGGGGTAAATGGTAGAACAGGTGTGATGCATCCACAGTTGAGCCTTGGGAAGCAAGGAACTCTGTGAGAACAAGAGGATTTAGTCAAAGGCCTTGAACCTGTGTTCTCTGTAAGGTTAAGAGAATGTTTCATGGGTACAATGAGCTGAGCCAGAGCAGATAATGCTGTTAGCTATGTTTTGTTGTGCTCTAGCCTGGAACTGTCCTATGTATACTTAAATGTTTTCTAATCCTGTGTATTTGAGAGGAATGGGGGAGAAGCTCCAGGTCATGCGTGGAGTTCTTCATTTTAGCTGAGCCAAATTTTCACTAAAAAGGTATCCAGAGCATTTGTTATTGAAAAGACTCAAGTGATTCTATAGCTCTGTAGTCTAGGCTGGGGGGACAGGAGAAAGAGGGAGGCAGTAATAAATGCTCTATAAAATTACACATAATCATTATTGTCTCACCTTTGTTTCTTTAAACTGTTCTAATACTGACCTAGTCAGTTTCCTTCCTTCAGTATCTTTGTATCCTATTAGCACTCAGTAACTCAGACAAACTGACTTCTATCACTCTTAAGCTCAAAATCCTCCTAGGAAGCTTGGTTTGACCGCTGACACCATTTACCACCACACACTGCTTCACTTTATCCAACCATTTTCATCAGTTTGGGATTTACAAAACCTATCATGGACCTCATTTAGTTTGAGTATTTAAAAATGACGGTGTTGGGTATATGTGTTTCATTAGGAGTTATTTTATATGCATGAAATATTATTCAAGTTTGAGGGGAACAGGACAGCAGCAGAATAGGTGGCCACCACGGTTTGAGGGCTGAAAGGTCCCTAGGCCAAATAAAAAAATCTTCTCCACTGGCCTTGATTTTGCATCAGTAGAGATTGATTACTTTGGATCACAGTGCAAATATCCCTAGGATGGGGTAACATATTGTCATTAATACTATACAGAAAACTAATTTGTCACCATTAGGAAACAATAACCTCAAGAGGCACAAGTAATGGATGTTTGAATGGGGAAAGGAGAAAAGAATAGATCCAGCTCCCAGAGAGCCACCTGGAGGAGAGACGTAGTACTACCTGAAAGGGGAGTGAAGGTCCTGCATATCAGGGGAGCGTAGAACAAAAGGGAGAATAAAGAGAGGAGGAGGTAGAGCACGGATGACTAACTGCCTACTTCACAATTTGAGCTCAGTCCCAAGAGGTTGCGAAAGATGAGAGTTTCACTACATACAACTAGAACTACAAGGATGGAGGATTGCACAGAATTGGCCTTTATGCAGCACTCCTGGGTCATTATGGAAATGTTAATTAAAAATAACATTGGTTTATGAAGTTTTCTTAGATACTTACTTAATTGGTGAATCATGAGAAGGGAAGATTCCAAGAGCTGCGGGTGGATTTTCAGAGAGAAAAAGAAAATTATTAGTTGTCGGTATCCTACACAAGCTACAGGTAAAATGATAATTAACAGACCTTAATAGGTCTTTATTTCCTGCTGTCACTGCTCTGTTTAAACCTTCCAGGGACTCCCTGGGAGGCCTAGAATATACCTTAAGATCTGGGATCACTGCTTACTTCACAGCTTTACCTCTGGTCACCATTCCACATATATTCTGTGTTCTAGAGCTAGTGAACATCATGCAATTCCCTTTGCCTTTCTCCCTTACTATTTTCTTTGTAACTTTAGTGTTCCTCTTTTAGATTTATCATCCTTTACAACTCACTCAACTCATGTCACCTCCTTCAGAGAGCCTTCCTTGAAATCTGCCTATGTAGACAGGCATCCTCCATAATGCTCCCAGAGCACTGTAGATATCCTTCCCTTCTAGGACTTTCTATGCTGTATTGTGATTACTAGCTGACAGTGCCTGGCATATGGTCAACATGCAATAACATTTATTTGTTGAATTAATTCTTTAAGATATGTGTCGGCTCAGTGTTTGCTCATTAGTCTGCCTGTCATTAATATATTCCCACACAAATACTGTCCAGTATGCTCTGTATGTTATCTAGAAAAGTTCCATAAGTGGATTTTGGTAAATATTTTTGGATAATTATACTAAAGCAGGTCTTCATGTTGAGTATGTCCACAGGAATACTGGGATGGTGTTATTAAATTATGCACATACATGACTTAACAGTCTTAGGACAACAGAATGCTCTGAATAATGGAAGGTACTATTACAAATTAGGGCTGGTTCAAAGTCAAGGTGAATTGCGATTTATTTTTCTCCCAATGAATGTTAAGTGAATTGTGAGTGACCAATAAATTCCAATGATCTACTTAAAAAGTTTTACTTGAATTCTATGTACCGTCTTGAGATTATTGTGTATGAGTATGTTTTTGCATGTGTACAGTTTTGGAAAGGAAGGAGGTGGAATTAATAGTGTACAAACCTGAAAAATTAAGTGTAAAGATAATACGGTGGTGGTGGTTTTGAAATATGTCTACAAATTCTTTGAGAATACTCCCCCCAAGAGGTAGAAGGTAATTCTCTTCTCCTTGAGTGTGGATTGGAATTAGTGACTTACTTCTAATGCGGAGTATATGGTGGAAGTGAAGGTGCCTAACTTCTGAGACTAGGTTATAAAATATATTGTGGCTTCAGTCCCTCTCTTGGAGCACTCACTCTGGGTGAAGCCAGATGTCATATCATGAAGATACTCAAGAAGCCCTATGGAGAGGCCCATATGGTGAGAAACTAAGATATCCTGCCAACAGCCATTATGAGTGAGCCGCCTTGGAAATGAATCCTCCTGTCCCAGTCAAGCGTTTGGATGACTGCAGCATCCCTGGCTAACACCTTGACCATAACCTCATGAGACACCCTGAGTCACAACTACCCAGCTAAGTTGCTCCTATATTGCTAACCACAGAAACTGGTAAATAATAATGTTTTTTTTAAGATGCCAAGTCTTGCGGTGATTTGTTACTCAGGAATGGATAACTAATTATTATTAATTAATTGATAACTCATATAACTGTTAAAAAAATAAAGAACTCTTCTTTCTTTCCTAGCAATATGGTGGATTAAATATCCTCAAGAGCCTAACTGTGTAAAGCCTATTAGAAATGCAATGGGAATTTGATGAAAGTACAACTATAATGTAGAATTTCAATATACCTCTTTGATGGCTGGGCACATTTAGGAGGCAGTAAGAAAAGAGTCCAGTAGACAAAAAAATCAGTCAAGACATAAAAATTGAATAATATAATCAATAAATGTAATTTAATATTCATTTTAGAGTCTATATCCTTCAAATAGAGAATATTTTTGATATGTCCATGGAACACTTTCTATCAGTCATGTATTTGGTCACAAAGAAAACCTTAACAATTTCAATGTGTTAAAGTTAAAGACTTACAGGCTATATTCTGTGAACTTAATTTTTAAAATGTGACCCAAAATATTAATTTCTTGATGATTAAGAAATATTTTTATGGATTGCTCTTAGATCAAAGAAGGAATTAAAAGGAGAAAGTATAATCTAGCTAAAAAAAGAACACTGTATCAAAACCTGTGGGAATAGCTTTTGTTATTTCTTATAAGTTCTGATAAAAGGTCTTCTTTTCATTGCTTCTCCCATGAGAATCTATAACTGACTGCTTGACTGTTCGACTTACACGTCCCACCTGGATACCTACAGGCACCTCAAACTCAATGTATTCAAAGCAGAACTAATTTTCTCTCTTCCAAACTTGTTCATCTTTCTGTATTGCCTATCTACTGAATGGGAACGCTATTCACTGTCCATTTAGCTGCCCAGTCTAGAAATCTGGGTGTTGTCATCAGCTACATCATCTCCCATATTTAATCAGCAACCAAATCTCATCCATTCAGCCTCCTTAGTTTGAGTCAAATCTGTGCCCAGCTCTTCATCCTCATTGCCAATGACTTTTTTCAGGATTTGTTTCTAGCCTTGACTATTAGAACAGTCTCTTTAATTGTCATAAGAGACAGCATGGTTTTGTGGAGTTACTGAGAAGACAGACCTGGGTTAAAACCCTGCCTTTGCCACATACTATATGAAACCCTGGACAAGATAATTTACCACTCTGAGACTTAGCTTACTTATATGTAAAATGGTAGATAAAAATAGTTAGGACCTCATTAAATTGGTGGGAGGGTTAAATCAGAGAATACCGAGTTTAGCATAGTACCTGGCATAACGCAAGTGTTCAATAAATGCTGTTACTTTAATTTTCTTACTGCTTCCAGCCTCTTCACCTCTAATTCTGCTTTCTTTTTTTTTAGAAAAGGCAAATTCTTATATTATGCCTCTGCCAATACTCTTCAAGAGTTGCCCTTTGATGATAGTTTTATCCTATTAGAGATTATAGGTAGATTTCTTGCCATGGCCTACCAGAATTTTAATGACCCAGCCCTTCTCTACCTGTCAAGCTTCACATTCTGCAATTCTCTGACTTGAACTTTTAGCTAAAGCAATTCTGAAAACATTTGTATTTCCACAAACACAGTATGCTCTCATGTCCATATTTTGATAAATGTAAATGTATTCCCTTTTCCTGGAAGGTTCTCTTTCCATTTGTCTGTTTAGAAAATTCTTTCTCATTCTTCACATCTCAGCTCAATGGTAGCCTCTTCTGTTAAAGCTTCCTGGCTTCCCTGTGTCTCCACTGGACATTATACATACCTCTATTATTATACTTAGAAATACTGGGTTGTGATTATTGGCATGATTGTTCTCCACTAGAATGTAAAATTCAGGGTATGGACCATGGCTTTTCTACTTTGTATGTTCGTTAATTAGCATAGTGCCTGGCATGTGGCAGAAGCTCAATAAGTATTAGTTAGGCTAAGGATTAAAGGAGTGCAGGGTTCTTAATAACTACTGCTAATGTTTATGTGAATGATAGCTTAAACTTGAGTTCTTGGCCTTTCTTCCATTTAAATCAGCATTTGTCATCTATATATGCCACAAAAAATATAAAAACAAAATCTTCAAAGAAATTTTTAAAGAATTTGAGTATAAGCTGTTTTTTCTATATTTCCTAATTTGTTGTAATTATTTATAATAATTTTAATAAAATTAAAATTTCTATGTTTTAAATGTGTAAACATCTCACATTTAAAATAAAGAAGTTTAGGGAAATGATTTAAAAAGTCCATTTGCAATAAATATATATGGATTTTTGGTTTATATTACATATATTACTTGCAGAATTCAAGTGTTTATAGATTTGATCGGAATTCTAAAGTTTGCTAACTAAGAATTGCACTGATTAGAGCGGAAGATAATTAACTGAACAGATAAAAAGAATATGTGTGCTTTTTATACAAAGTTAACCACTGGGGAAATATTTTTAGAATGCTGGAATGCAGAAAGCAGGTTTTCTGCCAACATGGGATATAACTCTTTGATTTGGCCAATAGCTTTACCTGCTTAGGTAATTATACAGGAAGACAAATCCCCCAGAGTAGACTTTATTTTTTCCCCAGGTTTGGGGACTAAACACAAGCCATCAGTTGTATATTTGCTGACATTGATGAGATGAGTGAAATTAGTTGGAAAATAGTATCGTATTCTATGTAATAAAAGTGGTCATGCTATATCTCAAAGTGAATTAGGTATTTGTGACCATATAATGTACTCATATTGTCCAATATATTTTAAAGCCTCTTTTAAAAACAGATGGTCTAAATTTGTTTATTGACTTTTGTTTTGTAAACTAGTATTAAGTTTGCAATCCATGTTCACCCAGGCTGGCTCTATAGTAAGGCTAGTGAAAAAGCAGTTACTGATGTAATTACTACTGCAACTCCTCAACTATCTCAAAGTAGTTAAGTTTCCTTTTCTTATATGTTAAGTATATTGATTATTGATGTTGACATTGTAGCACAGTGTCCCGTACACAGCAGGTGTTTCATAAATATTGATTTATACAGAGAAGCATATTGTAGTTAACATGCTACATTTGACCAGTTTCATATAATTGAGTCTGTCACTTACTATGCATTTAACTTAGGACATTGCAAACAATGCCATTTTCTACTTTAGTTGTGTAGAATTTGTAATGGGAAGATTTCAGTGAATTTCTGGCTTGGTGACATCTCTTTCAAAACCATATTAAGTTCTTAGAACAGCTGAGCCAGTTAATAGAGTGCTAATGGAGCCAAGGGTGTGTGCTTGATTCTTAACATGACAAGCTGGCAACCCACAGAGGCAAGCTATGTTGTGACCAGAGGCAGCACTCTGAATGTCTGCAGCAACTTCCACCATCAGATGAGCCATCACTGATCACAAATGGAGTAGTGTTAGGCAGCAACCCCTCAGCAATGGAAAAGAAATGATTCTCAAGGGCCCAATTTGTTGCTTCCTCTGCAGGCCACAGATAATGTACCTCGAAGCTCCTGAAGCTTCTCATTTAAGAAGCCTATAACCAAAAAGCTAAGTGGGAACACTCAAATTGCTTCTAGTAAATCTCTTTTAATAATTGATGCAAATATTACATTCAAATTTGGGATCTGTTTAACACATTTGAAATCTCAGACTCATCGCTTTTCTTTTGCTAGCTTACAACTTGTTCCTGATACTCCCTACACTCACAGTATGGCAATAAATACCAAGAGCTGATTAGCCTTGAGTGTCAGAAGTCTGAAGTAGCACAGGATTATTACTGTGGGTTTACATTTCAACTTTTACAAAAATCTTACTATATGGTGGTTAATTTCAGGGAATTAGGCTGCTCTGAATTGTCACTTAATGGATGAAATTGTGTTATACCAATCTTGATCATAATTCCAACCTTATTTTTTCTGTCTGTATCTAGGACAAAAGAAATCTTACTTGCCTCTTGTTTCTTAATATCCTGTGGAGGGTGATTTAGGACATTTTCCATTGTGGCAGAAAGACCTGGAGCTTCAATTGAAGTACGTTTAATTCCTGGGGGAAAGAAGAAATGTGAAAAAATGATGCAGTTCTCCTTCCTAGGCTGCCGTAATATCTAGATTTACGATAGTCAAGGATGCATTTATGTATGCAAGTCAAGGCTAGTATCTCCAAGTACAAGATGCCTTTTATGAAGTCTCAAAACACTTCCAGTGACTCACCACTGCCCTCAGGGACAAGCCTGGACTCCCTAACTTCTGGCCCTGAATTACTTTGTCAGCTTAATCTCCCATCACTCCCCCTGCCCCAGAATTGCACTGTTGTGCATTTTATTCAGCAGGAAGGGGGATCCACTGAGGACATTTGAGTAGAGGAATTATAGATTTAAAGCTCTATTTCAGGAAGATTACATTTACAGCAAATGCCTGATAGGTTAATTAGAGGAAGAAGAGATTGGAGGCAAATTATTGCAGTAGGTAAGTGCACTGGTGGTGCCAATGGAAAAGCTTTTGAGAGAGTTTCAGGAGGTAGATTGGAAAAAATGTATCAGCTTTTAGATGTAGAATATGAGCAACAGGAAAGACTCAAAAATGACTTAGGTTTTGTGCCTGGATAAAAGGAGGAACAGAGAACAGGTTTGGGGGCAACTGGAAGATGATGAATTTTGTTTTGTGCATATTGGATTTGAGGTGTCCATTGGCCATCCTAGCTCTCTGCGTTTGTGAGTAGAATATGCATGGGAATCTTTTGCAGACTTAGCTAATCTCTGGTCCAGCCCTGGGAAGATGGGAAACAGGATGAATTTTTACGTCTGGGGACAATGGATAGCATTAGAAGACTGAAATTTTTCTGGGGAGAATTCTTTACACTGGGGCTCCCAAATAAGCAGTATGCCAGGAACTTACTCTGCCTATTAGTATAGGCAGCCACAGCAGGGCCTCTAACTTCCCTATGCTCTGCAAATTCCACAGGGCCTACTCACCCAGCAATCACTCAAACATGTGGGATGCTAACTTTTACAGTAATGAATTATTTTATATCTTCCTTTATCAAAACAGTCATGGATTTTATAACCAGGAAAAAACATAACTTGGAAAACTGTATGGCAAAGCTGTAATTATTTAACTGAAAGAAAACAGAACAATTATGAACATTGCTCATTTTCTTACCTCCATCATTTAAAGGATATAATATTTTAGTTGCTAATTTATCTTTCTGTGTGGTTTAACATTCAAGAAAAAAAATATTCATTAGTAATTAAGCTTCTAAGACAGAATTTTGTTGACTCAGAGCAATCAAATTAATACAGTATCACCACCCATCTTCCATCCCCTACCTCTCTCCTAAACTCTGGTCTCAATGCTCATACATATCATCAACCTCTTGGACGGATCTCTCTCACAGGTACCTAAACTACGTAGTTCAAAATGAAGTTTATCATATACTTGTGTACTCCCATCTTTCCAAATTTGCTCCTTCTTTACCTTCTATATTTTGGTTAAAGGCATAACAGTCCATCCAGTGCTGTTCCAGAAATCTTAGAGTTGTTCCATTTATTTCAGATAAGGCCAATCCAGTCTAATCTAATGCATACTGAGCACATTGATTGAAATCAAAATAAGATATAATTCTTGACCTCAAGGAGTTTATCATCTGGCAGAAAAGACAAGTATGATACAGTATAATGAGTTCTGATATAGAAGTAAGCCTGAACACTATAGGAGCACAGACAAAAGGTATCCCACTTCAAGAAAACCTATACACAAAAAGTAAATCATCATTGTCATCTCACTCTCTCTGGAACCATACATCTACTGAGTCACCAAATCTTGACATAATCTGACTCTGAAATATCTTAAATCTGTGGCCTCTGGTTCACCCTCATTGCCACTGCCTTAGCTTGGGCCCCTATCATTTTTATCTGGACTGCCCCAGTAGATTCAAAACTATCTTACCTCTAATCTCTACTCTTTATGTATCTATCTCACACACTGCAACCAGACTATCCTTTTAAAACCCAAATCATTCTTATTTCACATCCCTACTCAAAACCTTGCAATGGCTTCCTACTATTGAGCGGCTAAACTCGTAATTCAGCAAGGAATATAAAGCTCTGACTTCAGCCTGTCTCTTCAGGCTCAGCCCCCCACTGCCCTGCTTTTTCTGACTTGCATTTCCATGCTTTCACTTAACACTTTTAACATCTGTCTGCAATACTGCCTCGCTATATTCTCACATCTATTCATCTAGAAACTTCCCACTCACATTTCAACACCTAACTCAATTAGCCCTCCTTTAATAAAGCCTTATTAGACCTCTGTAGGCAGGACTAGTCTCTAAATCTTCTGGGCTCCCACCACATTTTGTACAAATCAGAACTCTCCTCTCACATTACTGTAACGACCTTTGCTTGTGTGTGTCTGATCCCTGGACAGTAAGTTCCCGTGAGCAATGATGATGTCTTTCCCATTTTTGTATCCTGTGTCACCTACCTTTCCCCTCTTCCCTTCCTTCTAGCTTAGCAAAGGGCCTGGCCCACAACAGGTTCTCAATAAACATTAGCCATCATCATCACCAGTTAGTTTCTGCTAAGCTACATGGTACATTTAAGGTGAAGCTGACCCAGAACTATCTGCAAGGGAGAGGGTCCAGACCTTGTAGGACCCCATTATCTCTGACTGCTCAGCACCATGCCAGTGAAGGGGACAGCTCGTATTAATAAAAGTTAACCAGATAAAGTAATGATCAATACAAAGCATGAGTACCTTTTGTACCTTTTGTTCTGTTGTGTTGCTCTGTATGTCACGATGAGGAGGTAACAAGGTTGATGAATGTTTGGCAGAAATCTTCATAAAACTCCTGAGAGTAATGAGCTGGTCCTAAAAGAAAAGGAAAGAGAAATCACATAATTTTTAAACAACTTTACTGAAGTATAGCTGAAGTACAATAAGCCATACATATTTAAATATATCATTTGTTCAGTTTTGACATATGTATAAATTCATGAAACCATCACCACAATCAAAGTAAACATTTCCATCACCTCCAGATTTTCCTTGTGCCCCCTATTGTTTATGTTAAAAGCTCACTCTACCTTCTGGTTAGCTATTTCTCTGATTTTTTTACGTTGTTCCTCAACTCTTATTTTTCTTCTTCAATCTTTGCCCGAAGTAATATTTCCTTCGTCTTCCATTCCTAAGGAGCACAATGTTATACTAGTTAGCAGGGGATCTCTTTCACAGCTTTAAAAAAATATATATTTTGTCAATAAGCAAATTAGATCAAATCAAGGGCCTCAAAGAAATCAGGTCAACCATAATGAAAATCTTGTACGGCTTTAGAATGGGCTTAAATTTACTGCTTTGTATTGGGAATATGTTGGTGGATGCAATGGAATGGCAAAAGCAAGAAATTATTCTGCTATTGGAAAGTTAATTCAAACATAAAACCTGGCTCCAAAGATGGACCTAAAAGGATTCTGGCAGGAGGGTTTTCCCTTATGGACTTGGGGGTTATCTCATATGTAATTCGTTGCCTTTAAATGCATTTTGACAGAGAAACTAAATAAATAGCCTTGTCTGAATTTTGAGAGAATGCAGGCATAATTATTTTTCATTAGAGTTAAATTCTAAAACTATAAGAGCAGATGAGGTGTGACTGTTATGCAATGGACATATAATTTGTGGAATAAATCCCATTATGTTAAGTAAAAGCTTGTGGATTATAATAGTGATTAATGCTTAGTAGTGGTTTATTATGTTTTTAAAGTAGTATTTTTAGAAGCAGTTTATTTTTTAACACCTGAAATAACTTCAGGTAATATGGTGGGACTGCTAAAAATGTTTACAAATAAAACAACCATACACCATTTCCCCATCAGTATTTAAAGTTTGGTGATTCTCACCTCTACAGCTTGTCTATGGAGACAAAGTTTTCTTCCAATGTGGTCATAATGTCATCTTTCTTCCTTTATTCGGAGTTTGGTCTGTTTTTCTGCCACATGGTCAACCTTCCTTAATTCCCTACTAATCAAGTCTAAATATCTAAGTGAAAGTGCAAACATAAGGAAAGGTAAACTAAGTGTTTCCCTCACGGGGATATTATCTATTTTCATATTCCCAAACCACCATCTGGGCTGCTTTTTATTTTCTGAATTACAGGAAACAGAGTTTTTAAGGGACCTAACCTGATCCACCACCTCACCATGCTGCACTCGTTTTACTGGACTCTCTGTTATTGCGGCCGGGGCAGTGGCAAAATGTGGAACAGAGTGATTAAAAGCATTTTACACAGAGATTGTTCATAACTCAGACGAGTTTTGGGAACACGAGTTCTCAAAGAGTGCTGAAATCAACTAAAGGACTGACTTCAAAAGAGAAGTAGATTTGAACTTCCTTTAAAAGTACGTGGGTACTGGCTTCTTTGTAATTGTCAAATCCTTGTATGAGCTCTCATGTACAGATCGGTCTGCAGACTGCCACTCGGGGACACTGGTAGATCAGTGTGTATTCTGGCGTATCACGGCATTAATCCATGGAATGTAAGAGTCCAGTGATGGGGACCTGGCTCTCACCCTTGGTAAAGGAGAAAGAGAAAAACTATAACTCATCCCTTTGTCTCCAGGGTATACACTTGGCTTCTGCATGGTAACACTGAATGTGTGTGAGTAATAACTCAATGAACATTACAGTTGGTTGAGGATCACCTGTTTATATCAGCATAAGATCAAGTTATAGCCACTCTCCCTTTTTGGCCTTGCAGTCATTTCCTTAAACTTAAGTTTGAAACATGATAAAAACACCTTCTTTCCCTCTGTTACTATGGGCTTGGGTTATCCAAGCTCAGGGACTTTTCTTTGGATTTCTCCTTCACATATCCGTTTGGCTTACCTCTTGGGCTCCTAGTAACTCCAGTTTTTCAGTAGAAATTCTCCTCCCTAGCCTTGGTACCAAGGTTCCCAGTCCTTTACCTCTTAATCTCCTTTATTTTCTCTCTACATTGAAAACTCTAGGGGGTTGAATACTGTCTAATACTTTTTCCATTCTGCTTTCAGTTTTTTCTAGTCCTTTTACACCTTTCTGGGGTCCACAATGTATCCACAAATGAACTTTGGTCGTACCTGTGCTTGATTAACAGCTCTTGATCTGAAGCTGCCTGTCTACTTTTCTGTAATAGCCATTGTTGGAAATATGCATTCTCACAATTGTCATAGCCTGTCTTGGTGTCAAACAACTTATTTTCTTGTTTCAATTGTTTTCTGATAGGAGAAAAAAAGAACGTTTTGCTCTTGGCTAGAAATACACCCATCCTCAGATATGCCTTCTTATGTTGAGCGCTTAGTAACTTTCTGGTAAACTTGGCAACTTTACAAATGGTTAATTCTCTTAACCTGCATTTAGGTCTAGAGTGGCTCCCTTTCAGATAAGTGAAAATTTCTCTCTGTAAATGAAAAGTAAAGGTCTCATTTTTATCTCTTACAGATCTCTAGAGATCTTGTTACCTAAATATTTCTAGGTCAAAATATTACAAGAAAAAATTCTGCAGAGGACTAAACCTTTCTTCCAAACCCTACATAAACAGTTTCTTACAGGCCCCAAATAAAACAAATTTTGGTATTTAACTTACTTGTTCTCTTACATAGTTTCTTTCAAAGCCTAATTTTATACTGGTCAGATACTCCCTATACTTATTTAATTCCTTCAAGGTACAGATGACATATAAAAACAAAAACCAAAATGTAAATAAAATGTTGTTACAATCGTAAATCTCTCCAGAGAACAGTCATAAAACATTCATTTTAGTAACAAGTTTTGGATCAAGGCTGATAATCGCACATTTGGGCAATGCTTTGGAAGGTAGTAGCTCTCTAACGTTGCTGTATCAATAGGAAATTTCTATCTAAGTAACATTATTTCAATAATATGGTTTACATCATAATCAGGAATTTATATTTCCCCAACAAATTTGTTATTAAAACACCACTACAATGATGTTTAAACTCCCAAAGGATTTATTCTATCAAGCTGTATTGTGCTAGGTTTCCACATTCTCTCTAGTCTTCTCAAAGGGTATAGGAAATATTCCTTCACATATGCAGTGACATCATTACTTTTAGAGCCAGAGGAAAGGCACTACAAGACAGCTGGGAGAAAAATACATAGATAAATAAATGTGTGCGTGTTTATATCTTTACACACTCAAATCATATGGTGCCTATCTTTTGCTGTTATCAAAACAGAAAGGTCAAGTGGGAACACACAGTTATTTAGAAACAACAGCTGCCTGATTTCTCTTTACTGAAATACTGAGTAATTAAAATTGAGTTTTCGATTAGGTTTCCTTTATTGGTCAACTAAAGTTGATACAGGGTCCCAGTGAGGTAAAGAAACAAGTGTCTAACAAGTCCCTAGTTTTTTCCTGGTTAACAGGAAATAGGATTCAACCCACTTTATTGCTGCTGGTGATGTAGCCACCCCTTTCAATCTCTGGACAGTGTTTCTTCACTTACAGTATGTTTTTGAACGTGGAGTGTGTAGGCTTTTATAGCTGGTTTCCAAAAGTCGACAGTAATGATCAGACAGGTTAAAATCATAAGAAGGTTGATAAAACTGTCAACAGAGAAGTTCAGTAGTATTACATATGTAAAATTGAATGAAATCACACTTTTAAACCTCAATTTCTTGAAATGATTAAGCTATTCATTGAAAATAAAACATGCCAGCAGAATCTGAAGTGAATGATTACAGACAATGGACTGATCTGGGTAAGTCTAACTGCCTTTCTATTCCTCTCTCTCTCTCTCTTTTTTTTAAACCAGACCTGTCTTTAGGCTGGAGGTGGTAGCCTCAACCTCAGCCCAATACCTGAACATTGAGATGTGGCCCTAAGAGTTCCTGCAAGATAGGTAGGATGCTTCATATGTGGGTAGAGGGGCAGAGAGCATGGGCACAATAGGGTTCCAGCTTTCTTTTCCCACTTAAGAGCTTCCTTTGTAAGTTTCTGACCACTTGATTGATGCCAGCCTCTTGTCTCTCTCTCCCAAGGGACCTATCTCAGGAATCTGAACTCGCTGACCACCAATGTTTCCTTAAAAAAAGGCAAAGAAAGATATCCTTTTGGGCAATGATTTAATTTACAGTGAAACTAGACAGGAAGCCCATATCTTTCCTAGAAGGAAACAACCAAAAGTGATGCAATTGATACAATGCAGCAATTAGTGTATTGATTATGGCATTCCTCCTTTTAGATGTCGACTTTTGACCAAACCGATCAAGAAAGAAAAAAAAATCCATTTGTTAAGGCAAGAGTAAGCTTTCTATCATCAATTGAAATAATTGGATTCCCTGATCTGAAAAGTGTCTCTGTTAATCATCACTATTATATCACTATCACTATTATATCATCACCAGTGGAAGACCATAGGGTAGATTTTTAAAAGTATGCAAATTGTCCTTTACACCTAACAGGCTATCTTTTCTTGAAATCAAAATGTCTAAGTTAATTGGTAAAGTATTTATTATTAACGTTACCATAAAAACAATTTAAGGAGCTTTTCAAACAGTTGCTACCCAAGTATGGTACATTAACGAGCAAATTAATTTATAGATAAATTACTTGAGAATAAGTTTAATATCAAAATGTTGGAATATGAGATCAGTTGTCAGGTTTGGACTGATGCATAGCTAAGGACAGGCAGCTATGTTACATTTTAATATTATTGAAAATAAGATAGAATGCTACAATTTTGCTTCCACTTGCATTCAAAACAATCTGAAAGACCTTTAAATTCCCTGTTTCTATATGCTCTGCTAAAGTGGTCTGAAGTTCAGGAAGCAGCAAGGTGAGGTGAAGGAGCATGGCCTAAGAGTCAGGAGACAGGGGTTCTGGTTCGAATTCTGGTACTGTCTACCTGTGACCTTAGATAAATCTTGGCTTTACCTCATAAGGTGATCATGAGTTAAAAAAAAAAAAACTAAAGGTATAAATATAAAGTCTTAGTTCCTTGAAGAGATCCTGCTAAAACACAAAGGATCCCACAAAGTTAGCCTTCAAAAGAATTGAGTGTAGTGTCTGATCATGATTAAATGCATACATTTTGGAGGAATCAATATAATAAAGAAAAGAATCGGTGTAATTAAATATGGAAAAAATCTGGAAATTATAGGTAGATAACACATGAATAACAGAGGTACTGAAAAGCAATATGGCAAATAGAAGATATTTGAGAAAGAAACCAATAGAGAGGGCTGAAGTTACACACTAACAAGTATTATTACTTGTAGTAGAACAGGTTTTGAGTATGTTTAAGGAAAACTAATTTATGGGAGTGTGACTCAGTCAATTTCTGTGAGGTTGGCATATATTTGGTAGAACATATTGGTTTTCAAAGGATAAGTTATATTGTTTTCCAGTAATAAACATTAAAAAAATATATATATTAGACAAGTATCAGAAATACTAAAGGAGCCCTTACTCATCCTTGATGACACTCTAGATAGTGGAAGGATAAGGATGTCAGAATAATTCCTGTAGAACCCTTTGCTATAGTGATCAAAGCACACAACCACAAAGCTCTGCACTTCCTTCAGGCTTGGCCTGGAAGCTAAGGACAGCAAAGGAGTGTTAGGTAGAGCACTTAAAATGTATAACTGTATGAGTGCTGTACACTAAGTCCCTAGCAGTACTGACTCAGTGCTGAGTGAGAGTGTGCAGACCAAGGTCAATTAAATTTTAAGGGAAGATGAGATAATTGGGGGTTGTGACACTTGGGAAAGGCTTCATATAACAGCTTTTCAGAGATGACTCAAACCAAAGGTCAGGAAGGAGAGGAGGAGAGTACATGCCAGTGAGACAGGGACCCTTGATGTAGTCAGAGTAGGGTGAGGGCCTCCGGAGGGGGCAGGGCTAGATATCTGCAGTCAGAGCAATGTAACTACATGCAAAGAACCACTCCCCCCACTAAAACTCTATGTTGAACATTAAGCTCTAGAATCATTCTTCAGTGAGATCAGTTAATGTTCCCCAGATAAAGAAGAGTAGCACGTGTTTTATTATGCTAATCATTTGTAACCATGTGTAAGATTCACTTTGGCATACTAAAAGGCCCAGGCCTATGTGCTGTCTTTCCTCCTTCAGATCTGAGGAGGTGAATTTGCACACTGAGCAATTAACTTCGCATGCAGACCCAGCTGTAGAGGACATGGTAAAAGGCAGGAAGAATTCCATCATAAAAGATTGCACTTTAACACCCAGGACGTTTAAGAGGCAGGATTCTTTCGCAAATAGAAAATACAGTCAGCCCACCTTGGGGCTCAGGCAGGCAGCCTTTTGATATGCTCCCACGCCAAGATGCCAGTATCCCAGAAAGAAATCAAGGCAGGAAATCTCTATTTTTAATATTCAAGGACCACTTAACAAGTCCACACCCCTAAGCTTTTTTTCACGTTCCCAAATATCCTCAACTGCCTATAAAACCCCTAGACAACACACCACCATGGACTCTCTTGTCCCCTCCTGGCGTGAGCCGGGAGCTCTGGCCTTTCACTTTATCTCTAAATAAAAGCCTGTACCTTGCTCTCCTACCTTGAGTGTTTGTGAACCTCATTCTTCGGCTTCGTGAACAAGAGTCCCGGCATCACCAGGTTTCTGGATCCAGATGGGCAAAGGCACAGAAGTAGGAATTAGTATTATTTTGTGTGGCTAGGCAGAAAAGACCCCAGTCTTTCTGGGTTAGAGATAAGGCTGAATTAGGTGGCTGAGGCATATCACAGGACCATCTATCATTATATTGAGGTTCAGACACTAAATACTTCAACTCATTTAACTTCACTTGGTGTGCGAAATTGAAGCTGACTCCGAAGCAAAATCATAGTAGTGTTTCCAGTTGAACAGGAAACTGAAAAGGGTAAAGAAAATCATTTTGGCACTATCAAAACTTAGTTTACCTTCTCACTTATATTTGTAGTGTAGAACACATTATTGCTTCCTTGGATAACAGGCAGTTTGACCACAAGAGTAAGATCCAATAGATCAGCTGCTCCGACCTCTGGAGTGGGTTTTTTTGTGAGCTCTGTCAAATACAATTAGAAGTTTGTCTGTTTGCCCCCTAGAATTACCCTTTGAGTTGAGACCAGTCTACTCACCCTTCAATGGGCTAATACGTATCTCCAAGTAAACCAAAGAATCACACACTCTAGGTTCAAAGAACCTCTCTGCCGACAAGCCGAAAGGCCTCCCAGCTTTCCCGGAGCACCAGCCCTACCTCCGGTCCTCCCCACGACCAATCCTTGCCAGAGGCAGCTCTGGCTACTACTACCGTCTGATCGGAACGGAGCCAGGGAGTCAGAAGCTTGGTCGCCCAGGAACCCTGTCTTTCTCCTGAGCTCTGCTGAGGCCCCCGCCCCTTCCGTCGGCATGCACTCCCAAGACCCCGCCCACAGCTCAGGAGGAGGGCAAGGACGGCCTACTAGCTCCACTCACGTTGTTGCACTGCTCCGTGCCTGCCGTTAGGCTGCAGGCGGCTGCGTGAGTGGCGGCGGCTTTGGCAGCCTTGCGGCAGTTTCCGAGATACAGATACATGGTCACCCATCAGCTCCCAGGGGCCCGGGGCTGGGGCGGCAATCCGTCTTCCTTTCTCTCCTCACTCGCACAAAAGCAGAATCTGATAGACAGGAGACAAGCAATAGATACATCCACAATTACATGTGGGGAGTTCAACACTCCTTTCTCAGTAATTGACAGACAATCAGTAAAGGGCATAGAACTGAACTACACTGTCAACCAGCTTAACCCAATTGCCTTTTACACAACACTCCACCTGACAGCAGCAAAATACATATTCTTTTCAAGTGCCATGGAATACAGGCAAAGATAGACCATATTCTGGGCCATAAAATGAATTTTAACAAGCTCACCAACATTTCAGTGATAAAGGTATGATCTTGGATGATAGTATTAGTTGAACTGTATTCTCCAAAAAGATATGTTGGAAGTCCTAATCCCCAGTACCTTAGAATGTAGCAGAATATGGAAATAGGGTTGTTGCAGATGTACTTAGTCAAGATGAGTTCATACTGGAGCTGGTTTGATGTAATGAGTCAGAACTCAGGCGGAGAGAGGAAGGCACCCATATTTGTGAGCAGCCCATTCTGGAGTGTCAAAGCCCAAGCAGATCAGTGAGGCTGTTTACGTGGAAGGGTGGTCTGGTAGGGGGATTCAGAGCACGAGTAGGATGAGGGGGCTAGTGATGCAGAGAACGGCATGGGATGTCAGTCTGTCTGAGTTTTCTAGGTCTGCTGTAACAAGGTACCACAAACTGCATGGCTTAAGACAACAGAAATTTATTGTCTCACAGTCTTGGAGGCTATAAATCTGAGATCGAGGAGTTGGCAGGGCCATGCTCCTTCTGAAATCTGTAGAGGAGTCCTTCCTGGACTCTGCCCAGGCAATTTTGGTGCTTCTTGGCTGGTGGCTGCATGATTCCAATCTTTGTTTTCATTGCCGTATTGAATTCTCCTGGCATGTGTCTGTCTTCACATGGTCATCTTCTTATAAAGACACCATTCATATTGAATTAGAGGCCTACTCTATAACAGCATGACCTCACTTGGCTATATCTAAATAAGGTCACACTGTGAGGCACTGGGGCTGAGCATTTAATATACCCTTTTCTGGGACACAAATCAACCACTGACAGTCTGCCCCTTGGTCCCCTCTCACTGATGTTCTTCCCACATACAAAAATGCATTCACCCATTCCAATAGTCACTAAAGTCTTAATTTATTTTAGCAGCAACTCTAAGTCCAACATCTCCTCTAAATATCACCTAAATTAGGTATGGCCCATCCAGGGGCAAAAATCCTCTCCATTTGTGGATCTGTGAAACCTTGAACGCAAGTTATCTACTTTAAGATAGAGTGGTGAGACAGGCATAGGATATGTATTTCCATTCCAAAGGGAGAAACTGGAAGGAAAAAAGGTGTCACTGGCTTAAAGCAGTTTGCAACACAACAGGAAAATCCCATTAGGATTTATGGCTTTAGAATAATTTTCTGTGGCTCAATCCATTGGGCCCACCTCCTCAGTCTTGAATGTTGGCCTGCTCACTACCTAGAAAGAGGAGATGGAGGGGGGGAAAAAGATGGAATAGGAAAGCAAGGCAGAACCCTCCTACCCTCCACACATAAAGGCAACAACTACAACAAACACAACTAATGACCTGAGAGACCCCAGAGCAGACCACCTATACTCCGTGAAGAAGAGAAGACCACACAGAGAAGGGTACAGTGCCAGAATCACAATCAATCTCCACAATCAGTCAGGAGCCCAGCCCTTCCCCCATCCTAGCCCAAAGGTGGGAAGAAGAGGAGTGGAGCAGGGAGAGGATAGGCCCTCAGGAACTCTGCACACCTGGCCCTGGAGATCTGCTCCAGGTACGTTAGTCCACATTACATTGGGTTTTGGTGATTACCAGGGCTAGACACCAGGGACAGTTGGAGCACTCTGGGAGTCTGAGACTCCAGCAACTTGTGGAGGACAGGCGCACTCTGGCAGTCCCTCTGAGACCCAAAACATAAGTGGCTGTTTGAATGATTTGCCATCAGTGGAAGGAGTACCAGAGAGGCGAGGGTTGGACAGAGCTCCCTCCACAGGCGAAAGGGCAGGTGGATCACACCTTCCCAGCCTCCCTGGGACTAACAGTTCAGGCACTTGTGGGAGCCCCAAATGCTCCGTCCCCCTCACTGGCAGCTCAGCCCTGAGGTGCTTCCCTGTGCACCTGCCTGCCCGCTCAGCCCAGCAGCATCAGACTTTGCTGCCTGGCAGGCATAGGGAGGAGGCTTTTTCATATTTCTAGGCCCTATCCCAGCCTAACTAGGGAGGCAAGGGAGGCACGTGTTGGAGCCAGCTCTGAGTGCTCCTTCCTCCTTTAGGAAGGTCCAGGATAGTGCTGCTTACCCCTCTGCAACCACATTCCCCAGAGCCGAATGACCACTCCATGCACCCTGGTAGACCAGCGATGGCACCATCTCTTCAGGGCAGGCAGAGGGCAGCCCACCCTCAACAATGCAAGCAGAAGAACTGTTGCTCTGTTCACAAGAGACTGGCTGAGGTGAACTGCCACCCACAGCTGACTGATAGGCCACTGCTGGCAGACAGAAACACCATCAGGCAATCAGTAGACTTCTCAGCAGAAACTTTACAGGCTAGAAGGCATGAAATATTTTATGTATTGAAACAGAAGGACCTTCAACCAAGAATCCTCTACCCAGAGGATTATCATTCACATTTGAAGGAGAAATTAAAAATTTCCTAGATAAATGAAGGCTGATGGAATTTACAACCACTAAACAGGCATTAGAGGATTTGTTAAAGATTCTGTAGATGGAAATGTTCTTAAGCCTAAGTAATTGTCGTCATTGAAAATAAACCCAGAGTAAAGGTAGTTGCAGGTAAGAAATTAAAGCAAACAAAACAAAACAAAGTAGTAAAACCAACTATACACAAAATCAGTTAAGTGACACACCAAAAAATGCAAATTATGACATCTATTACTTAAAGAGTGGAGGAGGAAGATGAAAAATAAGGAAGTACTTTTAGATTGTGTTGGAAACAGAACAAGCATCAGCTTAATATAGACTGTTATATAGTTAGGAAGCTATCCATGAACCTTATGGTAACCAGAAACTTAGAGACTATAATAAATACAAAAAAATTCAAAAAGAGAAATCCAAACACAACACTAAAAAAACCATCAAATCACAAGAGAAAAGAATAAGAAAGGAAGAAAGGAACAGAGAGGAACTATAAAAAGAACCAGAAAACAATTAATGAAATGAAAATAAGTACATACCTATCAACAATTACCTTAAATGTAAATGGACTGAATGCACTAATCAAAACACACAGGGGGACAGAATGTATAAAGAAACAAGACCCACCTATATGCTGCCTACAAGAGACTAATTTCAGAACCAAAGATGTACATAGACTGAAAGCGAGGGGATGGACAAAGATATTTCATGCATATAATAGGGAGAGAAAAAGCAGGAGTAGTAGTATTTATATCAGGCAACATAGACTTCAAAACAAAGTAATGAGAAAAAGAAGGGCAATACATCATGATAAAGGGGTCAGTCCAATAAGAGAATATAGCATTATAAGTATCTGTGCATCTGACATAGTAGAACCTAAATATGTAAAACAAATACTTACAGAATTAAAGGGGAAACTGTAGTGGAACTCATTTATATTAGGATACATCAACACACCACTTACATCAATAGACAGATCAACCAGACAGAAAATAAATAAGGAAAAGAAAGCACCGAGCATAGCACATTACATCTGATGGACTTAACATATCTACAGAGCATCCCACACAAAAGCAGCAGGATACACATTTTTCTCAAGTGTACACAAAAAGTTTTCCAGAACAGATCAGATACTAGAGCACAAAAACATCAATGAATTAAAAAAGACTGAAATTGTATGAAGCAGCTTTTCAGATCACAATGGTAGGAAACCAGAGATAAGTTACACAAAGAAAAGAAAAAAGTCCCTAAACATATGAGGCTAAACAACACACTTCTAAATAATCAGTGAATCAATGAACAAACCAAAGAAGAAATGAATCAATACATGGAGACAAATGAAAACAAAAATACAGTAATCCAAAATATGTGGGATGCTGCAAAAGCAAGTCTAAGAGGGATGTAAATAGCAATACAGGCCTACCTCAAGAAACAAGAACCATCCCAAAATAAACTTATAAAACTCACAATTAAAGAGCTAGTAGAAGAATAAAGGAAACCCAAAGTTGGTAGGAGGGACATAATAAAGATCAAACAGAAATAAATAAAATAGAGAAGAATACAACAAGAGAAAAAAATCAATGTAACTAAGAGCAGGTTTTTGAGAAAATAAATATAATAAACATGCCCCTAATCAACTTCTCAAGAAAAGAAGAGTACCCAAATAAACAAAATCAGAAACAAAAAGGAATAGTCACAACAGATAGCAGAAAATACAAAGAATTATTAGAGAATTCTATGAAAAATCATATGCCTATAAATTAGACAACCTAGATGAAATGGACAACTTGCTAGAAAAATACAACCTTCCAAGACTGACCCAAGGAGAAATAGAAAATCTGAACAGACCAATTACCAGTAATGAAATTTAATTGGAAATAAAAAAACTCCAAACATACAAGAAGCCATGACCAGGTGGCTTCACAGCTCAATTCTACCAAACATTTAAGGAATAGCCAATGTCCATCCTTCTTAAAGTACTCCAAAAAGTAGAAGAGAAGGGAATACTTCCAAACTCGTTCTATGAAGCTGGCATCACTCTAATACCAAAAGTACACAGATACTACGAAAAAGGAAAATTTTAGACTTATATCCCTGATGAACATAGATGCAAAAATCCTCAACAAAATATTAGCAAGCCAAATTCAAAAAAAACATCAGCAGAATCATCCATCACAACCAGGTGAGATTTATTCCAGGCATGCAAGGATGGCACAATATTCATAAATCAAACAATGTCATACATTATATTCACAAAAAGAAGGATAAAAACTACATGATCATCTCAATATATTCTAAAAAGCAACTGACAAAATTCTACATCCATTCATGATAAAAACTCCCTCCAGGGGTGGAGCCAGGATGGCGGCATGAGTAGAGCAGTGGAAATCTCCTCCCAAAAACACATAGAGCTATGAAAATATACCAAAGAAAAATCTTCCTAAAATAGAGACCACAGGACACAGGACAAAATCCAGACCACATCCACACATGCAAGAACCCAGCGCCTTGCAAAGGGGAGTGCTTTTTGGAAGTCTTAAAGGGGCAGGACAGGTCACTTAGACCAGAGGCAGGGAATCTGGGGATCTCTGGGCACTCTAACCCCCTGGGCAGCAGGGAGCACAGAGGCCCCTTACAGAGATAAATAGCCTCCCGGCCGCTCCCCCTCCAACGGGGCTCCACCATTTTGGAGGAACAGCCCCAGCCAGGCCAAGCCCACAGCAACAGCGGAGATAAACCCCAAAGCAACTGGGCAGGAAGCAGAAGCCCAGCACAAGCCACTAGAGGTCGCTATTCTCCCAGGAAAAGGCCACAAACCAACAAGAAGGGAAGCTCTTCCAGCGGTCACTTGTACCAGCTCTGCAAACTAACTCTATCACCATGAAAAGGCAAAACTACAGGCAGACAAAGATCACAGAGACAACACCTGAGAGGGAGACAGACCTAACTAGTCCTCCTGAAAAAGAATTCAAAATAAAAATTATGAACATGCTGACAGAGATGCAGAGAAAAATGCAAGAGCAATGGGATGAGATGCAGAGAAAAATGCAAGAGCAGTGGGATGAGATGGAGAGAAAAATGCAAGAGCAGTGGGATGAAGTCTGGAAGGAGATCACAGATGTCAGGAAGGAGATCACAGAAGTGAAACAATCCCTGGAAGGATTTATAAGCAGAATGGATAAGATGCAAGAGGCCATTGAAGGAATAGAAGCCAGAGAACAGGAACGTATAGAAGCTGACATAGAGAGAGATAAAAGGATCTCCAGGAATGAAACAACACTAAGAGAAATATGTGACCAATACAAAAGGAATAATATTCGTATTATAGGGATACCAGAAGAGGAAGAAAGAGGAAAAGGGATAGAAAGTCTCTTTGAAGAAATAATTGCTGAAAACTTCCCCAAACTGGGGGAGGAAATAATCGAACAGACCATGGAATTACACAGAACTCCCAACAGAAAGGATCCAAGGAGGACAACACCAAGACACATAGTAATTAAAATGGCAAGGATCAAGGACAAGGAAAGAGTTTTAAAGGCAGCTAGAGAGAAAAAGGTCACCTATAAAGGAAAACCCATCAGGCTAACATCAGACTTCTCGACAGAAACCCTACAGGCCAGAAGAGAATGGCATGATATACTTAATGCAATGAAACAGAAGGGCCTTGAACCAAGGATACTGTATCCAGCACGACTATCATTTAAATATGATGGCGGGATTAAACAATTCCCAGACAAGCAAAAGCTGAGGGAATTTGCTTCCCACAAACCACCTCTACAGGGCATCCTACAGGGACTGCTCTAGATGGGAGCACCCCTAAAAAGAGCACAGAACAAAACACACAACATATGAAGAATGGAGGAGGAGGAATAAGAAGGGAGAGAAGAAAAGAATCTCCAGACAGTGTATATAACAGCTCAATAAGTGAGCTAAGTTAGGCAGTAAGATACTAAAGAAGCTAACCTTGAACCTTTGGTAACCACGAATCTAAAGCCTGCAATGGCAATAAGTACATATCTCTCAATAGTCACCCTAAATGTAAATGGACTTAATGCACCAATTAAAAGACATAGAGTAATAGAATGGATAAAAAAGCAAGACCCATCTATATGCTGCTTACAAGAAACTCACCTTAAACCCAAAAATAAGCATAGACTAAAAGTCAAGGGATGGAAAAACATATTTCAGGCAAACAACAGTGAGAAGAAAGCAGGGGTTGCAGTACTAATATCAGACAAAATAGACTTCAAAACAAAGAAAGTAAAAAGAGATAAAGAAGGATACTACATAATGATAAAGGGCTCAGTCCAACAAGAGGATATAACCATTCTAAATATATATGCACCCAATACAGGAGCACCAGCATATGTGAAGCAAATACTAACAGAACTAAAGAGGGAAATAGACTGCAATGCATTCATTGTAGGAGACTTCAACACACCACTCACCCCAAAGGATAGATCCACCGGGCAGAAAATAAGTAAGGACACACAGGCACTGAACAACGCACTAGAACAGATGGACCTAATAGACATCTATAGAACTCTACATCCAAAAGCAACAGGATATACATTCTTCTCAAGTGCACATGGAACATTCTCCAGAATAGACCACATACTAGCTCACAAGAAGAGCCTCAGTAAATTCCAAAATATTGAAATTCTACCAACCAATTTTTCAGACCACAAAGGTATGAAAGTAGAAATAAATTCTACAAAGAAAACAAAAAGGCTCACAAACACATGGAGGCTTAACAACATGCTACTAAATAATCAATGGATCAATGAACAAATCAAAATAGAGATCAAGGAATATATAGAAACAAATGACAACAACACTAAGCCCCAACTTCTGTGGGATGCAGCGAAAGCAGTCTTAAGAGGAAAGTATATAGCAATCCAGGCACACTTGAAGAAGGAAGAACAATCCCAAATGAATAGTCTAACATCACAATTATTAAAACTGGAAAAAGAAGAACAAATGAGGCCTAAAGTCAGCAGAAGGAGGGACATAATAAAGATCAGAGAAGAAATAAACAAAATTGAGAAGAATAAAACAGTAGCAAAAATCAACGAAACCAAGAGCTGGTTCTTTGAGAAAATAAACAAAATAGATAAGCCTCTAGCCCAACTTATTAAGAGAAAAAGAGAGTCAACACAAATCAACATAATCAGAAATGAGAATGGAAAAATCATGACAGACTCCACAGAAATACAAAGAATTATTAAAGACTACTAAGAAAACCTATATGCCAACAAGCTGGAAAACCTAGAAGAAATGGACAACTTCCTAGAAAAATACAACCTCCCAAGACTGACCAAGGAAGGAACACAAAAGTTAAACAAACCAATTACAAGCAAAGAAATTGAAACAGTAATCAAAAAACTACCCAAGAACAAAACCCCGGGGCTGGACGGATTTACCTAGGAATTTTATCAGACACACAGAGAAGACATAATACCCATTCTCCTTAAAGTGTTCCACAAAATAGAAGAAGAGGGAATACTCCCAAACTCATTCTATGAGGCCAATATCACCCTAATACCAAAACCAGGCAAAGACCCCACCAAAAAAGAAAATTACAGACCAATATCCCTGATGAATGTAGATGCAAAAATACTCAATAAAATATTAGCAAACAGAATTCAACAGTATATCAAAAGGATCATACACCATGACCAAGTGGGGTTCATCCCAGGAATGCAAGGATGGTACAACATTCGAAAATCCATCAACATCATCCACCACATCAACAAAAAGAAAGACAAAAACCACATGATCATCTCCATAGATGCTGAAAAAGCATTTGACAAAATTCAACATCCATTCATGATAAAAACTCTCAGCAAAATGGGAATAGAGGGCAAGTACCTCAACATAATAAAGGCCATATATGATAAACCCACAGCCAGCATTATACTGAACAGCGAGAAGCTGAAAGCATTTTCTCTGAGATCGGGAACCAGACAGGGATGCCCACTCTCCCCACTGTTATTTAACATAGTACTGGAGGTCCTAGCCACGGTAATCAGACAAAACAAAGAAATACAAGGAATCCAGATTGGTAAAGAAGAAGTTAAACTGTCACTATTTGCAGATGATATGATACTGTACATAAAAAACCCTAAAGACTCCACTCCAAAACTACTAGAACTGATATCGGAATACAGCAAAGTTGCAGGATGCAAAATTAACACACAGAAATCTGTAGCTTTCCTATACACTAACAACGAATCAATAGAAAGAGAAATCAGGAAAACAATTCCATTCACCATTGCATCAAAAAGAATAAAATACCTAGGAATAAACCTAACCAAAGAAGTGAAAGACTTATACTCTGAAAACTACAAGTCACTCTTAAGAGAAATTAAAGGGGACACTAATAAATGGAAACCTATTCCATGCTCATGGCTAGGAAGAATTAATATCGTCAAAGTGGCCATCCTGCCCAAAGCAATATACAGATTTGATGCAATCCCTCTCAAATTACCAGCAACATTCTTCAATGAATTGGAACAAATAATTCAAAAATTCATATGGAAACACCAAAGACCCCGAAGAGCCAAAGCAATCCTGAAAAAGAAGAATAAAGTAGGGGGCATCTCACTCCCCGACTTTAAGCTCTACTACAAAGCCATAGTAATCAAGACAATTTGGTACTGGCACAAGAACAGAGCCACAGACCAGTGGAACAGATTAGAGACCCCAGAAATTAACCCAAACATATATGGTCAATTAATATTTGATAAAGGAGCCATGGACATACAATGGCAAAATGACAGTCTCTTCAACAGATGGTGCTGGCAAAACTGGACAGCTACATGTAGGAGAATGAAACTGGACCATTGTCTAACCCCATATACAAAGGTAAACTCAAAATGGATCAAAGACCTGAATGTAAGTCATGAAACCATTAAACTCTTGGAAAAAAACATAGGCAAAAACCTCTTAGACATAAACATGAGTGATCTCTTCTTGAACATATCTCCCCGGGCAAGGAAAACAACAGCAAAAATGAGCAAGTGGGACTACATTAAGCTGAAAAGCTTCTGTACAGCGAAAGACACCATCAATAGAACAAAAAGGAACCCTACAGTATGGGAGAATATATTTGAAAATGACAGATCCGATAAAGGCTTGACGTCCAGAATATATAAAGAGCTCACACGCCTCAACAAACAAAAAACAAATAACCCAATTAAAAAATGGACAGAGGAACTGAACAGACAGTTCTCAAAAAAAGAAATACAGATGGCCAAGAGACACATGAAAAGATGCTCCACATCACTAATTATCAGAGAAATGCAAATTAAAACTACAATGAGGTATCACCTCACACCAGTAAGGATAGCTGACACCCACAAGACAAACAACAACAAATGTTGGCGAGGCTGTGGAGAAAGGGGAACCCTCCTACACTGCTGGTGGGAATGTAAATTAGTTCAACCATTGTGGAAAGCAGTATGGAGGTGCATCAAAATGCTCAAAACAGATCTACCATCTGACCCAGGAATTCCACTCCTAGGAATTTTCCCTAAGAACGCAGTAATCAAGTTTGAGAAAGACAGATGCACTCCTATGTTTGTTGCAGCATTATTTACAATAGCCAAGAATTGGAAGCAACCTAAATGTTCATCGTTAGATGAATGGATAAAGAAAATGTGGTACATATACACAATGGAATACTACTCAGCCATAAGAAGTGGAAAAATCCAACCATTTGCAGCAACATGGATGGAGCTTGAGAGTATTATCCTCAGTGAAATAAGCCAAGCGGAGAAAGAGAAATACCAAATGATTTCACTCATCTGAGGAGTATAAGAACAAAGGAAAAACTGAAGGAACAAAACAGCAGTGGAATTACAGAACCCAAAAATGGACTAACATGTACCAAAGGAAAGGTACTGGGGAGGATGGGTGGGCTGGGAGGGATAAGGGCGGGGAAGAAGAAGGGGGGTATTAAGATTAGCATGCATGGGGGGAGGGAGAAACGGGAGGGTGGGCTGCACAACACAGAGAGGACAAGTAGTGACTCTACAACATTTTGCTAAGCTGATGGACAGTAACCGTAATGTGGTTGTTAGGGGTGACCTGATATAGGGGAGAGCATAGTAAACATAGTATTCTTCATGTAAGTGTAGATTAAAAATTTAAAAAGGAAAAAAAAAAAAAGAAAGAAAGAAAGAAAAGGGGGATTACTCCTTAACAGAATAAAACTATTGGTAAATCAAAGATCAACGCATGCTTTAAATATCCTTAATGTTGATCACTTAAAGGGTGTCAGATGATCAGCTATGGAGGTACTCTTTTCTGATAATATTCCTTTCTCTTAATTAAAAAAAAAAAAAAAGCACTTACTGTGTGCTGACCTCCAATGAGTTCTGCACAGTGGTATAGAGGGCATGTCAAAGTGTGGGCAAAGGGTCTGTTTGTTTCTATGCAGAAGATCAAGGCCTAGCTTGGATACCCAGAAAATGAACTAAGATACGATATGAGGAGGAGCTTCCGGCATCAGCACTCTCTGGAGGACTTGTGCAGGAGGATGATCATCAAAAAGCCTCCACAGGGATCCGGACGATGCTGCGGTTGTGGCTGCATCCAGCCCACCGTCTCCTGGACTTGCCATAGGAATGAGGAGGGAGATGTCTAGGCTGGCATGTGCATACAGTGAGACCACGAATTTGACCGGATCTGTACTGTTGGAACTCAACCAGGAGTTGGGAGGGGTGCAAGTTGTAGCACTCCAAAATCTCATGACTATAGACTATCTATGGTTAAAAGAACATATGGGATGTGAACAGATCCCAGAAATGGGCTGCTTTAATTTGTCTGATGGTTCAAGTACAGTTGAACAATATCCATCATATCGTAGATAAATTTTCACAAATGCCTAGGGTGCCTAAATGGTTTTCTTGGCTTCACTGGAGATGGATGGTAATTATAGATTTGCTTTGTTTATGTCACCGTATTCCTATTATGTTAATATGTGTGTGCAAATTAGTTAGTAGTTTAAAACCTATACATACTTAAGGTACTCTACAAGAAGATATGTCAAAGAAATAATCAATCCTCCCATGTTTCCTTCATATGCTACCTCTATAGCTTTTCTTCTTCCTTCCTAATTACAACCCTTAAATAGAATTCGTGCCTCATATCGAATTTACCGAGTATCATAATTCCTCCAGGTGGTAAAGATACCTCGAGACAAATGCTGGGCATAGAAGCCACAGGGCATAAATCTGCAAAGAAGTAAAAAGCTAACCTTTGCAAACAATATGGCTTCTCTCTCACTTACCAACTTTACATTTCCCTGTATGGCCCCGGAAGATGACTGGTTAGCCAGAGACGGGTAAGATTCCTCAAGGGAGGAACAACCTAAGACAGGCACAGTTGCAGGGGGGCCATCAGGTGAGAATTTGGGGATCAACATAGGTGAGGCTCAGAACCTCACCCCCCTGCTTTGAGAGAAATCTTCTGCATCTGTGGATGTCTTGCTGCCCTTGTCTAGCCTGGATTAATACTTAGTCCATAGGCACACACCTGATCATCTGATCATCTACATTTGCCTTCTTATAGCACTAAACTATGTTTTCTACCTTTATCTTGCATCTACCTACCACTTCAGCGTTTTATTAAAAATAAAAATAATAATAATAATAATAATAGGAGAAATGTGGGATCAACATATAAATCAAGTACAAAAATCAAACGAATATTCATATTTGACCTGATTGTTTATAGGTCATAATGCATGATCAAAACCGAAAGTTTCTGTGATGAATGCCCTTGTACTGTTCACCATGTAAGAATTTATTCACTATGTAAGAATTCGTTCACCATGTAAGAACTTGTTTGTTATGCTTCAGAAGATTGGAGACTGACAAGAATTAGGCTTGAGATGGATTAATGATTGTACTTTGAGCGTTTACCCCCCTATACTGAATTTTATTGTTGTTAACAACCATTTGATCAATAAATATGAGAGATGCCCTCTCACAAAAAAATAAGAAATAAAAAAATAAAAAATAAAAAAAAAGAAAAAAACTCCCTCCAAAATGGGTATAGAGGGTACACACCTCAACATAATAAAGGCCATATATGACCAACCCGCAACTAACATCATACTCAATGGGGATAAGCTCAAAGCTATTCCTATATGGTCAGGATCAAGACAAGGATGTCCACTCTCACCACTTTTATTCAACATATTACTGGAGGTCCTAGCCACAGCAATCAGACAAGATAAAGAGGTAAAATCCATCGAAATTGGTAAGGAAGTAGTTAAACTGTCACAATTTGCAGATTATATGATGTTATGTATAGAAAACCCTAAAGACTTCACCAAAAAACTGTTAAAACTAAAAACTGGATTCAGCAAAGTTGCAGGATACAGAATCAATATTCAGAAATCTGGTGCATTCCTATATACTAACAGTGAACAAGCAGAAAGCGGAATCAAGAAAACAATTCCATTTGCAATTGCATCAAAAAGTATAAAATACCTAGGGATAAACCTGACCAAGGCGATGAACAATCTGTATTCTGAAAACTGTAAGACACTCATGAGAGAAGTTAAAGAAGATAGAAATAAACGCTCATGGATAGGAAGTATTAATATTGTCAAAATGGCCATCTTGCCCAAAGTAATTTACAGATTCAATGCAATCCCTATCAAAATACCAATGGTATTTTTCAATGAACTTGAGAAAATAATCTTAAAATTCATTTGGAAAAGCAGAAGACTCTAAATAGCCATAGCCATCCTGTGAAAGAAGAAAAATGCTCGGGGATTGTGCTCCCTCACTTCAAGCTACACTACAAAGCTACAATGATCAAAACAGTATGGCACTGGCACATGAACAGACCCATAGATCAATGGAACAAAATAGAGAGGCCAGATATATTCCCACACATATATGGTCAATAAATGTAGGATAACGAAGCCATAAATATGCAGTGGGGGAAGAGACAGCGTCTTCAATAACTGGTGCTGGGAAAACTGGACAATTACATGTAAGAGAATGAAACTGAATTACTCTCTAATCCCATACACAAGTGTAAACTCAAAATGGATTAAAGACCAAAATGTAATACATGACACCATAAAATTCTTAGAAGAAAGCATAGGCAAAAATCTCTTGAACATAAGTATAAGTAATTTTTTTCTGGATACATCTCCTAGGGCAAGGGAAACAAAATAAAATGAACAACTGGGACTACATCAAACTAAAATAATTCTGTATAGCAAAGGACACCATCAACATAACAAAAAGGCAACCTATGGTATGGGAGAATGTATTCATAAACTTTTTGTCTGATGAGGGGTTAACATCCAAAATATATAAAGAACTCATATGCATCAGCACCAAAGAAGCAAACAAACAAACAAACAAACATATAACCCAATTAAAAAATGGGCAGACAACCTCAACAGACATTTGTCCAAAGAAAAAATAAGGTGGTGAGCAGGCACATGAAAAGATGCTCCACACTTCTAATCATCAGGGAAATGCAAATCAAACTATGATGAGCTGTCACCTCACACAAGTTACAATGGCCACTATCCAAAAGATAAGAAATAAAAAGTGTTGGTGAGGATTTGCAGAAGAGGGAACCCTCCTACACTATTGGTAGGAATGTAAACTGGTTCAACCACTGTGGAAAGCAATATGGAGGTTCCTCAGAAAACTAAAAATAGAAACACCATTTGACCCGGGAATTCCACTCCTAGGAATTTACCCAAAGAATACAAGTTCTCAGATTCAAAAAGACATATGCTCCCCTATGTTTATCGCAGGACTATTTACTTTACAATAGCCAAGATATGGGAGCAACCTAAGTGTCCATCAGTTGATGAATGGATAAAGAAGAGGTGGTACATATACACAATGGAATATTATTCAGCCATAAAAAACAAATCCTGGCATTTGCAACAACATGGGTGGACCTGGAAGGCATTATGCTAAGTGAAATAAGTCAGGCAGAGAAAGACAAATGCCATATGATTTCACTTACTTGTGGAATATAAAAACAAAATAAAATAAAATGAACAAAATAGCAGTAGACTCATAGACACTGGGAAGTGACTGGTGGTTGCTAGAGGGGAGTGGTTGGAGTGAGTTGGTAGGGAGGTTGAGGGGGATAAAAGGGGACAAAAATTCTCAGTCATAATGTAGGTTGGTCAAGGGGATGGTAGTACAGCATGGAGAATATAGCCAATGATTCTGTAACATCTTCCTATGTTGACAGATAGTAACCGTACTAGTACGGGTGAGGATTTAGTAATATGTTTAACTGCTGAACCATTGTGTTGTGTACTTGAAACCAATATAAGTTTGTATATCAATGATACTTCAATGAAAAAAAGGAAAGATGGCCTGGCCCTCTGGCCCTGGGTGGCCTTCAACCCTGGACAACTGCCCAGACCCCTGAGGTCCGGGTAGAGGTCCTTCCCCCTGAGCCCTTTTCTGTAAGTTTCAAAATAGAAAATAATAAAAATACTCTGAAACAAATATGGCAAAATGTTGTAATTGTAGAGACCTGGGAGGCATATTCACAGGTGTTTACTATAATATCTCTAGTTTTCTACCTCACTATAGAATTCCAAAATATAAATATTAAAAAATGATAAGTAATGCATGCTTATTATAGAAAAGAAAGTGAATCACTCATAAAGTCATTACCCAAAGACACTGTTAACACTGGGTATATTTCCTCTATGTTGAAAAAAGAGAATTATCGTAGTAAACCGAATTTGATGTTATAAGCTTTTGTAGGGTGGGTGATTTTTTTAAAGTTAAAATCAGATAGGTCGTTTTCCTTTTTTTCAGCTTTAGAGGAAAAGTTGAAATTGCTCGTTAAGAGTGTTAGACTTCAGGTTCCCGCTCACTTGCAAGTCATGGCTGGAGTCACTAGAGGGCGCACTTCAATCAAAGACCGTAGAAAGCTCTGACTATAAAATATCCTAACATTTTTTTAAATCTAAGAAATAAAAATTCAAATAAACGCCCATCCATCTTTTAAGACACCAGCATTGTATCCTGGTACCCTCTTCATTTATCTTATGTCTTCTTACTTTACTTTTAGAATGAGAAAATGTGGGGTCTACTGTTGTCAACATCATGGTTGACAAAATGCTGTCTTTTCTGTTGAAGTCTAACTCTACCTCTTTGCTCTAGGTGGTAGCACAAACCATCTTGGGATCTGTAGGTTCTCCCTTCAATTTTCTCTACCATATCAGGGGTCCTGTCTAGATATGTCACCTTGAATAATTTTTACTTTTATCAATGAAAAATTTTTTTTGGTGAGTTTCATGTCTTTTTTCCCTTTTTTGAAACACAAATCAATTCCGATATCGGGGTGAATGGGAGGGGGCAGGAGCTGGGTTTATTTGAAGAGGTTCTGGGGTGGCAGTACTTGCTAGGGGAACTTTGGCCATGAAGCAAGGCCATTGCCAGACCCAAGACTGGCCAGATCACTGTTGCTGTTAAGACAGTAACTGTGGGTGTAGGCAGAGTAAGGTGAGGGCCTCCAGAGAAAAAGCAGAGCAAGATAATTACAGTCAGAACAATGTAGCAATGTGCAAAGAAGTCCCTACTGAAACTCTGTGATGAGCATTACACAAAGTCAGAGTCACAGCAATTCTCTAGCCTAAAGATACCAGACTAGGAATATAGACATCTTCAGTGAGATCTGTTAAAACTCAAAAGGCCAGCAGCAACTTGGCCTGGAATGCTTGAGTGCTCTTCAGAAAAAGAGAAGTGTCTCAGCATAACCCGTGACCTCACTGTATCAATTTAAATCATGACACTGAGAAATTTACCTTAGCCTGCTGAAAGGCCCAGCTTATTTTAACCGTACCTATGTGCTATATTTCCTTCTCTGATCCTAACCAAGTAATCTGTAGTGGCAAGACCAACTGTAAATAGCCCAAGAAGTTAAGAAGTAAGATTCTTAACTTACTTCAGCAAACAGGCAATAACCCAGCCCACCTTGGGGGCTGGGTAGGTGGTCTTAATTGACATGCTCCCAGAGGGAAACTGCTATCTTGAGAAAGAATCAGAGCAGAAAATTTCTTCTGTTGCTCATCAAGCACGAGCATTCTGGGACCACTCAACAAGTCTGCACCCCTAACCATTTACCCTCATTCCTGAAAATCCTCTACCGCACATAAAACCCCTAGACAGTGAGCCAACCACGGACTCTCTTGTCCCCTCCTGGTGTGAGCCGGGAGCTCTGTCCTCTCGCTTTATCTCTAAATAAAAACCTGTACCTTGCTCTCCTACCTTGAGTGTTTGTGAAGCTCATTCTTCGGCTTCGTGAACAAGAACCCCGGCATCACTGTGATAGAGTATCAGCAGTGAGAGACACTTAAACAAACATTTTCCTATCTGTGTTTGGTGAAATCCTAGGGTTCCACAAATATTTGATGTGAATTTCATTAAGAAGTGTTTAAACCCAAACTTGTTCTAAAGGAAAATATGTCTATTCAAATGCCAGGCTAGCTCATTCTGGGGTATATCAGAATAAGACACCAATAATTACTGTTGGTATGTCAGTTGCCATATTTACACTTCTTTTAAATTTCGTTGATTAATCATAATGATAAATGCTGATATTTACTAAATGCTTACTATGTGGCAATCATAGTAAGTCATCTTGCATGAATCATCTGATTTAATAGTGTGGTTAACACTGTTATTTTCTCACATTACATATGAGGGGGTTATTTTTTGAGGTTTTAATGTTAAAATTAGATAAATAATTTTCCTTTTCTCACCTTTATGTGAGCTGATCACTTAACTTAGGTCTATTGGATTTGCCAGTTCCTCAAGCCAAACACTTTGAAGTGATCTTTGATTCATGTCTTTATCTTAGGCCTCACTGTTCATTCATCAGTAAAGCTTTTCAGCTCTAACTTCAACATATATTCATAATAAGATCAGTTCTCACTACTCATATCATTTAACCATTAAGCTATTTGGCTTTCCCAAATAGGTAGTTCGTAACACTATTCTCTTCTACCCCGACTGCCCTCAGTTTCAGTTCTGGTCTGCATGCATCTGCTTATGTAAAATCATATAAGCAAGTGAACCAAAAATCACATATGGGCCACACAGCTTAAAGCCAGGCAAGCCTATGGGAATTTGCCCTGGGTGCGTGCTCCTGTCACAACAGAGAACGTAGAGGGAAGAAACCTGAAGGGAGCCTGTGTGGGAGTTTGGGGGACAGCAAAGTGGGCCAGTGCTCTTGGAATAGAGTGAATGATGGGGAGTGTAATGGAAGGTGCCACATTAATAAGAAAAAAACCAGACTTTATAGGGGCTTATAGACCTTTGCAAGGCGTTTACTCTGAATGAAAAGTGGTGCCATTGCAGTGTTTTGAACAGATAAGAGGCATGATCTGACTCAAAGGTTTAACAGTATCTTTCCAGTTGCTATGATGAAACTAGACAGTGGGTAGTCAAGGACAGAAACAAGGAAACCAGTTAAGTGGCATATTAGTTTCTAGGACCACAGCAAAGTCCCACGGACTGGGTGACTAAAACAAAGGAAATGTGTTGTCTCACAGATCTGGAAGCTAGAAGACTGAAGCCCCAGTGTCATCATGGCCATGTTCCCTCTGAGTCGCTGACTAGACTCCTTCCTTGCCTCTTGCTTTCCTAGTGAGTAGAGAATGAGGCCTAACATGCCTATTAGACATTCAAGTGAACATTTCCAGTAAGTAGGCAGTTAGCTATATGAACCTGGAATTCAGGAAAGATTTCAGAGCTTGAGACAAAAATTTGGGAGTGACTCTTAGGGAGTGTGATTGCCTGTGCATAATTTGATGTTGTAAAGCTTAAAACGAAACTTGATCCAGTTAAGATCAGTTGCTGAGCTGCAAATGTAGAGAAGATGGAGAGTCGAATTTAACCTTGGTTCGGGTTTTTCCAGGTAAGTTTGATGGTGGGAGAGGGACTTGGGGAGTTGAGGATGGATGCCAAGGAGTGGTTATAATAATAAACCATGGAATCTAAGTTGGATAAATGTGGCAATGAGGATATGAGGGAGGTAATGGAGAGCAAAAGAATGGTTAGGGATGGGAGGACTGTTGGAGTGGAGGTATTAGAGTTAGGAAGAAAGAGAAGAGAGTGGGGTGTTTAAAACTGAGATTTTTTATGTGGAGAGGTAATTTGTTATAATAAGGTCTAGAAAGTAAGTGTGGGTATTGGTGGTTGATGTTACTAACAAGACAAGATCTTTGGAGTAAAAGCAACTGAGGGGTCAGAGTATTACATGGATTGTTTACAATGTAGACAATGTATTATGCAGACTCCATATAGATACTGACATCTCCAAGAATGGTTACATGACAGCTGTGAAGAGACAGTGATTCATGAGCTAAAATCATCAATGAATAAGGGAGATTGAACACAAGGGGGTAGATGATTGCAATAAGTTATAGTAGGTGATATAATCTAACAGCATAGTGAAAGGAGTTGGGCCAGATGGTTTAGGGAGGGACCACTGACAGAGAGTGCCAGGGAGGAGCAAGAACACATACCCCACCTCTGGGCCCAGTGGTACATTGGTTATGAGAAAAAATAGCCACCACTTGAGAGGGGTGTGTAGGAAGCAGTGTGCTCAGAGGGGAGCCAAGGTTTTGACAAAGAGAGAAGTTCAAGGGAAATTTTGGAGAAGTTGAGGATATCAGGATATTGCAGAGAGCAGGATAGAAGGGTTTGGGAGGTTTGGGGAGGGGTGGCAGATTGGGTCAGATTAGGGGATGTAGGAATTCATTTCCTTGTGAAAGAGAATGTGAATGATAGCGGATAATCTAGGGGATTTGAACATTGTGTAACGACTGAAGTAAATAGGCATTTAGAGCCTGATGGGTTGGATGATCTATTGACTGTTGACTTGGGGGTAGATGGTCAGTTTTAAGTACAGCATCTTTTTGGAACTGGTGTCTTATGTAGTGCACAGCACATTGATAACAGGGATTATAGGGAGAGGTGGAGTGGTGGTCTCACTAGGAGCATGCAAACCACTGGGCCCCCTTTTCATCTCCAGAGAAGTGTCAAGTCTGAAAGAAGCTTGATCCTATCAGGAGGGATGGCAGCCCTCTGGGCCTCCCCTTTAATCTTGTTGGGTAATTGTAATACTTCTTTTGTTTCCTTTATTTTCATAGGCTGCTCATCACTTTAAAGTAGAACAATGGTGTCTGCTTTTGTAAAAGTGATATATTATTATAAAATATTCAAATAATTGAGAAAAGTGAAACGAACTGGAAAAAAACTCCACAAATAACCATCATTAGCACCACGTGAATATCTCAGACACTATATGAATTTGTACGTTTGTAGCTATTTTACAAGATCTGGTTTTCTTTCAAGTAATACGGGGTCATTGTTATAAACAATTTGCATTCTGTAGATTTATTCTAATCCTCTCACTTGACAAATGAGAGCATCAAATTCCAGAGATGGCAAAACACGTATCCAGGGTCACTTACCAGTCAGTTGGACCTAAGTCTCTTGACTCTCCAGTTCAGTGTTGTTTCTTTTCATTAAACCATACTCTTCTCCTCTTACCATCTACATGGCATAGCCCATGCTCTTTTACCATATAGATCTCCGAGTGGCTCACTTTGTCTTTGGGTTTGAACATTCATGCATTTAGTCATTCAACAAATGTTTACTGAACACCTACTGCATGCCAGACAGAAATGCTAGTCATTGGGGATGTAGCGGTGGACAAAGCAAACAAAATTTCTGACCTTATGAAGCTTACATTCTACAGAATGCACAGAAAGTTTATGCTTCACTTGTCAACTTTCTCCAGTAAGGCCAAGACTCATAACTATGATTTGTTTATAACCTCAAATCCTTCAATGGTGATGGGAAAATGAAACAGAAATTGTTAGACAAAATCATACTGCTAGTCCAGGAGCACCAAATGAACACATGCAAGTAATAGATATTAACATAGTTCATGAGGTGTACAGCACTTCTTTGTATCTATGATTCCTCTTAATGTGGTTGAAAAGTTTGATTTAAAAATTCCATAGTGTTACATATATATGAAGAAAAATGCCCATAATCAGCCATTTAAAATTTATAAATGTATACAATATGTAAGGAAGCAATAATCCTTCTCTCTGATCCTGTAGTATGCAGGTAACAATTCTAAACACTTTAATGTGAGCCACCATCAACTATTTTCTAAGTTTATATGTATTTTGTTTAATAAGAAAAATATTCTATAATTGCTATAAAAACCTTCAATACAGAAAGACCTATGTTGTGTAAACTGTGAAATATTGTTACATCATCACCCCCAATCCCAGTCTTCATGGGTAACTATTAACATATTGATGTATATTTGATGTGAATACTTTCAGATCTTTTTTTATTCATTTACAAACAAATGCTTATGTGCACACTCATGTACATGCACACAGATAAACAAAAGGGGCCTATTTAAGTATTTTGTTTTAAGCCAGCAGTGGTTGGAAGTTTAAAGTTCAGTGGTTGAGGGCTCATTCCTCTGCTTTTCATTTTCTACAAGTAGAACAATGTAGCCATATGCCAGGCCCTCTCTGGATTTAGTACTCGATGCTTAGAATGTGAGCAGATGCTGAAAGCTAATGAAGCCCTTGAAGGGAGGTCTATTTGTGTATATTGTAGACACAAGACCAAAGTTGAATATAGTGGCCAACTGAGCAGCTGGCAAGTGGGTAGGAAAATGAAGAGCACGCTAACATGGGTTGCAAGTTGATGGGCCATGGGAACCACATCATTTGGAGCAGTGTCCCCAAATTCCTATAATTCTGGAAATGGAAGCAATACATAGAGCCTCATGGCCTTTTAACCTCAATCGTTAAATTATTGTGTTGCCAGAGAAGACAACTAGTGATTCTACAACATCTTACTACGCTGATGGACAGTGACTGTAATGGGTTTGTGGGGGGGACTTGGTGAAGGGGGGACCCTAGTAAACATAATGTTCTTCATGTAATTGTAGATTAATGATAACAACAACAAAAAAATTATTGTGTGACAAAACAAACTAAAAATACCGTATATAATCTAAATAAGATTGGTTTCTATCATGCCTAAAATTGAAATATTTCCAAATTTTCATCTTTAAAATTTCATAGATTCAAAGAATGTGCCTCAGTAATGTATGTTTGGTTAATGCCAACTCTATATGCTCTTTAATGTGAACTCACTATTCCTCATTCCCAAACACCACATGTATTCTTCTTTCAGTTTAGGCACACCGCCGCAGCTGCACAAGACGCAATGCTGATCTCTATCAGGCCAACAATCAGGTATCTGTCTTCTAATAAGATTTCACAATAAACCTGAATGAAGTCGTTATATCAAGACATGAAATAATTAACCTTTTCTAACTTAAAAGGACTAACAGGGAATGGTCTCTGTGACAGGTGTAAAATTCCATTCCTTCCAGAAAATTCCTCACCCAATAGATGCTCTTTCTGATTGAAAAAAAAAATTTCATTTAAAGAAAAGGTTTACCTTGTATTATGAGTATCGCTCAGGCACAACATATAAAGGCAATGGATTTCCATGTAACAGTTCAAGGCCTCAATCTTCTAATCACTAATATTCATTGTTTACTTACAAATTATAAATATTCACCTGTTTTCATTCTCGATCACCGAATTGCAAGAACACGTGAATTCTAGTGCTTAGAGTCCCAGGAAGTCTTATAACCCATCATAGTATTAGGCTTTCTCAGAGAAGTAAAGCAGGTTAGTGACCAAAGACTTAAATTGAAAATAAGAGATCGGGAAAAATCATTCTGTTTCCACTGCCACAGAGATGAATCAAGAACAAAAAGGAGAAGCTATTTTTATATCACAGTGCAAAGATAAGAAACCTTTCACCTATCATTTACATGTGACTCTGGGCTTAACTTACTATAACTTGAAGCAGTTTCTGAGTTCTTACCCTTTCCCCCCTACACTGACTCACACACATACAAACAATTTCTTTAAGATGAATCCAACATGCATGTTGTGTGAATTCGAAGGGGACCTCTGGGTGTTAAAAGGCAAGCTCGGTACCCTGAATGGCCTTTGAGATGGAAAGATGCTTTTCACAGAGACCTGGTTTTCAGTGGATGAGTTATGTGGATGATAGCAATTGGAGAAGTGATGGAGTCCACGTCACCTTCGGGATGAGCGTGGTGATGTTTGAGAGGACCTTAGTGAGGGTGGGGGTTGCTGACCTTGAGTATGACAAACTTGCTGAGTGCTAACTGGAGGTGACGTTAAGGTGGCAAACCTGGAAGGGACAATAGGGCTAAAGGTTTCTGCAGTACTGGCGGGTGGGTGCTCAGGGAGGGCACACTGCCTGTTCTTTTTCTTTCTCTTTTTCCGTCTCTTTCTTCTTTGTTTCTCTCCTCCTCTCCTGGCTTGATTTCATTTCCTCTTCCTTTCTTCCTGGAGTAGGAGTGCCAGGGATGGGCTTCACAGAGGCCATGAACTCCCTGAAATTCCAGTAAAGAGAAGGATCTGTAGGTTGTGCCAGCTTCTCGGAATCGCCCTGACCCAGAACCCTAAAAGGCTGCTTCGTCTCTCTGATCTGCCTCCCATCTAGTCCAAGGTCTCTGGCTGTGCACATTTAGAGCCCTCTCCTTTGAAAGCTCCCCTTTCCTTGAGCTTTTTCTTCCCCTCAGTTCCTCTCTCCCTTACTTAGACATAAAATGGAAGCAAAGTTTCCTTTATTCACTTTTATTTATCTTTTAATGTAAAAGCAAATGAACGGGATTTCTGGTATTTCTTGCCCATAAAACTTGACCTACTTAATTTTTTTCAACTTTTTCTTTACCCCTTTTGGGACAGTTTCTTTTAATAGAAAAAAAAAAAAGATTGCCTATCTCTTCTCCAGGGGCTTTATTTTATGGACCTGTTGAGAAATAGTACTCACACTAAGAACTAGCAATTATTGAGCTTACTCTGTTCCAGGGACTTAACATACATTATCTACTTAATAATAGTACCCACCTCACAGGGTTGATGTGGAGATTGAGCAAGCTCATGTATATGAGCTCTTTAGTGCAGTGCGAGCTGTCAATAAGAGTAAGGTACTGATACAGTTATTGTTACGACTGTACTACTATTGAGTTACTGGAATAAGACACATCCCACGGCCTTGAGAAAGCATATATAGGGTATAAGTACCAAAATTTTTGCTAGATAGAGCAAGAAAGCTGGGAATAGGATAGTACAAGGTTCTTGGGATATGGCGGAGGAACAGTGGTCTGAAAACAGCAGAGGAATAAGGGATAGGCCGACAATTATCCTCACTCCCATGCCTGGGGATAAGATGTGACTACTTTCAAAGATGGTTTCTAGCGAGGCTGACACTTGTAGGGAACAAGAGCACATCCAGATTTGGGTTTACATCCAAGCTGTGTCTGTTACTAGTTGTATGAACTTGGATGGATTACTTAACTCTTCAGAGTCTCAGTTTCCTCATCTGTAGAATGGGGAAGCTAATATACAGCTTAGTTCAGATGGTTATGTGGTAACACACATGAGATAATATGAGACATAATGCCTTCCACTTAGTAAATGCTATTATTATTATCCTTCTAACCTCTCTGGAAAGTAGGCATGATTACCCCTCTTTTACAGTTGAGATAACCGAGACTTAGAGGGTATAAATAGCTTGTCCAAGGTACAATTAGTACTCACAAGGCTAGAATCTGAACGGATATTGATTTGCCCCACAGCCTGTGATCTTTCTACCATTCCATGATCTTTCTCAGAAATATTGTTCTTATTCCAGAAATGAGAAACACAAGGTCAGCTATCACTTTCAAATAATAACAGTAACAAGCCCCAAATGTGCCTCTTAGCCCTTGAGCTACCCGGGTTGTTCATCGCACTTGCTTTCAACTCCAGGGAAAAGGAGCTATTGGTTACCTATGGCTTGGTGGAGCTGTTGTTTTTTCTTCTACAAAGTCTGCTTTCCCCTTCTCACTAAATTAGTGTTCTTTCCATGAAACAAAGGTGTTGCTGATGTTTCAGTCTTTTCATCTCCCACTGAGCATCCACTTTCTAGCAGCCTTTTATTTCCAGGTAGATTTCTGCTGCCCCAAACACAGAGGCCTCAGGTCTTAGGATTTTCCACAACCTCCATATCTCTGTGAGAATGATGCTGGTGCTGGGCTTGGGTTACACAGGAAATTCTCGACATCACATTTTCCAAAGACCTACATGCTTTTCTCATCCCTTGCATGATGCCACACTCACACCTCTGGCTTCAGTTTTTTGGCATATGGCATTTCTGGCTCTGGCATCTGGTCATCTCTGCAGCTTTGGTGTTGCTTCTTTCTCTGAAATAGCATGCCCTTTCAGCTATTGCTCACATACGCCCTGTTTAGTACTGCTGGCATATGGCGTTCCTGGAACCTCACTGTCTTCCCAGCAGAAGGGTGAAAAAGGGCACATTTCTCTTGATGAACTTGGGGAAAGCAAGGATACTGTAGGATTAATGTATCAGGAAAATTATTGGAATCGTGAGTGTAAGTCATTAATTGCACATCTGAATTTATTTGACACAAAATTATCGAATGCACATTATGAAGAAAGCATTGTGCTGAATACTGCAGGAATACAAAGAGATGATCTCTTTCCTTACATGAGTTAATGGAGGACTAAAATTGCCTGTGAAGAGTTTGAAGTTCCACAAGGAGAATGCAAAAAAAAAAAAAAATTCTGTAAGGATCCAGTGTCTGTAGGACTAGAGAAAGCTTCACAAAGGAACTGATATCTGATGTGGCTCTGGCACAAAAAAAGTGCTCAAGCAATGTTTATAAAGTTGGGGTTAGGTAAAATCTGAAAAAGGGCATCATAAGTGAAGGGAATGGTGTGAGCAATATTTGTGGAGGCAAGGACAGTCACAATGTCAGGAGGGCTCTTATTTTAAAAAGGCAACTAGTGTTGGCAAGGATGTCAAAAAATTGGAAACCTTGCACACTGTGGGTGGGAGTGCGAAATGGTGCAGCCACTCTGGAAACCAGTATGGAGTTTCCTCAAGAAATTTAAAATAGAACTACCATATGGTCCAGCAATCCCACTTCTGTGTATTTGTCTAAAATTATTGAAATTAGGGTCTTAAAAAATACCTGTACCCCCATTTTCATTGCAGTGCTAGTCACAATAGTTAAGAAGTGGAGCAGCAAACTAAATGTCCATCAGCAGATGAATGGATAAAGCAAATGTGTTATATACATAAATGGAATACTATTCAGCCTTTAAAAAGAAGGAAATTATGTGATGTGTGACAACACAGATGACCACTGAGGACATTACACTAAGTAGAATAGGCCAGTCGCAGAAAGACAAATACTGCAAGATTCCTTTATATGAAGTATATATAATTGTTAAATTCATAGAATCAAATAGTGGAATGGTGTTTGCTAGGGAGAGGAGGAAATGGGACTTAGTAATCAATAGGCATAAAGTCTTAATTAAGCAAGGTGAATAAGCTCTAGAGAACTCTTGTGCAACATTTATAACCATTAACTCTGTATTGTACACTTAAAATTTGCTAAGAAGATAGATCTCATGTTAAATGTACTTACCACAATAAAATAAAATAAAAAAGAATGGTTACAATGTGTACTGGAAACAGGAAGTGGTTTAGACCAGAGTAAAAGGTACATGTCAGGGAAGAGTGTGGAGTGAGTCTGGAAGGGAGGATCGCAGCCTGCAGTGCCAGGCTAAGGAGCTTGCCCTTTACTTAGCAGGCATTTACAGTGCCATTGAAGATTTTTGAGTATCAGAATAATGCAATAGATTAATTTCCTATGAGCTCTGATGAGGTGGCCAATGTGTTTTTAACAACAGCTGGAGAGAGGTTATTTGGTGATCAGGATGCATGCAGGACGTCCCTAAAGGATACTTCTGGTTGAGTGGTGGGGGCAGAAGCCAGATTTCAAAGATATAAAGGGATGAGTGTGGTAGTGGAAAGAAGGTGAGCAAGCCTTAGCAATTTGAAGGTCCAGGAGCATGAAGGGAAGGTTTGTGGAGTGAATTACCTTTGAAAGCAGAGAGGAAGGGGCCTGTGGAAAGGTAGACACTGGAAATGTGGGAGAGATTGGCTAATTCACACAAAGAGATCATGGAGGGCGAGGGCTGTATTGGGAGTTAGTGGAAGGGTTTTCCTTAGAAAGGAGGTTTGGTCTCTTTTTCAGATATGGAACTAAAGGAAGAGAGATGAAAGGAAGTGTTTTGGGGAAGAGAATGAGCCACAAGAAAAGGAAGGAGTAACTAAAGTTTGTTGCAAGCCTTGCTCTCTTGGCAGAATGCTGAGAACATACTTCTCAAAGCCTGCCCATCACTCTGGCTGCTTCCAAAAGATTTATGGCCCTACTGATTTTCTTCAGCTTCAGTCTGAAACCACCTGACAGTTGCAGTTGGCTCAGCCCTTCTTGCAGTGAATTGATACCATTTCTGGTGGGCTTCAAAGACAGTATAAATGGCTCTCCCCTGAGAGCAGGCTATGCTCAGCATCTAGGCTATGCTCAGCCTCATTACACAACCAATTAAACCACTATCACTTGAAAGGAATCAATGGCAGTTCAAGTTCTGCTTGAGTAGATTTGGCTTTTCCATGTTCACACATATTACAGTCTTGCAGTCAAGGAGTTCCCAACCATTGCAAGGGGAACATGTTATCACGACCTTAGAAACAGTAGATTCTTTCACTTTCTCTAAGGGGGAGTCCCAGAAGATCTTACTCCTTGGATGGTAGGCAAGGTCCCTTCAATCTTTCTGAATAGAAAGGAGTCTAAGCAGCTCTTTAAACAGCGGGAATCTCAAGCTTTTTGCTCTGTTGCACCCACCTAGACACAGACATGTTAGGTCCTCTGTGTCTGTCTTTCCTGGGGATTCCTAGGTGAGGTCCCTGGGTGTTGAGCACAGTAGGCCAAAGTCTGGCTTTTCCCCATAGAAAAGCTATAACTATCTTGCAAATATATCTTTCAGAAACAAATGTAGCTTGTTCCAGTGAATGAACTGGGAAGTGTCCCAACAGAAGGACTGGAGTGGGGTGGGTGGCAGAGGGATGTGTGCCAGTTATGTCACAGCAGCAGGGGTGGTCACACTGGTCCTTTTGCTTTCCATAGGAGGATGTGGACTTTCTGAATCCAACACACTTTCCCATCTACTTAACTGTGTTATTTAAATAAATTACTTTGCTCTTGAGGGACCTTGTACTCTTTGGCTCAGTGAGAAAGTGATAGATTGGAGTCAAAAGGAGCTGTCAGTGTGGAATCTAATAGAGTTTCAGTGTGGGAATATTAGGGGTCAGCTGCAACCTCACATTAGTTACCACATCTTGTCATTAGATGACGTAGATATTACTATCAAGAGTAAATCTGTGGGGAGCATGAAGATGAAAGTCATAAACTAGCTGGAAGAAGTAGATTTCAATGTGAAAGCAAATGCTTCTATTTAAGATATGAACACCAAACTGCTCTGCAAACTGCTCAGACTCCCTGCTTTGCTCTAACCTCTTATCACTTTTTACTCTTTGAAATACTGTCAATTGGATTATTCATTGGTTCTCTTAAAACAAGGTCAGGCCTTCTTCCTTAGTGGCCCCAGCTGACAAGAATTCACCACCAGCAGACTAATTTTAATGCCAGCTGAAACAAACTTAATTAGGGAGGCTGTTCTGCTGCCAAAAGGCACTTACTGCATTCCGAAGCCAGACCAAAAAGGCTTGTGGATTTCCCATTCTTCTCCGTTATCTCTGTTATTGCTTTCCTTCTTTCCTGCAAGGCAAGGCAAGGCACGCTGGATTTTGTTATTATCCTGGGTCCCCCACTGGCAGGCTGTGTGACCTTGTCTGGCTTACTTAACTCCTCTGAACCCCAGTTTCTCCTACATAAGATGGAGACACAATGGGCCTAACCTCTGGGATTGTTGATAGTGTTGAGTAGAGTAATACATCTAGAGTGGTCAGCACAGTGTGGTCATGTACAGCAGGCACTAACTAAATTATACTTGTTCAATGATAACAGCCAGTTAGAGCAAATATGTAATGGACTGGATGTGTGTGCACTTTGAGAGTTGATTCATTTAATTTGACCTAATTAAAGGTGTTTTGAAAAGGGAAGCATAAAGATGAGGAGAGGAGGTAAGTAAAGAAATATATATCCACATGTCTATTTTCTTTCCATCTGAGGGTTTCATGATTAAGATTTTAAGCTAAGTTACAATGAGAAAGGTGCAATAATCTTCCCTCGATAAAATCTTCAAAACTCAAAAAAAGACTGCAAGGCACTTCTTGGTTTGTTATCCATAATTTATAGCATCACTATTACTACTGGAAACAATACATATTTTTCAAAATATATCAAGTAGTAGGACTCGGGGGCCTATACTTAACACTAGTCAACGTATGCAGCATCTTGTTTCTCTTTAATCCACCATTTAAAAAAATGGACACATCAGAATTGACACCTGGATATCCTTTAAAAATTCAGCCTTGGGCTTCTGTCCTCAGAGGTACAGGTTCAGGAGGGTTGAAATGGGACCCAGGAATCAGAAGCACCACATGTGATTGAGATACCTGGGTCCAAAAATCAGACTTTGAAAACCATGGGTCAGTGGGATCCACTTCTCCCAAACCCAGTGGCATCCATGGCCATTCCAAGATGCAAGTCACTCTGCAGTCTGAGATCCCTTAGCATCCTTTAGTTGCATGATTTTAGAGCCCCAGATTACCTCTACTCAAAGAACAACTGAGTCCTTAGGCAAGGTTTGCCCTCTCCTCCCTAATATGAACTTCCTCCAGCACCCTGCATTATTACCATAATTTTCTCCCAGATTCTGATTAGATACAAACATGACACCAGCAATCATGTTTCATATTCAGCTTGTAATAGGATGCAATATGATGGTTATGCATCCTGATCGAAGGTCATTTCCAACGGATAATAAGTGCTCACAGTAACAATCTCCTTGGGATGTTTTGCTTTTTAGCCTTATAGCTGTATGTCCTGTCCCAACTTCCCTTCCCCCAGAAGGAGAGCATGAGTTCAGCATCTGCTGCTGATTTTGCCTTGATTTTCGCATTGAACACACACACACACATATGCACGCGCGCGCACGCACACACACACACAGACACACAGAGCCTCACTTGCTGCATCTTTTATTAATTGGCTACATCTCATAGTTAGTCCTTCTTGGACTCTCTCTTTCCTCCAACAATCCCTCTAGTCCTCACAGTCACTTACTTAGAATGGTATTGATAAAAACGATCTGTGAATCACTTCTAGAGAAGATGGTTTTATTTTCCTCCATCGGTATGTAGCATCTGTTTTCCTTCCTTTTGTCCTTCTCATTATCTCTTCTTTTTATTAATAGATTCAGATCCATATCTCATTGTTTCTGTCATTTTCTCCCTCCCCCCCATCTCTCATATCTGTAAATGCAGAAATAGGTGGTAGAGCATAAGAAGCCTAGGCTTAGAAATGAGATAGTCCAGCTGTGACTTTTACTAGCTGTGTGAACCTGGGCAAAATATTTCAATTCTCTAAGCCTGAGGTTCTTTGTAAGATGGGAATTGTTGTGCTTACAGTATTTTTTACTCTGCAGTATTGTTTGGAGGACTAAATCATACACATGAAAGTGCTGGGCACAGAGGGAGCACTCAATAAATGCTGGTCATTGTTTTAATACCTACTACACAGGGCTTTTAAAAAATGAGATAATTGTGTATAAATAGCTCAGAACAGAGCCTGGGTAGTTGTACAACAATTAACTGCTCCCTTCACAGTTTCTTTTTTTTGAAAATAGGATCCAGAATGGGGAGGAAGAAGAAATATTACTGGATCCAAAACCAAAGATTTAAGGATTCTTTGTCATCAGCCCATCTTGCATTAATGTACATTATCAAATGTTTCCATTTTGACCAAATTAGTGCAATAGACCACATTTCCCATTACTCCTTAGGAGGCTCTGTGTCTTCCTCACTGTGTGGCGCAAGCCACATTACCTGGGAACCCTTGCGTCATACTCTCGATTGCCTTCTGTGTGGGCTGCACAAGGGCTTGGTGATGGTTGACACAAAGGTTATCTTTAGAAATCATTGTCCACCCTCCACTTCTTCCTTTTCTGATCCTCACTTCTCTTTATCCTGCATAACCTTGATGGTGGCATTTAACACAGGAGAGGGTGCTCCACCAAGTGCTATATCCCTATGCTACCCACCATATAGTTTATTGAATTTGATTTTTAGTTTGTTCTTACTTAAATGAAAAAATCATGGCATATAAGAGTTTGAAGGACATTTAGAGACCATAAGTCCAAGCCACTCGTTTTAAAGAGAACTGACACTCAGAGATGCCAGGCAGGAGATTGACGACATATCTGATGCTAGAGGTCAAGTCCCTGTAGTCATCAAGTGCTGATCTCTCTATATCACATGGCTTTTTCAGATCTTTTCCTTTACTAGGCCATAAGTTATTACAGACAATTTTACTTTTTCAATTTCTTCTAAAGCCCCCCATTTTGTTTTTTCTATTGTTTCTGTCTCTCCCCCTGTTATGGGTTAAATTGTGTCCCTCAAAAATGGTTTGCTGAAGTCCTAACCCTCAATACTTTAGTGACCTACTAGGAAATCGGGTCTTTGAGGAGGCAATCACATTAAAATGAAGTCATTAGGGTGGACCCTCATCCAGTATGACTGGTGTCCTTATATAAAGGGGAAATCGGGCACAGATGCAGACATGCACAGAGGGAAAATGGTGCAAAAACAAAGGAGAAGATGGCTTTGTGACTGGAATGATGTATCTCCAAGCCAGGAGATAAGAAGAGGCAAGGAAAGATTCTTAGAACTATTGGAGAAAACATGGCCCTCTTGATACCTTGATTTTGGACTTTTAGCCTCCCAAACTGTGAGCTGATAAATGTCTTTGTTTTTTACTCACCTAGTTAAACTAGTACACCCACGTAGGATACTTTTGTAGTATTACTACAAGGCATAATTACTTGTAGTAAATATTACTAAAGGCAGAAAGAGACATTTATCAAGAGATCAAGTATCTAGCACATACGACTTGTCTGCTTTAGATTACATTGCATTTGTACTTGGGAGCCAAACAGAATGTCCATGGTGTCAGTGTTATGATCATTGGCCAAACCTTCTATTGATTCTGTAAAACCATCCTGTTGTTTTGTTGCTTGTACTTGTTCTGCAACTTGGAGGATTTCTGAAGAATGTGTTTTGGTTGGTGGTTGCATAGGGTAGATGTATTGGCTAACACTGTTCCTCTAGGCATAGTTATAGTTTTTGAGGATTGTTATAGGTTCCCTACTTGTGTGGCACTCTCCAGATATACCTTTGTTCTCTCATTTTGGTTTCAAGCCAATGCTTCCAGGCCACACTAGCATAAAGTCCTGTATATTATTGCCTTGCTAATGCAGCCGGCTCTGCAATCTCACAGGGCAGTGACAGGATCCAGGGAGGATGTTTTTTTGCCGATCATCAGAGCCAAGAAATTCATACCAGTAACTATCTTCTTCCCCATCCTGACACTGATACAGTTACTAAGAATTGTCAATACACGTGTAGTGTTAATCTGCACTGGGAAACACCCAAACCAGCCCCCATGACAGATTCTTGGAGATTTTCATAGAGATCTTTGCTTTTAATTCTGTTGAGGGTGTTTTCTCAGGGCTGTGTTTGTAGTGCTGTTGAAACTTAGATGGCTAACAGTATGCTGTGAAGACTGCACTGAGGTCAAGAAGAAGAAACAGGAGTTATCTAGCCATGACTAAAGCAATTAATGAAAATCAGTATAACTTTATAGAGGCCATTATTAATAGGTGCCATGAAGCAGAAGGAAAACAGCAAGGGCTTTGGCCTCACCCTGTCTTGAGTTTGAATTCTGTGTGACTTTCGAAATGTGACCTAAATTTACTGGGCCTCAGATTTTATTTTTTTTTATGTTTTTTTGAGGTATAGTTGAGATACGATATTATATTGGTTTCAGGTATATAACATAGTGATTTGACAATTGCAGACATTATGAAATGCTCACCATGGCAAATGTAGTTACCATCTGTCACCATGCAAAGATGTTACAATATTATTGAGTACATTCCCTGTGCTGTACTTTCATCCCCGTGGCTTATTTATTTTATAACTGGAAGTTTGCCCCTCTTTATCCCCTAACATATTTTGCTTGTTCCCCAGCTCCCTCCTCTATGGCACCCTCCAGTATTGTTCTCTATTTCTGTTTTGTTTGCTTGTTGGTTCATATGTCTTGTTTTATAGATTCAACATACAAGTGAAATCATATGGTATTTGTCTTTCTCTGCCTGACTCATATCACTTAACAAAATACCCTCTAGGTCCATCCATGATGTTGCAAATGGTAAGGTTTCTTTCTTTTTATGGCTGAATAATATTTTATTGTGTATATGTACCACATCTTCTTTCTCCATTCATCTATTGATGGACACTTCAGTTGCCTCCATACCTTGGCTACTGTAGATAATGCTGCAGTAAACATGGGGTGCATATATATTTTTTAATTAGTCACTTTGCTGTTTTAAAATATATGGAAAATTCCAAACGCAAAAAAAGATTACATAGTAAACATGAGTACACTAACCACCAAATTTTAAATAATTATTCACTATAAATACAGTAGTAGCCTCATGCATATCCTTCCCCAAACACATTTACCTTCCTTCTCCCAGACCCTGCTACTCTTCCCAGTCCAACCACACACACTCAAAGCAATTAATAATTCAGAAAACTCAAAGAGACTCTTGACATATAGAAAGTAAAATTCTGAAATGGCAGGGGTTGGTAGAGACTCTCTTATTAAGTGTTAATATATCTTTCAAAAGGTTAGGAAAAGGTCTTGTTTAGGGAAATCATGGATAGTATGTGTACTTTTTAAATATAAATTATGATATGCCAGGAAAATATTATAATTCTATTAGGTTGCATGGTTTTCTGAACAAAACCTGGTCAGTTAGTTCATGTAATGAGTTCTCATTATGCATTGGTTCTATGTGGATGTGATGGTTGATTTTCTGTATCAGGTTGACAGGGCTTCAGTGCCCAGATATTTGATCAAACATTATTCTGGATGCTTTTGTACAGGTGTTTTTAAAATGAGATTAAAAATTAAATTGGGACTTTTGAGTAAAGCAGATTAGCCTCCGTAATGTGTGTGGGCTTGATCTGATCACCTGAAGGCTTTAAGAGAACAAAGACTGACCTCCTCTGAGCAAAAAGGAATTCTGCCTCCAGAATGCCTTTGGACTAGAACTGCAACATCAATTTCATTGGATCTCTAGCCTGCCAACTTGCCCTGAAGATTTTGGACTTACCAAACGTCCACAATCATATAAGCCAGTTTCTTATAATCAATCTTTCTTTCTCTCTGTACACACACACACACACACACACACACCCTTTTAGTTCTATTTCTTTGGAGAATCCTGACTAATATACTGGGTTAGGCAGCCCTCTTTTGTTCTCTAACGGGTAAAATGGGGAGTGCTTCCTAATCATCGTGTTGGTTGCTTTGTTTCCAATATACATGTACTGCTGTACTGAACACACCTTGCACTTTATGTCACTCCTCAGTGCAAAACATCTCCATGGCTCCCTCTGCTTACCAGGTTAAGTAAAATATGTGTTGGCCCAGTGTCCAAGCTCTCCACAATTTTCCTGCTCACTATGTCCTTATACTCCTATACTCCAAATAAATTGTATCAAACTCTGTATTCAACCTTTCTTAAACTTGGACATATTCCTACTACCCTCTGCATATCAAAATCCAGTCTCAGACAAATACACCACCATGTTTCAGAGTCTCTTCTAGAAGCTGAAAATTTGTGGGAACAGAATTAAACTGGCCCCCTTTTTATTTGATCAAATGGTTCTTAACAACAATAAAATTCTGTATAGGGGACTCAATGCACAATCATTAATCAACCCAAGCCTAATTCTCAACAGTCTCCAATCTTCTGAAGCATAACAAACAAGTTCTTGTGAACAAATTCTTACATAGTGAGTAAGTTCTTACATGGTGAACAGTGCATGGGCAGTGATCACAGAAACTTTCGGTTTTGATCACCCATTATAAACTATAAACAGTCAGGTCAAATATGAATATTCGTTTGATTTTTATACTTGATTTATATGTGGATCCCACATTTCTCCCTTATTGTTATTATTATTATTATTATTATTATTATTATTATTTTTAAATAAAATGCTAAAGTGATAAGCAGATGCAAGATAAAGGTAGAAAACATAGTTTACTGCTGTAAGAGGGCAAATGTAGACGATCAGGTGTGTGCCTATAGACTAAGTATTAATCCAAGCTCGACAAGGGCAACAAAACATCCACGGATGCAGAAGATTTCTCTCAAAACAGTGGGGGTGAGGTTCTAAGCCTCACCTCTGTTGATCCCCAATTTCTAACCTGATGGCCCCTCTGCAACTGCCTGTCTTAGGTTGTTCCTCCCTTGAGGAATCTTACCCGTCTCTGGCTAACCAGTCATCTTCCGGGGCCATACAGGGAAATGTAATGTTGATAAGGGAGAGAGAAGCAATATTGTTTGAAAAGGTTAGCTTTTTACTTCTTTGCAGATTTATGCCCTGTGGCCTCTATGTAAACTGGCCCCTTTTCTTGTGGAGCTTATACTCTGGTGAGTAAGACAAAGAACAAACAACGAATAAGAAAATGTGATCACTTCAGATGATGATTAAGAATCTGAAGAAACTGAAATAGGGTAATATGTATATAGTGACTTTAGATTGGGGTCCAGAGAGGCTCTCAATGCAGGAGTGACATTGGAGCATCTATGGCCCTTGCCTTCAGACATCCCACAGCTAGTTGGAGATGTAGGGAAGCAAACAGAAGATAAATTTTGGGGGCATGGGTGTTGTATGGGAGTCAAAGAAGGAATACCTAACATGGGCTGGGGTGGGGCTGAGATGGTGTCCAGGAAAAAGTGACATTTAAATTGAGATCTAAAGCATAAGTAGAAGTTAGGGGAAAAAAGTGGGGGAGGAGAAGGAAGAACATCCCAGGAAGAAGGAATAGTTGTTACACATATCCAGAGAAGAGGAAGGGCATGAATTCTGGGGAAACAAAAATTGCTCAGTAGGTTGAAATTTAGATAGGAGCATGGAAAGATGAGTAATAAAGGTGGAGAATTAAACTAGGTAAGATCAGAAAAGGCTCTGTAGGTTCTGCTACCAAGGTTGAGGTGCTGAGATGGGTTTTATTATAATCATTACCTTCTTTCTACATGTGAGGAAACGGAGTCTCAGAGAGGATAAATAATTTTCCCATGGTTTCATAGCTTCTCAGTGACAGAGATGGGATTCAAATCAAGGTCTGTTTGACTCTGCTATACCATGCCACCTTGTAAGAATTCAATTTAATGTTTCAGTTCTTCATACAACTCAGATCACTGAGCAGTCGGGTTTTGCTTATAGGAAAAAAGTAAGTTGCAAAACTAAGAAGGTACACTGTGGCCAGATTATGGGGTGGGGGGCTTAAATGCTCACCTGAGAAATCTATACTTAATTATTTTGATATTAAAGATGAGGAAAATGAGGCTCAAAAAGATAAGAAAGTTTCCTTCTCCCCACTGCATCAACACTTGAGAACCACAAAGTAAACTGATGTAGCACTTGTCTAAAAGAACTGTTTCCTGTTGAATTTACTTTCTTGGATATTGACGGTGTGAAGAACAGAGTGTGAAATTGAGCTTGTTCACGTGAGTGGTTCCTGAAATTCCAAGCAGGTTGGAAGTTAAATCTTCAGCTGGAGAGCTCTCCCTTTGTATCCTTCCTACTCTTTTTAACAAGGGAATGAGTTGAAATTCAGACATTGTATTTCTGAATAAAATGAATGAAGACTCCCGCTTCAAAATTTCCCCTTTCTGCACCTTGGATCCTTATGAATTATAATCTTTGAAAAATGGGGGCTTCAAATCCAACCTGGTGTTACTCTCTCTTATATTGTATCAGAAAGAGTTCAGGAGAGGTACTGAGGATGTTTTCTTGCTTGGAATTCATGTGAGTCTCTTCAGAAGATGATGCAGGTGAGGATCCAAAAAAATCGGATGAGATGGTCCTCCCAGGCTGAAGGATTACTATTTTAAAAATCACTTTCTAGTCTATCTAAATTCTACCATGTAGGGTTTTCACACAAAATATGCTCACTATAGCAAAATTAGGAAGTACTGCTAAATGAAAAGAAATATGAGAACACATGTAGTTAATAGCAACTACCATTTATTGAGCACTTACTATGTCCCTGTGTACTATCTCATTTAATCTTCAAAATGGTCTGATGATACAAGTATTCTTATTATAACCATTTTACAGATGTAGAAACTGAGGTTGAAGGCCACACCTTAAGAGATGGGGTAGTTGAGATGTGAGCACAGGGAATCTGAATCTAGAGCCCAATTGCTTTATCCACTTGCTTTTCTATTTCTTTTCCAAGTGCTGTTAGAGAAGCAACCCAATACAGAGGAATTGGAGTCAAGTAACTTGAATTTAGCTCTGGCTCAGCTATTACTTAGCCTTTAGAGCTTGGGCACTTTGTTTAATCTCTTCTGGCAATAATTTCAATGATCTCAGTTGCCTTTAGGATAAAAATCAAATTTCCTAGTCTGGCATTCAAGCCGCTGATTCAGTTATTGTTTCTCTTTTTGAGTATCAGATCCACTTGAACCTTCAAGTCTTTACTAACCCTTTTGGGGTAAATTTGCTTATATCTTGATTCATCTCTAACCATGCTATGCCCTCTATCCATATTTGAGCTCTGATTAACTCATTAATTATTCATAAAATTATCGATTGCTTACTATGTTCTATGCACTCAGCTAAGTGCTAAGAATATGACAGTAAATAAGACATTCATCATTCCAGGTCTCAAAGACTTTACAGTCTGGAGCAAGAAAGAGAGGCTAAATTAATTTTTAAAAATTAGGACAGCCAATTATAACTAAGTGCTTTGAAGGAAAACAATGACAGAGGAGCCTACTTTAGACGGGATGGTCATGTGAGATCTTTCCGAGAGGACGACATTTAAGCAGAGAGATGCAAAGAATGAGAAGGAGTGAACATTGTTATCCTTTGAGATCAGGGCACTCTAGAGTGAGGAAACAACAAACACAAAGGCCTTGGTTCTGTGTTGTGCAACAGAAAGAAGGCCACTGTGGCCAGAGAAGAGTGAGAAAGGGGAAGAGTGGAATAGAATGAGGTTGCAGAGTTCAGCAGGGACCAATTCAGGCAAGGTATTGTAGGCAAAGGTAAATAGTTTTGTTTTTGTGTATTCATGAAATAAAAAGCCACTGAAAGGTTTTAAGTAGAGGAATGATATGATCTACTTTGCTTTTTGAAAAACAATTTCATCAGCTGATGTACTGAAGGTGGTTTTGGGAGAGCTAGAGTGGAGGTAAAAAAAAAAATCTTATTGAAACTGACTCAAGACGGAACAGAAAACCTTAATTTTCTTATAAGCATTATGTACACTTAATCTGTCATTAAAAATCTTCCTGTGAAGTAAAACCCCAGGTTAAGATGACTTTACCAGTGAATTTTACTAAAAATCCAAGAATGAGGAAAAATGACCTAAATGGGAAAGAAATATTTTTAGAAGTTATAACTGGAGGCTCCTTCATAAACTTAAGGTAAGGAGGCTTTATAAAACAATAAAATAAGTAGTAAGTGCACAGAAAAATACTAATAAAAATTCAAATGCATTAGTATTAAGAACTTTTAATTGAGACATCACAAAAGAATTAAAAGACTAGCCACAAAGGTAAGGAAGATTTTGCAACACCATAAAACCAATAATAGACTCATATCCAGAATATACAAAGAAGTTTTACAAACCAGTAAGTAAAAGACAGACAATCGAATAGAAAAGTAAACAAGGGACTTGAATGAGCACTTGGTAAGAGGAGATTCAAATCATGAATGAACATGAAAAAGGGCTCAACTTGATTAGTAATTAGGAAAACTCAAATGAGGACCATAATGAAAAACTACTACATACCCATTTGACTGGCATAAATTTTAACATCTCTCAGGAGGAGGACTTCAGGCAGTGACTGAATGAAGAGATAGGCAAATTCATTCCCCAAAAGCCAGCCATAAAGCTAGACAAATGACAAAAACATTTTGGCATCCTGGAAATTAACCAAAAGTATGCAGCAAACTGAGATGGACTTATACTTGAAAAACTGCTGAACTTTGGAAAACAACAGTGGAAATCTGTAGCATTCGAACCTAGAGATGCTCCTCTACCACCTCAGCTCCATTGGCATGGATGTTCTACCAGATCATGACATGGCAGCTTCTCTGCTAAGGGCAAGTGGCAGGGCTCATTTTATTTTGAGAAGAGGGCAATGACCATGCTTATCATGTGTAATGCCTTGCATTTGAAAGTCTCAACTATTTGTTGCTAATTTACTTATTTTGTAAGTCCTCTATGGTGAAAGTCATAGAGTGCTTTATGGAGTAAAGTTAAAAAGGAGACATTATCATAATAATTTATTTCCATAAGTGTAGCTCCCTTTCTGATGTGTTTTTTTAAATTAGGGAACTTTCATAGTGGCCATTTTATGGGAAGTCATGGCAACTGATGGACAACACCGACTCCGACAAGATCATTTGAAAAATATTAGCAGATAGCAATTTTCAGCTACAGTGTATAGGATGGCTAACTGTATGCTATATGTATGCCAAAGAGTAATAGTATGGCCTGGGTGAAGTCTTGTCACAGTCCAGACCTAAGCACAAAAATCTACTAAGACCTGATCTTAAACAAAGTATAAAAAAGGGAAACACCAAGGGTGGAGCCAGGATGGTGGCATGAGTAGAGCAGCGGAAATCTCCTCCCAAAACCATACATATTTTTGAAAATTCAACAAATACAACTATCCCTAAAAGAGAGACCATAAGATACAAGACAACAGCCAGGCTACATCTATACCTGCGAGAACCCAGTCCCTTGTGAAGTGGGTAAGATACAAGCTGCAGACCAGCAGGACCCGAGCACCCCTCACACCAGCTACTGGCAGGAGGAGAGGAGTCAGAGCGGGGAGGGAGAGGGAGCCCAGGACTGCTAAAAACCGAGCACTAGCCATCTGCACTGGGAGCACAGACACACACTGCATGGGGTGCTGGATACCAGGGAAACGGGACAGTAAAACCTGTGAGTGGATCCCCGCAGCTGGCACCCTTGGGACAAAGAAAAGTGAGTGCTTTTTGAAAGACTTCAAGGGACAGGGACCCCACAGCTGAATGGAAACTTCCCGAGACACTTAGCCCAACGGCTGGGAATCCTGGGGAACTCCGGACATCCTAACCCCCTGGGCAGCAATGCAGCTCGGAGGCCCCTCACAAAGATAAACAGCCTCCCACCCGATTCCCCTCTAATGCCACTCCACTATAGTGGAGCAGCAGGCTGAGGCAGCAGGGCAGAGCTTCTTTCACAGAGGCTGGGCAAGAATTAGAAACCACAGCTGTGCACAGCTGCCAGCACAAGCAGCTAGGGGTTGCTCTTCTCCCAGGAGAGGAAGGCCACTACAAGCAAGAAGGGACGTTCTCCCAGCTGACACATGCGCCAGCTCCCCACAACTACCTCTATCACCATGAAAAGGCAGAAGAATTTGATACAGACCAGACTAACTCAGACATCCTCCCCTGAGAAGGAATCTGGGTAGATAGACCTAACTAATCTCCCTGAAAAAGAATTCAAAATAAAGGTTATAACCATGCTGACAGAGCTGCAGAGAAATATGCAAGAGCTAAGGGATGACATCCGGAAGGAGATTACAGAAATGAAACAATCTCTGGAAGGATTTATAAGCAGAATGGATAAGATGCAAGAGGCCATTGATGGAATAGAAACCAGAGAACAGGAACGCAAAGAAGCTGATGCAGAGATAGATAAAAGGATCTCCAGGAATGAATCAACATTAAGAGAACTGTGTGACCAATCCAAATGGAACAATATTTGCATTATTGGGGTAGCAGAAGAAGAAGAGAGAGGAAAAAGGATAGAAAGAGTCTTTGAATAAATAATTGCTGAAAACTTCCCCAAACTGGGGGAGGAAATAACTGATCAGACCACAGAAGTACACAGAACTCCCAACAGAAGGGACCCAAGGAGGACAACACCAAGACACATAATAATTAAAATGGCAAATATCAAGGACAACGACAGAGTTTTAAAGGCAGCTAGAGAGAGGAAAAAAGTCACCTACAAAGGAAAACCCATCAGGTTATCATCACATTTCTCAACAGAAACCTTACAGGCCAGAAGAGAATGGCATGACATATTTAATGCAATGAAACAGAAGGCCCTTGAAACAAGAGTACTGTATCCAGCATGATTATCATTTAAATATGAAGGAAGGATTTTAAACAATTCCCAGACAAGCAAAAGCTGAGGGAATTGGCCTCCCAGAAACCACCTCTACAGGGTATTTTAGAGGAACTGCTCCAGATGGGAGCACTCCTAAGGCTGAACAGATGTGAAAAGAGAAAATAAAATCACAGCAAAGAAAGCAGACCAACCAAATAATAACTAAAGGCAAAAAATAAAATCAAATATCCACAAAAACAGTTAAAGAAAACACGAAAGAGCACAGAATGAAACACCCAACATATAAAGAATGGAGGAGGAGGAATAAGAAGGGACAGAAATAAAGAATAACTAGACAGCATCTATAATAGCTCAATAAGCAAGTTAAGTTAGGCAGTAAGATACTAAAGAAGCTGGCAAAACTGGACAGCTACATGTAAGAGAATGAAACTGGATCACTGTCTAACCCCATACACAAAAGTAAACTCCAAATGGATCAAAGACCTGAATGTAAGTCATGAAACTATAAAACTCTTAGAAAAAAACATAGGCAAAAATCTCATGGTCATAAATATGAGTGACTTCTTCATAAACATATGTCCCCAGGCAAGGGAAACAAAGGCAAAAATGAACAAGTGGGACTACATCAAGCTAAAAAGCAAAGGACACCATCAATAGAACAAAAAGGTATCCTACATTATGGGAGAACATATTCATAAATGATAGATCCGATAAAGGATGGACATCCAAAATATATGAAGAGCTCACATGCCTCAACAAACAAAAAGCAAATAATCCAATTAAAAAATGGGCAGAGGAGCTGAATAGATAGTTCTCTAAAGAGGAAATCCAGATGGCCAACAGGCACATTAAAAGATGCTCCACATCACTAATCATAAGAGAAATGCAAATTAAAACCACAATGAAATATCACCTCACACCAATAAGGATCGCCATCATCGAAAAGAGAAACAACAACAAATGTTGGCGAGGTTGTGGAGAAAGGGGAAACCTCCTACACTGCTGGTGGGAATGTAAACTAGTTCAACCATTGTGGAAAGCAGTATGGAGGTTCCTCAAAATGCTCAAAAGAGAAATACCATTTGACCAAGGAATTCCACTTCTAGGAATTTACCCTAAAAATGCACCACTCCAGTTTGAAAAAGACAGATGCACCTCTGTGTTTATTGCTGCACTGTTTACAATAGCCAAGATATGGAAGCAATCTAAATGTCCATCAGTAGATGAATGGATAAAGAAGAAGTGGTACATATACACAAAGGAATATTACGCAGCCATAAGAAAAAAACAGATTGTACCATTTGCAACAACATGGATGGAGCTAGAGGGTATTATGTTCAGTGAAATAAGCCAAGTGGAGAAGGACAAGTACCAAATGATTTCACTCATCTGTGGATTATAAGAACAAAGAAAAACTGAAGGAACAAAACAGCAGCAGAATCCCAGAACCCAAGAATGGACTAACAGTTACCAAAGGGAAAGGGACTGGGGATGATGGGTGGGAAGGGAGGGATAAGGGCAGGGAAAAAGTAAGAGGGCATTACAATTAGCATGTATAGTGCTTGGGGGACATGGGGAGGGCTGTGCACGACAGAGAAGACAAGTAGTGATTTTACAGCATCTTACTACACAGATGGACAGTGTCTGTGAAGAGGTATGTGGGGGGGACTTGTTGAAGGGGGGAACCTAGTAAACATAATGTTCTTTCTGTAATTGTAGATTAATGATACCAAAATAAAAAGTAAAATAAAATAAAATAAAATGGAGATCCAGCAATATATGGAAACAAATGACAACAACAACACAAAGCCCTAACTTCTGTGGGACACAGTGAAAGCAGTCTTAAGAGGAAAGTATATAGCAATCCAGGCATATTTAAAGAAAGAAGAACAATCCAAAATTAATAGTCTAATGTCACAGTTATCAAAATTGGAAAAAGAACAAATGAGGCCTAAAGTCAGCAGAAGGAGGGACATAATAAAGATCAGAGAGGAAATAAATAAAATTGAGAAGAATAAAACAATAGAAAAAAATCAATGAAACCAAGAGCTGGTTCTTTGAGAAAATAAATAAAACAGATAAGCCTCTAGCAAGACTTATTAAGAGAAAAAGAGAATCAACACACATCAACAGAATCAGAAATGAGAAGGAAACATCATGAGGGACCCCACAGAAATACAAAGAATTATTAGAGACTACTATGAAAACCTATATGCTAACAAGCTGGAAAACCTAGAAGAAATGCACAACTTCTTAGAAATATACAACCTTTCAAGAATGACCAAGGAAGAAACACAAAATCTAAACAAACCAATTACCAGCAAAGAAATTGAAGCAGTAATCAAAAAACTACCCAGGAACAAAACCCCCGGGCCAGTTGGACTTACCTCGGAATTTTCTCAGATATACAGAGAAGACATAATAACCATTCCCCTTAAAGTTTTCCAAAAAATAGAAGAGGAGGGAATACTCGCAAACTCATTCTATGAAGCCAACATCACCCTAATACCAAAACCAGGCAAAGATGCCACCAAAGAAGAAAATTACAGACCAATATCCCTGATGAACATAGATGCAAAAATACTCAACAAAATATTATCAAACCGAATTCAAAAATACATCAGAAGTATCATACACCATGACCAAGTGGGATTCATCCCAGGGATGCAAGGATGGTACAACATACGAAAATCCATCAACATCATCCACCACATAAACAAAAAGGAAGACAAAAGCCACATGATCTTCTCCATAGATGCTGAAAAAAGCATTCAACAAAATTCAACATCCATTCATCATGAAAACTCTCAGCAAAATGGGTATACAGGGCAAGTACCTCAACATAATAAAGGCTATATATGATAAGCTCACAGCCAACATCATACTAAACAGCGAGAAGCTGAAAGCTTTTCCTCTGAGATTGGGAACAAGACAGGGATGCCCACTCTCCCCACTGTTATTCAACATAGTACTGGAGGTCCTGGCCATGGCAATTGGACAAAACAAAGAAATACAACCAATCCAAATTGGTAAAGAAGAAGTTAAACTGTCACTATTTGCAGATGACATGACACTGTAGAAAAAAAACCCTAAAGACTCCACTCCAAAACTACTAGAACTGATATTGGAATTCAGCAACATTGCAGGATACAAAATTAACAGACAGAAATCTATAGCTTTCCTTTACACTAACAATGAACTAATAGAAAGATAAATCAGGAAAACAATTACATTCACCACTGCTTCAAAAAGAATAAAATACCTAGGAATAAATCTAACCAAGGAAATGAAAGACCTATACCCTGAAAACTATCAATCTTAAGAGAAATTAAAGAGGACACTAGCAAATGGAAACTCATTCCATGCTCTTGGCTAGGAAGAATTAATATCGTCAAAATGGCCATCCTGCCCAAAGCAATATACAAATTTGATGCAATCCCTATCAAATTACCAACATCATTCTTCAATGAACTGGAACAAATAGTTCAAAAATTCATATGGAAACAGCAAAGACCCTGAATAGCCAAAGGAATCCTCAGAAGGAAGAATAAGTTGGGGGGATTTCGCTCCCCAACTTCAAGCTCTACTTAGAGACACAGTAATCAAGACAATTTGGTTCTCACACAAGAACAGAGCCACAGATCAGTGGAACAGCATAGAGACTCGAAACATTAACCCAAATGTATATGGTCAATTAATATACATTAAAGGAGTCATGGACATTCAGTGGGGAAATGATAGTCTCTTCAACAGATGGTGCTGGCAAAACTGGACTGCTACATGTAAGAGAATGAATCTAGATCACTGTCTAACCCCATATACAAAAGCAAATTCGAAATGGATCAAAGAAGTGAATCTAAATTATGAAACCATAAAACTCCTAGAAAAAACATAGGCAAAAATCTCTTGGACATAAACATGAGCAACTTCTTCATGAACATATCTCCCCAAGCAAGGGAAACAAAAGCAAAAATGAACAAGTGGGACTATATCAAGCTGAAAAGCTTCTGTACAGCAAAGGACACCATCAACAGAACAAAAAGGTATCCTACAGTATGGGAGAATTTATTCATAAATGACAGATCCAATAAAGGGCTGACAGCCAAAATATATAAAGAGCTCATGCAGCTCAACAAACAAAAAGCAAACAATCCAATTATAAAATGGGCAGAGGAGCGGAACAGACAGTTCTCCAAAGAAGAAATTCAGATGGCCAACAGATACATGAAAAGATGCTCCACATCGTTAATCATTAGAGAAATGCAAATTAAAGCCACAATGAGATATCACCTCACACCAGTTAGGATGGCCACCATCTAAAAGACAAACAACAACACATGTTGGCAAGGTTGTGGAGAACGGGGAACCCTCCTACACTGCTGGTGGGAATGTAAATTTGTTCAACCATTGTGGAGAGCAGTGTGGAGGTTCCTCAAAAAGCTCAAGATAGACATACCATTTGACCCAGGAATTCTACTTCTAGGAATTTACCCTAAGAATGCAGCACTCCACTTTGAAAAAGACAGATGCACCCCTATGTTTATCACATTACTATTTACAATAGCCAAGAAATGGAAGCATCCTAAATGTCCATCACTAGATGAATGGATAAAGAAGATGTGGTACATATACACAATGGAATATAATTCAGCCATAAGAAGAAAACAAATCCTACCATTTGCAATAACATGGATGGATCTAGAGGGTATTATGCTCAGTGAAATAAGCCAGGTGGAGAAAGACAAGTATCAAATGATTTCACTCATAGGTGGAGTATAAGAATAAAGAAAAACTGAAGAGACAAAACAGCAGCAGAATCCCAGAACCCAAGAATGGACTAACAGTTACCAAAGGGAATGGGACTGGAGAGGATGGGAGGGAAGGGAGGGCTAACGGAGGGGAAAAAGGAAGGGGGTATTGCTATTAGCATGTATAATGTGGGGCAGGGCATGGGGAGGGCTGTGAAACACAGAGAAGACAAGTAGTGATTTTACAGCATCTTACTACGCTGATGGACAGTGACTGTAATGGGGTATGTGAGGGGGACTTGGTGAAGGGGGGAGCCTAGTAAACATAATATTCTTCATGTACTTGTAGATTAATGATAACAAAATTTAAAAATAAAGGGAAAAACCGCACTGGAGAGAGTACCAGCAATAGTGAATGAATACAAGCCTGCTGTTTGCTTTTGTTCAACAACCTAACTGAATATGTGTTCATTTCTTTTCAGTTTATTTCTATTTTTGTGCAATATTACCATCAAAGTAGATGAGTCCATAGCAAAAGCACCTTTTGACCCCTAAGAAAAATGAAAAGATTTATGTAATATAGATCCAAATAGTTCAAAAATAATGTTTATATTTTAGTCATTGTTTGAGCTGAAACTTTTTTTCATCTGCTGAAGCTGCAACAACAAATTACCAGAGACTAGGTGGCTTAAACAACAAATATTTATTTCTCACAATTATGGAGGCTGGAAAACCAACAATCAAGGTGTCAGTAGATTCAATATCTGTTAAGAACCCTCTTCCTGCTTTACAGATAGTATTCTTGCTATATCCTCACATAATGGAGAGACAGTGGGTTCTGGTGTTTTCCTCTTCTTGTAAGGCCACTAATCCCATTGTGGGGATTCCATCCTTATGCCCTCATCTAAACCTGATTGTCTCCTGAAGGTCCCACCTCTAAATGCCATTACCTTGAGGATTAGGGTTTCAACATGAATTTTGAGGGGACACACACACATTTACTCCATAGTAATTAAGAGTATTACCAATGCATTAACAGAGATATAGGATACATTTATAATGAATTATTATAACCAGATAAATAGAAAAGACTAATACAATTTAAGCAAATGAAGTTTTAAAAAAATTTTCCTATGCTTAAAACTGGACAGAATAAATTCCCAGGTGTCCTAGGCACTACCTAGCAAATCCTCTGGGCATTATTTCATTTAAAAGTTTTACAGAAATAGATTCATACACACGGAGAACAGACTGTTGGGTGTCATAGGGAGGGGTTTGAGGGGTGGTCAAAATAGGTGAAGGGGATAAAGAGGTGCAAACTTCAAATCATAAAATAAATTATTCACAGGAATGGAAGTTTACAGCACAGGGAATATAGCCATAATATTGTGATTTCTTTGTATGTTGACAGATGGTAACTACACTTATGGTGAGCATTTACTAATGTATGTAATTGTTGAATCACTAGGTTTTATATCTGAAACCAATAAATATAGCGTATTACCTATATTTCAACTAAAATGTTGAAAAAAAAGATGAGTTTAAAATTTGATGATTTTATATTTACTAGATTATTTGCTATTTTGTAGAGGTAGAATTTACCTTGTTGACAACTGGTAGAAATACAGATACTTTTGTATTTAAGCTATGTCAAGTGTATTCTGTCCAGTAAAAGTACATTTGATTGCCACTTGGAAGGAAAAAACAAGCCCACATAATACATTTCATTGTTTTACAAGATATAAACCCATTTTAAATATATTGACAAATTTATGTCACTATTTCCACCAACTCTTTTCTTTAAGTTCTCCTTTGAACCAGTCTGAATACATTACTTGTCCTTTCATAAACGAATGTATTAAATACTATTTTTGACTAATGTTCACTTTGTATTTGTGAGTCAAGTTTTCAAGTTTCTGCCAATATACTTTAGCAGATATGTAAAATACAGTGAATTAAGTTACTCTACAAGAAGATACGTCAAAGAAATAATCAATCCTTCCATGTTTTCTTCCGTCTGCTACCTCTATAGCTTTTCTTCTTCCTTCCTAATTACAACCCTTAAATAGAATTCGTGCCTCATATCGAATTTACCGAGTATCATAATTCCTCCAAGTGGTAAAGATACCTCAAGACAAATGCTGGGCATAGAAGCCACAGGGCATAAATCTGCAAAGAAGTAAAAAGCTAACCTTTTCAAACAATATGGCTTCTCTCTCACTTACCAACTTTACATTTCCCTGTATGGCCCCGGAAGATGACTGGTTAGCCAGAGACGGGTAAGATTCCTCAAGGGAGGAACAACCTAAGACAGGCACAGTCACAGGGGGGCCATCAGGTGAGAAATTGGAGATCAACAGAGGTGAGGCTTAGAACCTCACCCCCCCTGTTTTGAAAGAAATCTTCTGCATCCGTGGATGTTTTAATGCCCTTGTCTAGCTTGGATTAACACATAGTCTACAGGCACACACCTGATCATCTATATTTGCTCTCTTACAACACTAATCTATGTTTTCTACCTTTATCTTGCATCTACCTACCACTTCAGCATTTTATTAAAAATAATAATAATAATAATAATAATAATAAAGGAGAAATGTGGGATCCACATATAAATCAAGTATAAAAATCAAACGAATATTCATATTTGACCTGATTGTTTATAGTTAATAATGCATGATCAAAACCGAAAGTTTCTGTGATGACTGCTCTTGTACTGTTCACCATGTAAGAACTTATTCACTATGTAAGAATTTGTTCACCATGTAAGAACTTGTTCGTTATGCTTCAGAAGATTGGAGACTGACGAGAATTAGGCTTGGGGTGGATTACTGATTGTGCATTGAGCATTGACTCCCCTATACAGAATTTTATTGTTGTTAACAACCATTTGATCAATAAATATGAGAGATGCCCTCTCAAAAAAAAAAAGTATGACATATACTTCATTCAGGCACTGTTCTGTATAGGGTGTTGCTTGCCTGGTCTGACCATTATTTCCATCAGAATCATCAGGGTAATTGTCAGTTGTGTCCTTTCAGTGGTGAAATCTATTTTAAAATGACTGATGTGATTCTTTTGCTTGTTGTTTATATAAAATCCCAATATAACTATAAAATAATACATTAGCCTATGACAGAGGAACAAAAAATGTATAAAATATACTTAATAGTTAACTTATGTATCTAGTTATATACAAAACAAATTTTGAAACATATATAATTTTTAGTCTCTTACATATGGTTTAAAGAAGTGGTTGTGCACTGGTCCTCTGTGGATCCTCCTTTCATTTTGAAATTCTGACTATGTGGTGTTCACATGTCATCTTCTCCATCCCAACACATTCCAAATTCCAAAATGTTAAAATGAGCATGAACTTGGCATCTGGATTTTATATTAATCACAGTGTGTTTTCAATATCTCTGTGTACAGTTCCTTCAAGTTCAGAATTTATTACAGAATTGTGATTAACTGTAATTTTGACATATCTGGGTAATATTTTGGAAGGAGAAAAAGCAAAATATCTAAGTAAGATAATGGACTGTGAAGGAATTTCTATGTAGGATGTGCTTACGTAGGTCGGAAACACTGACAGGAAAGGGACTAAGGAAGTTTTCTTCAAACTGCATTTGGAGGGCAAACTATTTCTATTGAGATTATTTATTTGGAACAACTATGGAAAGCTGGTGGGGTGAGGAGAACTCCCCAAGCCAGTCTTTGGAAATGCTACTTAGTAACGGCTACAGTGAGCCAAATTAGGCACACCTGTTAGTTTTCAAGATAAAAATACTGTACTAAAAAGAGCACCTGGTTTGTCCTTCTGCCTCAGCCTTCAGTCTACTAGTGTTATGACCTAGGTTAGCTCAATTAACCTAATCCTTAGCTTCCTGAATCTGTGAAACTGACTCATTTGCCTTTGCATCCTCCACAGCTTTAAGATCACATATATGTGGCCACAAATCGGTCACTGAAATGTTTCTATATAAAAGCAATTACAGTAAATAGATAGGTCAGGTTGATAAATTATTTTAAAAGAGATATACAAATGGAAGAGTTCTCTTTTATATTTACTAGAATCGAAATAAAACTTGAGTTTTATTTGTGTGTACTATTTGCTAGACCCTGGGTGGATTTTGTCCTGTAATTTGGCCTTAGGATCCTTTCCCCTCAAAATATGGGGCTTTGTCTGTGTCTCTTTTACCCTCCTTAAGTGTTTGTTATTAGAAATGAAAAGAAAAATCCCTCAATGAATTTAAAACATCTTCAGAGATATTAATATGCTATATTCTATGCTTAGTGAAGGTGGTTTGAATACAACGTTTAGAGCCTCTTCACCCTTTATCTGTCTGTTCTTTTTCATTCTTGTTTGTGATAAAAGTAATTGCCTGGTTGACCAGGAGGTAGCGGGAAGGATCATTATGACAGTAGGTAAACCCACACTGAGAGAGTAACGTCCCTCTTCCTGCATTATATAGGCTGCAATTATATATACTCATTAGTGAAGCATTAGGAAATTGTAAAATGAAGTGTAGATTTTCATGAAGACATATTCTGTGCAAACAGCATTACCACATAGAGCGAATAACAATACGTGGTAAGTAAATTTGAATCTCAGAAAAACAATGCATAATATTTTTAGCTAACATACCTAAAATATTTCATGAGATGTGCTTATGACTAAAGAGTTATCCACTGTTTAAAGTTCACATTTAATCTCCTGTCCAGTATTTTGTGTAGTCACCCTATCTGCAATTAGTGAGGTAATGAATTTTTCAGACTGGGAAGTTGTTAACCCAGACTTGGCCATAATTGGGTCTGGTTTATGCCAATAATTTTATTGACCAGTGAGAATAGCCTAGGACTGGATACAAGCTGAAGGGGCATTTCTAGCAGGCTCATAATGGCCGAAAGACGGCTCTGTTACTGGTAAGAGGGAAAGTAAAAATATTATAATTTATTGGTTTAACTAAGATAAAAATCCTTCCTCTCTTGGCCATAGTTGATGATACTGGGTGAACTGATAATTAATAAAGACTTGAGCGGATGTTTTTACCGATTGCTTAATTTAAGTCCTAGTAAGTCGACGAAAGGAAAGTGCTGATCCACACTCAAGTTTCCGAGGAGATCGATGGGCGTTAAGCTTTTTATAGGGTTTGTATAGATGGGTGTCTAGCTTATGCCAATCACATTTTATTGACCAATGAGAATAGCCTCAAACCAGGAATGAGCTGAAGGAGCGTTTCTTGCAGGCTCATAATGGCCGAAAGGCGGTTCTGTCACTGGTAAGAGGGAAAGTAAAAATATTATAATTTTTTGGTTTAACTAAAATAAACATCCTTCCTCTCTTGGTAATAGTTGATGATACCGGGTGAATGAACTGATACTTAGTAAAGACTTGAGCAGATTTTTCACCGATTGCTTAGTTTAAGTCCTAGTAGTTTGACGAAAGGAAGGTGCCGATCCACACTTAAATTTCTGAGGAGATTGATAGGCGTAAAGCTTTTTGTAGGGCTTTTTATAGATGGGCATCTAGCTTATGCTAGTCACATTTTATTGACCAATGAGAATAGCCTAGGACCGGAAACAAGCTTAAGGGGCATATCTAGCAGGCTCCTAACGGCTGAAAGGTGGCTCTGTCACTGGTAAGAGGGCAAGTAAAAATATTGTAATTTATTGGTTTAACTAAGATAAAAATCCTTCCTCTCTTGGCAATAGTTGATGATACCAGGTGAATAAACGGATACTTAATAAAGACGAGCAGATTTTTTACTGCTTGCTTAGTTTAAGTCATAGTAGGTCGATGAAAGGAAAGTGCCGATCCACACTTGTTTCTGAGGAGATTGATGGGCATAAAGCTTTTTGTAGTGATTTTTATAGATGTACATCTAGCGTTTTTAGATGGGCGCCTAGTTTATGCCAATCACATTTTATTGACCAATGAGAATAGCCTAGGACCGGAAACAACCTTAAGGGGCATTTCTAGCAGGCTCCTAACGGTCGAAAGGCAGCTCTGTCACTGGTAAGAGGGAAAGTAAAAATATTGTAGTTTATTGGTTTAACTAAGATAAAAATCCTTCCTCTCTTGGCAATAGTTGATGATACCAGGTGAATGAACTGATACTTAATAAAGACTTGAGCAGATTTTTACCACTTGCTTAGTTTAAATCCTAGTAGGTCGACGAAAGGAAAGTGCCAATCCACACTTAAATTTCTGAGGAGATTGATCGGCATAAAGCTTTTTGTAGTTATTTTTATAGACGTGCATCTAGCTTTTTATAGATGGACGCCTGGCTTATGCCAATCACATTTTATTGACCAATGAGAATAGCCTAGGACCAGAAACGAGCCTAAGGGGCGTTTCTAGCAGGCTCCTAATGGTTGAAAGGCAGCTCTGTCACTGGTAAGAGGGAAAGTAAAAATATTGTAATTTATTGGTTTAACGAAGATAAAAATCCTTCCTCTCTTGGCAATAGTTGATGATACCAGGTGAATGACCTGATACTTAATAAAGAGTTGAGCAGATTTTATACCACTTGCTTAGTTTAAGTCCTAGTAAGTCGACAAAAGGAAGGTGCCGATCCACACTCTGAGGAGATTCATGGGCGTAAAGCTTTTTATAGAGGGATAAAGTAATACACGCAAAACCTCTTTGTGACATTTGCTGTATACGGAGGAATGTCCGGATCAAAATTTTTAAAAATTCACATGAAGTACACCAGGTCAAGACAGACACCAATGTCTGAGGAGAATTTTCCTGAAACTAAACCTAGAAGATGAAGAATTCATTACAGATAAAATTAAAACTCCTTGATGCCGAAAAACTGCCTGTGCTTTGTAGATAAAATTAAAACTCCTAGATGCTGAAAAGCTGTCTGTATAAAGCTAGTTTAGCTATATTCCTCAGAGAGAAAAATACATGTCATGAATGTGTGACTGGACTTTTGCTTCTTTGTTTCCTTTTATTACCTTTTGTTTTTCTATGGTGTCTTAGAAAAACTCCCTCAGAAAAATACTGATAGTACAAATTTCACAAAATGTCCTCTAAAGTTAGCTTTTAAAATGTCTGTAATAATTCCAGCAGGAAAAATTGAGATCGGGAAGAAAATTACTTTGCTCTACCCTGAATGTCTTTATATATGTGATGATATTGCTATACCAAAAACTCCTGGGCCAAGATAATATTCTTAAAAATATGTTTAAACATGTGGTTCTAAGTGGCGGTAGTGGGTGAATGATTTGCCTTTATTGTTCCCCTAAATGTAGAAAATTAAATCAATTTTAAAACTAAATTTGTACAAGATGAAACATATGGATCAGTCAAATTATAAAGTTCATAATTGTTTAGTTTGTCTAAAGGTTTCCTTAAAATCAGTTAAAATACTTATAGCTAAAATTCTCTAATGAAATTGTAAGTAGGCCTGTATAGTTTTTTTGTGAGGTGTTTGTTTGGTTCTCTCTTTAACATCTATATAGATAAGGTGTTTCTTTTTAGATCACGGGCTGTTTGTAATAACTTTCATATTTTTCCTGAGGCATTATACTCTATACCATAAGAAACAGAAGTGCCAATAATTGCTACATTTTGTGGTTGATAAAGAGAAATCCTCGAGAGTAGAATTTCAAACAAATGTAGTTGACTTGCAGATGCCATAGTGTGAAGAAAATTTTCGTCACTGTTTTTGACGACACAGTGCGAGAAACTTACCAACAAAGGTGAAATACTTCCTCTTCTATTGTAGTGTGTCCTTTTTATCAAGTCTGTCTACTTAGCACATATGTAATTTTTAGTTTCCATAACAGATATCTTTTGAAATTTTAGGAGATTTGTGAAATAAAGATATCTTACAGTTCTTATGTTTCTTGAGGCAGATTTTTAATATTCTTCTGTTGGCATTCGAGTATCATTAGAATGAGCTTCCCAATGAACTCAACCAATCGCAAGGTTAAAGGTTCGAGAAAACGACGAAGAGAAATCTCTTCCCTTACATATGAAGAAGAGGTACTGTGGTCTCTGGACCTAAAATATCATTTTCCTCTCCCATTGTCTATGGCACTTGAAATTACAAGCGTTATAGTGTTATCTTTATTTATATTACAAGAGTAATACTCAACCAGACCCAGGGAGGGTGGGAGTGGGTGGGCAATGCCATATCAGAATCTCAAAGCACAGGTGAAAAAGAGAGTAGAGAGTTACATATTTATTAAAAGAGCATATAGAAAATGGTTGTAAATTGAAAGAATTGTTTGGGGATAACCAGATAATTATTTAAGAAAATAAAAGTAGAACCTAACCTCACACCATTTGTGCACTAATTGGCAGTGAATTAAAGACAACTTTAAAAATCAAATCAAATACTATAGGGACATGTAGAATAATATTTACATACTCCTTAGATAGAGGAGACCTTCTTGGGGAAGACAAGAATTCCAAAAGTCATAAATGAAAAAAATTTGATTTAAAAAATGTTATCTGTATGGCAAAAGGGAGCATCATTGAAGTAAAAAAAAAAGTGAATTTGAGAAATTGACTGCAACACAAAACAAAGGTTTTCATTGTAAATACTTATCATAATAAATATTCAAAATGCACCTACAAATTATTATCGATAAAACAACCAATCGTATGTCAAATGGTGTAAATATAAACAAGCAGTTCATAGTAGAGGGAATGAAGATAAAAAACTCCAAGAATGTTAAACTCTTCTAATAATAAACAGGAAAATTAAAACAACAATAAAATAACTTTTTTCTCCATCATATTGATAAATAATGTCAAATAACTGGTGAAAGAAGATGGACTCGAGCAAAATTACATGAGTTTACCTAATAGCTAGTTGTGTGATCTTAGGCCGGTTAAACTTATTTCTGATTCTATTTCTTCATTTATAAATATGGAGATGATAATGTTTCCACATTGCAGAACTATTTTGTAATTGATTATGCCAAACTGTGTTATGAATGTTAAGTAAATGATAACTATTGTGATTCTTGTATTGTTATAATTATTGATATCAATGTTACTAGGACATATATTACTTAATATTTTGGGGAAATAATCCAGCAGTGTTGCTGAAACTATAAACTCACATCCCCTTTGAGTCTCCTTCCGGAAAGTTTACCTGAACAAATACATTATCTCTATGAAGGAGACTTGACTAAGGTATTTATTTCAGTGTACTTGCAATAGTAAAACTTGATGTGCCCATGAGATCTATCAGTAGGGAAATGAGGCAATAATATGGTATCGTGGCAATGGAATATGACCAAGCTACTGAAAATGATATGGTAAATTTATATGTAAGTACTTGAAAGAATGTCCTCAACGTTTTGTTAAGAAGGGAATAAACCCAGTGTTAATATCATATATAGTATGACCACACATTTGTATAAAACAGAATCAAATATCTACATGTATATGCTTGTATAAGGAAAAGAAAAGGTATGAAAGCAGAGGTATCAAGTTATTGACAATAGTTATCTTGGGGGATGGGATGATAGGATGACAGGGAACCTGTTGACGTGACTTTAGGCATTTCGGGTGTTTTAGGACTTGAGAGGCAGCTCTATGAGAGCAGGACCTGATATATCTTATTCACTGCTGTATATTCAGGGCCTGGAAATAAATATTTGTAGGTGAATAAGGAAACAAAGTTTAAATTGTCATAAGGGTATACAGAACCTCTGTAATACAAATTGTATCTTAGTGTTTTATAAGACATTTAGTACCATAAAATATATATTACTATGGTAGTCATAGCTCTGGCAATAACTTTTACCTGTTTATGACTTCTGAGCCTGTTTCTACATCTCTCAAGCATCCTGTCTTACCTTCGTCAGATGTGTAAAATACTACCTGATAGGCATAGTCCTGTATACCAATCATCTGATAAATGAGCAACAATTACAGCAAGCAGATTCTAATTTTAAGTTCATTCTTAATTAAAATGGAAACAGGGCATGTGGGTCAATAACCCTTGTTTTCTTTTTCCATTTTAGCAACCACCTATGCTATGCATTCTGTGGTAATTCTTCCTACCAATGGAAGGGCTTAGGCCATTGTATTTGGGGCGTTGGAGTTACCAAATGTTTTCATATCTATTTTCTCATTTGCACCTCATACCAACTCTGTCATTTACTCCACTTTATAAAAGGGAAAACTGAAATTCTGAAAAGTAAATTGCTCAAAGCCTCACACGTAATAGCTGTTCCTGAAAGTACTCTGAGAAGCATAACTTACAAGATTATCAGTGAAACTTCTTGCTAACAATCCCTGCTTAGGAAGTCTAGAAATAGTACTTTGAAGGGAGTGGACATAACAGGGGGTAGTGCAGATTTCTTGATTCTCATTTGTAGATTACATATATATATAAAATAAAACCTTAATCCAAGAGGATGTAAAAATATCAAACTGTGCCTCTTGTAGTTTTGGACAGTGCAACCACATTGAAGGGAATTAACAATATATTTTCATGAGGGAAATGTTTTCCATATCAAGATATAAATTTCTGTGGAACTTACTAACTGTAATCCCATAGATTTGGGCAGTGAGCGGTCGGTCACCTTGTCAGAAAGGTACAGCTGACAGCTCCATTTACACACATTCCTGACAGAAGCAGATAAGAAACATAGTCACTCTCCTCTGCGATTTCTGTATATTTTCAATGCTCTATTTTGTGTAGGTCATTTTTTGTACTTGTTACTATGGTTTGCCTTTCCTGTTTCCAACAAATGGAAGTGTGAAAGAAGCTCATCTTTTCTTTACTTCCTGACAGTATAACAATATCTGGATAGTGTAGGTATCAATTGGACACCAACTCCAAGCCTTCAAAAATTCCATTCACAACCAAAGCTACATTCTTTTTCAAGACAATGACTCTCTACAACAAGGGGAAACCAAGTATTTCCGTGAATGTTTGTAAATACTTAAAAATTTTCATTCAAAATGGAAATCAATATTTAGGAACTCATGAAAACACTCGCACGCACTGCGCACACACACAAACACACAGACATAGAGAAAATGAGAAATTGGGAGAATTATATTTTACTATAATGTTAGAATTTAGTGTTTTTAAAATTTAAAAATTTAGCATTATAATATAGTTTAGCATCAAGAAAAAGGAAGACCTGTAAGATGAATTACAAAAACAGTTAATAGTAATATTACCACACTGAAGACTGGTAGGTGAGGTATGTAAGTCATAGTAATTAACATTTTTAGAAATTAAAATGTTTTCCCAATGCACACATTTCTCAGCATTTACATGGAAAATTTCAAGATTCAGTTATTTCTTATTGACCTATGTGCACCAAATCATGTGAGGCTTGTGTAAACTCTGTTTTTCTTTCTTGTTTCCCTGTCTTCCATTTTGGCATATTATGGCATTTGTATTTGAGTTCATCAGAAGCTTACACCTTAGCATGATGAATGAGGCAATGTAAAAAAATACTCCGATTAAGTGAGAAAAGTCTCAAAGACTTTTAAAGTGTTCAAAGCACAGGTATGAAAATAACCACTGAGACTCTTAGAAAGTTTCTTGAAGTGGTTGTGAATTTTTTCGGAGTTATATACATCTTTAACATTTATAAAAGGTGGTGTGTGTGTGTGTGTGTGTGTGTGTGTGTGTGTGTGTGTGTGTGTATAAAGGGTGCTAGGATAAAGGTAAAGATGGTTATTCAGCTGTCGTTTTTCTCTCTGTTAGAAATCAGGACGAAAGACACCTAAGTTCCTGGAAGACGTGGAAAACTCAGCTAAATTCGGGTATGTGAATCCTTTAAGAGCTCTATTCCCATCTAGAGGTTTATATCCAGACTTTATTTCCTGTTTGCCATCTCGGATCCCTCTCGACTCTATCCATTATCACCTTGATATCTGTGTTTCTGGCCCCATCATGGAAGCCTGACCTTGAATATTGCTATTGCTTGAACGGTTAACTTTGGTGGTGTTGATCTCAGGCCATTTCAGAAGAGCAATTAAGTCAGCCAAGTTGTTCACCTGTAAGTATCTAAGTCTCTACATTACAATCTAAGGGTTAGACTATTTAATGTTACCTCTTCTTTACTCTGAAAGGTTTAAAGAATTGTATGTTGCATATATGTGTTTCCACTTCCATGGGAAGCAGATTAATATGGTAAAATGAGACCAGAGGTCATGCTTTCTTTGAGCATGGGATCAAGTCATGATTTTGTGTTCTGGGATGTTATGTGACTGGGCAAGGGCTCTCTACTTCAGGGCCTACCACAGATAGTTGTAACAGGTAATTCGACGCAGCAGGGTATAGCTGTAAATACCACGGACACCAGAGTCAGACTTTGAAATGCTGAAAATCCTGCTTGAAATCCTGGCTCTGCATTACACATAGTGTTACTTTGGAACACTTACTTAACTTCTTTGTCCTTCAGTTTCCCATCTTTATAGTGGAGATGACATGTGTACCTACCTGATAGGGAACCAGGTCTGCTGTGTCCAAGGCCCTTGCTTCCCATTACTCCATGCTGAGCATAACTTGTGTTAAAGCTCATTGAGATGGATAAAGTAATAGGAGTTTAAAAACATCTACAGAATGAGAAAAAGGGCAGTGGTCAAAAAGAGTGAATAAATAAAGCATGCTTAAGAAAACTCACCTTGCCACTTCCCTGAGGTAAACCAGCTTTTCAAAAGAGTCCTTGTTTTAAACTTTGTTTACAACAAAAACCAAAGTGAATATCTGTCAAACCATAGCAGGCAGGAAATGCCAAAGATGTTGACCTTCCCCTGGAAATATGTGACTTCCATTGTTGGCTGTGTAAATCTGGGACTTTTGTAGGAAGGACATGAGCATATCTTAGTTATCATGAGGCTCCATAAGTATCAGGTTTAAATCATGTGAAACTTCATAGATTATAGTCAGACTTGCAGAGCTAGTAAATTAAAGAGAGTGTGAACTTTTGAAAAATATTCGATTTACCCACCTACTGAGACTTAGTTTCTAAGGTAAGTGTAAGCACAAATAAACAAGAAAAATATATGTTTATGTAACTGCAGAACATCAAAACCTCTGACCTAGTCAAAGAAGAAAAGCAAATGTTGATTTTAAAAATCTAAAATAAAAACAAAAGGAAATGTGTTACTATTTATTACTGGTATTGCATTGATGAAACTGCTTAAGGGAATCTTCTTAATTTTTAAAACTGAGCCCTGACTGTTTAAGAACATTTTGACCATAACTTCTGGCCAAATTAATCACCTAAGTTCATCTGTTACGGTAGCGTGACCGCCACTCATGCTGCCATAATAGCTGTTTCCCCAATCCCTGAACTTCTTTCTCATTACAGTAAATGGGCATACCAACCACTGTGTTGATCAAGACAGAAATCTAGAAGGCTTCCTTGATTCCCTTGGTTCTTTATTGCCCATAGCAAATTCATCACCAATTCTGTGGGTTTTACCTCTGAAACATCTATCTTTACTCTGGCCTCTTCTTCACATCTCTGCTGCCGCCAACATAGTCCAAGCCACTATCATCTCTAGCCTGGACTGTCCCAGTGGTCTTTTATATGGTCTCCCTGCTTCTGTGCTTCCTCTCCTGACCTCCTCTGATCCATTGTCCAAACAGTAGAGAGATCTTTTAATCAGACCAAGTTACCACCTTGCCTACAAGTGGTTTTCCATTGCAATTAGAATAAATTGATGGGAATTTACATTTCAAAATATCAAAATACTCCATGTTTCTTATTTTTAAATAAGTTAAATGGGTATTCTCAGTCATTCTCTCCACAGGTGTCCATTGTTAACTTTTTGTATATACCTGTCATGAAATTCAAATATATCTTATTTTTGAGTAATTTTGGGGATTTTATTCTAATTTGGCCATTGGTTGTCTTCCTTGATATTAATATGGTTACCCATTTTCAGGTGTTACTTATCTACTCAGATGCTGTCTCTAATTAATTTCCAAACAAATAAGCACTTTATTTTGTGTGGCCATTTAAAAGAAAAGCAAATATACACCCCAAACAACAAAGTCTTGAGGAAAAATACACAAATTAGGCAATTCAGACCACAAAAAAGCACACTGGGCTCAATCAATTCTTAAAGTGGTCTTATGTTGGGTGGGCTAGAGGATTCCCAAATCATAATTTTAAAAAAGTCTTTGATAGGTCCTAAATTACCATATTGGAGAAAACTATGTTTTTTATTGTTAAATGTTATCAGGCAATACAACATCTGGATGAACAAATTCTATGTATAATAATTAAGAAATAGTAGCTACCCAGAGTAATTCATTTTTAGAGAAATAGCTGCTGAAACCCAAAGGGTTTTTGATGGAATGAGTCCAGTAACTTAGAATAAACTAGGAATTAGCTAACCTGGTAGACCCTTCACGTTGGACTATAAATAGATGTACTCATTCATACGTAACTGGTGTTTCAGAATAAAATATTATGGAATCAACAAGCTATTAGGAGCAAGACATAAGTATTTTCACTCTGTGTAAAATCATGGTGCATTTGTACCCTTACAACAGTATGTGAATCTGCTTGCTTTGCCTCAGGAAAGGCAGAGTGGAATAGGTTTAGAAAGTATGAATATAAATAGTTAATTGATGTGGGAGCTATTTATACAAATAATTTTTAATTGATAATTTTAACTCTACCGAAATAAAATTGGAAAGAGAATACATATCAATTGAAAATATTAAATTGCAAGAAAGGAAAGATTACTTCTTGCTAAAAAGAGTGCTAAATGATTTAGGACAATTTTATCTTAATTGGTGCTTCGGAGTGTATTAGTTGATGAGAATTTTTCCTTCAAACTAGGTTATATAGATTCACACTATAAAAGTTTTATAGATCATTAGATATGTCTATTGATGGTTTATTATGTGGTTTATTATGTGAATCTGGTGTTAGTTTTCATCCATATCCTTTAAGGTTAATCTCCTGAAGGAGAGCCATGCCCACCCTACCTGCCACCACCACAGAAAACATCCTCGGATGACTCTTTTAGGGTTTATAGTAACTTAATTGGATACTGGATCAGATATTAATGTAATAGTTATAAGGAAGGATATATAAAAGTATAGTTAATGGGCATAAAATTAAAGGAGATTTCTCCTGTGCCCTATGACCCTGCTTCACTCTTTCCAGGTGCAGTTTCTACCAGTATTGCAGATGGGCGGCACTCTGCCATGCTCGCTAAGGATTCTTTCAGTTACCAAAGGGTAGCCACTACAATGCCTGTGAAATCAATTGCCTTATACCTTGGGTGAACTTCACTGCTCACTTTATTCAAACATGGCAGAGACCAAGAACTTAAGACCAGGACAATGATGACACTAATTACTCTGAGGCTCACGACTTTATATTTAAAGAGTCTAATTTATATACCATCTGAGAGCTTACTTGGCATTTGATCTACTATTTGTTTGAAGCCTGCTGAGCAGGGGATCACACTCTGTAAGCATATTTATAACGAGCTTGCCTTTTAATATTCTTCCTATATCTTAAAGGGGGAGCAGGTTAGAATAAGACACATGGACACCTAGGTGTTTTGAGGTGAAGAGGATCAGTTTACAAGGCCTGTGAGCTTTAAGCTGGTATTCGGGTATGTGCTGGCCTTCACATTCCCTCTGACTTGATCCAAAGCAACACTCAAGAGTGGTTCAGCTATTCATTACTCATGGAATTTAATAGTCATGTAGGTAGTCCATAAATCAATCTCTTACTACATTAATGCTTATTTTCTGGTATCATCAAAGTTATGTTATTCTGTCAGGATAATATAATTAATGTATGGCCTCACTGGACTAGTCTTTCGTCAAAAGTAGCAACTATTGGTCCATTTATGATGAAGAGGTTTGTGTTTTTCTAATTAATAGAGTATTTTCAGAGCGATTTTAGGTTTACAGAAAAATTGAAAGTTCCCATCGTCAGTACCACAGAGTCTTGATTACTGTAGCTTTACATATAGTATGAATTCAAGTCAATTTAGAGGCAGTCCAATGAATTTGTTGTTCTTGCATATTGTATTGGGTATTTTGGATCTTTCACTTTTCATATAAACCTTAGAATTAGTTTATCAATAGACATAAAACAATTTGTTGGGATTTTGCTTGGGGTTGTGCTGAATTTATAGAGGAAGTTGGGAAGAGCTGATAGCTTTGCAATGTTGAGTCTTCCTGTCTATGTGGAATATGGAATGTGTATTTATTTAGATATTCTTTGATGTCTTTCATCAGAATGTAGTCATCTTCATCATACAGATCTTGTATATACTTTGTTATATTTATACTTGTGTACTTCTGAGTACTTTGGTGCTAATGGCAATAGTATCATATTTTAAACTCAAATTGCTCATTGTTTGCTTATGATAAAGCAATTGACTTCTGTATGTTAACCTTGTGATCCTGCAACCTGTAACTACTACACTTACTAGTTCCATGAGATGTTTTTGTCGATATTTTGGGGTTTTTCTGCATAGACAAACGTGTCATCTATGAAAAAAGACAGTTCTATTTCTCTTTTCCCAATATATATACCCTCTGTTTCCTTTTCTTATTGCCCTAGCTAGGATTTTCTATTTAGTATTGACTAGAAGTGGTGAGGTGGTTCATCCTTGCCTTATTCCCAATATAGGGGAACAAGACCTAGTTTCTCATCATTAAGAATAATGTATGCTGTGCTGCTTTGCTTAAGAATAATGTATGCTATGCTTGTAGACATTCTTTATCAGGTTGAAGATGCTCCCCCATTCTTATTCTGATGAGTTTCTTTTTACCAGAATGAATGGTGTTAGGTTTTGTCAAATGCTCTTTAGGCATCTATTGATAAGCTGTGATCCTATGGTTTTCTTCTTCAGGTCATGATGGACTGCATTATTTATTTGCCTATGTGAATAAATCATACTTGATCATAGTGTGCATTTCTTTTTATACATTGTTGGACTCAGTTTGGTAGTATTTCATGAAGGATTTTAATGTCTATGTTCATGAGAGATACTAATTTATAGATTTCCTTTCTTGTAATGAATCTATCTGGTTTTAATATTAGGGCAATACTGGCCTCATGAAATAAATAAGAAAGCATTCCCTTTGTTTCTATTTTCTGGAAGAGATTGCAGAAAAGTGGTATAATTTCCTTTTAAAAAAATATTTGGAAGACTTCACCAGTGACCTCAGCTTGTTCTGTTCCTTTCTGTTTTGAAAGTTTACTCATTTTTCATTCAGTTTCTTTGACACATATAGACTTATTCAGGTATCTATTTCTCCTTGAATGAGTTTGTTTCAGCACATTACGTTTTCCAAAGAAATGGTCATTTCATGTAAGTCATCAAATTCGTATTTTATGACCAATAAGTGCTAATAATATTGTTTTATTATCTTTTGAATGTCCATAGAATCATTATTGATGGCCTTTCTTTCATTTCTTATATTAGTAATTTATGTCTTCTCTCCTTTTTTCTTATTTAACCTGGCTAGAGGTTTATCAGTTTCATTGGGCCTCTTAAGAAAAGGCTTTTGGTTTTCTTGATTTTCTTTATTGAATTCCCACTTCAAGTTCATTGTTGTCTTCTCCAATTTTTACTAATTTTTCCTTTTGTGCTGCTTATTTTTTATTTAACATATGCTTCTTTTCTAGTTTCTTGAAGTGGAAACTTAGGTTATTGATTTTAGGTCTTTCACCTTTTCTAATATATACATTTAATGCTGGAGATTCTGTCTAAGCACTGCTTTCACTGCATGCAACAAATTATGGTAAGTTATGTTTTTAGTTGATTTAGTTTTTAAAATTTTTAAACTTCCCTTGAGACTTCTTCTTTGACCCATGTGGTATTTAGAATGGTGTTGTTTAACCTCAGTATATTTTAGGGCTTTTCAAGCTACCATTCTTTTATTGATTTCTAGTTTATTTCCACTGTGGTTTAAGAGGATACATTCTATGATTTCTATTCTCTTCAGTTTGTTCGGGTGTATTTTATGGCTCAGATTGTGATCTATTTTGGTGACATTCCATGTGAGCTTGTGAACAGAATGTATCTGCTATTGCTAGTTGAAAGTCTATATGTGTTAATTAGATCCAGTTGATTGATGGAGTTCAACTGTCTTTACTGATTTTCTGCCTATTGGAGCTGTCAATCATTAATATAGGAGGGTAGAAGTCTTAAGCTATAATAGTGGATTCATCTGTTTTTTCATTGCAGTTCTGTGAGGTTTTGCCTCATGAATTTTGATGATCTGTTGTTAGACACATTGGTATCAAGGTTTGTTATACCCTATTAGTGAATTGACTCCCTTAGAATTATGCAATGCCCCTCTTTAGCTCTGATAATTTTCTTTGTTCTGAAGTCTGCTATCTGAAATTAATATAAGCAACTTTCTTTTGATTAGTGTTAGCAGATCTCTTCCCTTTACTTTTAAGCCATATGTTTTTACATTTAAAGTGGGTTTCTTATAAACAAAATAGACTTGGGTCTTGTTTTTTGATCCATTCTGACAGTCTCTATCTTTTGATGTTTTTAGACCACTGACATTTAAAGTGATTCCTCAGAGTTGGACTACTATCCACCTTTTTTTTACTGTTTTCTATTCATTGTTCTTGTTCTTCTTCTCTATTTTGGTTTTTCACTCTTTTCCTGCCTTCTTTGCTTTTAACTGAGCATTGTACATCATCCCATTTTCTCTCTAGTCAGCATGCCAGTTATCTTTCCTTTTTTCCTTTTTTACATTTTTTAGTTACACCTCAAGGCTGCCCTTGAGTTTGCAATATACATTGACAGCTAATCAAAGTCCTTTTTCAAATACAGTACACTTCTTGGTTAGTGCAAGTACTTTATAGAAAGTATTCTTAATTCCTCCCACCAGTCCATTGTGCCATTTCTGTCATTCGTTTTGTGTATCCACAAACTTTAATTACTAGTTTTTTGCTGTGCTTATTTTGAGCAAACTGCTATCTGTTAGAGTAATTAAGTACAAGGAAGATAAGTATTTTATTTTACCTTATTATTTTTGAATGCTCTTCATTTCTTTATATGTTTGAGTTTCTAACCTATACTATTTTCCTTCTTCCTGAATAATTTATTTTAACATTATATGGAAGGCAGGTCCACTGGTGACAACTTCTCTCTTTTGTTTTTGCCTGGAAAAAGCCTATTTCCGTTTTATTGTGAAGGAAAATTTTTTGTGGATACAATATTCTAGGTGGATGGCGTTTTTTCTTTTATTTTCCAACACTTTTTCCAACACTTTCCACTTTTTTCTTAATTGCACAGTTTCTGAAGATAACTCCATTGTAATTCTTATGCTTGCTTCTCTGTAAGTAAGGCTTTCCCCCAACCCTGGCTTCCTTAAGGATTTTCCCTTTGTCTTTTATTTTCTCCAGTTTGAATATAATATGCCTGGATGTTGATATTTTTGGTATTTATCCTGCCTGGTATTTTAGGAGCTTACTGGATCTGTGGTTAGATATATATTTTTAATTTTGGGAACTTGTAGGATTATTGCCTCAAGTGTTTTTGTCTGCTTGCCCTTCCTCTTCCCTTCTCTCTTTCCCTTTTCCTTACTTCTTTCCTCCCTTCCTTCCTTTCATTCATTCACATATTTCGGGCATTCCCACTATGCCCACTTTACAACTTTTCCAATTGTCTTTTGAGATTCTATTCTGTCTTTGTTGTTCTTCTCTTCTCTTTGCTTTTCAGTTTTGGAAGTTTTTATTTAATTTTATTCAGGCTCATGGATTCTTTCCTTGTCTGTGGTCTATTCTATTGATCAGTCATCAGAGGCATTCTTCTTCTGTTACAGTGCTTTTGATTTCTGGAATTTCCTCTTGATTATTTCTCAGAGCTTCTGTCCTTCTTCTTGCATTATCTGTCTGTTTCCTGACTTGTCTCCACCTTTTACTTTAGAGGCTTTAACATATTAATCATGGTTGTTTTAAAACCCTGGTCTGAATCTGTGAGCCATATTTGAATATGGATCTCATGTTTGCTATATCTCTTCAAACTGTGATTTTTTTGTCTTTTAGTATATCTTGTAATTTTTTGTTGAAAGCTGGGCATGGTATACTGGGTAAAAATAACTTGGGTAAAAAACCGTTTAGTGTGAGGTTTTATGTTTATCTGGCTAGAAGTTAGAATCTGCACTGTTTGCTGTAGCAGTAGGTTTCAGAGACTTAAACTTCCTCGAATGTTCTTGTTTTTGTTTCTCTTATTGTCGAGTTTCTCAAAAGAGTTCTTTTTAAATAATGTCTGAAACATGCAGTTCTTTCAACTGTATTCTTATAGTATTATACAGGAGCTTTACTGATGTCATAAGATATGGGGAAAGGAGGAGGAAAATGGAGGAAGCATTTTATTATCCTATGAGTAGGTATCAGTTTTTCAGTGAACTTGCACCCCTGAGCTGTAACCTTCTAGGTGCTTCTTAGTCACTAATGCCCCCCTTAGGTGAGATGGGAAGGCTAGGGGGGGCTGGAAGTGAGTATTTTCCTTCTCCCATACTAAAGGCTGGAATGCCGTGGAGTCAAGTATTTCCCTCCTTTGGATTGGTTTGGCTCTGTAAAACCCCAGCAGATTAGGCATTTATGAAATAGTTTCCCTTGAGGACAGGCTTTGTTAAGAACAGAATGCTCTGGGTGTGTTTCAAAAGTGGTACACTTTCCCTGTCTCTTAAGGAAGCAGGAGAGGATTTTTCTCTGATCTTCACTATGAGAACCTGGTGGGACTCCGAGATAAACTAACAAACTCGTGGGATCCTCTTCAGGTTTTAACTCAGACTTGTCCACGCTAAGCCCCCAACACTGTCTCAGTTACAGCTTATATTTTCCTGCCTTGGTACTGGTTCTCGTGGTTGGTTGTGCTCCTCAGGTTCTGCTCCTGTGAGTTGTGATTCTCTATTGACCTCTCTGGCATTTCCAGTTTTGGAGGCCCTGATTTGCCCTGTGACATCAATTCCATGATGGATCTAAGAAGAGGTGTTGATTTTCAGGTTTTTCTGCTTGTTTCTTGTGGGAATGGAAGTGACAGCTTTAGCCTAAGCATTTTCTATGCGGGACTGGAAACCAAAACTAATTGTGTTTGTTTTGTTTTCTGGTGTGAGCGGTTTCTTTGGTTTTGCTTAAGTAACCTATGTACCAACAACACCTGACGATCATTGTTTCCAAAGCAACATATCATTTTTCTTCATGATTTTAATAAAATCAGTGTATATACGCAATACATGAGTACATGTTCGTGTGTTTTTCTCCCAGTGCTACAGAGGCACAGAGGTTCCTTTTCATCCCTTCTAACTCCCTTTCCCTTCTGTTATGTAATCCCTGTTAACATTTTGCTGTATAGCCTTCCAGACATTTTTACACCTTTATCTATGACCTATATCTCCATTACTATATTCATATATCTATTTAAATTTATATTGTATGAAGATGTATACAACAGTCTTTAATAATTTAACCTTTCTAATTTTGGACACTGTTTTCTTCCTAATGTTGCTTATTTGTGGTTTTATCTTTCTTGTTCTTGATCAGACTCGATAATAGGTAATTTAATTTTTTTTTGGTATCATTAATCTACAATTACATGAGGAACATTATGTTTAGTAAACCCCCCTTCACCAAGTCCCCTCCACATACCCCATTAGTCACTGTCCATCAGCGTAGTAAGGTGTTGTAAAATCACTACTTGTCTTCTCTGTGTTGCACAGCCCTCCCTGTGTCCCCCTCACATTATACATGCTAATCATAATGCCCCCTTTTTTCTTGCCCCCCCTTCTCCCTCCCTTCCTACCCATCCTCCCCAGTCCCTTTCCCTTTGGTAACTGTTGGTCCATTCTTGGGTTCTGTGATTCTACTGCTGTTTGTTCCTTCAGTTTTTCCTTTGTTCTTATGTGCCACATATGAGTGAAATCACTTGGTACTTGTCTTTCTCCACCTTGCTTATTTCACTGAGCATAATACCCTCCAGCTCCACCCATGTTGTTGCAAATGGTAGGATTTGTTTTCTTCTTATGGCTGAATAATATTCCATTGTATATATGTACCACATCTTCTTTATCCATTCATCTACTGATGGACACTTAGGTTGCTTCCATTTCTTGGCTCTTGTAAATGATGCTGCTGTAAACATAGGGCTGCATATGTCTTTCTCAAACTGGGCTCCTGCATTCTTAGGGTAAATTCCTAGGAGTGGAATTGCTGGGTTAAATGGTATTTCTACTTTGAGTTTTTTGAGGAACCTCCATACTGCTTTCCACAATGGTTGAACTAGTTTACATTCCCACCAGAAGTGTAGGAGCGTTCCCCTTTCTCCACATCCTCGCCAAAATTTATTGTTGTTTGTCTTTTGGATGTTGTACATCCTAACTGGACATTGCTAATCATCAGAGAAATGAAAGTTAAAACTGCAAAAGCAGTTTTAACAGGGATGTTTTTAATGATACAGTCCTACAACAAGAAATAAGAAAAACATCATCCAATCTAACCTTACATGTCAAGGAACTAGGATAAGAATAAACCAAGTTAAAAATGGTAAAGGGAAAGAAATACTCAAGATCAAAGCAGAAATAAATGAAACAGAAATTTAAAAAAAGAAAATTAAAAAAGTGAATGAAACTAAAAGGCAGTTGTCTGAAATAAGGACATGATAAATCATTAGCCAGACTCACAGGAAAAAAAGAGTTCATAAATGAAATCAGAAATGAAAGTGAAATTACAACCAACACCATAAAATTACAAAGGGTTCTGAAAAATTCTATGCACTAACAAACTACCAGAAAGAGAAATTAAGAAAACAATCCCATTTACAATGGTATCAAAACAAATGAAATACCTATGAATAAATTTAACCAAAGGGAAGTCAAAAGACCTGTACTTGAAACCTGTAAAGGCATTGATGAATTTGAAGATGACAGAAATAAATGGAAAGATATTCCATGCTCATAGATTGGAAGATTTAATATTGTTAGAAAGTCTGTATTGCCCAAAGCAATCTACATATTCAATACAGTCCCTATCAAATACCAATAGTATTTTTCATAGAACTAGAATAAATACTCTTTAAATTTGTATAGAACAACAAAAGACCTTGAAAAACTAAAGCAATCTTGAGAAAAAAGAACAAAGCTGGAGATGTTACAGTCCCATATTTCAAACAATACTACAAAACAATAGTAATCAAAATAGTATGGTATTGGCACAAAAACGGAGACGTAGATCAATGGAACAGAATAGGGAGCACAGAAATAAACCCACATTCATATTGCTAATTGATGACAAATAAGCAAGAATATACAATGGGGGGAAGGATAATCTCTACAATAAGTGGGGTTAGGAAAACTGGACAGCTTTATGTAAAAAAATGAAATGGGACCACTTTCTTACACCATAAACAATAAACTCAAAATGGATCAAAGACCTATATGTAAGGCATGAAATCATAAAATTCCTAAAAGCAAATAATGGGCAGTAAACTGTTGGACATCAGTCGTGGCAGGACTTTTTTGGATCTGTGTCCTCAAGCAAAGTCAACAGAAGCAAAAATAAATGATCAGGACTACATCAAACTAAAATGTCTTTTTGCACAGCAAAGGAACCATCAACAAAACAAAAGGGCAACCTACTGAATGGGAGAAGATATGTGTGAATGTTTTATCAAATAAGGGGTTAATATCCAAAATATATAAACAACTCATACAATTCAACACCAAAAGAATAAATAATTAAATTAAAAATGGGCAGAAAACCTGAACAGAAATTTTTCAGATGTCCAGATGGCCAACAGGCACATTAAAATATGCTCAATATATCTAATCATCATGGAAATGGAAATCAAAACTGTAATGAGATACTACTTCACTTCTGACACAATGGCTAGTATCAGAAAGACAACAAGCAAGTGTCCATGAGGATTTGGAGAAAAGGGAATCCTCATGTTCTATTGGTAGGAATGTAAACTAATGCAGCCATCATGGAAATCACTATGGAAGATTCCCTAAAAATTAAAAATAGACTGTATGATCCAGTAATAACATATCTGGGTATTTATCTGAAGAAAGGAAAAGCACTAATTCAAAAAGATGTATGCACTCCTGCTGTTTATTGCAGCGTTACTTGTAATAGCCAAGAAGCAACCTAAGTGTGCATTGATACGTGAATAGATAAAGAAGATGTGGTTTGTAGATACAATGGAATATTACTCAGCCATAAGAAAGAATGAAATCTTCCCATTTGTGACAACTTGGAGGGACCTAAAATGTATTATGCTAAGTGAAATATTATGCAAAGTGAAGTCAGACTGAGAAAGACAAATGCCATATGAATGCATTTGTATGTGGATTCTAATAAAGAAAAACAAAAGACAAAAGAAAAATGGAGAAAATGGGAACAGACTGATAAAGGCAGAGAACAAAATGATAGCTGTCATAGGGAAGAGGGATGGGGGGATGGAAGGTTGGGCAAAATAGATGAAGGGGGTTAAGAGATAGAAACTTACAGTTTTAAAGTAATTGTCATAGTACATAAGAAAAGCACAGCATAGGGAATATAGTCAATATTATTGTAATTGTGTGGTGACATATAGTAGCTTCACTTATTGTGGTTAGCATTTCATAATGTGTATACATGTTGAACCACTATGTTATACACCTGAAACTAATACAATACTGTGTGTCAACTGTACATCAATTGAAAAATATCTTTATTTACATTGATGAAAATACAGTAAACAGAAAATGTAAACAATAAACAAAATGAAAGGACAGTCTACAGAATATGAGAAACTGTTTGCAGATCATTTACTTGTTAAGAGGTTAATATCCAAAATATATAAAGAACTCATAATTCTTAATGGCAAAATAATAATAATAATCTGACTTTTAAATGAGCAGGGTACTTTATAGACATTTTTCCAAAGACATACTAATAGCCAACAGGTACATGAAAAGATGTTCAGTATCACTAATCATCAGGGAAAAGCTAATCAAAACTCCAATGAGCTACCACCTCACACCTGCTAGAATGGCTATTATAAAAAACGTAAGAGCTGTCAAGTGTTAGTGAGAATATTGAGAAACGTGAATCCTTGTGCATTCCCACTATTTGTGGGAATGTAGAATGGTGCAGCTCATATGGAAATCAGTTTGGAGCTTCCTCAAGAAAGTAAAAATAGAGCTATTATATGATTTAGCAATCCCTCTTCTGCATATATATGCTGAGGAAATGAAATGAGTATCTCAAAGTGATATACACATTCCTGTGCTCACTGTAGCATTATTCTCATTAGTCAATGCATGGACATAACCAAAATGTCCATTGATATATGAATAAAGATAATGTGATACGTATATATTTATGTATAATTTTTACACTGTCTAAATGTGTATATGTATACATATATATACATGTATGCACACACACAATAGAATATGATTCAGTCATAGGAAAAGAAGGAAACCTGCCATTTGTAACATCATTAATGAACCTTGAGGGCAGTAAACTAAGTGGAATAAGTCAGCCTGAGAAAGACAAATACTGTATGATCTCAAATGCAGAATTTAAGAAAGCCAAACTCAGAGAAACAAAGAGTAGATTGTTAAATTGGTGGTTACCAGGGGCTGCGGAGAGGTGGGGGGTGAGGAATGGGTAGATGTTGGTCAGAGGATACAGATTTTAAGAGATATGGTGACTAACTTCTGGGAATCTAATGTACAGCATAGTGCTATGGTTAATAATTCTATTATATGCTTGAAAGTTGATATAAAAGTAGATCTTAAATGATCTTACCACAAAAATAAATGCTAATTTTGTGAGGTGATGGATGCGTTAACTAACCCTATTGTGGATTCACTTTGCAATACATGTATGTATGAAGTCACAATGCATACCTTAACTTACACAATGTCATTTGTTAATTATTTCTCAAAACAGCTAGAGAAAAAAGGGGTAAAAAAGGAGATAATGTATAGATACTAGCTAAATGAGGAAGGCAGTTATAAAGTGGAGTAAGACATGATGCTATTGTCTGAAAATAGCTAGAGTTTGAGAATCGTGTTTGAAATAAAAGAATAGAGACAGAGGGTAGAAAAGTGGTTGACAAAGACTAGGGTGTGGGGGAAATAGGGAGAGGTTCGTAAAAGGGTACAAACTTTCAGCTATAAGGTAAATATGGTCTAAGGATGTAATTTAACATGGAGACTATAGTTAATGACACTGTATTGTATAATTGCAATTTGTTAAGAGTAGAACTTAAATGTTCTCACCAAAATCAATCAATCAATCAATCAATTAATTAATATGTGAGGTGATGGATGTGTTAAGTAACTAGATGGGGGAATCCTTTCACAATGAATGTGCACATCTATCATCATGATGTGCACTTTATATATCCCACTGTTTGGTCAATTCTACCTCAATAAAGCTGAAAAAAAGGAATGTTCAATATATTTGATGTTTTACTAGTGATATTTGAGATAGACAATATAGAGTAGTGTGTCAGAATCACCTAAGAACCATTTTTTTTTTTTTAAAAAAAAGGATTCCTGGGTTTTACACTAGGCATACTGAATCAGAATCTCCGGGGATGTGGCCCAGGGATGGATACTTTTTGAAAAGTTTACCAAGTGATACTGTAATAGCTCCACTGAATAGATCTGATTGGTGTTTGAAGACCACTGGTACAGGGTACATGCTAATTTTTCATTCACTGGGTTCTGTAAACTTTGTCTCTGTATATGTTAGTTCATCCAAAAGCAGCAGTCCTGAATTTTATGATGTGGTAACTCAAATGCCTTAATTGAATTAACAGTTTAATACCTTCAATTTTTATAAAAAGAGGTTAAGAGAAAAATTGGTTTGTGAAATCTTCCCGTCTTTTACAAAATTACTCAAATATTGTCCATTGAGTAATGAAATGTTCATCATTTAATGAGTCAGTAAACAGGTTCTTCTACCTTTATGCCAAGAAAAAGCCTGTTTCTCCCAATAAACTTGTATGCCTCCGTTTCTTAGAAAATTATATGACAGAACATGTTTTCCTTTGATTTGGCTTCAGCAAGCTTAGAATATATTGTAGTGTTCAACAAAAGTAACTCATTTACGCCAGATGCTGGCTAATTTGGTCTCTTCTGTTCAGTTGTTTCTTTGCCTGTTTTGAGATCTTTTATAATTTTAAGTCTGATTGCAGTGGTTCTTTAGTATATGTTTTAATATTTCCCACCACCACAATCCTTTCTGGAAAAAATTAGAATAAAAATGATAAATTCAGAACTTTTGACATAGAAACATTGAAGGTATATTTTCTTATGTCTATTTGTATGTATACATGTGCCTGTGTATTATCTCACTGAAAAGCAACAACCTTGTATTGTAGGAAGAAAAGGAGATAGCCATTAAACATTTTGCAAAGAGCCTTGTATATGTTATGTAGTTGTTTTTTTAAATGAGTGACTGCGTGTATCTAATGATCAAATTGCAATTTATACCTGAGAAGGGGAAGCACAAGTAGACAATTTGTGGATTTTATTTCTGTATGCTCTTCACTTTCCAATGGCTCTTTGTTTCATATTTTATGCCTTATTTACGACTGTGTGTTATGTGAAAGTTTTTCCAGGATCTGTCTCTCTGGCATGCAATGCAAAAACAGATAACTCAAGTACATTTTTGTTTACCAAGAACCACAAATCAACACTTTAAAACTCTTATTCTTGTAAACAGAATTACAGATAATTTATTCCTTAGCTATCTGTCATTTTTTGCTGTGAGTATTAGGTACTATTTGTTCTTTAGCCAGTGCACCTACCTGCCCCCTGCCTCCAAGCCAAATAGTATGAAACTATAAAAATGCACAAACAGTTGATTACAAATTTATTCAATAACTACAGCTTAGCCCTTGAAGTTCACAGAAACATAATATATGGCAAGTAGAATATATTTCCAAGAGAAATGAGGCCAAAGGTTATAAAATATGTACCATAAGGAGCTCCCAATTTTCCAGTGCCTGCACCATTTTCACATTCATACTAGTAGTGTGTGAGGGTTCCATTTTCTCTACCTCATTGACAGCACTTACATTCCTTTTACTTTTCTTTAAATTATAGCCATCTTCGTAGGTACAAAATGGTGTCTCACTGTGTTTTTGGTTAGCATTTACCTAAAGGCTAATGGTGTTGACCATCTTTTTGTGTGCTTGTTTTCCATTGGTATGTACTCACTGGAGAACTGTCTGTTCAGATCCTTTGCTTTATATGAACTGTGTTGTGTGTCCTTTGGTGTTTAATTGTTAATGTTCTCTATATGCTATAGATACATGTCCCATATCAGGTACATAGCTTGAAATACTCTATCTTATATGTTGTCTTTTTATTTTCTTCATAGTGTCCTCTGGAGGACAAAATGTTTAGTTCAATTTATTAATTGGAGGATGTCCAATTCATTATTTTTTCTTTTGTTACTCCTAGTTTTGGTATCATATCTAGGAAACCATTATGAAATCCAAGGTAATGAAGATTTATCCTAAGTTTTCTTCTAAGAGTTTTATAGTATTAGCTCTTACATTTAAAATCTTTGATTCATTTTGAGGTTTCCTTTATCTTTTTGTACATAGTTTAAGGTAAGGGTCCTAATTCATTCTTTTGCATGTAGTTACTCATTTTTTTCCAGTTGAAGAGACCATTCTTTCTCCATTGGTTTTGGCACCTTTGTTAAAAATCAATTGACTATAGACATATAGATTTCTTTACTGAACTCTCAATTCTATTCCATTGGTCTATGTGTCTCTCCTCATGCACCTACCACACGATCATGATTACTGTAGCTTTGTAGTAAGATTTGAAAACAGGATTTGAGCCTGTGAACTTTATTTTTCTTTACAAGATTGTTTTGGCTAGTCAGTCCTGTAACTATTATATATACATTTTAATATCAAGTTTTCCATTTCTACAAAAAAATATAGCTGTAGTGATTTTGATAGAGATGGTACTGAATCTGTAGATTGCTTTGGGAAGTGTTGCCATCCTAAAAATAGTAAGTCTTTCAATCCATGAAAACAAGATGTCTTTCCATTTATTTATATCTGTTTCAATTTCTTTCCACAAGACTTACTTTTTATCATTGTGATGAAATACATGTAACATAAAATTTACCATTTAACAAGTTGTATCTGTATAATTCAACAATATTTAGTACATTTATACGGAAACTTCTATCCATCACCAGAACTGTTCATCATCTCAAAATGAAGCCTCTGTACCCACTGACCAACAATGCTGTTTCTCCACCACTCAGCCTCTGATAGCTACTGTTTTATTTGCTATGTCTATGGATTTCACTATTCTAGGTACATAAGTGGAATCACAATATTTGTCATTTCGGCTGGCTTATTTCATTTTGCATAATATCTTCAAGATCCATACACGTTATGGCATGTATCAAATTTTCAATCCGTTGTAAGGCTGAACAATATTCCAGTGTATTTATATGTCACATTTTGTTTATCTATTCATCAGTTGGTGAATATTTGGGTTGTTTCCACATCAGCTGGTAGATATTTGGGTTGTTCACACCTCTTGATTATGGTGAATACTGCTGCCATAAACATTGTTTTACAAACACCTGCTTGAGTCCCTGCTTTCACTCTTTTGGGTATATACCCATAATTGGAATTACTGCAACATACAGTACTCATGTATTGAAAAACTTTTTGAGGAAATGCCTTTCACAGTGGCATCATTTTGCATACTCACCAGCAATGTACAGGGTTCCAATTTCTCCACATCTTCACCCGTACCTGTTATTTTCTGATTGAGTTTGTTCATTTCATTTCAGGTTTTCTTGTCCTGTTTTTTTAAAATTGGAATGTAGTTGTCATACAATATTATATTGGCTTCAGAAATTAAAACAATAATTTAAGAATTATATACATTACTAAATGCTCAAATGGTAAGTGTAGTTACTCTCTGTTACTATACCAAGATATTACAACATTATTGGTTATATTCTCTGTGTTGTACTCCCATTTCTGGGACTAATTTATTTTATAACTTGAAGTTTGTACCTCTTTATCCCCTTTATCTATTTCATCAATTGCTTCACCCCCCTCCCCTATGGTAACGACCAGTCTGTTGTTAGTATTATGGTTTTATTTCTTTTTGTTTGTTTGTTTTCATTTTTAGATTCCACATGTAAGTGAAATCATATGGCATTTCTGTCTTTCTCTGTCTAACTCATTTCATTTAGTATAATACCCTCTAGGTCTATCCATATTATCATGAATCGCAAGAATTCATTCTTTTTTTATAGCTTTGTTATATATATATATGTATGTATATAAATCACATCACATCTTCTTTATCCATTCATCTATTAGTGGACGTGATGGTTGCTTTCATACCTTGGCTATTATAAATGATATTGCAAGAAGCATAGGTGTGCATATGTCTTTCCATGTTAGTGATTTTGTTTTCTTTGGGCAAATTCCCAGAAGTGGAATTGCTGGGTCATATGGTATTTCTATTTTTACTTTTTTGAGGAACCTCCACACTGCTTTCCTTAGTGGCTGCACCAATTTACATTCCCACCAACACTGTAGGAGGGTTTCCTTCTCTCAACATCCTCACCAAAACTTGTTACTTCCCATCTTTTGGATAGTAGCCATTCTAACTGCTCTGAGGTAGTCTCATTGTGATTTTGATTTGCATTTTTTTGATGACTAGCAATGTAGGGCATTTTTTCAAGTGCCTGTTGGCCATCTGTATTTCTTCTTAGCAAAAATGTTTAGGTTCTCTGCCCACTTTTTAATGGAATGATTTGTTTTTCCCGTGTTGAGTTGCATGAGTTCTTCTATATTTTGGAAATTAGCTTTTTACCAGATATATAATTTTCGATTACCGTTTCAATTTCTTTGCTCGTAATTGGTTTGTTTAACTTTTGTGTTTCTTCCTTGGTCAGTCTTGGGAGGTTTTATTTTTCTAGGAAGTTGTCCATTTCTTCTAGGTTTTCCAGCTTGTTGGCATATAGGTTTTCATAGTAGTCTTTAATAATTCTTTGTATTTCTGTGGAGTCTGTCGTGATTTTTCCATTCTCATTCCTGATTATGTTGATTTGTGTTGATTCTCTTTTTCTCTTATTAGGTTTGGCTAGAGCCTTATCTATTTTGTTTATTTTCTCAAAGAACCAGCTTTCTCAAAGAACCAGATTCTTGCTATTGTTTTATTCTTCTCAATTTTGTTTATTTCTTCTCTGTTCTTTATTATGTCCCTCCTTCTGCTGACTTTAGGCCTCATTTGTTCTTCTTTTTCCAGTTTTGATAGTTGTGATGTTAGACTATTCATTTGGGATTGTTCTTCCTTCTTCAGGTGTGCCTGGATAGCTATATACATTCCTCTTAAGACTGCTTTTGCTGTGTCCCACAGAAGTTGGGGCTTAGTGTTGTTGTTGTCATTTGTTTATATATATTCCTTGATCTCTATTTTGATTTGTTCATTGATCCATTGATTATTTAGTAGCATGTTGTTAAGCCTCCATGTGTTTGTGAGCCTTTTTGTTTTCTTTGTAGAATTTATTTCTAGTTTTATACCTTTGTGGTCTGAAGAATTGGTTGGTAGAATTTCAATATTTTGGAATTTACTGAGGCTCTTTTTGTGAGCTAGTATGTGGTCTATTCTGGAGAATGTTCCATGTGCACTTGAGAAGAATGTATATCCTGTTGCTTTTGGATGTAGAGTTCTATAGATGTCTATTAGGTCCATCTGTTCTAGTGCGTTGTTCAGTGCCTGTGTGTCCTTACTTATTTTCTGCCCGGTGGATCTATCCTTTGGGGTGAGTGGTGTGTTGAAGTCTCCTAAGATGAATGCATTGCAGTCTATTTCCCTCTTTAGTTCTGTTAGTACTAACAGAACTCCTGTGTTGAGTGCATATATATTTAGAATGGTTATATCCTCTTGTTGGACTGAGCCCTTTATCATTATGTAGTGTCCTTCTTTATCTCTTGTTACTTTCTTTGTTTTGAAGTCTATTTTGTCTGATATTAGTACTGCAACCCCTGCTTTCTTTTCACTGTTGTTTGCCTGAAATATGTTTTTCCATCCCTTGACTTTTAGTCTGTACCTGTCTTTGGGCTTGAGGTGAGTTTCTTGTAAGCAGCATATATACGGGTCTTGCTTTTTTATCCAGTCCTTTACTCTGTGTCTTTTGATTGGTGCATTAAGTCCATTTACATTTTGGGTGACTATTGAGAGACATGTACTTATTGCCATTGCAGGCTTTAAATTCTTGGTTACCAACGTTTCAAGGTTTGCCTCTTTAGTATCTTACTTCCTAACTTAGCTCGCTTATTGAGCTGTTATATACACTATCTGGAGATTCTTTTCTTCTCTCCTTTCTTATTCCTCCTCTTCCATTCTTCATATGTTGTGTGTTTTGTTCTGTGCTCTTTTTAGGAGTGCTCCCATCTAGAGCAGTCCCTGTAAGATGCCCTGTAGAGGTGGTTTGTGGGAAGCAAATTCCCTCAGTTTTTGCTTGTCTGGGAATTGTTTAATCCCACCATCATATTTAAATGATAGTCGTACTGGATACAGTATCCTTGGTTCAAGGCCCTTCTGTTTCATTGCATTAATTATATCATGCCATTCTCTTCTGGCCTGTAGGGTTTCTGTTGAGAAGTCTGATGTTAGCCTGATGGGTTTTCCTTTATAGGTGACCTTTTTCTCTCTAGCTGTCTTTAAAACTCTTTCCTTGTCCTTGATCCTTGCCATTTTAATTATTATGTGTCTTGGTGTTGTCCTCCTTGGATCCTTTCTGTTGGGGGTTCTGTGTATTTCCATGGTCTGTTTGATTATTTCCTCCCCCAGTTTGGGGAAGTTTTCAGCAATTATTTCTTCAAAGAGACTTTCTATCCCTTTTCCTCTTTCTTCTTCTTCTGGTAGCCCTATAATACGAATATTATTCCTTTTGGATTGGTCACATAATTCTCTTAGTGTTGTTTTGTTCCTGGAGATCCTTTTATCTCTCTCTATGTCAGCTTCTATACGTTCCTGTTCTCTGGTTTCTATTCCTTCAATGGCCTCTTGCATCTTATCCATTCTGCTTATAAATCCTTCCAGGGTTTGTTTCACTTCTGTGATCTCCTTTCTGACATCTGTGATCTCCCTCCGGACTTCATCCCATTGCTCTTGCATTTTTCTCTGCATCTCTGTCAGCATATTCATGATTTTTATTTTGAATTCTTTTTCAGGAAGACTGGTTAGGTCTGTCTCCTCAGGTGTTGTCTCTATGATCTTTGTCTGCCTATATTTTTGCCTTTTCATGGTGATAGAGATAGTTTGCAGAGCTGGTACGAGTGACAGCTGGGAGAGCTTTCCTTCTTGTTGGTTTGTGGCCTTCCTCTCCTGGGAGAATAGCAACCTCTAGTGTCTTATGCTTGGCAGCTGTGTGCCGACAGGGCTTCAGCTACCTGCCCAGTTGCTTTGGAGTTTATCTCCGCTGTTGCTGTGGGTGTGGCCTGGCTGGGGTTGCTCCTCCAAAATGGTGGAGCCCCGTTGGTGGGTTACTGGCTGGGAGACTATTTATCTCCGTAAGGGGCCTCTGTGCTCCCTCTTGCCCAGGGGGTTAGATTGCCCAGAGATCCCCAGATTCCCTGCCTCTTGGCTAAGTGTCCTGTCCTGCCCCTTTAAGACTTTCAAAAAGCACTCTCCAAACCAAAACAGCAACAGCACCAACGAAAGAGAAAAAAAAAAATGGAAAAACCCGTGATTTTCTTTGTTCTCAGGTGCCAGTCTCAGGCACCTGCTCACCGGGCTTGCTGCCTTGTTTCCCTAGTATTGGGGTCCCTGTCCCTTTAAGGCTTCCAAAAAGCACTTGCCAAAAAAAAAAATGGGAAAAACGCGCGATTTTCTTTGTCCTCAGGCGCCGGTCTCAGGCACCTGCTCACCGGTCTTGCTGCCCTATTTGCCTTGTATTGGGGCCCCTGTCCCTTTAAGGCTTCCAGAAAGCACTCGCCAAAAAAAAATAAAACCGCTCCCATTTCTTTGTTCTCCAACGTCAGCCTCAGGCACCCACTCACCGGTCCTACCGCCCTGTTTCCCTAGTATCCAGGACCCCACACATGCACTGTGTCTGCGCTCTGGTCCGGAATCCTGGGGCTGTGTGTTCAGCAGTTCTGGGCTCTCTTTCCCTCCCTGCTGACTCCTCTCCACCCTCCAGGGGCCAGGGGGAGGGGTGCTCAGATCCCGCAGGGCCTGGGCTTGTATCTTACCCCCCTTGCAAGGCGCTGGGTTCTCACAGGTGTGGATGTGGTCTGGATGTTGTCCTGTGTCCTCTGGTCTCCATTTTAGGAAGGGTTGTCTTTGTTATATTTTCATAGATATATGTGGTTTGGGAGGAGATTTCCGCTGCTCTACTCATGCCACCATCCTGGCTCCACCCTTCTCTGCCCACTTTTTAATGGAATGATTTGTTTTTCCCATGTTGAGTTGCATGAGTTCTTATATTTTGGATATTAGCCTTTTACCAGATATATAGTTTGCAAGTATATTCTCCCATACAGTAGGTTGCTTTTTCATTCTGTTGATGGTTTCCTTTGCTGTGCAGCTTTTTAGCTTGACAAATAAATGAACAGTATTTATGTTTGGGGACTGCTTTTTGTAGTCCAGATATTTGTCCAACAGTGTTCATGGCAGCATTATTCACTATAGTGAAAATGTAGAAACAACGAAATAGCCACCAACTATTGAAGGATAAACAAAATGTGCTATTTTATATGTACAATGGAATATTATTCAGCCTGAGAAAGAATTAAAATTCTGCCTTATGCTGCAACATGTGTGATTCTTGAAGACATGCTAAGTGAAATAAGCCAGACAAAAAGGACAAAAAGTAGTCCCACTGGTGTACTTTTGCCTTTGTTTCCTTTGCTTAGGAGACATACTCCTTACTAATGTTGATGTTTAAGAGTTTACTACCTATGCTTTCTTCTAGAAGTTTTATGGCTTCAGATCAAATATTTATGCCTTTAATCCGTTTTAAGTTTACTTTTATACATGGTATAAGATGATGATCCAGGTTCATTCTTTTCCATGTAGCTTTCATTGTTTTCCCAATAGTACTTACTGAAGAGAGTGCCTTTTCCCTACTGTATACTCTTGCCTCCTCTGTGATAGATTAGTTGAGCATATAAATGTAGGTTTATTTCTGGGCTCTCTATTCTGTTCTGTTGATCTCTGTGTGTATTTTTGTGCCACTACCATATTGTTTAGATTACTACAGATTTGTACTATAGTTTTAAACCAGGAAACCTCCAGCTTTGTTCTTTCTCAAGATAGCTTTGGCTATTCAGGGGCTTTTGTGGTTCTATACAAATTTTAGGATTATTTTCTCTAGCTCTGTAAAAAATGTCACTGGTGTTTTGATAGGGATTGTATTGAAACTGTAGATTGCTTTGAGAAGGATGACCATTTGAACAATTCTGTAATTCTTCCTATTGATGAGCATGGAATAGCTCTCTCTTCATTTGCATGTTGCATGTTCTTCAGTTTCTTTATTCAGTGTCCTGTTATTCTTGGTGTACAAACAAGTCTTTCAATTTGATGGTTAAATTTATTCCTAAGTTTTTTATTCTTTTTGATACAATTGTGAATGGGATGGATTACTTAATTATCTTTTTGTTCATTATCTGTATATAGAAAACAACAAATATCTGCATATTGATTTTTGTGTCTTGCAACTGTACTAAATTCATTTATTCTAATAATTTTTTGGTGGAGTCTTGGGTTCTCTATATATACTATCATGTCATCCACAAATACTGACAGTTGTGCTTCTTTAACAAATTGGATGACTTTTATTTCTTTTTCTTGTCTGATTTCAGTGGCTGGGTCTTCTAGTACTGTGTTGAATAGAAGTGGTGAGAGTGGACATCTTTGTTTTGTTCCTGATATTTCAGTTTTTCTCCAGTGAGTATGTTAGTTATAGGTTTGACATGTATGGCCTTTATTATGTTTATATATGTTCCCTATTTACTCACTTTGTTGAGCATATTTATCATGAGTGGATATTGAATTTTGTCAAATGCCTTTTCAACATATATTGATAGGATCATATGTTTTTTATCCATCCTCTTGTTCATGTGGTACGTCACATTGATTTGTGACTTTTGAAGAAGCTTGCATCCTTGGAATAAATACTACTTGGTCATGGTGAATGATCTTTTTAATATATTTTTGAATTTCCTTAGCAAATACTTTGTTGAGGATTTTTGCATCTGTGTTCTTCATGGGTATTGGCCTGTAATTATCTCTCTTTTTTTGTCATGTCTTTGTCTTATTTACCTATCAGGGTGATGCTAGCCATGTTGAATGAATGTCAAAGCTTTTCTTCCTCTTCAATCTCTTAGAGTAATTTGAGTAGGAGGGGTATTAACTCTTCTTTAAATGTTTTATAGACTTCTCCTGTGAAACTATGTAGTTATGGACTTTTGTTTCTTGGGAATTTTTTGATTATTGATTCAATTTCCACGATAGTGATCACTCTGTTCAGACTTTCTATTTCTTCCTGGTTCAGTGTTGGAAGAATGTATGTTTCTAGAAATTTATCCATTTTTTCTAAGTTGTCCAATTTATTGCCATATAAGTTTTCATAGTATATCTCATAATTGTATTTCTGTGGTGTCAGTTGTAACATCTCATTCATTTCTGATTTTATTTATCTGGGTCCTCTTTCTTTTCCTTAATGAGTCTAGCCAAAGTCTTATAAATATTGTATTGTTTTTCAAAGAACTAGGTCTTACTTTCATTGATATTTTTGAGTCATTTTTAATTTGAATTTGGTTTGCAAATACTTTGTTGCGGATTTTTGCATCTGTGTTAATCAGGGGTATTGGCCTCTAATTCTCTTTTTTGTGTAGTGTCTTTGTCTTATTTTGGTATCAGGTATTTGGTATTTGGTATTTCATTCATTTCTGCTCTGATGTTTACTGTTTCCTTCCTTCTACTAGCTTTTTTTTTCTTTGTCCAGTTCATTTATGTATAGGGTTAGATTGCCTTTTTGAGGTTTTTTTTACTTCCTAAAGTAGGAATTTATCACTGAAAATATTCCTCTTAGGACTGCTCTTTCTGTGTCCCCAAAATTATGTACAATTACATTTCTCTTTTCATTTTTTCCCAATATTTAATTTCCTCTGATTTCTTTGATGACTCATTGGTTGCTAAGAAGCATGTGTTTAGCCTCCATGTGTTTTTGGATTTTTTCCCCCAGTTTTTTCTTATAATTGATTTCCAGTTTTATACCACTGTGGTCAGAAAAGATGGCTTTTATTATTTCAATTGTCTTCAATTTATTGAGAAGGCTTTGTGGCCTAACATGGTTTATTCTGGAGAATATTCCATGTGTACTTGAAAAGAATGTGTATGCCACCTTTTGCTGATACAATGTTTTTTATGTATCCCATAAACCATTTTGTCTAACGTGTCATTCAAAGCACCGTTTTCTTGTTGATTTTCTGTCTGGATGATCTACTCACTGATGTAAGTGAGGCATTCAAGGTCGCTACTATTTTTGTATTGCTACTTACTGCTCCTTTTATGTGTTAATATTTGCTTTATATATTTAGGTGCTCCTCTATTAGGTGCATAAATATTTGCAGTTGTTTTATCTTCTTGCTGCATTAAACCCTTAATTATTATATAATATCCTTCTTTGTCTATTTTTAGTTTTTGTTTTACAGTCTGTGTTGTCTAATAAAAGTATTGCTATTACAACTTTTTTCCATTTCTATTTGCATGGACTGTCTTGCTTCCCTTCAGTTTCAGGCTGAATGTCTTTAGGTCTGAAGTGATTCTCTTACAGGCAGCAAGTACATCAATCTTGCTTCTTAATCCATTCAGTCACCCTGTGTCTTTTGGATGGAGAATTTAATCCATTTATATTTAAAGCAATTATTGATAGGTATGTACTTATTGTGATTTGGATAAATGTTTCCTCATTGTTTTTGTTGCTCTTCTCCTATATTTCCTTCCTCTCATTTTCTTTCCTTGTGGTTCATGATTTTATTTACTGTAATGCTTGGACTTCCTTCTATTTCTTGTGTATGTGTTATAACTTTTTGATTTGTGGTTACCATTGGGTTCTTGTTTGTTATCCTATGAATGTAACAATTTATATTATGTGGATGGCTACTTAAGTTGGAATGCATTCTAAAAGCACTACATTTATTAGTCCTCCTCCTCCACATTTTATGCATGTGATGCCTTCTTTTACACCCTTTTATTTAGTGATTCCCTTAACTAATTTTTACATGGAATTGATTTTACTACATTTTTCTTTTTGACCTTCATACTAACTTTTAAGTAATTGTTCTACAAAGTACCTTGGTTATACGTTTGCTTTAACCAGTGAAAATTTTCTGTTTCATAATCTTCTTGCTTCTAGTTTGCTTCTTTAACTCTTACAGAAGTCCTTTTAACATTTCTTGTAAGGCCAGATCGGTAGTGGTGAAACTTGTCTAACTTATATTCATCTGTGAAGCTGTTTATGTCTCCTTCAATTCTGAGTGATGATCTTGCTGGCTAGAGAATTCTTGGGTGCAGTTTTTCTTTTTCCTTTTAGCACTTTGAATAATATATCATGCCACCAGTTCCTAGCCTGTAGAGCTCCTGATGAAAAATCAGCTGATAGCCTTATGAGCATTCCCTTGTAGGTATAACTTGTTGTTTTTCTCTTGATACTTTTAAGGTTCTCTCTTTTTTCTTGATCTTGGATGCTTTAATTATTATGTGTCTTGGTATGGACTTCTTTGTGTTCATCTTGTTTGGAGCTCTCTGTGCTTCCTGGACCTGAAAGACTATTTCCTTCCCTAGGTTAGAGAAGTTTTCAGCTATTATTTCCTCAAATAATTTTTCTACCCCTTTCTGTCTCTCTCTTCTCCTTCTGGACTCCTACAATGAGAATGTTAGGACTTTTGATGTTATCCCAGAACTCTCTTAACCTGTCTTCCTTTCATTTCATTCTTTTTTCTTTCTTCTGTTCAGTTTATGAGTTCTTTCCATTAATCTATCTTCCAAGGTGCTGATCTGTTCTTCTGCATCTTCTAGTCTGCTGTTCACCCCCTCTAGTGTATTTTTCATTTCATTTATTATATTCTTCATTCTTGTTCTTTTTTAGATTTTATATCTCCTTTTTTTTGAACTCTTTAGAGTTCATCCATTGTTCTCTCAATTCTGGTAAGCATGTTTATAACCATTGTTTTAAAGTCTTTTTCAGATAGGTTGGTTATCTCTATTTCCTTTAGTTTTTGTTTCCTGGAGTTTTTTCCTGTTCTATGGTTTGGAACATATTCTTCTGTCTCCTTATTTTGTTTGACTCTCTGTGCTTGATTCTCTGAATTAGTTGGAAGGGATTGCACTCTCAGTCTTGAAGGATTGGTGTTGTGTAGGAAGGTCCTGTGGGAGAATGCATGTGCCTGGTGGTTTTGGCTGGCTGAAGGCCAATTGAACATTAGATAGGCTTGTCGTGGTACTGGGGCTCCCAAGACATGGTCTCAGGGTATGATCTGTGGTGCCCAATTGGATGGACTACTGGGTAGTGTGGCACTGGTAGAGTCTGTCCTGAAGAGGGAGATGTGGTGAGTCAGTGGTGTGTCAGAGATGCACTCCAGGAAACTCCCAGATTGGCACCCACTGAGTCCACTGTAACACCCAAGGGCCAGTACATTGTCTGGACTGCTGCTCATTTCAGCCATGTCCCACTGGCAGGGTAGTGACAAGCCCTGTGCTCCCTCATCCATAGGTTGGTGCATATTCTGGGCTGCTCTCACAAACTCTGGGTTCATTGCCACATTGGGGGAGCAGGTGGTTGCAAGCCCTGTGCAACCTCCCCAGTGGCTCCGTGTGTACTATGGGGATTTCTGTGGAACTCTGGGTTCATTGCTGGGTCTCCACTGGCAGGGCAGCAGCAGGTCCCGTGTGAACTCACCTACTGTCCTGTGCATGCTCTGGCCTGCTCCAGGGATTCCAACATCAACACTCGCCAGGTCCTCTTGGTGGAGCAGCTGTAGTCCCTTGACACTACCTGTTGGGCTGGGGGTGTTCCTGGTCACACTGGTGGTGGTTGAGTGGGTGAATGGCAGTGGGCAGCTAGGTAGACTATTTGATATACAATAGACATATTTGTGTATGTGTTGATCTTGTCCTCTTTGGGTCCCTTGTGTTGGTAGATCTGTGGGTTTCCATGTTTTGAGAGACTGTTTCCTCCCCCAGATTGGGGAAATGTTCAGCAATTATTTCTCCAAAGACACTTACTATCCGCTTTTCTCTCTCTTCTTCTTCTGGTACCCCTATAATGTGAGTATTATTCCGTTTGGATTGGTCACACAGTTCTCTTAATATTCTTTTTTTCCTGGAGATCCTTTATCTCTCTCTGCTTCAGCTTTCTGTATTCCTGCTCTCTGATTTGTATTCCATATACAGTCTCTTGCACCTCATCCAGTCTTCTCTTAAGCCCTTCCAAAGATTGTTTCATTTCTGTTATCTCTCTCGTGACTTCATCCCTTAGCTCTTGCATATCTGACTGCAGGTCCATCAGCATGGTTATGACCTTTATTTTGAATTCTTTTTTCAGGAAGATTTGTTATATCTATCTCCCAGGCCCTCTCTCTGGGGTTGTCTGTGTGATTCTTGACTGGACCAGATTCTTCTGCCTTTTCATGGCAATAGAGGTAGTCATAGGCAGGTGGCGCATGTGTCACCTGGGAGAACAAAGTCACTTCCTGCTTGCTGGTCATCTTGCCCTTTTCCACTGCATGTGTCGGTTACCCGAAAGCAGGGAGCAGTCTCTGGGTTAAGTTCCTGAGCTGCCAAAGGCGGGGCAGCCCTCGGGATAGCCCAGAGCCCTGCGGTGAGTGGCAGACGTGTAGCGTGTGTTCTCCTGTAAGAACAGCATCCCTTCATGCCTGCCAGATATTGCCCGAGCTTCCTCTGTCTGTGCCCAGCAGCTATGCACTGGCAGCAGTCTCTGGGTCTGTCCTGGTTAGCTGCACACTGGGAGGTGACTCTGTGTGTTTGCTGTGGATGGGGCCGCTCTCCGGCTACTCTGCTGTTATGGCGGGTCAGCCGGTTTGCTTGTGGTGCCGGCCAGAGGAATGGATGGCAGGCTGCTTGTCTCTGTGAGGGGCTTCAGGGCTGCGTTACCTCCCAGGGTGTTGGGGCACCCTTAGTTCATTAGGATTCCCAGCCTGCTGGGTTGAGAGTGCCTGGATGATTCCATCCAGCTCTTAATCCCTTGTCACTTTAAGACTTTTAAAAAGCATCCACTCTTCTTTTGTCCTAGAGTAGCCGGCTGTGGGGACCAGCTCACAGTCTCCATCTCAGACTTTACTTTTCCGTTTCCCTAATATCCAGTACACCATGCAATGTGTGTCTGTGGTTGTGGTGCAGATTGCTGGGGCTGATTATTTAGCAGCCCTGTGCTTCCACTCCCTCTGCACTCTGACTCCTTTCCTCCTGCTGGTGAGGTGGGGTGGGGGGTGCTTGGGTCCCACTGGGTCATGGATTTATATCTTACCCTCTTCATGAGATGCTGAGCTCTTGCAGATGTAGGTGTTGCCTGGCTGTTGTACTTTATCTTCTGATCTCTCTTTTAGGCATAGTTGTATTTGTTGTAGTTTCAAAAATGTACATGGTTTTGGGAGGAGATTCCCACCAGCCTACTCATTCCACCCTCTTGAGCTTCCCCCTATTCTTCTCATTTTTATTTATTTCTTCTCTGATCTTTTTTATGTCCCTCCTTCTATTGACTTGGACCTCATTTGTTCTTCTTTTTCTAGTTTCATTAATTCTGAGTTTAAACTGTGCATTTGGGATTGTTCTTTCTTGAGCTAGGCCTGTATTGCTGTATACTTTCCTCTTAGAACTGCCTTTGTTGCATCCCACAGAAGTTGGGGCATTGAGTTGTTTTCGTCTGTCACCATATATTGCTTGATCTCTGTTTACACCTGGTCATTGATCCATTGATTATTTAGTAGCATGTTGTTATGCCTTCATGATTCTGGCTCTTTTTTTTTTTTTTTTTGCACAATTTGTTTCTACTTTCATACCTTTGTGGTCTGAAAAGTTGCTTGGTACAAATTTAATTTTTTTAAATTTATTGAGGCTCTTTTTTGTCTCTCTGTGCGATCTGTTCTGGAAATTTTTCCAGGTGCACTTGAGAGCAATATGTATCCTGTTGCTTTTAGGCGTAGAGTTGTGTAGATGTCTGTTCGATCCATTGCTTCTAGTGTGTTCTTCAGTTCCTCTATCTCCTTATTTCTTTTCTGACTGGTTAATCTGCCTTTTGGATTGAGTGGTGTGTTAAATTCCCCTGAAATGAACTTATTGCATTCTATTTCCCCCTTTAATTCTGGTAGTATTTTTTGCGCATATTTGGGTGTTCCTATGGTGGGTGCATAGATATTTATAATGTTTATATCCTCTTGTTTGACTGACCCCCTTATCATTATATAATGTCCATATTTTTCTCATTACTTTCTTTGTTTCAAAGTCTATTTTATCTGATATAAGTACTGCAATTCCTGCTTTTTCTCCATACTGTTTGCATGAAATATCCTTTTCCACCCCTTCACTTTTAGTCAGTGTATGTCTTTGGTTTTGATGTGAGTCACTTGTAGGCAGCATATAGATGGGTTTTCTTTTTTATCCATTCTGTAACTCTTTGTATTTTGGTTGGTGCAGTCAGTCCATTTACATTTAGGGTGATTATCAATAGATATGTACTTATTGCCATTAAAAGTTTTGGATTCGTGGTTACCAAAAGTTGAATGGCAGCTTCTTTACTATCTAACAGTCAGACTTAGCTTGCTTTTTACGTTATTACAAATGCAATCTAAAGACTTTTTTTCTCCATTCCTTTTCTTGCTCCTCCACTCTTTATATGTTAGGTGTCATATTCTGTACTCTTTGTGTATCCCTTGATTGCCTTTGTGTGTAGCTGATTTAATTTTGCATTTTGTTAGTAATTAATTGGTCTGCTTCCTTTACTGTGGTTTTATTTTTTCTGGTGACAGCTATTTAGCCTTAGGAGCACTTCCATCTAGAGCACTTCCACAGTCCCTTTAAAATACACTGTAGATATGGTTTGCGGGAGGGACATTCTTTCAACTTCTCTTACCTAGAAATTATTTAATCCATCCTTCAAGTTTAAATAGTAATGTTGCTGAAGAGTATTCTTGGTTCAAGCCCCTTCTGTTACATCACATTAAATAGATCAGGCTACTCCTTTCTGGCTTATAAGGTTTCTTCTGAGAAGTCTGATGATAGCTTGATGGGTTTTCTTTTGTAGGTGATCTTTTTTTTAAAATTAATTAATTGAATTTTTATTAAGGTATGATTGATATACAATCTTATGAAGGTTTCACATAAAGAAACAATGTGGTTACTATAATTACCCATATTATCCAGTCCCCACCCATACCCCAATGCAGTCACTGTCCATCAGTGTAGTAAGATGCTACAGATCCACTATATGCCTTCCCTTTGCAACACTGTTCCCCCTATGATCCCCCACACAATGTGTACTAAACATAATACCCCTCAATCCCCTTCTCCCTCCCTCCCCACCCACCCTCCCACACACCTCATATTTGGTAACACCTAGTCCCTTCTTGGAGTTTGTGAGTCTGCTGCTGTTTGTTCATTCAGTTTTAATTCACTGCTATACTCCACAAATGAGGGAAATCTTTTGGCACTTGTGTTTCTCCACCTGGATTATTTCACTGAGCATAATGTCCTCCAGCTCTATCCATATTGTTGCAAATGGTAGAATTTGTTTCTTTCTTATGGCTGAATAGTATGCCATTGTGTATATGTACCACATCTTCTTTATCCATTCCTCTACTGATGGACACTTAGTTTGCTTCCATATCTTGGCTATTGTAAAAAGTGCTGCGATAAACATAGGGGTGCATATGTCTTTTTGAATCTGGAAGTTGTATTCTTTGGGTAAATTCCGAAGAATGGGATTCCCGGGTCAAATGGTTTTTCTATTTTTAGCTTTTTGTGGAAACTCCATTTTGCTTTCCACAATGGTTGAACTAGCTTACATTCCCACCAGCAGTGTAGCGGGGTTCCCCTTTCTCCGCATCCTCACCAGCATTTGTTGTTCTTAGTCTTTTCGATGCTGGGCATCCTTACTGGTGTGAGGTGATATCTCATTGTGGTTTTAGTTTCATTTCCCTGATGACTAGTGATGATGAGCATCTTTTCATGTGCCTGTTGGCCATCTGAGTTTCTTCTTGGGAGGTGTAGGTGATCTTTTTTCTCTCTCTGGCTGCTTTTAATACATTGTTCTTGTCCTTGATATTTTCCATTTTAATTTTTATATGCTTTGTTGTTGTCTTCCCTGAGTCCCTGGTGTTGTGAGGTCTCTGTACTTTGATGGCCTGAGACACTATTTCCTTCTGCAGATTGGGCAAGTTTTCACCAGTTGTTTCTTCAAAGGCAGTATCTATGCTTTTTTCTCTCCTTCTTCTGGTGCCCCTATAATGTGAATATTTTTCCATTTGGATTGGTCACATAGTTTTCTTATTATTCTTTCATTCCTACAGATCCTTTTTTCTCTCTCTGCCTCAGCTTTTTTGTATGCCTGTTCTCTAATTTTTATTCCATTTACTATCTCCTCTACCTCTTCTAGTCTACTTTTAAATGCCTCCATTGTGTGTTTCATTTCAGATTGTATTTTTCAAAGTTTCTCTTTTTCTTGAATTCATCCCTGAGATATTAAATGCTATTCCATAGCTCCATTAGCATATTGATTATTTTTATTTTGAAATCTTTGTAACGAATATTGGTGATTTCAGTTTCACTGAGTCCTCTTTCTGTTGTTTTAGGGATTTTGGTTTGAACAAGGTACTTCTGCCTTTTCATAACCCTACTGGATAATGTGGAATAATAGGTTTGTGTAAGTGACACCCTCTAGTGCCCAGAAGCTCTGTACTTTGGAGCTTCCCAGAACCTGGTGTTATGGGGGTGGTCACAGGCATCAGTACCCATGTCTGCGAGAAGATGAGAGCTCTTTCCTGCTTCTAAGCCATAGTGCCTGTCTGTACTGTCAGGGCCAGTGAGCCATGAGTGTAGGGAACAACCTCTGGGATACACCCCTGTGACTGCCATAGATGTGGCTGCCATCTGGCTGGCCTGGTGCAATGGCACAGGCAGCAGGTTTGTGCACAAGTCCCGGGCTGGGAGGAAGGAGTGGCAGGCTGCCTATCGTGAGGAGGCTCAGGGCTGTGTTGCCAGCCAGGTGATGTATGCCTGAAGCTCCTAAAAGTTCCCAACCTGCTGGGCTGAGTGTGCTGGGACAGTTTTGTCCACCTGTGCCTTCTTCTGAGCAGTAAGCTCTTGTGTGATCCTTATCCCTTAGCAGCCCTCTCAGTGTTGGGAAGTCTCTCAGAGTTCCTGTCTTTCTTTTATCCAGAGCAGCCGGTTGTGGGATCCTGTTCTCCACTAGCAGCTGGAATCTCGATCTCTCTGAGTATTCCTTCTGTCTTTGTTTTCCAACTCCTCTAATCTCCAGAGTACCATGCAATGTGGGTTTGTGCTCCCAGAGTAGATTTCCAGGGCTGAGTATTTAGCAGTCCTGGGCTTCTAATCTCTCCCCATTCTGTTTCTCTTCTTATCACCAGTGAGCTGGGGGGAGGGCTCGGGTTCTTCCAGATTGCAGCTTTGTTACCTTACCCTTTTCCATGAGATATTCTTTTTTCCCAGATGGAGGCTGGCTGCTGCAATCTTCTTTCTGGTCATTCTTTTAGCATTAGTTGTATTTGCTGTATTTTCATATTATATGTGTTTTTGGCTGGAGATTTTTGCCTCACTTCTCATGCAGCCAACTTTTTCCCTCTGTGCCTAACTTTTATATAACTTTATTCTGCTTTAATTTCTTCTCCATATTCAAAAAGTTAATTTAACTGAAATTCAGTGAAGAAAACAAATTATTGCAAGTTTGAGGCATACAGAATACATCTGGAGGGGGTAAAGGAGTGGTTACTTAAGGCAACAGTATTCTCTTTTGGTTCATGATTTGTTTTAATATATGTAGAAACAAAGGACAAGAGGAGAGTGTGAACATTTCTTGAGAATCTGACTATATGACCTATAGAAGGTGATACTTATTTCATATATTATGTGCATGATACACCAGCACAGTGCCTTGTATATAACAGGTTCTTAATAAATATTTGCTGGTTCAAATGAGTCAGCATTTAGTATATCAGTTTCTACAAATACGGAGTAAGTGTCATCTTCGCATCATTTGGTATTTGTTGTACAGGAATCATTCCATAGATTAGAACATTAACTTTATAATGCTTTTCCTGTATGGAAAAGCCTGTTCATTCAAATTTGGTTTCTTTTCCCTAACTAGTCTTAGATGATAGGATGTTATTATAGCAATGGGATTTGGATTCCTCCATTAAGTGTTTAGGAAAAAATAAAATCATTAAAATACATATGGCCAAGTAAGAGTATGAATTCAGTGTCTAGTCAAGAATTATTTATAATGAGTATATGAAAACTGAACTGTTCTTCTCTGTGCATACTAGGGTAAAATTTTTGGATTATAAATGAATTTTTCTAATATACTTTAAAACTGTATCTTGTATTTAATTGGTATTTACCATTGCTTTTGATTGGCTTGCTAAATTCTTACAAACAGCATCATTCTACCCTATATTTAAAGTATTACAAATTCTAAATTAGTGAAGTACAAATTAATGAAGTTTGACAGGGCAGTTATACTAGTTAATGTGAATTAAAATATACTGATATTTTGGCATTCCATTTTGTAAAAGAAAAAGTTATCGATCCATGAATTAACAATGAATAGGTTAAGTAAGAAAAGCTAGCCATTAATTTAATGGAAAGAAGATAATAGTTTTCTCATCTACTTCTTTAAATGTCAGCTCCTTTGATTTTTGCAAAATAATTAGAAAGGGGATAATGTACCAATCCAGGGAAGAGATAGAAGTGAATAAAATCACTAAGCTTATTAGGAAAAAAATACATGTTATTTTGATAATTGTTTAAACTCTTAGCTTAGCTTTTAACCCAATCAAATGACAGAGGGCAAAATTATAATTCCCACCCTTATGGGAATATTAAAAAACATATGATCCTAACATAATAGATTCTGATACTTTAAGTTTGATGCTTTTTCCATCTGAAGGCCAGTAAAATGCTAGGTCCTTCATAGTTCCTTGTTGTCCAGTAGTGGGTCCTGAATATTTGATGCACAGTAAAAATAGAAAAGTAAAATTCCCAAAAAATCCATGTACAGTGAGATATTTTATAACTTTCTTTGGGAACTGGAAATAATAACCATCTTTTCACTAGACTATGGGAAGTAAGACACACATATTTTGTTGTTTTGTTCTAGGTGCCTCATTTGATCTATGGATTATTGAAATTAATGTAATTTTAAATATATGAAATAATATATAATGGTTTCATTGTGATATTCTTCTTTTCTATTGGTTCCTCCTCAGTACATCTTCAGACTTTTGACTCCCTGCCTTGTTGTTTCATAAAACTCTTCCCACTTCCTCCTCATCCATCTGCCTGTGTTGGCTGGCTCGTTGCTTTCTGAGACTCATTTCATTTGCTCTTCTGTAGTTCCTATTAACTGACTGGATCCTGACACATTGCCTTACCTAGATATCTAGGTGTCAAACTGATAAGGACTATGAAAGGGAAAAAATCGCAGAAACATTCAATTCAGTCTAAAAAATATAGTTTGTTCTTTTAGATTCCAATTAATCCAGCTTTGAGAGCTAAAATAATCTATTCTTATGTTCTTTCAAAAAGTAATATGCCATGTATGAATAAAACTTATCTTTCAATTCTTTCATATAATAACCTTCTGAAAAATACCGCTTGTGATCCTATTCTACAATCACGGGCCCTGAATATTTTAAACGTCATAAGTACACATGTAATCAGATTCACTTGATGCTCTATAAATGACTTAGAAATATGAAAAATGTAAGTAGCAAATAAAACAGTGATGTTATGTTCAGAGAGTGCCAAACATGGGCCTAGAGGATTGTTATCACCTGTGCAACTTTGAACAGAGCATTCTCAGGTCACTGAGTGGGTGCAGTCACTTCAGTGTTTCTACTTCTGCCATTACATCATCAGTAGCTCTACTTTGGGTTTGGTGATAGCATCACTTTCTGAAAAAAGGACCAAGAACACTGCACATGTCTTCAGTATTCGAATAAAGCATATATACAAATAGCAATAAAGCCATCCAACTTAATTAGATTAAGAGGAAACCCATTATTCAGCTTTTGTTTCTTCTTGTATCTCCTGTTTTACCGCAAATCAATGATTTGGCACAGGAGTCCAAAATATAGAAATCAAAATCAAAACACTTCATCATAAAGCTGAAAGTAGTGCTTCAAAGAAAAACGTCATTCCCTCCTCACATGCATCTCCTCTGAGATCTCGTAGTGAAGAACACTGGTTTTCTTTAAAAATATCCACAAATGAGATAATTTTTAGAGAACAGTAAATGGCATTGCCTCAAGAGTCCTCTCTTCCTGAAACAAGTTCCTTAAGTAGAGGATCTAAAATGCTAACATTAGTAGGTCAACCCGGGAAAGTAAAGCACTTCTCAAATGACTTCTAAGCCAAGCAATCCCTAAATATCCTGTCTTCCCTTCCTTAAAACATCTTGAGCTAAAAACATGATTTCCAGGTCAATAATTTGTAGTCATTACATTTTACCACCATTATAAATGATCTATGAAGCTTTCAGAAGTTAACTTCTGATATCATACCTCATAAATTATATAACTGCTTTCTCAAATTTATCTTTTCTAAGAATTTATTTAGAATGTACATATACTTTATCTGTACCAGCCTAGATTACATCTGTTTAGAAGACAATACAAACAATTCTAAATATCCTACAAGTTAAATGTCAAATGCAGTATAAGTTCTTAAGTGGTACTGTGGAATACTAGAAATAAATCAGCCTTAGCATAAGACAGATTTTGGTTTGAAACCCAACTCTTCATTTACTAGCCATGTAATTTTGGGCAATTTTTAACTCTTTCTGGGCCTGTTTGCGTATCTGAAAAATGGGATTATAAAAACTCACAGACTATGCATATTAAATTGGTCAATATATTTGAAAATATCAAGTGTATTTCCTGGCTCATAACTGACACATAATAGTTTATTGTTATTCCTCACATTACTATATTAGTAATGTATGAGGATAAGTCTTTCTTTTCCAATAAGTATAGATGAAAGAAAACACTTTTATTTGCATGGGAGCTTTCACCATAGTTGAAATGATGAAGTATATAGTTCATTATAAACTGAATTTAGATATACTGCTGTTCAAATAGTGTCTCCTAATACATAGCAACCCTGAAGAGAAATAGACTCATAACAGGTACCCAGTGAAACAATTGTCAGTTCTGTCAGCCCCAACTCCACCCTCAGGAAGGAATTTCATTTCGTTATTTTGACAAAAGCTTTTTTGGATGTTAGCACTCTCTGTTAGCACTTCGTCACTCTGCACTTTTACAACATTTGAACTATGGTAAAACGCACACTCTCTAATGTAATTGCATTCAGATTTCCAGCTGTGAACTAGGAGGCTTCTCTGAGGCTCCCCAAGAATTCTTTACAGAATACACGTTTTAATTTTTTAAATTTATATTGCCAAGTAGCCTTCTAAATAGGCTGCCAAAATTAACACTCACACTGATTTCTTGAAGATAAAACCTTCCATTCTTTCTCAAAATAAAATAGTTACAAAATAGTTTTACAGCAAATGGAATCTCAAAGATTTATTTTTCTGATGTCTGTTTTAAAAGCTGCTACTCAAGAAAACACAGGAGCCTCAAATATTTTACAATTAAATAAAATCAGACAATCTAAGCTTCTGTTATGACAGCACAATGGTTGAGTAAGGAGGTCCAGACTCTTGTTCCCCACTGGAAACATGAAGTAAATAATTACAGACTGATTAAAATAGCTTTATGGGAGCTCTGATAACAAGGCAAAGATATGCAGCAACCAAACAAATGCCCAATGAAGGAAAAGTCACTTTCAAGTCAGTAGGAAGTTTCATGGCCTTGATGCTTGCTCTTGTACCACCCCCTTCCCAGGGTGGCATGGCATAGTTGGAGGAATGCAACTTATTTTTTTTTAAATTTCCCCTTCAGGATACAAGGACAAGAGTTGAACTTGTTTGAAATATTCTGTCCTGTCTCTAGGCTACCTAAGAACTGATTTCAGTGTTGCCTAAATCATAACTCAGATGAAAATGGCAGCATAGTTTGGATCTGAGGTTGGAAAACACAGGAGAGAGTGGCAGACACCATAGCACATGAAAACTGCAGGGGGGCTGGAGACCTACAGACAACTGGGGGTAACAGATTATGAAGAAAGGAATAAATAGAATATCTAAGGCCTCAAGAAGCAGGGGTGAGACTTAGATAAATTAAGACATGTGTAAACAGCCATGTTCATGAGAGATGGGGGTAAAAAACACACGTGCAAGCCCACAAAAATTACATACCCAGAAAAGGGCTGAGAAATCCTTAAACGTTCATGTTGGGCTGATTAGTGAAAGATATCTCCCACACAAAGCCATTATGCAGAGACTAGGAAAGGTGCCTGTTTTCCCAAAATCCTATTTTAACAAGAGATCACCAGGCAGATAAAGAAACGTGGAAACAGGGCTCATTAAGAAGGAGCAAAATAAACATCCAAAAACTGACTCTAAAGAACCACAGATTTCAGACTTTTTAGATGAAGAATTTAAACAACTATCTTAAATATCCTCCGAGAGCTAAAGGAAAAAACATAGCAAAAGAACTAAAGGAAATCATTGAAACAGTATATAAACAAAATAAGAATATCAACAAAGAGATAGAAATTATAAAAAAGGGCAAAGCAAAATCGGAGCTGAAATATATAATTCTGAATTGAAAAGTTCAATAGAAGGCTTCAACAAGAGACGTGAACCAGCAAAAGAAAGAATCTGTGAACAGAGTATATGAAGTTATCAAATCTGAGACATGCCAAGGAAAAATAATGAAAAACAATGAATATATCCTTAGAGACTTGTGTGGCATCATCAGACAGAACAATATATGCATAACTGAAATTCCAGACGGAGAAGAGAGAGTACTAGGATCAGAGAGCTTCTCTGAAGAAATAATGGCAGAGAATTTCCCAAAGTTGAGGAAAGATATAGATTTAAAGTACAAGTAGCTAAGTGACTCCAAGTAAGATAAACACAGAGACTCAGATAAGACACACTGTAGTCAAACCATTAAAAGTAAAAGACAGAGCATCTTGAAAGCAGCAAGAAAGAAGTAACTCATCAATACAAGGAATCATCAATCAGTGGTTCCCTCAGCAGAAACTTTGCAGGGTAGAAAGCACTGGGGTGATAACATTTTTTCCTTTCAGCAGTTTAAATATATCAGCTAAAAATTCTGTATCTGGCAAAACTGTCCCTCAAAAGTGGGTGATAAATTAAGATATTTCCAGATAAACAAATACTAACACACTTTATTGCCACTAGATTTGTCCAACGAGAAATGTTAAGGGGAGTCCGTCAAGTTGAAATGAAAGGATGCTGCACAGTAGCTCGAAGCCAAACAAAAATACAATGTCCTCAGATAAAGGAAGATGCATGACAAATATAAAAACCAGTATTATTGTAATATTGGTTCATAACTCTACCTTTTATTCTTCTACAGTATTTGAAAGTCAAATAAACACATTTGGAAATCTATGGGTATGCAGTACATTAAAATGTAATTTGTGGTGTCTGTAACAGAAAGGGAGGAGCATAACAGTTTCTTTATGTGACTGAAGTCAAGTTGGTATCAGATTACAAGATTGTTATGACTTTACAATGTCATATGTAATCTCCATGGTAACCACAAAGAAAACAGCTATAAAACACCACAAATGGAAATGGGGAAAGAATAAAAACATTTTACTACAAAAAAATCAAATAAACAAGAAAGAAAGGCAGTGATGGAGTACATGAGGAACACAAAGTTATTATAACACATATAGAAAACAAAGAACATAATGGCAATTTTAAGACGTTCTCTATCTGTAATTACTTTAAATATCAATGGATTAAGCTTCCCTATCAAAGGACATGGATTGGCAGAACAGATATTTTTTTTTTGAGAGGGTATCTCTCATATTTATTGATCAAATGGATGTTAACAACAATAAAATTCAGTATGGGGGGGGTCAATGCTCAATGTACAATCATTAATCCATCTCAAGTCTAATTCTCGTCAGTCTCCAATCTTCTGAAGCATAATGAACAAGTTCCTACATGGTGAACGAATTCTTACATAGTGAATAAATTCTTACATGGTGAACAGTACAAAGGCATTCATCACAGAAACTTTCGGTTTTGATCACGCATTATGACCTATAAACAATCAGTCAAATATGAATATTTGTTTGATTTTTGTACTTGATTTATATGTTGATCCCACATTTCTCCCTTTATTATTATTATTTTTTTTATTTTTAATAAAATGCTGAAGTGGTAGGTAGTTGCAAGATAAAGGTAGAAAACATAGTTTAGTGGTGTAAGAGGGCAAATGTAGATGATCAGATGATCAGGTGTGTGCCTATGGACAAAGTATTAATCCAGGCTAGACAAGGGCAGCAAAACATCCACGGATGCAGAAGATTTCTCTCAAAGCAGGGGGGGTGAGGTTCTGAGCCTCACCTCTGTTGATCCCCAAATTCTCACCTGATGGCCCCCCTGCGACTGTGCCGGTCTTAGGTTGTTCCTCCCTTGAGGAATCGTACCCGTATCTGGCTAACCAGTCATCTTCTGGGGCCATACAGGGAAATGTAAAGTTGGTAAGTGAGAGAGAAGCCATATTGTTTGAAAAGGTTAGCTTTTTACTTCTTTGCAGATTTATGCCCTGTGGCTTCTATGCCCAGCACTTGTCTCGAGGTATCTTTACCACCTGGAGGAATTATGATACTCGGTAAATTCGATATGAGGCACGAATTCTATTTAAGGGTTGTAATTAGGAAGAAAGAAGAAAAGCTACAGATGTAGCATATGGAAGGAAACATGAGAGGATTATTTCTTTGACATATCTTCTTGTAGAGTACCTTAAGTATGTATAGGTTTTCAACTACTAACTAATTTGCACACACATATTAACATAATACGAATACAGTGACATAAACAAAGCAAATCTATAATTACCATCCATCTCCAGTGAAGCCAAGAAAACCATTTAGGCACCCTAGGCATTTGTGAAAATTTGTCTACGATATGATGGATATTGTCCAAATGTACATGAACCGCCTGAGAGAAATCAGACAAATTAAAGCAGCCCATTTCTGGGATCTGTTCACATGCCATATGTTCTTTTAACCGTAGATAGTCTATAGTCATAAGATTTTGGAGTGCTACACCTTGCACCCCTCCCAACTCCTGGTTGAGTTCCAACAGTACAGATCCGGTCAAATTCGTTGTCTCACTGTATGCACATGCCAGCCTACACATCTCCCTCCTCATTCCTATGGCAAGTCCAGGAGATGGTGGGCTGGATGCAGCCACAACCGCAGCATCGTCCGGATCCCTGTGGAGGCTTTTTGATGATCATCCTCCTGCACAAGTCCTCCAGAGAGTGCTGATGCCGGAAGCTCCTCCTCATATCGTATCTTAGTTCATTTTCTGGGTATCCAAGCTAGGCCTTGATCTTCTGCATAGAAACAAACAGACCCTTTGCCCACACTTTGACATGCCCTCTATATCACTGTGCAGAACTCATTGGAGGTCAGCACACAGTAACTGCTTTTTTTTTTTTTTTTTATTAAGAGAAAGGAATATTATCAGAAAAGAGTACCTCCATAGCTGATCATCTGACACCCTTTAAGTGATCAACATTAAGGATATTTAAAGCATGCGTTGATCTTTGATTTACCAATAGTTTTATCCTATCAAGGAGTAATCCCCCTTTTCTTTCTTTCTTTCTTTCTTTTTTTTTTTTAATTTTTAATCTACACTTACATGAAGAATACTATATTTACTATGCTCTCCCCCATATCAGGTCCCCCCTAACAACCACATTACGGTTACTGTGCATCAGCTTAGCAAAATGTTGTAGAGTCACTACTTGTCTTCTCTGTGTTGTGCAGCCCACCCTCCCCTTTCTCCCTTCCCCCATGCATGCTAATCTTAATACCCCCCTTCTTGTTCCCCCCCCCTTATCCCTCCCTGCCCACCCATCCTCCCCAGTTCCTTTCCCTTTGGTACCTGTTAGTCCATTTTTGGGTTCTGTAATTCCGCTGCTGTTTTGTTCCTTCAGTTTTTCCTTTGTTCCTATACTCCTCAGATGAGTGAAATCATTTGGTATTTCTCTTTCTCCGCTTGGCTTATTTCACTGAGCATAATACTCTCCAGCTCCATCCATGTTGCTGCAAATGGTTGTATTTTTCCACTTCTTATGGCTGAGTAGTATTCCATTGTGTATATGTACCACATCTTCTTTATCCATTCATCTAGGTTGCTTCCAATTCTTGGCTATTGTAAATAGTGCTGCGATAAACATAGGGGTGCATCTGTCTTTCTCAAACTTGATTGCTGCGTTATTAGGGTAAATTCCTAGGAGTGGAATTCCTGGGTCATATGGGAGGTCTGTTTTGAGCATTTTGATGAACCTCCATACTGCTTTCCACAATGGTTGAACTAATTTACATTCCCACCAGCAGTGTAGGAGGGTTCCCCTTTCTCCACAGCCTCGCCAACATTTGTTGTTGTTTGTCTTTTGGATGGCAGCTATCCTTACTGGTGTGAGGTGATACCTCATTGTAGTTTTAATTTGCATTTCTCTGATAATTAGCGATGTGGAGCATCTTTTCATGTGTCTCTTTGCCATCTGTATTTCTTTTTTAGAGAACTGTCTGTTCAGTTCCTCTTCCCATTTTTTAATTGGGTTATTTGTTTTTTGTTTGTTGAGGCGTGTGAGCTCTTTATATATTCTGGACGTCAAGCCTTTATCGGATCTGTCATTTTCAAATATATTCTCCCATACTGTAGGGTTCCTTTTTGTTCTATTGATGGTGTCTTTCGCTGTACAGAAGCTTTTCAGCTTAATGTAGTCCCACTTGCTCATTTTTGCTGTTGTTTTCCTTGCCCAGGGAGATATGTTCAAGAAGAGGTCACTCATGTTTATGTCTAAGAGGTTTTTGCCTATGTTTTTTTCCAAGAGTTTAATGGTTTCATGACTTACATTCAGGTCTTTGATCCATTTTGAGTTTACCTTTGTATATGGGGTTAGACAATGGTCCAGTTTCATTCTCCTACATGTAGCTGTCCAGTTTTGCCAGCACCATCTGTTGAAGAGACTGTCATTTTACCATTGTATGTCCATGGCTCCTTTATCAAATATTAATTGACCATATATGTTTGGGTTAATTTCTGGAGTGTCTAATCTGTTCCACTGGTCTGTGGCTCTGTTCTTGTGCCAGTACCAAATTGTCTTGATTACTATGGCTTTGTAGTAGAGCTTGAAGTTGGGGAGTGAGATCCCCCCTACTTTATTCTTCTTTTTCAGGATTGCTTTGGCTATTCGGGGTCTTTGGTGTTTCCATATGAATTTTTGAATTATTTGTTCCAATTCATTGAAGAATGTTGCTGGTAATTTGAGAGGGATTGCATCAAATCTGTATATTGCTTTGGGCAGGATGGCCGTTTTCACGATATTAATTCTTCCTAGCCATGAGCATGGGATGAGTTTCCATTTATTAGTGTCCCCTTTAATTTCTCTTAAGAGTGACTTGTTGTTTTCAGAGTATAAGTCTTTCACTTCTTTGGTTAGGTTTATTCCTAGGTATTTTATTCTTTTTGATGCAATGGTGAATGGAATTGTTTTCCTGATTTCTCTTTGTATTGATTCATTGTTAGTGTATAGGAAAGCTACAGATTTCTGTGTGTTAATTTTGTATCCTGCAACTTTGCTGTATTCCGATATCAGTTCTAGTAGTTTTGGAGTGGAGTCTTTAGGGTTTTTTATGTACAGTATCATATCATCTGCAAATAGAGACAGTTTAACTTCTGCTTTACCAATCTGGATTCCTTGTATTTCTTTGCTTTGTCTGATTGCCGTGGCTAGGACCTCCAGTACTATGTTATATAACAGTGGGGAGAGTGGGCATCCCTGTCTGGTTCCCGAACTCAGAGGAAATGCTTTCAGCTTCTCGCTGTTCAGTATAATGCTGACTGTTGGTTTATCATATATGGCCTTTATTATGTTGAGGTACTTGCCCTCTATTCCCATTTTGCTGAGAGTTTTTATCATGAATGGATGTTGAATTTTGTCAAATGCTTTTTCAGCATCTGTGGAGATGATCATGTGGTTTTTTTCTTTCTTTTTGTTGATGTGGTGGATGATGTTGATGGATTTTCGAATGTTGTACCATCCTTGCATCCCTGGGATGAATCCCACTTGGTCATGGTGTATGATCCTTTTGATGTACTGTTGAATTCTGTTTGCTAATATTTTATAGAGCATTTTTGCATCTACATTCATCAGGGATATTGGTCTGTAATTTTCTTTTTTGGTGGGGTCTTTGCCTGGTTTTGCTATTAGGGTGATGTTGGCTTCATAGAATGAGTTTGGGAGTATTCCCTCTTCTTCTATTTTTGGAACACTTTAAGGAGAATGGGTATTATGTCTTCTCTGTGTGTCTGATAAAATTCCGTGGTAAATCCGTCTGGCCCCGGGGTTTTGTTCTTGGGTAGTTTTTTGATTACTGTTTCAATTTCTTTGCTTGTAATTGGTTTGTTTAACTTTTGTGTTTCTTCCTTGGTCAGTCTTGGGAGGTTGTATTTTTCTAGGAAGTTGTCCATTTCTTCTAGGTTTTCCAGCTTGTTGGCATATAGGTTTTCATAGTAGTCTTTAATAATTCTTTGTATTTCTGTGGAGTCTGTCGTGATTTTTCCATTCTCATTTTTGATTATGTTGATTTGTGTTGACTCTCTTTTTCTCTTAATAAGTTGGGCTAGAGGCTTATCTATTTTGTTTATTTTCTCAAAGAACCAGCTCTTGGTTTCGTTGATTTTTGCTATTGTTTTATTCTTCTCAATTTTATTTCTTCTCTGATCTTTATTATGTCCCTCCTTCTGCTGACTTTAAGCCTCATTTGTTCTTCTTTTTCCAGTTTTGATAATTGTGATGTTAGACTATTCATTTGGGATTGTTCTTCCTTCTTCAAGTGTGCCTGGATTGCTATATACTTTCCTCTTAAGACTGCTTTCGCTGCGTCCCACAGAAGTTGGGGCTTAGTGTTGTTGTTGTCATTTGTTTCTATATATTCCTTGATCTCTATTTTAATTTGTTCATTGATCCATTGATTATTTAGTAGCATGTTGTTAAGCCTCCATGTGTTTGTGAGCCTTTTTGTTTTCTTTGTAGAATTTATTTCTACTTTTATACCTTTGTGGTCTGAAAAATTGGTTGGTAGAATTTCAATATTTTGGAGTTTACGGAGGCTCTTTCTGTGAGCTAGTATGTGGTCTATTCTGGAGAATGTTCCATGTGCACTTGAGAAGAATGTATATCCTCTTGCTTTTGGATGTAGAGTTCTATAGATGTCTATTAGGTCCATCTGTTCTAGGGTGTTGTTCAGTGCCTCTGTGTCCTTACTTATTTTCTGCCCAGTGGATCTATCCTTCTTGGTGAGTGGTGTGTTGAAGTCTCCTAAAATGAATGCATTGCAGTCTATTTCCCTCTTTAGTTCTGTTAGTATTTGCTTCACATTTGCTGGTGCTCCTGTATTGAGTGCATATATATTTCGAATGGTTATATCCACTTGTTGGACTGAGCCCTTTATCATAATGTAGTGTCCTTCTTTATCTCTTGTTACTTTCTTTGTTTTGAAGTCTATTTTGTCTGATATTAGTACTGCAACCTCTGCTTTCTTCTTACTGTTGTTTGCCTGAAATATGTTTTTCCATCCCTTGAGTTTTAGTCTATGCTTATCTTTGGGTTTAAGGTGAGTTTCTTGTAAGCAGCATATAGATGGGTCTTGCTTTTTATCCATTCTATTACTGTGTGTCCTTTGATTGGTGCATTAAGTCCATTTACATTTAGGGTGACTATTGAGAGATATGTACTTATTGCCATTGCAGGCTTTAGATTCATGGTTACCAAAGGTTCAAGGTTAGCTTCTTTAGTATCTTACTGCCTAACTTAGCTCGCTTATTGAGCTGTTATATACACTGTCTGAAGATTCTTTTCTTCTCTCCCTTCTTATTCCTCCTCCTCCATTCTTCATATGTTGTGTGTTTTGTTCTGTGCTCTTTTTAGGGGTGCTCCCATTTAGAGCAGCCCCTGTAGAATGCCCTGTAGAGGTGGTTTGTGGGAAGCAAATTCCCTCAGCTTTTGCTTGTCTATGAATTGTTTAACCCCGCCATCATATTTAAATGATAGTTGTGCTGGATACAGTATCCTTGGTTCAAGGCCCTTCTGTTTCATTGCATTAAGTATATCATGCCATTCTCTTCTGGCCTGTAGGGTTTCTGTCGAGAAGTCTGATGTTAGCCTGATGGGTTTTCCTTTATAGGTGACCTTTTTCTCTCTAGCTCTCTTTAAAACTCTTTCCTTGTCCTTGATCCTTGCCATTTTAATTACTATGTGTCTTGATGTTGTCCTCCTTGGATCCTTTCTGTTGGGGGTTCTGTGTAATTCCATGGTCTGTTCGATTATTTCCTCCCCCAGTTTAGGGAAGTTTTAAGCAATTATTTCTTCAAAGAGACTTTCTATCCCTTTTCCTCTTTCTTCTTCTTCTCGTACCCCTATAATACGAATATTATTCCTTTTGGCTTGGTCTCATAGTTCTCTTAGTGTTGTTTCATTCCTGGAGATCCTTTTATCTGTCTCTATGTCAGCTTCTATACGTTCCTGTTCTCTGGCTTCTATTCCTTCAATGGCCTCTTGCATCTTATCCATTCTGCTTATAAATTCTTCCAGGGATTGTTTCACTTCTGTGATCTCCTTCCTGACATCTGTAATCTCCCTCCGGACTTCATCCCATTGCTCTTGCATTTTTCTCTGCATCTCATCCCATTGCTCTTGCATTTTTCTCTGCATCTCTGTCAGCATGTTCATGATTTTTATTTTGAATTCTTTTTCAGGAGGACTGGTTAGGTCTGTCTCCTTCTCAGGTGTTGTCTCTGTGATCTTTGTCTGCCTGTAGTTTTGCCTTTTCATGGTGATAGAGATAGTTTGCAGAGCTGGAACGAGTGACTGCTGGAAGAGCTTCCCTTCTTGTTGGTTTGTGGCCTTCCTCTCCTGGGAGAATAGAGACCTCTAGTGGCTTATGCTTGTCAGCTGTGTGCAGACAGGACTTCTGCTACCTTCTCGTTTGCTATGGAGTTTATCTCTGCTGTTGCTGTGGGTGTGGCCTGGCTGGGGCTGCTCCTCCAAAATGGTGGAGCCCCGTTGAAGGGGGAGCGGCTTGGAGGCTATTTATCTCCGTAAGGGGCCTCTGTGCTCCCTGCTGCCCAGGGGGTTAGAGTGCCCAGAGATCCCCAGATTCCCTGCCTCTGGTCTAAGTGACCTGTCCTGCCCCTTTAAGACTTCCAAAAAGCACTCTCCAAACCAATACAACAACAGCAACAATGAGAGAGGGAACAGAAAAAAAATAAAAATAAGGAAAAAACACTTGATTTTTTTTTTTTTTTTGTCTTCAGGCGCCTCTCCCAGTCACCCGCTCACTGGTCCTGCTGCCCTGCCTCCCTAGCACCAGGGTTCCTGTCTCTTCAAGGCTTCCAAAAAGCACTCGACAAAAAGAGAAAAAAAAAAGGGGAAAAACGCGTGATTTCCTCCGTCCTCAAGTGCCGGACCCAGGCGCTCACCGGTCCCGTCACCCTGCCTCCCTAGCAACGGGGTCCCTGTCCCTTACGGCTTCCAAAAAGCACTCACCAAAAAAAAAAAAAAAAAAACCGCTCCGGTTTCTTTCCACCCACCGGGAGCCAGGGGGAGGGGCGCTTGGGTCCTGCCGGGCCGGGGCTTGTATCTTACCCCCTTCACAAGGCGCTGGGTTTTTGCAGGTGTGGATGTGGTCTGGATGTTGTCCTGTGTCCTGTGGTCTCTATTTTAGGAAGATTTTTCTTTGTTATATTTTCATAGCTCTATGTGTTTTTGGGAGGAGATTTCTACTGCTCTGCTCATGCCACCATCTTGGCTCTGCCATCTCCAGAACAGATATTTTTAAAAGGCTTTTCAATAGATTCTTTTATGCTATCTGGAAGAAATTCACTTCAGATTAAGAACAGTCAAGAATGCAATATATATTTCATGTAAATAGCAACCAAAAAAGAGCAGGAGTAGCTATATTATATCAAACAATATGGGATAAGTCAAAAGCTATTACAAAAAACAAACGAGATGATACTGATAAAAGGGTTATTTATTAATGATATAATAGTTATAAAGATAGAAGCAACAAACACCAGATCTCCTAAATATATGAAACAAACACTGACAGAATTGAAGGGAGAATTAGATGGAGCTACAATGATATTAGATGGAACTATAGTAATATCGATAGCCCAGTATAAAATACCCCAAAGAACAATCAGACATGACTTTAATAAGGAAATGGAGGACTTCAGCAGTACTATAGATTAATTGACCAAACAGACCTACAGAGAATGGTCTACCAAATAATAGAAAAACACAGATTTTTCTCAAGTGCATGTGGGATGTTCTCAAGATTAGATTGTACTTTCACAGCAAAATTTAATACATTAAAGAATCAAACGATGCAAAGTACCTTTTCTGATAACAATGGCATGAAAACAAAAATTAATAGAAGGAAAATTAGAAAATCTCCCAATATGTGGACAATTCAAGACACGCTTAAACGATCAATAGGGCACAGATGAAATCACAGGTATAATTAGAAAATATCTTGAGTCAATGGAAATGAAGCCTCAGCACACCAAAACATACAGGATACAGCAAAAGCAGTGCTAGGAAGATAATTTGTAGTTATAAATACTTACATTAAAAAAGAAAAAGTATGTCAAATAAAAATCTAACTTCATTCCTTATGTAACAAGATTAAATTAAAGATACTTTTGTATCCTTAACCAAATTAGGCTGAAGAACATTCACAGAATAAAATTATTTCCTGGCCAGAACTTCCCAAAACATATTCCTCCTTTACAATATGCCCATTCTAATACATGGTGGAGTATATGTGAGGATATCTAAGATAATTAGACATTTGATGTTTGATTGATTCAGTGTTGTCAATCAAACCATTACCTGAGCAGAGTAAAGATTAGGGTAAGTGAGTTGACTGAAACCGAAATGCTTTCCAGTCTGTGGTGACAAGGAATTATTCCTTTCCAAAACAGACGAAAACAGGCTCATTTTGTAGCAGGCAGTTTTAAAGATATTCATATCATGCTGTCCTGATGATCCATATAGTAGAGTAACTTAAAGTCCCAAAGAAGATTCAGAGGTGAATCATTTATTTGAACTAAACAAAGAGTAATGTCACCCTGGACCAATTGTATTTAAAAAAGCACAGGCTGAATTGGGGGTGGGGGAACTTAAAATTAATCTTAACTGGGTGGTTTGAAAATGATGCCTGGAAGCAAGAAAGGTAACAATCAAAGTATCTAAGTGTGTTCATCCAACCATCAAATTTTTAAGTTTCTACTGATTTGTAAGCCTCTATGTGCTTGTGTTAGTATTTAAATTCTGCTGTTGTGCGATGTTGAAAGGACATATAAACAGCTTCCCTTATTGTAAATTCAACAGTTACCATATTTGCCTAAATAGTCAAAGGGTACAACTTCCAGTTAGAAGATGAGTTAGTTTTGGGGATCTAATGTACAGCATGGTAACTATACTTAACAATACTGTATTGGACACTTGAAAATTGCTGAGAGAGTGTATCTTAAATGTTCCTGCAACACACACAAAAGATAGTAACTATGTGAAGTGTTGGGTGTTCTAACTAAATTTATTGTAATCATATACAATATATATTTTCAAATAATCATATTGTACACCTAAAATTATTCAATGCTATATGTCAATTGTATCCTGTTAAATCTGAGAAAAGATATAAAAGATGGAAGTTATATATTTTCTTAATGGGATTGACATGTAGAGTGTAACCAAACTCTCAGGCTTGAGATTCTTCAAGAAATATTTCTCATATGTTATGAGTACTTTGATACCTTTCAAACTTGAAAAATATTTTAAATCATGCCTACAATTTCATGCCTGATGGCAAAGCTGTGATACCAATAAAAATCAAAGAAAGGGTGGTATTTTGAAGTTTATGATTGTTCATATGGCAGTTACCAGTAGCCCTGCAGCTAAACCATACCCCTTTATGGTTCCATGCCACGTATAAATACTAATCATGACACATCACTTTGATGAAAGTTTAGGTAGTAATCACAGTGAAATATTTAAAATCGGAGGGCAAATTTCAATTTTACTTTAATACAATATATTTCTTGTAGTTGTTATGTCTAAATTTCCATGGGACATTTGCACTCACATATTCTCACTCTCACCCCCTTTTAGATTAGATACACAACACCCTGAAAAAATGGATGTCAGCAGATCTGAGGAGGAGTTCTGTGCTGTAAACCATGGAGAGAAAACTCTCCATAAAATAGAGAACTACTGGAAAGAGAAAAGACTGTGTGATGTGATACTCGTTGCTGGAAACATGCAAATCCCAGCCCATCGGTAAGTATCCTTATGCAGACAGAACATTTGGTGAGTGTAACCAAGTATGAATCAACAAAAATCAGTCCATTGATTACAAAATTGGAACACTAAGGAAAACGGATGTTTATCTTCCTGTATTGAAAAAGCAGTAGCATATTTGATCCATCTCCCTGTGTGATACTTAGAAGAGTCAAGCTAGGGAGAAATTGATGAACCCTCTAAAAGAAAATCAACTCATTTTACCTTTCTAATTCATAGCACTGTTATGAACTGTGAAAGATTCATGCAGTAAACAGAGTTACCAGTGTTACAAACTTACTGTCTGCATTTCATGCTTTTCTGTGAGATTATGGACTAATTTAAGTTCCTGTGAAACATTTCTATTTCCAGGTTGGTCCTCAGTGCTATGTCAGATTATTTTGCTGTGATGTTTACTACCAACATGTGTGAAGCCACACAAGAAGAGGTCAAGATGGAAGGAATTGATCCTAATACACTTAGCTCCTTGGTTCAGTATGCTTACACAGGTAAGTGCTTGGTATATATTAGCTGATTCAGTCCTCACAATAACCCTGCATTGTATACCCACAGTACTATTATTCCTACTCTACCAGTGAGAAAACTGAAGGATCCTAAGGTAGTAAGGGGAAGAATCAGGATTTAAACTCAGTAGTATGAAAGAGAAAAGGTAAATAATATGCAATAAAAATTTTTTTACTGTGAGAGAATAGAGCTATTTTAACACCAATATACAATGTAATGATTTGATATTCATATACATTGTGGAACCCTTATCAAAGTCATGAAAATTAAGGCACGGCAAATAGTGAACTATTTTCCATGGTGAGAATGCTTCAGCTCTACTCTGACACAACTTTCAAGAATACAATAACCAATGCCATGTTGTTATCTGTAGACATCACACTGTACATTCAATCCTCACAACTTATTCTTCTTGTAACTGAGTTTGTACCCTTTGTATTTATTCGTTTCCCCTTTCAGCCTCTGACAACTACCAATCTACTTGTTTCTATAAAATCAGCACTTTTTTTTTTTTTTTTAGATTCCACACACAAGTGATATCCTACATTATTTGTCTTTCCCTTTCTGGCTTATTTCACTTAACATAATGCTCTCTAGGTTCATCCATGTTGTCACAAATGCCAGGCTTTCCATCATTCTCATCACTGAATAACATTCCATTGTGTATGCACACATATATACCACACACACATATACATACACACATATACAAACCACAGTTTCATCATCCATTCATCTGTCAAAGGACATTTAGGTTCCATATCAAGGCTATTGTGAGTAATGCTGCAACAAACACAGAGTGCAAATATCTTTTGAAGATTCTGATTTCATTTCCTTTGGAAATATACCCAGGAGTGGGATTGCTGGATCATGTGTTGGTTCTATTTTTAAAATTTTATTCAGGAAGCTCCATACTGTGTTCCATAATGGTTGTGCCACTTTACATTCCTACCAACTGTACAAGGGTTCCCTTTTTCTCCAAAGCTTCAGCAACATTGGTTATCTCTTCTCTTTTTGATAACAGCCATCCTAACAGGTGTGAGAGATATCTCATGGTTTTGATTTACATCACCCTGATGATTGGTGATGCCCGGCACCTTTTTTTTAAAATATTTAAAACATTTTAATAAATAAAAATAGGTATATTATGAAATTGGGTAAAAATTCTTATGGACTTTTTTTTTTTTGAGAGGGCATCTCTCATATTTATTGATCAAATGGTTGTTAACAACAATAAAATTCTGTATAGGGGACTCAATTATCAATGTACAATTATTAATCCACCCCAAGCCTAATTCTCATCAGTCTCCAATCTTCTGAAGCATAATGAACAAGCTCTTACATGGTGAACAAGTTCTTACATAGTGAATAAGTTCTTACATGGTGAACAGTACAAGGGCAGTCATCACAGAAACTTTCAGTTTTGATCACACATTATGAACTACAAATAATCAGGTCAAATATGAATATTCTTTTGTTTTTTATACTTGATTTATATGTGAATACCACATTTCTTCCTTATTATTATTATTATTATTTTTAAGTAAAATGCTGAAGTGGTAGGTAGATGCAAGATAAAGGTAGAAAACATAGTTTAGTGCTGTAAGAGGGCAAATGTAGATGATCAGGTGTGTGCCTATAGACTAAGTATTAATCCAAGCTCGACAAGGGCAACAAAACATCCACGGATACAGAAGACCTGTGACTGTGCCTGTCTTAGGTTGTTCCTCTGAGGAATCTTACCTGTCTCTGGCTAACCAGTCATCTTCCAGGGCCATACAGGGAAATGTAAAGTTGGTAAGTGAGAGAGAGGCAATATTCTTTGAAAAGGTTAGCTTTTTACTTCTTTGCAGATTTATGCCCTGAGGCTTTTATGCCCAGTATTTGTCTTGAGGTATCTTTACCACTTGGAAGAATTATGATACTCAGCAAATTCGATATGAGGCACGAATTCTATTAAAGGGTTGTAATTAGGAAGGAAGAAGAAAAGCTATAGGAGTAGCAGACGCAAGATAACATGGGAAGATTGATTATTTCTTTGACATATCTTCTTGTAGAGTAACTTAAGCATGTATAGGTTTTAAACTACTAATTAAATTGCATACACACATTAACATAATAGGAATACAGTTACATAACAAAAGCAGACCTATAATTACCAGTGAAACCAAGAAAACCAGTTAGACACCCTAGGCATTTGTGGAAACTTATCTATGATATGGTGGATATTGTCTAACTGAACTTGAACAGTCTGAGAGAAATCAGACAAATTAAAACAACCCATTCCTGGGGACTGTTCACATCCCATATGTTCTTTTTAAAGTACATAGTCTGTAGTCGTAAGATTGTGGAGCACTACAACTTGCACTTCTCCTAATTCTTGGTTGAGTTCCAACAGTATAGATCCAGTCCAGTTTGTTGTTTTACTGTATGCACAGGCCAGCTTAGATATCTCCTTTTTCATTCCAATGGCAAGTCCAGGAACCGGTGGGATGAATACAGCTACAACTGCAGCATCGCCTGGATCTTTGTTGAGGTTTTTTGGTGATCATCTTCTGGTATGACTCTTCCAGAGAGTGCTGATGTTGGAAGTTCTTCTTCATATTGTATCTTAGTTCATTTTCTGGGTAGCCAAATTAGGCTTTGATCCCCTCTTTAAACACAAACAGACCCTTTGCCCACACTTTGATATGCCCTTTATACCATTGTGTAGAACTCACTGGAGGTCACAACACAGGAACTGCTTTTTTTTTTAAGGGAAAGGAATATTATCAGAAAAATGTACCTCCATAACCGATCATCTGACAACCTTTAATTGATCAAAATTAAGGATATTTAAAGCATATATTAATCGTTGATTTACAGTTAGTTTTAGCCTATTGGAGTAATCCCCCTTTTCTTCCTTCCTTTCTTTATTTTTTGTTATCATTAATCTACACTTACATGAAGAATATTATGTTTACTAGGCTCTCTCCTATACCAGGCCCCCCTATAAACCACTTTACAGTCACTGTCCATCAGCATAGCAAAATGTAGACTCACTACTTGTCTTCTCTGTGTTGTACAGCCCTACCCTTTCTCCCACCCCCCCCATTATGCATGCTAATCTTAATACCCCCCTTCTTCTTCCCTGACTTATCCTTCCCTACACACCCATCCTCCCCAGTCCCTTTCCCTTTGGTACCTGTTAGTCCATTCTTGGGTTCTGTGATTCTGCTGCTGTTCTGTTCCTTCAGTTTTTCCTTTGTTCTTATACTCCACAGATGAGTGAAATCATTTGGTATTTCTCTTTCTCCACTTGGCTTATTTCACTGAGCATAATACCCTCCAGCTCCATCCATGTTGCTGCAAATGGTAGGATTTGTCCTCTTCTTACGGCTGAGTAGTATTCCATTGTGTGTATGTACCACATCTTCTTTATCCATTCATCTACCGATGGACATTAAGATTGTTTCCAATTCTTGGTTATTGTAAATAGTGCTGTGATAAACATAGGGGTGCATCTGTCTTTCTCAAAGTTGATTGCTGCATTCTTAGGGTAAATTCCTAGGAGTGGAATTCCTGGGTCAAATGGTAAATCTGTTTTGAGCATTTGGTGAACCTCCATATTGCTTTCCACAGTGGGTGAAATAATTTACATTCCCACCAGCAGTGTAGGAGGGTTCCCCTTTCTCCACAGCCTCGCCAACATTCGTTGTTTGTCTTTTGGATGGCAGCCATCCTTACTGGTGTGAGGTGATACCTCATTGTAGTTTTAATTTGCATTTCTCCGATAATTAGCTATGTGAAGCTTCTTTTCATGTGTCTGTTGGCCATCTGTATTTCTTTTTTAGAGAACTGTCTGTTCAGTTCCTCTGCCCATTTTTTAATTGGATTATTTGTTTTTTGTTTTTTGAATCATGTGAGCTCTTTATATATTCTGGACATCAAGCGTTTATCGGATCTGTCATTTTCAAATATATTCTCCCATACTGTAGGGTTCCTTTTTGTTCTATTGATGGTGTCTTTCGCTGTACAGAAGCTTTTCAGCTTAATATAGTCCCACTTGTTCATTTTTGCTATTTTTTTCCTTGCCCGGGGAGATATGTTCAAGAAGAGGTCACTCATGTTTATGTCTAAAAGGTTTTTGCCTATGTTCTTTTCTAAGAGTTTTATGGTTTCATGACTTACATTCAGGTCTTTGATCCATTTTGAATTTACTTTTGTGAATGGGGTTAGACAATGGTCCAGTTTCACTCTCGTACATGTAGCTGTCCAGTTTTGCCAGCACCATCTGTTGAAGAGACTGTCATTTTGCCATTGTATGTCCATGGCTCCTTTATCAAATATTAATTGACCACATATGTTTGGGTTAATGTCTGGAGTCTCTAATCTGTTCCACTGGTCTGTGGCTCTGTTCTTGTGCCACTACCAAATTGTCTTGATTACTATAGCTTTGTAGTAGAGCTTGAAGTTGGGGAGTGAGATCCCCCCTGCTTTATTCTTCTTTCTCAGGATTGCTTTGGATATTTGGGGTCTTTGGTGTTTCCACATGAATTTTTGAATTATTTTTTCCAGTTCATTGAAGAATGTTGTTGGTAATTTGATAGGGATTGCATCAAATCTGTATGTTGCTATAGGCAGGATGGCCATTTTGACGATATTAATTCTTCCTAGCCATGAGCATGGGATGAGTTTCCATTTGTTAGTGTCCCCTTTAATTTCTCTTAAAAGTGACTTGTAGTTTTAGGGTATAGGTCTTTCACTTCTTTGGTTAGGTTTATTCCTAGGTATTTTATTCTTTTTGATGCAATTGTGAATGGAACTGTTTTCCTGATTTCTCTTTCTATTGGTTCATTGTTAGTGTATAGGAAAGCTACAGATTTCTGTGTGTTAATTTTGCATCCTGCAACTTTGCTGTATTCTGATATCAGTTCTAATAGTTTTGGAGTGGAGTCTTTAGGGTTTTTTATGTACAATATTATATCATCTGCAAATAGTGACAGTTTAACTTCTTCTTTACCCATCTGGATTCTTAGTATTTCTTTGTTTTGTCTCATTGCCATGGCTAGGACCTCCAGTACTATGTTAAATAACAGAGGAGAGTGTGGGCATCCCTATCTAGTTCCTGATCTTAGAGGAAAAGCTTTCAGCTTCTTGCTGTTCAGTATACTGTTGGCTGTTGGTTTATGATATATGGACATTATTATGTTGAGTTCTTGCCCTCTATTCCCATTTTGCTGAGAGTTTTTACCATGAATGGATGATGAATTTTGTCAAATGATTTTTCAGCATCTATGGAGATGATCATGTGGTTTTTGTCTTTCTTTTTGTTGATGTGGTGGATGATGTTGATGGATTTTCAAATGCTGTACCATCCTTGCATCCCTTGGATGAATCCCACATGGTCATGGTGTATGATCCTCTTGATATACTGTTGAATTCTGTTTCCTAATATTTTATTGAGTATTTTAGCATCTACATTCATCAGGGATATTGGTCTGTTATTTTCTTTTTTGGTGGAGTCTTTGCCTGGTTTTGGTATTAGGATGATGTTGGCTTCATAGAATGAGTTTGGGAGTATTCCCTCCTCTTCTATTTTTTGGAAAACGTTATGGAGAATGGGTATTATGTCTTCCTTGTGTGTCTGATAAAATTCTGAGGAAAATCCGTCCGGCCCGGGGGTTTTTTTCTTTGGTAGTTTTTTGATTACCGTTTCAATTTCTCTGCTCGTAATTGGTTTGTTTAACTTTTGTGTTTCTTTCTTTGTCAGTCTTGGAAGATTGTATTTTTCTAGGAAGTTGTCCATTTCTTCTAGGTTTTCCAGCTTGTTGGCATATAGGTTTTCTTAGTAGTCTTTAATAATTCTTTGTATTTCTGTGGAGTCTGTCATGATTTTTCCATTCTCATTTCTGATTCTGTTGATTTGTGTTGATTGTCTTTTTCTCTTAATAAGTTTGGCTAGAGGCTTATTTATTTTGTTTATTTTCTCAAAGAACCAGCTCTTGGTTTCGTTGATTTTTGCTATTGTTTTATTCTTCTCAATTTTATTTCTTCTCTGATCTTTATTATGTCCCTCCTTCTGCTGACTTTAGGCCTCATTTGTTCTTCTTTTTCCAGTTTTGATAGTTGTGATGTTAGACTATTCATTTGGGATTGTTCTTCCTTCTTCAGGTGTGCCTGGATAGCTATATACATTCCTCTTAAGACTGCTTTTGCTGTGTCCCACAGAAGTTGGGGCTTAGTGTTGTTGTTGTCATTTGTTTATATATATTCCTTGATCTCTATTTTGATTTGTTCATTGATCCATTGATTATTTAGTAGCATGTTGTTAAGCCTCCATGTGTTTGTGAGCCTTTTTGTTTTCTTTGTAGAATTTATTTCTAGTTTTATACCTTTGTGGTCTGAAGAATTGGTTGGTAGAATTTCAATATTTTGGAGTTTACGGAGGCTCTTTCTGTGAGCTAGTATGTGGTCTATTCTGGAGAATGTTCCATGTGCACTTGAGAAGAATGTATATCCTCTTGCTTTTGGATGTAGAGTTCTATAGATGTCTATTAGGTCCATCTGTTCTAGGGTGTTGTTCAGTGCCTCTGTGTCCTTACTTATTTTCTGCCCGGTGGATCTATCCTTTGGGGTGAGTGGTGTGTTGAAGTCTCCTAAAATGAATGCATTGCAGTCTATTTCCCCCTTTAGTTCTGTTAGTATTTGTTTCACATATGCTGGTGCTCCTGTGTTGGGTGCATATATATTTAGAATGGTTATATCCTCTTGTTGGACTGAGCCCTTTATCATTATGTAGTGTCCTTCTTTATCTCTTGTTATTTTCTTTGTTTTGAAGTCTATTTTGTCTGATATTAGTACTGCAACCCCTGCTTTCTTTTCACTGTTGTTTGCCTGAAATATGTTTTTCCATCCCTTGACTTTTAGTCTGTGCCTGTCTTTGGGCTTGAGGTGAGTTTCTTGTAAGCAGCATATATATGGGTCTTGCTTTTTTATCCAGTCCTTTACTCTGTGTCTTTTGATTGGTACATTAAGTCCATTTACGTTTAGGGTGACTATTGAGAGATATGTACTTATTGCCATTGCAGGCTTTAAATTCTTGGTTACCAAAGTTTCAAGGTTTGCCTCTTTAGTATCTTACTTCCTAACTTAGCTTGCTTATTGAGCTGTTATATACACTATGTGGAGATTCTTTTCTTCTCTCCTTTCTTATTCCTCCTCTTCCTTTCTTCATCTGTTGGGTGTTTTGTTCTGTGCTCTTTTTAGGAGTGCTCCCATCTAGAGCAGTCCCTGTAAGATGTCCTGTAGAGGTGGTTTGTGGGAGGCAAATTCCCTCAGCTTTTGCTTGTCTGGGAATTGTTTAATCCCTCCTTCATGTTTAAATGATATTTGTGCAGGATATAGTAATCTTGGTTCGAGGCCCTTCTGTTTCATTGCATTAAGTATATCATGCCATTCTCTTCTGGCCTGTAGGGTTTCTGTTGAGAAGTCTGATGATAGCCTGATGGGTTTTCCTTTGTAGGTGACCTTTTTTCTCTCTCTCTCGCTGCCTTTAAAATTCTTTCCTTGTCCTTGATCCTTGCCATTTTAATTATTATGTTTCTTGGTGTTGTCCTCCTTGGATCCTTTCTGTTGGGGTTCTGTGTATTTCCGTGGTCTGTTCGATTATTTCCTCCCCCAGTTTGGGGAAGTTTTCAGCAATTATTTCTTCAAAGACACTTTCTATCCCTTTTCCTCTCTCTTCTTCTTCTGGTACCCCTATAATATGGATATTGTTCCTTTTGTATTGGTCACACCATTCTCTTAGTATTGTTTCATTCCTGGAGATCCTTTTATCTCTCTCTATGTCAGCTTCTATACGTTCCTGTTCTCTGGTTTCTATTCCTTCAATGGCCTCTTGCATCTTATCCATTCTGCTTATAAATCCTTCCAGGGTTTGTTTCACTTCTGTAATCTCCTTCCTGGCATCTGTGATCTCCCTCCAGACTTCATTCCATTGCTCTTGCATTTTTCTCTGCATCTCCGTCAGCATGTTCATGATTTTTATTTTGAATTCTTTTTCAGGAAGACTGGTTCTGTCTGTCTCCTTCTCAGGTCTTGACTCTGTGATCTTTGTCTGTCTGTAGCTTTGCCTTTTCATGGTGATAGAGATAGTTTGCAGAGCTGGTATGAGTGACGGTTGGAAGAGCTTTCCTTCTTGTTGGTTTGTTGCCTTTTTCTCCTGGGAGAACAGCGACCTCCAGTGGCTTGTGCTGGACAGCTGCGTGCAGACAGGGGCACGTAGACAGGGCTTCTGCTTCCTGCCTGGCTGCAATGGAGTTTATCTCCACTGTACCTGTGGGCGTGGCCTGGCTTGGCCGCTGCTCCAGATTGGTGGAGCCCCATTGTAAGGGGAGCATTCGGGAGGATATTTATCTCCGTAAGGGGCCTCTGTGCTCCCTGCTGCCCAGGGGGTTAGAGTGCCCAGAGATCCCCAGATTTCCTCCCTCAGGACTAAGTGTCCCTCCCTGCCCCTTTAAGACTTCCAAAAAGCACTCGCCAAACCAAAACAACAACAAAAAAAAAAAAGGAAAGAAAAGAAAAAAAATTAAATAAATAATAATTTAAAAAAAAACACGATTTTCTTTGTCCTCAGGCACCGGCCTCAGGCACCCACTCACCAGTCTTGCTACCCTGTTTCCCTAGTATTGGGGTTCCTGTCCCTTTAAGACTTCCAAAAAGCACTTGCCAAAAAAAAAGAGGAAATAAAAAATGGCCACCCCTGTTTCTTTGTTCTCTAGTATCGGCCTCAGGCACCCAGTCACCGGTCTTGTTGCCCTGTTTCCCTAGTATCCTGGACCCCACGCATGCACTGTGTCTGTGCTCTGGTGCCAATGGCTGGGGCTGGGTGTTCAGCAGTGCTGGACTCCCTCTCCCTCCCCACACCGATGCCTCTCCTCCCAGGCCGGCACCTTTTTATGTACCTATTGGATCATTTGTATATCTTCTTTGGAAAATGTCCATTCAGGTTCTTTGTCCATTTTTTAATCAATAATTTTCTTTTGTGCTATTGAGTTGTATGAGACCTTAATACATTTTGAATATTAACTTGTTACCGGATATTCAGTTTGCAAATATTTTTCTCATTCTATAGGTCTTCAATTTATTTTTGTTTCCTGTTTTGTTTCCTGTGGTGTGAAAAAGCTCTTTAGTTTAATGTTGTCTCACCTGTTTATTTTAGCTTTTGTTGTCTGTATTTTGGTGGCTTACCCAAGAAATCATTCCAAGATTAAGGAGCTTTTCTTTTGCTGTTTTCCTATAGTAGTTTTATGGATTCATTCATTAAGCAATAAATATTCTTAATAACCAGGCCAAGTTTCAATGTCTATAGCAGGTGAATCTTTAGATCTGAATCTAAGAATAGTTCATACTTCTCTGGGTCTCATGATATATGAGCTGGGCTCTCCTTTCAAAATCCAGGACAAGAATGACACTGAAAGGGGTGTTGATGGACCGGATTTGTTTACAACATATTTTAGAGGTTAAACCAAATATAGATAATCTATCAGTATGTATTACTCTTTTCTTTTTGGTTATGCAACCATACGGAACCTATATGAAGGTATTTTAAAAAGCAAACTTACAAAGGAAGAGTTTATAATTGATATAATCCATTTGAAATATCATACTTTGTAACCTACCTATATTGCTTGGCCAAAATGAATAGGAATATAACTTATCAAAAAACATATCATTTTCAATAATTCATCAATAGTGGTTGTTCCAAAAATAATACAGCATATCAGTACGCAGGAAATACCTTAAATAGCTATTTATTATATAAATAAATATGTGTTTATTGCAGCCTATCACTGCACAGGAAATAGCTTAAGTAGCTCTGATCTCATTTTTTAAATCCTTTACAGATAGCATTTACATATATTATCAAACAGAGCCTGCTTTTTATACCTACAAAAGTAACCATATAAGCAGTTGTTTATCTGTAGACTCTGAGCAGCGTTTTCTTTCTTTTGAGACAGTCCAAGTGCCAATTACTGGCAAAATATTTAGGAAAAGTCATCCTTATCAGCTAGTAAATAGAGGCTTTAAAAAACAGATGTATAACCTCAATGCTCTTATTTGCCAAGATGTTTTTCCACACAAATGACAGCTACCTCTTTGGCCAATTGTATGATCCTTATATAATGATATAATGCTCCTTGAGTCATGATATAGACATGCTTTTAAATAAGGTGTAGATGCAGGTTTAAGATGGTAAAGAAATAACAATTTTCTCTTTGTAATGATAGTATTCACTGTTCATTTGCTACAGTTGTTTTTGATCATCTAGACTGGCTCCCTTCGTCCATCTTGTTAATGTGTTTATACAGATTCCCTAAAAAGATATTTCTTGAGTGGTTGTTGTACCTTAGAAAAGGCAGCCCTGCTAATGAGAGAATTGAAAATTTTCCAGTTAGCATATTTGTGCCTTATTTCATGAGACATAAAATCATTATTTTTTCAAAACATCTAGGTGTTCTGCGATTGACAGAAGATACTACTGAAAATTTGCTGGATGCAGCTTGTCTTCTGCAGCTGACTCAAGTCATTGAAGTCTGCTCCAATTTTCTTATAAAGCAGCTCCATCCTTCAAACTGCATAGGGATTCTGTCATTTGGAGATGCCCGTGGCTGCACAGAACTCTTGAGAGTGGCACATAAGTACACAGTGGTAAAATCATCTGCTTCAAATTAACTTACATAATACAATACATAACTTATGGATTTGTTTACTTATATACATATATGTGTGTATATGTATATATATATGTGGGTGTATGTATTTATACATCTATGAATATATATGTGTGTGTGTGTATATATATATATATATTATATATATATAACCTTTTCAATGTAAAGATTATAATGTTGGGATAAAATTAAAAAGCAATATAAATATACAATTTGCAAACCACTTGCACCTAATGGATAGTATATAAAAGTATTTTTATGGTTGAACTGTACTCAAGTTTCTCATTTTTGAAATTAAAAAGGTTTAATTAAATGTCAGAAGCTAAAGAAATGGAAATTCTGCCAAAAATTCTGCCAAACAAGTACATACTTCAAGTAGAATCCATAGTAGATAGGAAAATAAACTTTCCCTGATGTTTTTACACTATTAGAACTTTAGTGTATAAAATCACACAAATTATTATTTCTAATGAAAGTTAAATGTTCAATAAGGAAAAACAAATATTAATGGACCAATATTAACTGGAAGAAGTTGAGAACTATCAAAATTAGTAAATGAGCCAATTCTATTTAATGGACTTCTTAGGTATTAGTGAAAACATATATTTTGGTTAAAAACAATTTTCAGTTCAATCCTTTAACTTAACTAACTTAAGATCTTTTTCAGTTCTATTAGTAGAATTGTAATAAATGAACATGTTTGTTTTAATTCTTTGAATGTTGCATGGGATAAGGCTACATTTATTCAGTCAGATGGAAGTGACATGAAGTACAGATTTCTGTAGGGAGGCAAGAAAAAGAAAAAATAGACACAAGATATTAAATTACCATTAATGGTAATATTTCCCAGATACAAAGAAGAGAATGAATGTTTTAACTTCTGAAGTAGCGAACAACAGAAGAAACGGATCTTTCTGTGAAAGCCAGTCAAAAGATAAATATTTCAAGCTAAAAAATTGGTAGTTATTTAAAATTCAAAAATAAAACACAAATGTATAAAGAAAACAATAGAAAATCACACATAAACAGAAACAAATAAAATTAACATTACAGTTGTAGGTTTGAGATCATTTAAATAAAGAGTATTTTCCAGAGTTGCTATGAAGTCCTTAAAATGTTTAAATTTCTAATACTGGAATTCTCAAAATATTTCTTCTAAACCTTCTTCTTTCTTCTTCCCAGCACTGGTTATTGTTCAGAATTTGAAGTTTCGAACATATTCCTCAAATGTGGAGAGCCGTATTATAATGGATTGGCATTTTGAACATGTTTCTTAATTATGCTATTTATATTCCTATGTCCTAAATACAGATGCCATATAATCTATAGGAACACCAGTTATATAATTCAAAGGTTAATCCTACACAAAACTAAACAAGAAATCTTCCCTGCTAAATTACCTAAATTCTTGAACTAAGTATTAACAGTTTCCTGTCTGGTGCCTTACTCTTGCAGACAAAACATATTCTGATAAACAGCTTGAATTATTTCTGTTGCTCAAAATGAACTTGTCTTCCTTTTCCTATTATGTGATGTGAGTGAAACTGAGCGTTAGTGCAGGATGTGCATCAAAACACAATACTGCGGTCTCCTTAAATCCCCTTTCTTTAGTTTTTTTAGTAAAATAGGTAAAGATCTTGTTGTAATAATGCTTTTGTAATACGCTATTGATAGTATAAAATGCAAATAAGTTTAATGTCTTGGAATAATGTTAAACTCCAAGAATTAATTACAGTCCCTTGATTTGTAAACTGAGTAAACAGATTGCCCTCCCTAATGTGAGAGAGCTTCATCCAGAAACTCCCTCACAGACACACTCAAAATAGGATTTCACCAAAAGTCTGGACACTCCATGGCTCAAGGTGAGACATAAAATTAAGCATCATAATCATAAACAGTAGCCGAAATCAGTGAAACTTTCAGCAAGTGTGCTATATTCATTTAATAAGTTTTACAACAGTGTGTAAGTGTAGATTTAAAAAAATGAATACGAAACCAAAGGCACAAAAGAAGACCCTTAGGAAGGTGGACGGAGAAGAGTGTTTACCTTGAAATTAGGAGCAAGATAATTCTAATATAAGGCAATTTAGAATTAATCTTGACACACTAAATATTTCTCTACAGTATTGGGTATGGCAGTGCCATATGTAGATACTTTAGACCAACACACGGTTATTTTTTATTTAGATTAATTCACTGTGTTGCCAAACAGTTTTCAACAGTCTCATTAGGCAGGCCCTCTGAAGCCACAGTCGATTCAAAAAATCTAATTTCTGGCTATATCTAAATATGACCCTAATGTAAAGCATTTTAATCATTTCTTAGCTTTCTCAAATCGGCCACCTCCCTTCCTTCCTCCTTCACTCCCTCCCTCCCGCCATCTCATTTACTTTCTTTTTTTCCTTTTCTTTCATTAGAGAGTGGATAGAAAGGAAAAAGCAGTTACGGAGTCTTCTATAGATTTGACACTATACTATTCGGAGTGTACATATAGTACCAGTAATGGGCAAACAAATTCTGGAGTGCTTTATCTTTTTCTTAACCCTTTTACAAAAATTATGTCACTTATGAAAAGCAGTTTCAGTATCAGACAAAATGAAGCAGACCTGAAGGCTTAGGTCTGAATCCATACTTGCCGTTTACTACACAGGAGATCAAACAGTTCACATAGCCTGTTATCTCCTCAGAAGAATTCCACCTCCCTCAAAATCTGATTGCTGACCACAGTGTTTATGACGGAAACCAGAAAAGTGTGACGTACTGTACAAATGTGATGTACTATGAGTTGTAGGAACAGTTCTAGTTCTATTCTTTTGCTATAGGTGAGAGGGTTTTCCTCTGGGGACGTGCTACAGTAAGATCGTCAGGTCTTTCTCAATTGTTTGCTTCATTCATAAAAGGGCTCTTGGTCTAAACAAGCAAGTTAACTCAGATTTTATGGTATCAGAGCTTCCAGATGGGTATATCAAACTTGATATATTTTTCTACTAGGCTAACTCAGTTGCCCAGTGACAAACTCAGAGTGGAGCTGTGGGAGTGTTTGATTTATCCAGATCCTCCAGTTATTCAGAGGGTGTCTCTGGCTTCTTCTAGAATATCTATTTAGTGGGCTACATAAATTGCCAACTAGACATGTTTATCTCCACTTCAGAAGTATAGTTCATTGCATTGAAAAGGAGATCCCTACTGAGAAAAATGTTGGAAATGATAATTGTGTTGTCACAGAAAATGTATGACCTTATAAATCAGAAAAAATAGAGTTGTGTTTTGAGAGGTAAAAAATGAAACACAGCTGCCTGAAATTTGGACTTGACAAAATACAAGATAACACCATGACAGAAGGAAAAAATGGAGATATAATATATAAAAATTGAGAGTCCCACTGTCCCCAAAAAATAATTCCACAGGAGTCCATTTTAGATTATCCTGAATCTGGAGATTGTTGTCCATTATGAAAGAAACCTTTGCCTTGGTTAATAGAAGATCGTGTTTTAGCTATAAGAGAAAAGAGGTTTTCGTCAATTTTTTCCTCTCATCTCAGAGGAATTCAGCATGTTCGACCCTCAAATGCACAGCCAGAGCTACCCCTCCCAGCCCTTCAACATAGTACCCACCTTGAAAATTTTCAGCCTTTCTCTTAAGGTTTTTGACTAGAGACCAACTCAACATCAGTTCTGGAGACAAAAGCTGTTGTCACCCACAACAGCTGGGAAAGAAAGTCAGCTCGGCTACTCCCTGCATGGCCCATGAAAAAGTTAAAAGGTTTTTCCTTGTATTCCATAAATATCCCTAGTGGAAGCATTTGGCTCTTAAGCCTCACAAGCAACCGCCGCCCATGCCTCCTGTCCTAGGCAGTATAAACGCATATGTCTGTCTCTCCAGCCTTTTCTGAAATTTAACAAAGTGAAATGTTTTGATATTTTCATTGTGTTAATAAGTTCCCAAAGTACGAGGTTTCAGTAGAAGACCTTTCTTTTCTAGGAACACTTCATCGAGGTAATAAAGAATGAAGAATTCCTCCTACTTCCAGCTAATGAGCTCTGCAAACTTCTGTGCAGTGATGACGTTAATGTGCCTGATGAAGAAACCATTTTAAATGCTGTCATGCAGTGGGTGGATTATGATGTGCAGGCGAGGCAGCAAGACCTGGCAATGCTGCTTTCTTACATAAGACTGCCCTTGCTTCCACCACAGGTAGGGACATCTACCCAGGTAGAGCAAACTCTCCTTTTGAACTGCCACTAGGCATTAATCTATTCCTTTGTTGCCTAGTTTTATTTTATTCAGAGGATTTCTGATAACTGGAGTGTACAGGATTTTTGAAGGACATATGCAGCCTTCAATAAGCAATATTTATGATGAAGGCAGAGAAAACAAGGATTTCTTTTGAAACCCTACTGGTAATCTCTGAACGTCAGTATAACCATTAGCTTCCGTTTCCTGTCTCACCAAAGGGTGCTTGTAACAACCAGGGAAAATGACTAGGTTAACTCTTTGTCTTTTTCTGCCCACCTTCTAGGCAAGGCGATGATAATTGGTACAGTATAATGTCAGAGGAAACCCTAGGAAGGAGTTAGGTTCTGGATAATCACTACTGACATGGGTGATTAGCTGCTGTGATTGAAAGCATACTAGAATAGTTGGATGCACTAGACTGTCATTATAACAGCATCTTCTTCGTGCATGCTGAAGGATTATCCTAAAAATGATTCTAAAAACAAACACCCTTGGATAAGATTCAGGATTGACCCATCTCATATTGAATTTTAGTGTGTGATGTTTAGGGAGGGCAGAATACAGTCCCACTACATAATTCTACCATTAGTGAAAACCATACTTTTTTCTCTGTAGCAAATTGATCAATAGTACATATCCTTTATGTACCATATATATGTCTATGTTGCACACTTCATAGAGACCCGGTGGCTAAAGTCCTGAAACATCATCCACATTGGGAGGAGGGATCTTATCTGGACCTAGTGGATGAGTGGTGTCTTAGACACTAAAAAATTCATTGATTTTCAACAAATTTACTAATTAAATGTTAATATTGAAAAATAATGCTAATTTGCTGATGATTTATGTATTTTTTAAAAACTTTCTATTAAGGTATGATTGATATACACTCTTATGAAGGTTTCACATGAAAAAACAATGTGGTTACTACATTTACCCATATTATCAAGTCCCCACCCATACCCCAATACAGTCACTGTCCATCAGTGCAGCAAGTTGCCAGAGATCCACTATGTCCCTTCTCTGTGCTACACTGTTCTCCCCGTGATCCCCCACACCATGTATACTAAACATAATACCCCTCAGTTCCCGTTCCCCTCCCTCCCCACCCACCCTCCCACAACGCTCCTAATTGGTAACCACTAGTCCAATCTTGGAGTCTGTGAGTCTGCTGCCGTTTTGTTCCTCCAGTTTTGCCTCATTGTTATACTCCACAAACGAGGGAAATCATTTGGCATTTGTCTTTCTCCTCCTGGCTTATTTCACTGAGCATAATGTCCTCCAGCTCCATCCATGTTGCTGCAAATGGTAGGATTTGTTTCTTTCTTATGGCAGAATAGTATTCCATTGTATACATGTACCACCTCTTATTTATCCATTCATCTACAGATGGAGACTTAGGTTGCTTCCGTATCTTGGCTATTGTAAAAAGTGCTGCGACAAACATAGGGGTGCATATGTCTTTTTGAATCTGAGAACTTGTATTCTTTGGGTATATTCCAATGAGTTGGATTCCCAGGTCAAATGGTATTTCTATTTTTAGTTTTTTGAGGAACCTCCATATTGCTTTCCACGATGGTTGAACTAGCTTACAATCCCACCAGCAGTGTAGGAGGGTTCCCCTTTCTCTGCATCCTCACCAACATTTGTTGTTCTTAAGTCTTTTTGATGCTGGCCATCCTTACTGGTGTGAGGTGATATCTCATTGTGGTTTTAATTTGCATTACCCTGATTAGTGATGTGGAGCATCTTTTCATGTGTGTGTTGGCCATCTGAGTTTCTTCTTTGGAGAACTGTCTCTTCATATCCTCTGCCCATTTCTTAATCAGGTTATTTGCTTTCTGGGTGTTGAGGTGTGTAAGTTCTTTATATGTTTTGGATGTTAACCCCTTGTCGGATATGTCGTTTACAAATATATTCTCCGATAGTGTAGGATTCCTTTTTGTTTTGTTGATGATGTCCTTTGCCGTACAAAACCTATTTAGGTTGATGTATTCCCTTTAGTTCATTTTTGCTTTTGTTTCCCTTTCTCAAGGAGATGGGTTCAGGAAGAAGTTGCTCATGTTTATATTCAGGAGATGCTTGCCTATGTTGTCTTCTAAGAGTTTTATGTTTTCATGACTTACATTCAAGTCTTTAATCCATTTTGAGTTTACTTTTGTGTATGGGGTGAAACAATAATCCAGTTGCATTCTTTTGCATGTAGCTGTCTGGTTTTGCCAACACCAGCTGTTGAAGAGGCTGTCATTTCCCCATTGTATGTCCATGGCTCCTTTATCACATATTAATTGACCATATATGGTGGGGTTTATATCAGAGCTCTCTAACCTGTTCCATTGGTCTATGGGTCTGTTCTTGTGCCAGTACAAAACTGTCCTGATTACTGTGGCTGTGTAGTAGAGCTTGAAGTTGGGGAGCGTAATTCCCCCTGCTTTATTCTTCCTTCTCAGGATTGCTTTGGCTATTTTAGGTCTTTTGTGGTTCCATATGATTTTTAGGACGATTTTGTCTAGTTCGTTGAAGAATGCTGTTGGTATTTTGATAGGAATTGCATTGAATCTGTAGATTGCTTTAGGCAGGATGGCCATTTTGACAATGTTAATTCTTCCTATCCATGAGCATGGGCTGTGTTTCCATTTATTGGTAACTTCTTTAATTTCTCTCATGAGTGTCTTGTAGTTTTCAGAGTATAGGTCTGTCAATTTCTTGGTTAAGTTTATTCCTAGGCATTTTATTCTTTTTTATGCAATTGTGAATGGAATTGTTTTCCTGATTTCTCTCTCTGCTAGTTCATCATTAGTGTATAGGAATGCCACATATTTCTGTGTATTAATTTTGTATCCTGCAACTTTGCTGAATTCAGATATTAGGTCTAGTAGTTTTGGAGAGGATTCTTTAGGGTTTTGTGTGTACAATATCATGTCATCTGCAAACAGGGACAGTTTAACTTCTTCCTTGCCAATCTGGATGCCTTGTATTTCTTTGTTTTGTCTGATTGCCGTGGCTAGGACCTCCAGTACTATGTTGAATAGAAGTGGGGAGAGTGGGCATCCTTGCCTTGTTTCCAGTCTTAAAGGAAAAGTGTTCAGCTACTCGCTGTTAAGTATAATGTTGGCTGTGGGTTTGTCATATATGGCCTTTATTATGTTGAGGTACTTGCCCTCTATGCCCATTTTGTTGAGAGTTTTTATCATGAATGGATGTTGAATTTCGTCAAATGCTTTTTCAGCATCTATGGAGATGATTGTGTGGTTTACATCCTTCTTTTTGTTGATGTGGTGCATGATGTTGATGGATTTTTGAATGTTGTACCATCCTTGCATCCGTGGCATAAATCCTACTTGATCATGATATATGATCTTTTTGATGTATTTTTGAATTCGGTTTGCTAATATTTTGTTGAGTATTTTTGCATCTATGTTCATCAGGGATATTGGTCTGTAATTATCTTTTTTTGGTGGGGTCTTTGCCTGGTTTTGGTATTAGGGTGATGCTGGCCTCATAGAATGAGTTTGGGAGTATTCCCTCCTCTTCTATTTTTTGGAAAACTTTAAAGAGAATGGGTACTAGGTCTTTACTAAATGTTTGATAAAATTCAGTGGTGAAGCCATCTGGTACAGGAGGTTTGTTCTTAGGTAGGTTTTTGATTACCAGTTCAATTTCATTGCTGGTAATTGGTCTGTTCAGATTTTCTGTTTCTTTTTTGGTCAGCCTTGGAAGGTTGTATTTTTCTAGAAAGTTGTCCATTTCTTCTAGGTTATCCAGTTTGCCAGCATATAATTTTTCATAGTATTCTCTAATAATTCTTTGTATTTCTGTGGTGTCCATAGTGATTTTTCCTTTCTCATTTCTTATTCTGTTTATGTATGTAGACTCTCTTTTTTAATTGATAAGTCTGGCTAGGGGTTTATCTATTTTGTTTAGTATGATGAAGAACCAGCTCTTGCTTTCATTGATTCTTTCTATTGTTTTATTCTTCTCAATGTTATTTATTTCTGTTCTAATCATTTTTTTAAGATGCAGAAATTCACTAGTCAATTTTTGTTGTTGTTGTTATCATTAATCTACAATTACATGAAGAACCTTATGTTTACTACACTCCCCTCTTCACCACGTACCCCCCACCCCATTTATAGTCACTGTCCATCAGCATAGTAAGATGCTGTAGAATCACTACTTGTCTTCACTGTGTTGCACAGCCCTCCTCTGCTCTAATCTTTATTATTTCCCTCCTTCTACTGACTTTGGGCCTCATTTGTAGTTCTTTTTTCTAGTTTCATTAATTGTGAGTTTAGACTGCTTATATGAGATTGTTCTTCTTTCTTGAGGTAGGCCTGTATTACAATATACTTTCCTCTTAGTACAGCCTTGGCTGAGTCCCACAGCTTTTGCGGTGTTGAATTATTGTTGTCATTTGTCTCTATATATTGCTTGATCTCTGCTTTGTTTGGTCATTGATCCATTGGTTGCTTCGGAGCATGTGGGAAGCCTACATGTGTTTGTGGGATTTTTCATTTTCTCTGTGTAATTTATTTCAAGTTTTGTAGCTTTGTGGTCTGACACACTGGTTGGTACAATTTCAATATTTTTGAATTTACTGAGGCTCTTTTTGTGGCCCAGTATATGATCTATTCTTGAAAATGTTCCATGTGCACTTGAGAAGAATGTGTATTCTGTTGCTTTTGGGTGTAGAGTTCTGTAGATGTCTGTTAGGTCCATCTGTTCTACTGTGTTGTTCAGTGCCTCTGTCTCATTACTTATCTTCTGTCTGGTTGATCTGTCCTTCAGAGTGAGTGGAGTGTTGAAGTCTCCTAGAATGAATGCATTGCTTTCTATTTCCCCTTTGAATTCTGTTAGTATTTGTTTCACATATGTGGGTGCTCCTGTGTTCAGAGCATAGATATTAATAATGGCTATGTGTTCTTTTAGGATTGACCCCCTTATCATTATGTAATGTCCTTCTTTGTCTTTATTCTCTGTGTTTTGAAGTCCATTTTGTCTGGTACAAGTACTGCAACTCCTGCTTTTTTCTCTCTGTTAGTTGCATGAAATATCTTTTTCCATCCCTTCACTTTTAGTCTGTGTATGTCATTGGGTTTAAAGTGAGTCTCCTGCAGGCAGCGTATAGATGGGTCTTGTTTTTTTATCCATTCAATGACTCTATGTCTTTTGATTGGTGCATTCTGTCCATTTACATTTAGGGTGATTATCGATAGGTATGTACTTATTGCCATTGCAAGCTTTAGATTCGTGGTTACCAAAGGTTCAAGGTTAATTTCCTTCTATCTAAGAAATTAGCTTAACTCACTTAATATGCTGTTACAAACACAATCGAAAGGTTCTTTTCTTTTTCTCCTTTTTCTTCCTCCTCCATTCTTTGTATATTAGGTATCATATCCTGTATTCTTTGTCTATGCTTTGATTGACCTTGGGGCTAGTTAATTTTGCATTTGCTTAGTAATTAGCTGTTCTACTTTCTTTACTGTGGTTTTATTTCCTCTGGTGATAGCTATTAAACCTTAAGAACACTTCCATCTATAGCAGTCCCTCCAAAATAGACTGTAGAGATGGTTTGTGGGAGGTAAATTCTCTCAACTTTTGCTTATCTGGAAATTGTTTAATCCCTCATTCAAACTTAAATGATAATCTTGCCAGATAAAGTAATCTTGGATCCAGGCCCTTCTGCTTCATTGCATTAAATACATCATGCTACTCCCTTCTGGCCTGTAAGGTTTCTGTAGAGAAGTCTGATGTTAGCCTGATGGGCTTTCCTTTGTATGTGATCTTATTTCTCTCTCTGGCTGCTTTTAATGTCTGTCCTTATCCTTGATCTTTGCCAATTTTATTATTATATGTCTTGTTGTTGTCTTCCTTGGGTCCCTTGTGTTGGGAGATCTGTGAATCTCCATGGCCTGAGAGACTATCTCCTTCCCGAGATTGGGGAAGTTTTCAGCAACTACCTCCTCAAAGACACTTTCTATCCCCTTCTCTCTCTCTCCTTCTTCTGGTATCCCTATAATGTGAATATTGTTCCATTTGGATTGGTCAAACAGTTCTCTCAATATTCTTCCATTCTTACAGATCCTTTTTTCTCTCTATGTCTCAGCTTCTTTGTATTCCTCTTCTCTAGTTTCTATTTCATTTATCATCTCCTCCACTGTATCCAACCTGCTTTTAATACCCTCCATAGTGCTCTTCAGCAATTGGATCTCCAACCTGAATTCATTCCTGAGTTCTTGGATATCTTTTCATACCTCCATTAGCATGTAGATGATTTTTATTTGGAACTTCCTTTCAGGAAGAGTCATAAGGTCCATGTCATTTAAATCTTTCTCCAGAGTTATATTAATTTTTCTCTGGACCAGGTTCCTTTGGCATTTCATATTTGTATATGGCGGCCTCTAGTGTCCAGAAATTCTACTATGGAGCTGCTCAGCCCCTGAAGCAATGTCAGGGGTCACAGGGAAGCGGTATTGGTGCCTGGGAGGAGGAAAGAGCTGCTCCCTGCTTCCCGGCTGCTGTGCCTGTCTCCACTGCCTGAACCAGTGGGCCGAGCACACAGGTATAAGGTTTTCTCCCAGAGCAGCTGGATATGGATCCCTGCTTTCCACATGCAGCTGAAATCTCAGTCTCTTCAGAAATTCTGCCTGTCTAAGCTTTCCATCCCAGTAATCGCGCGATTATCATGAAAGCACCATGAAATGTAGGTTTGTGCTCCCAGAGCTGATCTCCGGAGCTAGGTATTCAACAGTCCCAGGCTTTCCACTCCCTCCCTGCTCTGTTCCACTTCCTCCCACCAGTGAGCTGCAGTGGGGAAAGGGCTCGGGTCCCGCGGAGCCACATCTCTGGTACGTTACCCAGCTCGTTCGGTGAGGTCTGCTCTTTTCTCCAGGTGTGTGCAGTCTGATGCCGTCCTCTTTCCTGTTGCTCTCTCAGGATTAGTTGTGCCAACTATATTTTATAATTGTATACAGTTTTAGGAGGAAGCCTCTGTCTCTTCTCTCATGCCACCGTCTTTAATCTGGATCTTCTGGTTTCTCTACATTTTTTTTTTGAGAGGGCATCTCTCATATTTATTGATCAAATGGTTGTTAACAAAAATAAAATTCTGTATAGGGGGGTCAATGCTCAATGCACAATCATTAATCCATCTCAAGCCTAGTTCTCATCAGTCTCCAATCTTCTGAAGCATAACGAACAAGTTCTTACATAGTAAACGAATTCTTACATAGTGAATAAGTTCTTACATGGTGAACAGTACAAAGGGCATTCATCACAGAAACTTTTGGTTCTGATCACGCATTATGAACTATGAACAATCAGGTCAAATATGAATATTTGTTTGATTTTTATACTTGATTTATATGTGTATCCTACATTTCTCCCTTTATTATTATTTTTTATTTTTAATAAACTGCTGAAGTGGTAGGTAGATGCAAGATAAAGGTAGAAAGCATAGTTTAGTGTTTTAAGAGAGCAATTGTAGATGATCAGGTGTGTGCCTGTAGACTATGTGCTAATCCGAGCTAGACAAGGGCAATAAAACATCTATGGATGCAGAAGCTTTCTCTCAAAACAGGGGTGGGGGTGAGGTTCTAAGCTTCACCACTGTTGTTCCCCAATTTCTCACCTGATGGTCCCCCTGCGACTGTGCCTGTCTTAGGTTGTTCCTCCCTTGAGGAATCTTATCCGTCTCTGGCTAACCAGTCATCTTCTGGGACCATACAGGGAAATGTAAAGTTGGTAAGTGAGAGAGAAGCCATATTGTTTGAAAAGGTTAGCTTTTTACTTCTTTGCAGATTTATGCCCTGTAGCTTCTATGCCCAGCACTTGTCTCGAGGTATCTTTACCACCTGGAGGAATTATGATACTCGGTAAATTTGATATGAGGCACGAATTCTATTTTAAAGGTTGTAATTAGGAAGGAAGAAGAAAAGCTATAGAGGTAGCATATGGAAGAAAACATGGGAGGATTGATTATTTCTTTGACATATCTTCTTGTAGAGTACCTTAAGTATGTATAGGTTTTAAACTACTAACTAACTTGTGCACACATATAAACATAATAGGAATACGGTGACATAAACAAAGCAAATATATAATTACCCGCCATCTCCAGTGAAGCCAAGAAAACCATTTAGGCACCCTAGGCATTTGTGAAAATTAGTCTATGATATGATGGATATTGTCCAACTGTACTTGAGCAGTCTGAGAGAAATCAGACAAATTAAAGCAACCCATTTCTGGGATCTGTTCACATCCCATGTGTTCTTTTAACCGTAGATAGTCTATAGTCATAAGATTTTGGAGCGCTACAACTTGCACCCCTCCCAACTCCTGGTTGAGTTCCAACAGTACAGATCCACTCAAATTCGTTGTCTCACTGTATGCACATGCCAGCCTAGACATCTCCCTCCTCATTCCAGTGGAAAGTCCAGGAAACGGTGGGATGGACGCAGCCACAACCGCAGCATCGCCCGGATCCCTGTGGAGGCGTTTTGATGATCATCCCCTGCACGAGTCCTCCAGAGACTGCTGATGCCAGAAGCTCCTCCTCATATTGTATCTTAGTTCATTTTCTGGGTAACCAAGCAAGGCCTTGATCTTCTGCATAGAAACAAAGAGACCCTTTGCCCACACTTTGACATGCCCTCTATACCACTGTGTGGAACTCATTGGAGGTCAGCACACAGGACCTGCTTTTTTTTTTATTAAGAGAAAGGAATATTATCAGAAAAGATTCCCTCCATAGCTGATCATCTGACACCCTTTAAGTGATCAACATTAAGGATATTTAAAGCATAAAGCATGCATTAATCTTTGATTTACCAATTGTTTTATCCTATCAAGGAGTAATCCCCCTTTTCTTCCTTTTTTTTAAAATCTTTAATCTACACTTACATGAAGAATACTATGTTTACTATGCTCTCCCCTATATCAGGTCCCCTCTAAAAACCACCTTATGGTCACTGTCCATCAGCAGAGCAAAATGTAGAATCACTACTTGTCCTCTCTGTGTTGTAGAGCCCTCCATCCCCTTTCTCCCTCCCCCCCCATACATGCTAATCTTAATACCCCCCTTCTTGATCCTCCCCGTTTATTCCCCCTGCCCACCCATCCTCCCCAGTTCCTTTCCCTTTGGTACCTGTTAGTCCAGTTTTGGGTTCTGTAATTCCACTGCTGTTTTGTTCCTTCAGTTTTTCCTTTGTTCTTATACTCCTCAAATGAGTGAAATCATTTGGTATTTCTCTTTCTCCACTTGACTTATTTCACTGAGCATAATACTCTCCAGCTCCATCCATGTTGCTGCAAATGGTAGGATTTTCCCTCTTCTTATGGCTGAGTAGTATTCCATTGTGTATATGTACCACATCTTCTTTATCCAATCATCTACCAATGGACATTTAGGTTGCTTCCAATTCTTGGCTATTGTAAATAGTGCTCCTATAAACATAGGGGTGCATCTGTCTTTCTCAAACTTGATTGCTGTGTTCTTAGGGTAAATTCCTAGAAGTGGAATTCCTGGATCAAATGGTAGGTCTGTTTTGAGCATTTTGATGAACCTCCATACTGCTTTCCACAATGGTTGAACTAATTTACATTCCCACCAGCAGTGTAGGAGGGTTCCCCTTTCTCCACAGCCTCGCCAACATTTGTTGTTGTTTGTCTTTTGGATGGCAGCTATCCTTACTGGTGTGAGGTGATACCTCATTGTAGTTTTAATTTGCATTTCTCTGATAATTAGCGATGTGGAGCATCTTTTCATGTGTCTCTTTGCCATCTGTATTTCTTTTTTAGAGAACTGTCTGTTCAGTTCCTCTGCCCATTTTTTAATTGGGTTGTTTGTTTTTTGTTTGTTGAGGCGTGTGAGCTCTTTATATATTCTGGACATCAAGCCTTTATCAGATCTGTCATTTTCAAATATATTCTCCCATACTGTAGGGTTCCTTTTTGTTCTATTGATGCTGTCTTTCGCTGTACAGAAGCTTTTCAGCTTAATGTAGTCCCACTTGCTCATTTTTGCTGTTGTTTTCCTTGCCCAGGGAGATATGTTCAAGAAGAGGTCACTCATGTTTATGTCTAAAAGGTTTTTGCCTATGTTTTTTTCCAAGAGTTTAATGGTTTCATGACTTACATTCAGGTCTTTGATCCATTTTGAGTTTACCTTTGTATGTGGAGTTAGACAAATGACCGGTTTCATTCTCCGACATGTAGCTGTCCAGTTTTGCCAGCACCATCTGTTGAAGAGACTGTCATTTTGCCATTGTATGTCCATGGCTCCTTTACAAATATTAATTGACCACATATGTTTGGGTTAATTTCTGGAGTCTCTAATCTGTTCCACTGGTCTGTGGCTCTGTTCTTGTGCCAGTACCAATTTGTCTTGATTACTATGGCTTTGTAGTAGAGCTTGAAGTTGGGGAGTGAGATCCCCCCTACTTTATTCTTCTTTATCAAGATTGTTTTGGCTCTTCAGGGTCTTAGGTGTTTCCATATGAATTTTTGAATTATTTGTTCCAATTCATTGAAGAATGTTGCTGGTAATTTGATAGGGATTGCATCAAATCTGTATAATGCTTTAAGCAGGATGGCCATTTTGACGATATTAATTCTTCCTAGCCATGAGCAGGGGATGAGTTTCCATTTGTTAGTGTCCCCTTTAATTTCTCTTGAGTGATTTGTAGTTCTCAGAGTATAAGTCTTTCACTTGTTTGGTTTTTTATTCTTTTTGATGCGATGGTGAATGGAATTGTTTTCCTGATTTCTCTTTCTATTGGTTCATTGTTAGTGTATAGGAAAGCTACAGATTTCTGTGTGTTAATTTTGTATCCTGCAACTTTGCTGTATTCCGATATCAGTTCTAGTGGTTTTGGAGTGGAGTCTTTAGGGTTTTTTATGTACAGTATCATATCATCTGCAAATAGAGACAGTTTAACTTCTGCTTTACCAATCTGGATTCCTTGTATTTCTTTGCTTTGTCTGATTGCTGTGGCTAGGACCTCCAGTACTATGTTATATAACAGTGGGGAGAGTGGGCATCCCTGTCTGGTTCCCGATCTCAGAGGAAATGCTTTCAGCTTCTCGCTGTTCAGTATAATGCTGACTGTTGGTTTATCATATATGGCCTTTATTATGTTGAGGTACTTGCCCTCTATTCCCATTTTGCTGAGAGTTTTTATCATGAATGGATGTTGAATTTTGTCAAATGCTTTTTCAGCATCTGTGGAGATGATCATGTGGTTTTTGTCTTTCTTTTTGTTGATGTGGTGGATGATGTTGATGGATTTTTGAATTTTGTGCCATCCTTGCATCCCTGGGATGAATCCCACTTGGTCATGGTGTATGATCGTTTTGATATACTGTTGAATTCTGTTTGCTAATATTTTATTGAGTATTTTTGCATCTACATTCATCAGGGATATTGGTCTGTAATTTTCTTTTTTGGTGGGGTCTTTGCCTGGTTTTGGTATTAGGGTAATGTTGGCTTCATAGAATGAGTTTGGGAGTATTCCCTCCTCTTCTATTTTTTGGAACACTTTAAGGAGAATGGGTATTATGTCTTCTCTGTGTGTCTGATAAAATTCTGAGGTAAATCCGTCTGGCCCGGGGTTTTGTTCTTGGGTAGTTTTTTGATTACCGTTTCAATTTCTCTGCTCGTAATTGGTTTGTTTAACTTTTGTGTTTCTTCCTTGGTCAGTCTTGGGAGGTTGTATTTTTCTAGGAAGTTGTCCATTTCTTCTAGGTTTTCCAGCTTGTTGGCATATAGGTTTTCATAGTAGTCTTTAATAATTCTTTGTATTTCTGTGGTGTCTGTCGTAATTTTTCCATTCTCATTTCTGATTATGTTGATTTGTGTTGATTCTCTTTTTCTCTTAATAAGTTTGGCTAGAGGCTTATCTATTTTTTTTTATTTTCTCAAAGAACCAGCTCTTGGTTTCGTTGATTTTAGCTATTGTGTTATTCTTCTCAATTTTCTTTCTTTCTTCTCTGGTCTTTGTTATGTCCCTCCTTCTGCTAACTTTAGGCCTCATTTGTTCTTCTTTTTCCAGTTTCGATAGTTGTGATGTTAGACTATTCATTTGTGATTGTTCTTCCTTCTTCAGGTGTGCCTGGATTGCTATATACTTTCCGCTTAAGACTGCTTTCGCTGCATCCCATAGAAGTTGGGGCTTTGTGCTGTCGTTGTCATTTGTTTCTATATATTCCTTGATCTCTATTTTGATTTGTTCATTGATCCATTGATTATTTAGAAGCATGCTGTTAAACCTCCATGTGTTTGTGAGCATTTTTGGTTTTTTTGTAAAATTTTTTCTAGTTTTATACCTTTGTGGTCTGAAGAATTGGTTGGTAGAATTTCAATATTTTGGAATTTACTGAGGCTCTTTTTGTGAGCTAGTATGTGGTCTATTTTGGAGAATGTTCCATGTGCACTTGAGAAGAATGTATATCCTGTTGCTTTTGGATGTAGAGTTCTATAGATGTCTGTTAGGTCCATCTGTTCTAGTGTGTTGTTCAGTGCCTGTGTGTCCTTACTTATTTTCTGCCCAGTGAATCTATCCTTTGGGGTGAGTGGTGTGTTGAATTCTCCTAAGATGAATGCATTGCAGTCTATTTCCCCCTTTAGTTCTGTTAGTATTTGTTTCACAAATGCTGCTGCTCCTGTGTTGGGTGCATATATATTTAGAATGGTTATATCCTCTTGCTGGACTGAGCCCTTTGTCATTATGTAGTGTCCTTCTTTATCTCTTTGTTTTAAAGTCTATTTTCTCTGATATTAGTACTACAACTCCTGCTTTCTTCTCACTGTTTTTTGCCTGAAATATGTTTTTCCATCCCTTGACTTTTAGTGTGTGCCTGTCTTTGGGCTTGAGGTGAGTTTCTTGTAAGCAGCATATAGTTGGGTCTTGCTTTTTTATCCATTCTATTACTCTGTGTCTTTTGATTGCTGCATTAAGTCCATTTACATTTAGGGTGACTATTGAGAGATATGTACTTATTGCCATTGCAGGCTTTAGATTCATTGTTACCAAAGATTCAAGGTTAGCGTCTTTATTATCTTACTGCCTAACTTAGCTCACTTATTGAGCTGTTATACACACTATCTGGAGATTCTTTTCTTCTCTCCTTTCTCATTCCTCCTCCTCCATTCTTCATATGTTGTGTGTTTTGTTCTGTGCTCTTTTTAGGAGTGCTCCCATCTAGAGCAGTCCCTGTAAGATGCCCTGTAGAGGTGGTTTGTGGGAAGCAAATTCCCTCAGCTTTTGCATGTCTGGGAATTGTTTAATCCCACCATCATATTTAAATGATAGTCGTGCTGGATACAGTATCCTTGGTTCAAGGCCCTTCTGTTTCATTGTATTAAATATATCATGCCATTCTCTTCTGGCCTGTAGGGTTTCTGTCGAGAAGTCTGTTGTAAGCCTGATGGATTTTCCTTTATAGGTTACCTTTTTCTCTCTAGCTTCCTTTAAAACTCTTTCCTTGTCCTTTATCCTTGCCATTTTTATTATTATGTGTCTTGGTGTTGTCCTCCTTGGATCCTTTCTGTTGAGGGTTCTGTGTAATTCCATAGTCTGTTCGATTATTTCCTCCCCCAGTTTAGGGAAGTTTTCAGCAATTATTTCTTCAAAGAGACTTTCTATCCCTTTTCCTCTTTCTTCTTCTTCTGGTACCCCTATTATACGAATATTATTCCTTTTGGCTTGGTCACATAGTTCTCTTAGTGTTGTTTCATTCCTCTCTCTATGTCAGCTTCTATACGTTCCTGTTCTCTGGTTTCTATTCCTTCAATGGCCTCTTGCATCTTATCCATTCTGCTTATAAATCCTTCCAGGGTTTGTTTCACTTCTGTGATCTCCTTCCTGACATCTGTGATCTCCCTCCGGACTTCATCCCAGTGCTCTTGCATTTTTCTCTGCATCTCATCCCATTGCTCTTGCATTTTTCTCTGCATCTCTGCCAGCATGTTCATGATTTTTATTTTGAATTCTTTTTCAGGAAGACTGGTTAGGTCTGTCTCCTCAGGTGTTGTCTCTGTGATCTTTGCCTATAGTTTTGCCTTTTCATGGTGATAGAGATAGTTTGCAGAGCTGGTACGAGTGACAATTGGGAGAGCTTTTGTTCTTGTTGGTTTGTGGCCTTCCTCTCCTGGGAGAATAGCGACCTCTAGTGTCTTATGCTTGGCAGCTGTGCACAGACAGGGCTTCTGCTACCTGCCCAGTTGGTATGGAATTTATCTCTGCTGTTGCTGTGGGTGTGGCCTGGCTGGTGCTGCTCCTCCAAAATGGTGGAGCCCCGTTGGAGTGGTGAGCGGCCGGGAGGCTATTTATCTCCGTAAGGGGACTCTGTGCTCCCTGTTGCCCAGGGGGTTAGATTGCCCAGAGATCCCCAGATTCTCTGCCTCTTGGCTAAGTGTCCTGTCCTGCCCCTTTAAGACTTCCAAAAAGCACTCTCCAAACCAAAACAACAACAGCAACAATGAAAGAGAAGAAAAAAAAATAGGAAAAAATGCACGATTTTCTTTGTCCTCAGGTGCCGGTCTTAGGCACCCTCTCACCGGTCTTGCTGCCTTGTTTCCCTAGTATTGTGGTCCCTGTCCCTTTAAGGCTTCCAGAAAGCACTCACCATAAAAAAAGAAAAAGGAAGGATCGCGCAATTTTCTTTGTCCTCAGGCGCCGGTCTCAGGCACCCGCTCACCGGTCTTACTGCCCTGTTTCCTTAGTATTTGGGTCCCTGTCCCTTTAAGGCTTCCAAGAAGCACTCGCCAAAAAAGAAAAAAAAGCTGCTCCGGTTTCTTTCCTCCCGCCGGAATCCAGGGGGAGGGGCGCTCGGTTACCGCCAGATTGGGGCTTGTATCTTACCCCCTTCACGAGCCGCTGGGTTCTTGCAGGTGTGGCTGTGGTCTGGATGTTGTCCTGTGTCCTCTGGTCTCTATTTTAGGAAGAGTTGTCTTTGTTACATTTTCATAATTATATGTGGTTTTAGGAGGAGAGTTCTGCTGCTCTGCGCATGCCGCCATCCTGGCTCCGCCCCTCTCTGCATTTTAAAAAACATTTTAGCTGTAAGTTAAATTCCATGGAACTCTAGTAAGCTTGAGAACCTATCGATATGGAATGGAAAACATTGACTGTTCTCCTGGGTATAGCAAATTATTCAAAGGGCAAGACAGTACTCACACCAAAAAGAGAAACATTAAAATATACATTTAATCTTAGAACCAAGGTTCAGCATCTACGGAAATTTTATGTTGATGTTCTTATGTGTGTTACTCTTATGAGAAGGTCTATACAATTTAACAGATTTTCTAAGGCAGTGCTTCTCAAAACGTCCATGGACAGATGCATGCCATTGTCTGGAAGCTTGTCAGAAACTCAGTTTCTGATTCCCACTACATACATACTGAAACAATTTCTGGGTACAGGGAGAAGGAGTTTGTGTTTTAACAAGTTCTCCAGATGATTCTTAGGTATGTAAACACTGGAGATGCACTGGTGTAAAGGACCAGACCCATTTGAGTCTACACTGCTTTAAGTCAATATGACATTCTTTCAGCAAAGTGCTTAGTTTGGACTTCTCTTACTTTATTAGAAGGTGGGTACATTTCCAGCCCATACAACCAGTGGTACCTTGGCCTCCCACCCCTGAGCAGGCCTTAGAGCCTACAATGTAGACTGCTGTGGACTTTTGCTGCTGATGGCAGTGGTGCGTAATGGCAAAGAGAATATAGGCTTTCCAAAACAATTTTGAAAGTGACCTTAAACAAATATTCTAGACATGAAATATATGAAGTGAATGGTATATTCTAGACATGAAATATATGAAGTGAATGGTAGTAAAACTTTGGAGATTATTTTTGGAAGAAAAAAAATTACGCAGCTCAATTTTCAAATGTATTTTCAGCAGTGTATGCATTAGAAAATGCCTAGGGTTTCACCAGCCAAGTAAAAATAGTTATCCGTCAGAAATTATAGGTAAGGTGAGAACAGAGTTGAGATTAACCAGTGCGGAATTGGAACCTTCATGGAAGTTTTAGGGAGTGCAATTAGCACCTTCATTACAACAATCTTGTACTCTTCTCAAAGCCTGTGATACTGTGGACCCCAAACTCCAAGGACCCAATGTAAATGATGCTTGATGCTTGATTACAAACGTAATTTATAAGCTCATCTCAGGAAAAATACTCTACCTAATGTTTATCCCATTCTGTTAGGGTCTTACTGTCTGTCAGGCAGTGATGGTTTGGCCAGAAAGGACTGGTCATTTACTCTTGCTGATGTGTTGCCTTCTTGCTAACACATGTACTTCACTGATGTACACATGTACATGTGTACAGATAAAAAGCACCTGCTTTCAGAATATCTTACAAAAGTGATTTGATGATAAAGATGTGACACCCTGTGGGCAATGCTGTTTCATTTTCACTGGGCATGTTGGTATTCCCTCCTCTAAATCCAGCATAAAGGTGGCTGCTTGTCTGGCTACATGCAGTAGACTGGGAGATGCTTGCTTTGTGTACTTACAGCAGTACTTCACTTTGACTGCTTTAAGAAACACATTTCCTGAGTGCTTTTCTCTTTCACTCCTTATTCCCAAGATGAGTAATATATCAAATCTACAGAGTCCTTTAGCAACTATATGGAGAGCTTTAGACACTTCAAATCATCAGTGAACACAAAGTATGTCACTAAGCAACTTAAAATATTAAATGATAGCATTTCTACATTTGAATTAGCTCGAGTTTTCTCCAATGTTCTCTAAATGAATATGTTCTTCCTAATGGTGGGCTCCTCATTTCATGTACCATGAATTATTACTTTGCAGTTACTGGCGGGTCTTGAAGACAGACCCGTGTTCACTGCTGATCTAGAGTGCCAAAAACTCCTGATAGAAGCTATGAAGTATCATCTCTTACCTGAAAGAAGACACATGCTGCAAAGCCCTCGGACCAAGCCTAGAAAATCTACTGTGGGGGCGCTTTATGCTGTGGGAGGCATGGATGCTATGAGAGGTAGCAGGAACAAACTAGTTAATTGAAAATATCATACTAAAGAGAGGATATATTCTTAACACCCTCAGAATTATGAGGGTGGCATTAAAGCTGTATTTAAATATTGGCATCTAAATCTAATTTTAGGCTTCTTTATGTAATTTTGTGACTTTTCTTCTTATCTTATGGAATATAACCCTTTTATTAGTGTTGGCTAAACTCAGAACACATACTTTTGTGGCAGCCATTCTTAAATATTTGCATTTGCTCTGCAGTTTAATATATTTTCAAGGAAAACTTATTTAAGGTTTATCACAAATGGAAGGGACAAGGTCCTCCAAATTTGCTTTTTGTCAGAAATAGAAGAGTGACCTCTAACTCCTTGATGTCAGTTTCCCATTAGATACTCAAAGGCTAGTTACAAAGAATCTTGAAATAAGTAGTTAAAACCTGGAATAAAGTAATGATTTTACATAAGAATTTTATCAAAGGGAATAAGGAAACGTTTCTGAAGCCATCATCTTTACTTTGAACTGTTCTTAGAACCTATTTCTCTGTAGTTCTGCCCTTTTTACACATAAATCGGTAGAACCATATTTGCCAAAACAGTGGGATGAGGATTTTGTAATTAAGAGTTGACTGTTCAGGAAATAAAATCAAACTACTTAATACTCGCCAAGTATATATGTAGAAATTTCATTGGACACCTTGTAGAAAATGATGCAAACTTCGAAGTTTTGTGCGACTAGAAACTGATCCTTTCCTTTGATATGTGTAGTTGTACTTTCAATATGGAAATTGAAGGTGATACAGGAAGTAATGCCAATTAATCACAAATCTATAAAACAAGAGCTTGCAAATGTAGTTGTTTCCAAAGTAGTAGAGTAACCTCACAAAACTAGTATTCTTCAGAAAAGAACAAATACAGTGAAATCTTATGATTAATTTCAGGTCTGACAACTTGTTATTTTATTGCATTTTATTGAATAGAATGAATATTAACAGCATGTGGAAAGGTGTCTTGTTTGATATTTAAATTAAAGAGTTACTAAATGCAAAATGCAGTTACAGTCATTCTTAGTTTCTGATTTAAAAAAAAAAAGAGCCTAACTTGCAGCGTGAGAAGTGGAAAATGTTTATGTTTGTTTGGTTTTGCATTTGTTTTCTTTTTTTATTGTTACAGAACATGGTAATAAGTATTTACAACTCATCAGTTTCTGAAAATGTGTCAAATGTGACCCTATAGTCCCTTGACTCTATTACCGCAGTTTTATATGGAAGGAAGGAAGGCCATGATTCTGAAGCTTTTTGCGTACCTTCAGCATGGAGACATAAAAGGCCCTGTGGGAAGTTGCAGCCATCTAAAATAGTAGTAAAGCTACTTTTTTTGAGTATCTGATCCTTGATTGGTGTTTTGCAAACATAATTTCTAATCCTTACAATAAGGCTACAAGATAGATTTATTATCTAATTTTGCAGATGAAGAAACTATAAGGTTCTTCAGTTTAGATAGCCAACCCAAGGACAAATACCTAGAAAGACTAGAAATGGAATTCTCACTCAAATCTTATGTTCCTTTTTGCTATATTGCTACTATTTTAGAAGAGAGAGCAACAACAACAAAACGGATTCCCCTCTTTGAGGGTTTTAGAATCTGCTGAAGAACCGGCATGAGCACTTAGGAACAAAAAAGGAAAAACGAAAAAGACCTAAGTATATCAAAATCATTACCGAGGTAGCATTTATTTACAAAAATCAGTATTACATTTTAGAATGTACCAATTTTCACTCCTTCATAAAACTTTAAATAAGAATCTTTGCAGATATGCCTGTTCTTAGTGTGTTGTTTCAGGTACCTTTCTTTTTAAGATATTTTTTGAACTTACACGTTTTGATGTTTAGGAAAAAGGCAGTGCTTCCTCAGTCTTCAATTTCCTCTCTGACTCATGCAAGTAACTTGGAATTAGTTGCTAAATACAGATATCACACAAGTGGCTGGGGCTAACTAACACTCCTACCGTTTAAAATAATCATCAGAAAACTGTAAGCATAATCACGGAGTAAAAATTTGTAAATGGTCAAATGGTAAACTTTGGGCTTTTGTACATACAATGTAATCAGTAGCTTTTCATTTATTAAAAACAACTCTCAGAGATGGTATGGCAAGAGATAAATTATTCATTTTTAGATCATTTTAAACATAGAGGAAATCACTAAGCTGTCTTAGGTATGCTTTATATTTGAATAATAATACTTCCATTTTCCACCTTGGTTATTAGTTAGAAACATCCCTGTTGTACAAAATCAACTTTTAGTAAAATTTAGCAGGCATTGTGAACGACTGGCAAAAAGTACTGCCTACACAAAAGTGACAACTTATTATGAAGTAATGACAAATTTTATGGCAGTGGTGACAACATACTATGGTAGTAAACTTGGAATTTCGGTTATTGAATAGAAAACGAAATATTAACACATAAAGGAGGCAATAATTCAATGTCATATTTTAATAGTAATACTAATAATTAATTTTATACTTAATTATAATCCTTTGAGTCACCATCATGAAACATTCTTTGAATCAACATCAAAGACCCATTTAAAACGGATTTTCATTCCTGCACCTTATGTCATTTGCATTTTCAATTAGCATACACACACCCCAAGCTGAATTTAAAAGGGCCCAAATTAATATATTGAATGGTATAATTATATGTGTAATATATTGAATGAATAAGTAATTAAAACCATAGTGGATGTGTAAATGAGTCAGTGATAGATTCCAAGATAATTTTTTTGTGTTTGCCACCTGTGTTAGTACTACCAGTAGCACAGCATAGCCAAAAAAGCCATTAGGAGCATGTAAGCCATATATTTGTAAATAAACTATTTCATTCTGAAACGTATTTAGATGCAGGAGTGGTAAAATATTCCTCTTGTCTTGCCTGCCAAGTTGGAGAATCATCTGGTCTACTTACTTTACTTTGAGATGCAATTACTGATTTTATGCAATAAATTATCGGTAGATAAATAAAATGTGAATGGTGCTAATTCAACCCTTTTATCCATGTGTTTTTTAACTTTGTCCAATATCCCCTTTTACAGGTACCCATACAATTGAAATATATGACATCAAGACCAATAGCTGGCAACATTGTAGCACCATGAGAAACCTTAGGCTTCAGTTTGGGGGTGCAGTAATTGATAATAAGCTCTATGTCCTCGGAGGAGTAGATGATTTTCAAACTTTAAATACTGTGGAATGTTTTGATCCAGCTAGCAGAATCTGGACTGTGGTGCCTCCCATGTCAACACCGAGGCATGGCTTAGGTAAGAGCTTAGTGTACCATAGTTTCTAAAGAATGTGCAGTTGTTAATAGAGCTTTTTAAAAATTAGTTTGTCAAGAATGTAAAGTTAGTAGGAATTTTTAAAAATTAAATTCAGCTGCACATTATTGGGATTTAGCCAAACCCTTAGTCAAAATGTCTCCAACATGCTGGAAAGTTTAAGCAAATGGTAAAACCCTGTCAAACTCTTCTCATGTTTCAGATGTCAGACTTGTCAATTTTATCTCCCTTGTACTGGTATTTTAACAGGGCCTGCTTTAAGAGAGATAAAAACTTTTGGAAGGAATACATTGTTAAGGAATATAAAACTACACCTGGATTTTTTTTCTAAGCTCAGTTTAGAGGAAAGAGCACATGATGATGGAGAGACATTGTGCTTCTAGTTAGATGAATTGTGACCCTTCCCAGAACATCAAATTTGTATGTCAACAAAAGCCTCAGGATGCAGATCCAAGGCAGGGATATTGAGGAAATTGTAGAGCAGCTCGAGGTTATACTTAAGCAAGAAGTTGCCAAGAAATTGAAGAAAGCTGTAGTAAAAACCTCTGGAATAGTGAAGAACTTTGATTCTCCTGAGTATTTGACAGAGTACATCTTTCTGCATGCTAGACTCCTTTGTTTAAAAAGAAGAATAATTACCTTAGTAAGTCAATTAAGAACTGACCTATACACAGCTAAAAAGTGGCAGATCAAGGTCTGGTATTGTTAATCCCAAATTACCTAATACAGTGTCAATGCAAATGATAGACTATATAATTATGGAGCTCAGTGTGTCAGTGTGATTCCTTAACATAGCTTAGAAAACATAACTTGTGGAGAAATCAGAGCAAGTTTTAAAAATTTCATTGATATCACTGAAGAGGTAGGAGAGGTGATGAGGATATACCACTGAGACACTGAGATGGTGAAGAAGGTGGGGGAGAAAACCAATTATTTGAATTCCCAGAACAGATAAGCAGCAGTTAGAAAGTGGTTATTCATAGTATCTAAAGGAAGACACTTCTGACTAAACCTGAAAAAGCCCTGTCTATTTCATTATCCCATGGGAATCTCCTTTTTTTTTAATCCCTATAATAAAGAGCAGGGTTTAAAAAGACCTACTACAGACAGCCTACAATTCTAAAATTTATCCAAGATTCAGTATCACATTTCATCTACCCCTTACATTCAAAATCTAGCCTTGAAATTATTCCAGAAAAAATCAGCTTCCCTGTTCACTGATATCCCTATTAAAGTGTCTCTCACTACCTCCTTTGACTTCAGTGTTACAACAGTGATAGCCTTTCACAGTACAGTAACTATGGCCTGAAAGTTTCCTAGGATTAATAGACTATATTTACTTTCATATCAAGATCAGTAAATTATTCATGTGTACACAAAACCATTTAAGAAACAAACAAAAAAATTGTTAGCCCGTCAGTTGCTTGCAGAATGAAACAATATCCCTTATCTGTGGTGTACCTCGGTGAGCCCTCATGTTATTTTTATCCTTTAAGGTGTTGCCACACTTGAAGGACCAATGTATGCTGTTGGTGGTCATGACGGGTCGAGTATTCTAAATAGTGTAGAAAGATGGGACCCGGAGGGACGTCAGTGGACTTACGTGGCCAGTATGTCAACTCGTAGAGGCAGAGTTGGCGTTGTTGCATTAAATGGCAAGTGAGTAAACCCAAACCTGCATGCGCTGTGTTCCCAGGTCATGTGATACAGCACTTTCTTGATGTGCTCCATCAGTGAGTAAGCATTCCTAGTGACCAATACATTCTATTTATGAGTCATAAAAGGCCTTTGTTGGAACGCTCCCTTCACTATGACAGAAAAGACTTTTCTAAAATGAACACTTAAATTAAATATTCTGTAGTCCCTTGTCGCTCAAGTGTGGTCATGGGACCAGCAGCATTAGCATTACCTGAGATATACTTAGATATGCTGGTTTGATATCTTATTCTGGGTGATGGTTACATGAGTGTATACATATGTCATGTCAAAATTCACCAAGCTATACACTAAGATTTGTGCATTTCACTGTATGTCCCTCAATAAAAACTCATGACAAAAAAGAAATGCTGAATCCTAGCCCCACCCTAAGTAAACCTCCTGAATCAGAATCAGTATTTTGCCAATATCCTCAAGTGACTTGTGTGTGAAGCAAACTTGAAAAGCACTTTTGTAGGTAAACCAGTTTCAATTTTGCCCTCAAGAAGCTACCACTTTTGACATTATGACTGATTTTTTAGTATCAAAAATTTGGTCTCTGTAATAGGGAAGTCTTTTTGTTCTTTACTACTCACTCTCTCCTGAGAGTACAGGATTCCCAACTCTAGAATTACATCTGGTACCGTCATTCTGAATCTTTCCCTCTGGTGATCACTTGCCTATCAGAGAAAGCTAATATATTAAAGTCCTACAGTATTACAGGTTGCAAAGAGCCTGAATGGTTACTTCTTCCAAGTAATTATGTACTTTCAGACAAGGAACCTTTGGAGACAATGACTAGCATATAGGAATCACTTGAATGATAAGAATTTCAGACACCAGGATATATCAGTGGCAGGAGATAGTCTTCTGTGTCCATATTTACCATGTATGAAGCCAATACTTTGTCATGTAACTGATCTCAGTAGAAATTTCAACACAGATGTTTTTTAGCACCTGTGTATGAAGTAGGAAATGTCTATAGTTAAGAGAAAACCTGGGCTTACCATGTCTTAGAGCTTAAAAGACTCCTAACTGTCATTATCTCTGGTCTGACCTGAGTGATATCAGGGGACTCAGTGGCCCTCTCCTAACACTTGCAAAATAGGCTGAAAGAATTAAATTTGACTAATTTAAGTTGTTTTGCTGACTCACAAAACAAATGGGCAAATAACTGAGCATGAAGTATAGTTACAGACATATGGTTTAGTAAATGTTTATCTTCTTTATTGATGTAGGATTCAATTTAACTTAGATTTAAAATGCTGCTCATCAAAATAATTGGCATTGTAAAGTTTATCAGAGAACTGCCATTGACAATGTATCTCCCTAGGAATAATTCCAGTTTCTTGGTTCTATCCTATTCCCTTAGTTGTTTAAGTTACTGTTTTGTTAGTGACATGTTTTTATATTAAATAAAGCAGTTCATAAAGACAATAGGGACATTAAATATTGTGGCGTGAGAGGTGGGACAGAGGCTTCCTCCTAAAACTGCATATAAAAGGAAAATATAATTAAGACAACTAATCCTGAAAGAGCATCAGGAAAGAAGGCTGCACTAGACCACAAACACCTGGATAAAAGAACAGACTTCATGGAACAGGGTAAAGAACCAAATCCATGACCTGGCGGGACCCAAGCCCTTCCCCAACTCCAGCTCACCGGCACGAGGAAGAGAAACAGAGCAGGGAGGAAGTGGAGGCATGGGACTGCTGAACACCTAGCTCTGAGTTTTTTTCTGGGAGCACAAACCTACACTGCATGGTTCTCTGTTGATTAGGGTGATTGGAAAGCTAAGACAGGCAGAATACCTGGAGAGACTGAGATTCCAGATGCTTGTGATAAACGGATATATATATAGCTGCTCAGGGACAAAAACAAGGAGAGACATCCTAATGGTGAGAGGGCTGCTAGAGGGGCAACAATTGCACAGAGATTACTGCCCAGGAGAAAGGACAGGTAGACAGAATTGGCCAGGTGCAGTCTACCTAGCACAGAGGGAACTTCCACAACCTTCAGGAGTTCCTGCCCCCCTGGCTGGATATGCAGCTCCAAGGCCCCCTCCATGATACATACCTGCTGCACCTTCCTCTGGGCAGCTCACACCTCACTCGCAAACCAGGAAACCTTGTCCTGGCATCAGGCCAGCCAGTGGGAAGCCCCGCCTACAACAGCTACAAATGCAATGCATAGAGGCTTATACCTGTGTGCTCCACCCACTGGATCTAGCAGTGGAGACAGGGATAGTAAGTAGCCGGGAAGCAGGAAGCCACTCTTTCCACCCACCAGGCATCAACACCACTCCCCTGTGACACCCAACATTACTTCAGGGACTGAGCAGCTCCAGAGTGAAGAGCTTCTGGAAACTAGAGGGCGCAACATACAAATATGAAACATCAAAGTAACCTGGTTCAAAGCAAAATCCAACATACACCAGAGAAACATTCATATGAAACTGATCTCATTAATATTCCTGAAAGAGATTTCAAAATAAAAATTATAAACATGCTCATGGAAGTACAGAAAAATATTCAAGAACTCAGGAATGAACTCCAGTCAGAGATCCAATCTTTACCAAACACAGTATCAGAAATGAAACATACAATGGAAGGTTTTAAAAGCAATTAGATACAGTGGAGTAGTTGATAAATGAAATAGAAATTAGAGAACATGAATACAAAGAAGCTGAGGCACAGAATGAAAAAAGGATCTCTAAGAATGAAAGAATATTGAGACAACTGTGTGACCAATCCAAGTGGAACAGTATTCATGTTATAGTGGTACCAGAAGAAGAAGAAGAAGAAGAAGAAGAGAGAGAAAGGGATAGAGCGTGTCTTTTAGGAGGTAATTGCTGAGAACTTGCCCAGTGTGGGGAAGGAAATACTCTCAAGCCATGGAGGTGCACAGATCTCCCAACACAAGGGATCCAAAGAAGACAACACTGAGAAATATAATAATAAAAATTGCAAAGATCAAGGATAAGGACAGACTATTAAAAGCAGCCACAGAGAGAAATACTATAAGATCATATACAAAGGAAAGCCTATCAGGCTATCATCAGACTTCTCAGCAGAAAACATAAGGTTCAGAAGGGAGTGGCATGATATATTTAATGAAATGAAGGAGAAGGACCTCATGCCAAGAATACTTTATCTGGCAAGATTACCATTTAAATTTGAATGAGGGATTAAACAATATCCAGATAAGCAAAAGCTGAGAGAATTTACCTCCCACAAAACACATCTACAGTGTATTTTGGAGGGACTTCTATAGATGGAAGTGTTCCTAAGGTTTAATAGCTGTCACCAGACGTAATAAAATCACAGTAAAGAAAGAAGAACCATTAATTACTAAGCAAATGCAAAATTAAATCAACTATCCCCAAAGTCAATCAAGGGATAGACAAAGGGTGCAGAATATGATACCTAATATATGAAGAATGTAGGAGGAATATAAAGAAGGAAAAAAAGGAACCTTTAGGTTTTGTTTGTAATAGCATACTAATTGACTTATGTTAGACTCTTAGATAGTGAGGAAGTTAACCTTGAACCTTCAGTAACCACGAATCTAAAGTCTGCAATGGCAATAATTACATACCTATCAATAATCACCCTAAATGTCAAAGGTCTGAATGCACCAACCAACCAAAAGACAAAGAGTCACTGAATGGATAAAAATACAAGATCCAGCTATATGCTGCCTACAAGAGACTCACTTTAAACCCAAAGACATACAAAGACTAAAAGTGAAGAGCTGGAAAAAGATATTTTGTGCAACTAATAGGGAGGAAAAGGCATGAGTTGCTGTACTTGTATCAGACAAAATAGACTTCAAAACAAAGAAAGTGACAAGAGACAAAGACTGACATTGCATAACGATAAAGGGGGCAATCCAACAAGAAGATATAACCATTATAAATATCTATAAAACTAACACAGGAGCACCTACATATGTGAAACAAATACTAACAGAATTGAAATTGGAAACAGAATGCAATGCATTCATTCTAGGAGACTTCAACACTCCACTCACTCCAAAGGACAGATCAACCAGACAGAAAATAAGTAAGGACACAGAGGCACTGAACAATCCATTAGAACAGATGGACCTAACAGACATCTACAGAACTCTACACCCAAAAGCAGCAGAATACACATTCTCATGTCCACAGGGAACATTTTCAACAATAGAGCATATATTAGGCCACATAAAGAGGCTCAGTAAATTGAAAAAGATTGAAATTGTACCACCCAGTTTCTCAGACCACAAAGATATGAAACTAGAAATAAATTATGCAAAGAAAACAAAATATCCCACAAACACATGGACGCTTCACAGCATGCTCCTAAATAACCAATGGATCAATGACCAAATAAAAACAGAGATCAAGCAATATATGGAGACAAATGACAATGATAATTCAACACCGCACTATCTGTTGGACTCAGCAAAGGCCATGCTAAGATGGAGGTATATTACAGTTCATACCTCCTTCTGAAAAGAAGAACAATCCTATATGAACACGCTAAACACACAAATAACGAAAGTAGAAGAAGAACAAATGAGACCAAAGTCAGTACAAGGAGGAACATAATAAAGATCAGAGCAGGAATAAATAACATTGAGAAGAATAAAACAATAGAAACAATCAATGAAGGGAAGAGCTGGTTCTTGAAGGAAATAAACAAAATAGATAAGTCCTGATAAGTCCCTAACCAGACTTATCAAGAAAAAATAGAGAGTCTACACACATAAACAGAAATGAGAAAGGAAAAATCACTATGGACATCACAGAAATACAAAGAATCATTAGAAAATACTATGAAAAATTGTATGCAAATAAACTGGATATCCTAGAAGAAATGGCCAAATTTCTAGAAAAACACAAACTTCCAAGGCTGACCCAGAAAGAAACAGAAAATATGAACAGACCGGCAATGAAATTGAATTGGCAATCAGAAAATTACCTAAGAACAAATCCCCTAGACAAGATGGCTTCACAGCTGAATTTTATCAAACATTTAGTGAAGACCTAATATACATCCTCTTTAATGTTTTCCATAAAGTAGAACAAGATGGAATACTTTCAAACTTACTCTAGGAGGCCAGCATCACTGTAATACCAAAACTAGGCAAAGACACCACATAAAAAGAAAATGACAGACCAATATCCCTGATGAACATAGATGCAAAAATACTCAACAAAATATTAGCAAACCAAATTCAAAAATACATGAAAAAGATCATCTACCATTACCAACTAGAATTTATTCCAGGGATGCAAGGATGGTACAATATAAGAAAATCCATCAACATCATCTACCACATCAACAAAAAGGAGGACAAAAACCACATGAACATCTCCATAGATGCCAAAGAAGCATTTGACAAAATTCAATATTGCTTAATGATAAAAACTCTCAACAAAATGTGTATGGAGGTCAAGTACCTCAACATAATAAAGGCCATATATGACAAACCCACAGCCAACATCATACTTAACAATGAGAATCTGAATGCCTTTCCTTTAAGATTGGGAACAAGATAAGAATGCCCACTCTGTCCACTTTTATTCAACATAATTCTGGAGGTCTTTGCAACAGGAATTAGACAACACAAGGAAATAAGGACATCCAGATTGGAAAGGAAGATGTTAAATTGTCATTGTTTGCAGATGACATGATATTGCACATAGAAAACCCTAAAGAATCCACTCCAAAACTATCACATCTGATATTTGAATTCAGCAAAGCTGCAGCATACAAAATTAATACACAGAAATCTGTGGCATTCCTATACACTAACAGTGAACTAGCAGAGAGAGAAATCAGGAAAACAGTTCTATTCACAATTGCATCAAAAAGATTAAAATACCTAGGAATAAACCTAACCAAGGAAGTGAAGGACCTATACCCTGAACACTACAAGACACTCATAGAGAAATTAAACAAGATACCAATGAATGGAAACACTTCCCATGTTTGTGGATAGGAAGAATTAATATTGTTAAAATGGCCATCCTGCCTAAAGCCACCTACAGATTCAATGCAATTCCTGTCAAAATACCAAAAGCATTCTTCAAGAAACTAGAGCAGATCATTCTAAAATTCATATGGAACCAGTAAAGACTCCAAATAGCCAAAGCAACCCTGAGAAGGAAGAATAAATTGGTGGAGATTACATTTCCCAACTTCAAACTCTCCTACAAAGCCAAAGTAATCAAGACAATTTGGTACTGGCACAAGAACAGAACAATAGACCAATGGAACAGACTAGAGAGCCCAGATATAAACCCAAGCATATGTGATCAATTAATGTATCATAAAGGAGCTATAGACATACAATGGGGAAATGACAGCCTCTTCAACAACTATTGTTAGTAAAACTGGACAGCTACATGTACAAGAGTGAACCTGGATTATTGTTTAACCCCATACACAAAAGAAAACTCGTAATCAATCAAACATCTGAATGTAAGTCATGAAACCATAAAACTCTTAGAAGGCAACATAGGCAAAAATCTCCTGAGTGTAAACATGAGCAACTTCTTCCTGAACGCATCTCCTCGAGCAAGGGAAACAGAAGCAAAAATGAACACGTGGGACTACATCAAACTGAAAGGCTTCTGTACGGCAAAGGACACCATCAACAGAACAAAAATGCATCCTCCAGTATGGGAGAATATATTTGTAAATGACATATCCAACAAGGGGTTAACATCCAAAATATATAAAGAACTCACATGCCTCAACAACCAAAAACCAAATAACCCATTACAAAATGGGCAGAGGATATGAGGAGACAATTCTCCAAAGAAGAAATTCAGATGGCCAACAGACACATGAAAAGATGCCCCACATCATTAATCATCAGGGAAATACAAATTAAAACCACAGTGAGATATCTCCTCATACAAGTTAGGATGGCCTGTATTGAAAAAATGAAGAACAACAAATGCTGGCAAAGATGCTGAGAAAGGGGAACCCTCCTACACTGCTGGTGGGAATGTAAGCTAGTTCAACCATTGTGGAAAGCAATATATAGCCTCAAAAAAAACTAAAAATAGAAACACCATTTGACCCGGGAATCCCAGTCCATAGAGTTTACCCAAAGAATACAAGTTCTCAGATTCAAAAAGACATATGCACCCCTATGTGTATTGCAGCACTATTTGCAATAGCCAAGATATGAAAGCAACCTAAGTGTCCATCAGTAGATGAATGGATAAAGATGTGGTACATACATACAATGGAATACTATCCAGTCATAAGAAAGAAACAAATCCTACCATTTGCAACAACATGTAAGGAGCTGGAGGATATTATGCTCGGTGAAATAAGGCAGGCGGAGAAAGACAAGTACCAAATGATTTCCCACATTTGTGGAGTATAACAACGAAGTAAAACTGAATGAAGCAGCAGCAGACTCACAGACTCCAGGAAGGGACTAGGGGTTACCAAAGGGGAGGGGTGTGGTAGGGCACGTGGGGAGGGAGGGAAAAGGGGACTGCGGTGTATTACGTTTAGTATATATGATGTGGGGGGGGGGTTCATGGAGAAGACAGTATAGCACAGAGAAGGCAAATAGTGACTCTGTGGCATCTTACTACACTGATGGACAGTGACTGCAATGGTGTATGGGTGGACACGATAATATGGGTGAATGTAGTAACCACATTGTTTTCCTAGTGAAACATTCGTAAGACTGTATATCAATAATACCTTAATAACAAAACATCTTAAAAATGACGAAAGGAATTCCAGTGCCAGGCAGCTGAATCTAGCTAAAATTATAAGGTTGCTAGAGTTGGTCTTTGGCAGCACCTAACTTTTTAAAAATTCCCAGCTTTATTAAGCCATAATTGACAAACACTGACAGTGCTTTTGATATCTCCCTTCTTTCTCTGTATTTCATTTCCCATGGAATACTTTAATCTACCAAGTCAAAGTAACTTTCACAAAAATGATAAAGGAGAGAGGTTTGGATTAAGGTGGACCTTACCAAGTGCCTTCAAATAAGTATCCATTCAAAGAGTCAGACCGTCAGCTACAAAATGCTACCAGAGAAGAATATATATTCAGAAACTTTAAATGCGTTGTGCAAAGTTCTTTCACTTTCATTCTATGCACAAATTGGTAATACAATCTCTTCCTCTCTGTATGTGTATACACATACACACACTTGTGTCTTTTTTCTAGGATATATGCTATTGGTGGATTTGATGGACGTTCCTGCCTCAAATCAATGGAATGCTTTGATCCACACACTAACAAATGGAGTCCGTGTGCTTCTATGTCTAATAAATGTGGACATGTGGGAGCTGCAACATACAGTGGATTGTTATATGTTGTTGGGGGTCATGATTCCTCTGCTTCTAACCAATGCACCGGCTTTTCTAACCGTGTGGAACGGTAAAATCTTTTTATTTACTTATGCACATACTTATTTGTCGTTTTTCTTTTCTTCAGAAATGATAAAGATTTTCAGGCTACCAGAAAGATTTTTAGGCTTCCAAATAAGTGATAATCCTTTCAGGGGATTAATCCTTTGTAAAATTGCACGCTTTCTCTTAGACTCAAAATATTTTGGAGAAATCCTCCTTAAGCGTTTCAGTTCCATCATTAAGAAATTTATTAAAAGAATATGCTGCTTTGTTTGATAGTCAACTTTTAAAATAATAAGAGAGAAGGGATGTAGTGATAAAGAAATTTTTTGCCCAGCTGTATCACACTACCCATTCACCAGGTCAATTAAAAATAACTTTACTGCTTCAAAAATCAAATCAACCTTCAAAAGATGAAGACTTACCACCACAAAATATACAGAAAGAATTCCCAGAGAGAGGTATTATGTTCTGAAAAATGACTCTATTGTGTTAAGTATTTCATTTTCCAATGGTAACTTTTTTGAATGGGAAACACTTATTTGTGTGACATGTTTAAAATAAGTCAATCCTATGACATTGTAGTTACACCATTCATACTCCATTTCAAGATAGAAAAAATATGCAAATATAATACTTAAATAATATTAACTAAGACCAAATGAGAAATTTACAGTCAGTAAGGTTATCAAAATTCAGAAGACAGACTTCAGTGCGGGATGGTGTCCTCAAGGGAAATTCATGCAAGAGGTAAAATTTGTAATTTGTATGTATACAAACAAATGGAGGGAATTTCAGGGAGAGGAAAAAGCACAATCAAAACTGGGGAAATAAAGGGGAAAGCTTTGTAGGTAAGATCAGAGATTTTAGGTTGAAATGTCATTTGGAACTTCAAGTAGGACAAACCTAGAGAGACCCACACAGAGACAGTGTAAGCAAACTGTGAAACATCGAAAACAAAGAGACAGTCTTGAAAACAGCACGAGAAAAACAATTTGTGACTTAGAAGAAGGGGTTGGTGCAGTATGAAGAAAACCAACTGATAGAGCCTGGAGAAAACCCAGTTCTTACGAACACTAAGAGATTATTCTTTTCAAATAATGAATTGCACCAGTCAAGGAAAGTCTAAGTTCCAATCCCAGGACTACTATTTACAAGTTATGGGAACTTGATGCTGTTACTTTATATCTCTAAACATCAGTTTCTTCATGTGAAAAATGGGAATAATTGTAGTATCAACCTCCTTGAGGACAAGATAATCAATGTTAGGGTACAAGACAATCAATGTTAGTGTACTTAGTACATTTCCTGGCACCCATTAAGTACTCAATAGAAGTTACTTCATGATAGATACTGTTTTTGTTTGCATTATTTTTGTGAACAATAGTATTGTTACTACTATCATCCCATTATTAGCATTTTCCTTCAAGAAACCTTGAGAAAATGGCTAGTGCTAAAGTATAATTTTCAGAAAGTTGTGACTTTCATACAAATATAAAATTTACATGTGTCAAGGGTTTTATGTGATTCATTAATGAAGCAAGCCCGTAAGATGCTATAACCAGTTCAGAGTCTTTGAAGAAAAGGTATATAGATAATTTAAGGATGCTGAAACAAATTGTTAATAGAGGCGAACATAGTTAATATCCTATAGGAAATAAAATGTAATCTTTGAGCATCACCATGTTTACATGGTGGACATCAGTTCTGTGTCAGGCAAAATTCATTTGTATTGTTATGGACAAGAATCACAAGAAAACTCAATTTTCTGCAAGTTAAACTCCACATCTACAGAGTTGTAAAATAGCTTTGTCAATAGAAAGTCAATCAAAGGTGCATATTCTGTGGAATCAAATCCTCCACACTCCCCATTGCAATCACTGTTAGACAATTTTTCTAAGACTATTTTTTACTAAAAAATTGTTGGTCTACAGAGTACCTCGGGAGTCTCATCCAGTTATTTAAGATAATCATATAAATTACAGGTATCTAAATCTATCACATAAACTTATGTTGGTTGGCTCAGGGATTACTATTTCCATAAGGTTGATGAGAAAATTGAGGCAAAGAAGTCAAGCAAATCATCCCTAGTTATTCTTCTAAGTGGAAGAAAAAGTCCAGGATTGATTCCCTTTGCTACAGCCTCCATTTTATTTCCACTAGAATACAGATACGTTTACCCAAACTAAGGAGAGACAGAAAGGCAAAAAAGAAACAAAAAGAGAGAGGCGTAATGTTATTTTAATTTGAAAGTCATATAGTGGCTAATTATTTTTAAATAACTGCTTCTGTGTGTTGTTACAGATGGTAACCATATTGCCAGTTTTTTCCCCAAAAGATTCAACATTCCCCAAAACACTTTTGTTAACCAAACAGTGTCCAGATAATAATAACAGCCAGATTTTTTTTAGCATTATTATGCACATGTATAAAAGTCTTGGGTTTGGGTGCAAGTCTTTAAGGAAATCCTGTGGGCTCTGGTTCACCACTCATACATGTGTGTACTCTGTTAGCTGAGTGAAACATCAATTAATAGCAATTGTGTTGAAGATTCAGCTTAGCTAAAGCATACAGCTATGAAATTTTCTGTTTCTGTGTTTTATTGTAATATCAGAACTCAAGGTGCTTTGTGACACTAAGAAGTATGTACTGGATATTTAGGTCATGTTAATTATTGCTGATTTTCGGATATTATTAAAAATATTCCTGAATGTGTGCGACCAAGTTCAAATGGAAAGCTAGGATCAGATCATCTATAATATGATTAAAGTGATAAAAACAGAAATAAGAGAGGTATTACAATTATAACGAAATTAGTAGAAGGTAATACATGAAAATCTCTTTCATAAAATAAATCTTTTTCATTGGGTTTTTCAAATAGGCCAACATAAAATCAGAGAGCATTTCCATGTATCATGTGAGTTTTCTTTTAGTCAATCCTTTTAGATTTTAGTATTGCATATTTTGTGAATAGGCTTCAAATTTTAGGAAATAATGCCTGGAGAAGCTTTTAATTAGTATTACTAACCGAACTGCCTTTTATTTGCTTACAGAAGAGGCTTGGGGATAAGGAGTAACTTCAGATAAAAATAAATGGAAAATAATCCTAAGCTCCTGTAAAGATAAATGGGAAAAGACAGGATAAGACTATAATCATTCTAACTACAAATAGTAGGATAACCAGGATATTACATTATATATAGCAAAAAGGCAGTGATATTCAGATTTACTTAAATGTTAGCTCTTGTATAAACAGGATCGTGTACAACTTTGGTAAATTACGAATAAGGTAATAGAAAAACAAAAGCTCTCCAATCAGTACACTGAGTGAGAGAAGGGGCATGTTTCATAGAATGTTCAGATGCTAATATGTGAGATTTGCTCATAGAGAATCTGAGTAGAGATCAAAGAAATCCATAGTATTTTGCAAAGGAAATACGTTTTTGATATGCTTCACGTGAACTCTGGTGGCAGAAGAGAATTTCATCATGTACTGATCCTTAACATTTAGTAGACTACATTTGATAATTATAAGGTATTTTTAACTCCTTAGATAAATACACATTTTATTAATGTCTATATTTTTAATTTTAACACTATTGGACTTTTCTCTGTTGTCTTCCTAAACATCTTAAGGTACAATCCAAAAACTGATTCGTGGTCAGCTGTGGCGCCTCTGAGGGTTCCTCGATATGCTATTGCTATATGCCCCCTTGGAGACAGGCTCTATGTGGTTGGAGGATATGATGGACAAACTTATTTGAATACTGTTGAGTCATATGATGCCCAGAAAGATGAATGGAGAGAGGTACTCACTGAAAGTAATAAGATTGGAATGATTGGAATTAATTGGATTACCTACTTCTCTAGGGGCTATCCAGATTCTCTTAGATTTTGTAGTGCATGCTTTATGTGTGCCACAGAAAATTACTAGCTGATCTAGTCGATCATTAGCAGGATCCAATAGCGCTTACATGGAAGAGGGCAGAACATTCCTTTGACTTCATGGACTCATTGTCTTCACAGGAAAGTCAATATATTCAATAATTTAAGAGCTTTACTGTCTGGCTGAATTTCTATGTAGTTACTATGATTTGTGAGTCAAAGAGCAATGTCCTCATCCACAAATGTCTGCTCCTCTTTTTGGCTGTTGCCCTAAAGAAAAACAACAAAATGAAGGATGAGTATTATTAGCTGTAATTTCTCAAAGGAGAAAACTATCGGAGAGGTGAAACTTCTTCAATAGCACCTGCTCCTCAAACTCAGGTCTGCATCATTCCAAAGATATGTACATTCTTTCCACCACACTGGACTGTGATCTGGCCTGTATTTCCCCTTACTTTTATGCAAGATGAAGGTTGGAAAAGAATAGCTAAGGACTTTTTCAACTCCAGCATGCTATATTATGTTAAAGACAGACTTCATTCATTCTAACTGCATTTCTTTCCTTGTTTTTATTTTCTGTGTTAGGAATCTCCTGTCAACATTGGAAGAGTGGGTGCATGTGTGGTGGTGATGAAGGTACCATAACACCATCTATATCAAGGGGAAAGTGGATACTTTCAAAAATGAAATAGGAAGAAGAGAAGAATGTTCTTTCCTTCATATAGTAAACAAAGATGAAAATTCTTGTGTTATTTTAATATGAAGTTATAATTGCTCTTGTTTGTGAAGCCAGAACAAGTTTTCAAGAATAAATTACATATAGCTGTTAAGTGTGTTAGGTGTATGTGTTGTCTGTCACACCTCATACTATAAATGGAAATCCATCCCGCAGGTAGATTGTGTCCAGAGTTATGCCAGTTAGGCAAGCAGAGATTGAATACCATCTTCTTAATGGTCCAGTTGGGCTTGCTTCATTTTGATCAGGTATTGACTAGTAGGAGAGAGATGTTGCCCAGGGTTTCTGCTACACAGCTGTACTTTATTTAAAATCATGCTTGGGCCACTACGGCTTAGCTGGGTTTCCAGAATCTGAGCAGATCTGAGCGGTCAGCATGGACAGCTTCAGAGACTCAAGGCACTAAAACATACATGTGCTTGCCTCAGTCAAGCCTTGTCGGGAAAAGGAGTTACAGAGGCATGCCCCTTGCTACCTTGGCATAGTGCAGATGAGCTATCAGGCAGGTTTTAACTAACAAGGATAAGAGAGTTATTAATTTCTTCTTTCAACAAGTGGCACATTTAGACACTATGCTCTGATTGGAAAGAAAATGTTAGTTCTTGATTTTTCTGTAATCACTATGACCTTGCTTAGGATCCCCCCACTCTGCAGCCCTCAGTTTGTATCATGACTCTCCAGACAACACCATCAGCTACTTTCCCTGTATTTCCACAGGGCATGCAGAGACTTGTAAATACCTTCTGCACAACACCGAGCTGAAGAAGACTGTGGGGCACTAAACTTGGGTCGTCTCTCTGCCTGACTATGCCACCCATCAACTTGAGCCGGCTGTGGTTGCTGACAGACCTGTTTTGATGTGTAGGGAACACTGAATGAAAGTCTCCTCCAGGAGACACAAATGGGATTCAGAATAAATACTTCTCTGAGTTCAGATTTTCCCTTCAGCTCTCTAACAAGGCTCATACCCTGCGATGTTAGCTGAGGAAAAGAGAAAAGATCATAAAACATGTTTCCTCAGCTGTCATCATTGTTTGCTCCTTCTCCTATCACAGTCATCTGAGACGGAGGCACAGGCATTCCAGTCACCTTTGCTGTTTGTAATGGAATTCCTTTAAATCATATTCCCCTTCCCGGGGACACTAAGCCCCAGCCTGAATGATGGAAGGGGTATCTCCTCTCTAGTCTGTGCAAGATACCACATGAAATTCCTATTTCACCAACCTGGCTCTCCATATGTCAAAGAAAACTTGTAAAGTTTTTTTTATGGTTCTTTTTTCTTGACAGTATTTTCTCTTCAAGATTATTGCCTGCTATAGACTAGGAAGAAATCTTATTTCACATGCTGAAAATTTAATACTGACATCCTCTTCTTTTTTGTATACCTGTTATAATCCTAATCCCCTCGCTTACACACACACACACACAGCACACACAATGAGGAAAATAGGCACATCTAGAAAATTAGACTCTCCTACATGAATAAATGTTAAAAGGTTAAAAGGTAAATGCACATCAATAGTCTTCAAAAGTGTAGTATACCTGTATCATAAACACTTACGAAGGATCTACTATGTCTTAGGCCCTAATGATAAACACAAAAACGAGGGCTAAATTTATTAAATCTACCAAATCCAGGTCTATTCATTTATACTATATTCTAAGCGGTGGAGAATCAATTTGATGTCCTCTCCTCTACAAAGGCCACCTGAATTTTCCAAGTTCACATTCCATCTAAGGTCATGCGGACCCTCATACAAAAAGCCCAGATCCATACGCTAAATTTGGTATCTGAGTGGTTAAATAATCCTGTATGGATATAACTAATTAGACCTTACCTGAATCGGTACACACAGAGGTACCGGCAATCAGAGCACAAGCAGTCTTATTTAAAAATAGGCCTGAAAATACAAAATCAGGAGATCTTTAAGGAAAGAGATGGCAGCAAAATGGCAGCATAGGAGTTTCTATCACCCCAACCTCCATCAAATTGAACAACTATCCATGCATGAAAACACCCTCCTAAAAGCAGACTGCAAGTGAGGAATGACAGCACGTGGGTGAAGCACAGAAGTAAGAAGGACACATTGGGGAGGGAGAAAAGATGGGTTCACACTTACAGTCCCACCAAGCCCAGGCAGCCCAGTGTGGGGAGACACCTTCCTGCTGAGGCAGGGAGAGTATAGTGAGCACCCAGTGATACCACGGGCCCTACAGAGGACCCAGCCCAGCACCAGGCTGACTCCTGTGGCTCTAGATGGCTCCCTATGGGATCCTGGGAACCCAGGCCTCTCACCCAGCACTTGGGGGCTCCAGAAACCACAAGCAGCTCAGCAGCCCCAAATGGCATCCTTGGCACCAGGTGCCCAGCAAGCTACTATAAGCCTAGACCCTGGCTCACTCTAGTGCCTGCCTACTCAGTGGCCTTGGGCAGCTCACATAGCTCCGAGCAGCTTCCAAGGAAGCACTTCTGGTGGCTGATCACATACCAATGTCCTGTTAACTTCCTCCCTTGCCAATCCCAGCAGCCTCAGGTGGATCCCATGGATCCAGATTCCCTGAAGGCTCCCAGAACCCAGGAATACATGTCACCCCATTGTCTACTGGCAACAATGGCCCTAAGTGGTGTCCCTGGCACAAAGTTCCAGGTGGCCTCCTGTGAACCCAGTCCTAGGCTCATTCTGATGTCTGCCTACTCCAATGTCCCACGCAGCTTCCAGGACAGGGCTCCCAGAAGACTACCACAAACCCAGGCCAAGTGCTCCCTCTGGTGCCTGCCTACTCCAGTGGCTCTGGACACCTCTCATAGTTCTAGGTGGCTTCAACCACAGGGATCCCAGTGGGCCACTGGGAATCCAGGCCTCTGATAGCTCTGGAGGTCCCTGGTGGCACCAGGATCCCAGCGGGCTCCCAGGAACCCAACCATCCCCCCTTACCCTGGCACCTGCCAGCTCCAGCGATCCCAAGGTGGCTCCTGCTGCAACAGATGGCTTCTCTGGCACCAGGGTCCCAGTAAGTCACGGTAACTCCAGGCCCCCAGCTCATCACAGCTCCTGCTGGCTCCAGTGGTCACAGGCATCTCCCATGGACCCAGGCAGCTTCTGTAGCCCTGAGCTTCCAGCAGGCTCCCTCAAAGCTAAGGTCCATCCCACTGTGGTGGAAGCCTTAGGAAGGTCCTGTGGTTCCAGGCAACTGCCTCAAGTCCAGGTTCTCAGAGGGTCCCTGAAAACTCAGGCTTCTCACCCACCAGGGACTGGCCAGCTCCAGCAACCCCAGATGGCTAGTGGTCACAGGTGATTTCACAGCTCCGGGAAGCTTCCTCAGTTCCAGGCTCTTAGAACACTTATGTGAACTGAGGCCCCCAGGCCGCTCTGATACCTGTAAGCTCCCACAGTCCCAGGCTGCTATACTCATCCCCAGATCGCAGCCCACCATGGCACCAGCTGACTTCCCTGGCACCAGGTTCCTGACAGGCTCCCATGAATGCAGACTCCCAGCTCACCCCAGCACCCGCCAGCTCCTCCTGTCCCGGAGGCTCCTGTGGCCTCATTTCCCCAGATGGTGCCAGAAATCCAGGCTCCAGCAAGGCACCTGTGATCACAGGTACCCAGCAGGACCCGGTCCCAGGCATTTAACCCAGCCCAGCACCAGGACACTCAAGGACTCCAGCAAGGAGGAGAGAACACCTCTAAATCAATCGTATGAGGCCAGCATTACCCTGAATCCAAAGCCATAAAAGAACACTAAAGAAAAGAAAAATACAGGCCAACATGCCTGGTGAATATAGATGCAGAAAACATCAGAGGTCTAAAATGTGAGGCAAACATTGACAGGATTCAAGGGAGAAATACACACATCTATCAAAATAGTAGGAGACTTCAATACCTCAGCTTCATTAATGGATAGAACAACCAGACAGAAGATCAAAAAGTATGTAGAGGGCTTGTACAGCATTACAGACCAATTCGACTTAACAGATATGTACAGAACATTCCGTCAACAAAAACAGAAAACATTTTTCTCAAGTGCTCATGGAATATCCTACAGAATAGACCAAATGTTAGACTATAAGACAATAAGACAAGCTTTAATAAAGCTTAACATCATACAAAACATCTTTACCTGGCACAAGGAAATGAAATTAAAAATCAATGACATAAAGAAAAGTGGAAGATTCACAAATACATGGAAATTAAATAATATACTGTTTAACTATTAATGGGTTAAAGAAGAAATCAAAAATGAAATTAGAAAACATTGGAATAAATGAAAATGAAAGCACAACATACCAGAACGTACAGGATGGAGAGAAAGTAGTGCTAAGGGAAAATCAAAAGCTGCCAATACTTTCATTAAAAAGAGGGAACGATCTCAAATAAACAACCTAACTTTATGCTAGGAAAAGAAGAACAAACTGAACCCAAAGTCAGCAAGAAGAAGGAAATAATACAGGTTCAAACAGAGATGTACAAAATAGAGCATTGTAAAACAATACAGAACATCAAATAAACCAGGAATTCATTTCTCACAAAGATCAACAAAATCAATAAAGCTTTAGCACGATTGATTAAGGAAAGAGAGAGATTCAAATTATTAAAATCAGAAATGAAAATCAGAAAATTATTACTGGTTTTAGAGAAAGAAAAAGGATTATAAGAATATACTATGAATAATTACACACAACAAATCGTATCAACTAGATTAAATGAACAAATTACTGTAAATACACAACCTACATATATCAAGTCATGAAAAAATGGAAACTATGTACAGGCCTATATTTAGAAAGGAGATTAAAAAAGAAATTAAAAATCTACCAACAAGAAAAATCCAGGATCTGGTAGCTGAATTGGTAAATTCTACCAAACATTTAAAGAAAAAGTAACATTTATCTTGAAACTTTTCCAAAAAATTCAAAAGGAGGTAACATTTTCAAACTTATAAGGCCTGCATTACCGGGATACCAAAACCAGAAAAAGGGCAGTGCCAAGAAAATTATGACTATTAATGAATATTAATGCAGAAATAGTCTAAAAATAGTAGAAAACTGAATTGAGCAGCATATTTAAAAGATTATACACCATGACCAATTAGGATTTAGTCCTGGAAGACAAGGATGGTCTAACATACAAAAATCAAGGTAATATACCACATTAACAGAATGAAGACAAATCAACATGATCGGATCATCTCAGTGCATATAGAAAAACCATTTCTCAAAACTCCACATCCTTTCATGATGAAAACAATTCAACAAACTAAGGATAGGCTGGAACTACTTCAACAAAGGCCATGTATGAATAACTCACAGCAGCATCACACTCTGTGGTGAAAGACTGAGAGCTTTTCCCCTAAGTTCAGGAATAAGACAAGGGTGTCCGCTTCCCCACATCTATTCAGCAATTAATTTCATTTTTCTGAAAGCTCTACACAGAGCAATTAGGCATGAGAAATTAATAAAAGAAATCCAAATTTCAGAGGAAGAAGTATAATGTTCTCTATTCACAGATGATATAACCTTATATGCAGAAAACCCTAAAGATCACACACACAAATGCTAGAACTAATGAACAAATTCAGCAAAGTTGCAGAATACAAAATCAATGTATATAATTCAGTTAGGTTGACATACACTATCAATTAATAACCCGAATTGGATGATTTAGCTCCATTTATAATAAAACAATAAAATACTTGGGAATAAACTTAACGAAGGGGATAAAAATTGTACATTTGAAACTATAAAATGTTTGTGGAAATAAATTAAGGAAGTCATAAACAAATTGAAAGGCATCCCATATCCATGGGTTGGGAGATTTAGTATTGTGAAGAAACGCTACTACGTAATGCATTCTACAGATTCAATGAAATTCTCATCAAAATCACAATGACATTTTTTGCAGGAATAGAACATCCCATCATGAAATTCATATGGAATCTCAAAGGACCCAGAATATATAAAACAACTCAGCAATTCCATTGAATCCAAAGAAAAGGAAAACACCAATTCAAAGAGCTATATGCAACCCTATGTTCGCTGCAACATTATTTAGAACAGGAAAGATACAGAAGCATCTTAAATCTTCATCAATATATGAAGGGATAAAGAAGAATTGGTTTCAGGGAGGGAGAAAAAGATGGTGGAATAGAAAGGTAAGGTGGAAACCTCCTCCCAAATACACATAAAAGAAGAAAATACAGCAAAGACAATTAAACCTGAAAATGACCTGAGGACTGCAGAACAGACCACCTACACCTGGGGAAGGAGACAAGACCACACAGAAAAGGGTAAAGTGGCAGAGCCATGACTAAGCTGGACCCAAGCCCTATCCCCAACATAGCGCACAGGCAGCAGGAAGAGGAACAGAGCGGAAAGGGGACAGGGGCCCAGAAACGCTGCACACCTGGCCCTGGAGATCTGCCCAAGGAACATGAGAACACATTACTTTGGGTTCTGGTGATTAGCAGGGCTGGACACCAGGGACAGCAAAAACACTCTGGGAGACTGAGACTCCAGCGACTTGGGGAGGACAGGCACTCTCTGCCGGTCCTGAGACCCGAAGCAGAGGCAGCAGTTTGAAAGACTTGTCAGCAGTGGGAGGGGTGCCAGAGGGGTGAGGGTTGGATGGAATACTCTCATCAGGAGAAAGGACAGGTGGACAATACCTCCCCAGCCCTCCCTCTGCACAACAGGTAAGGAACTCTTGGGAGCCCAAGACACTCCATCCCCCTCACTGGCACAATAGCTCTGAGGCTCCTCCCAGAATGAACTGTCAGTGATCCAACCCACTCAGCCCAGCAGCAGCACCAGAATTTGCTGCCTGGCAGGCAGAGGGAGACTGTCCCAGCTTCCCTGCCCCATTTCAGCCCAAACAGGGAGTTGCCTGCAGAAGCCAGCTCCAAGCGCTCCTTCCTCTGTACAGGTGTCCCAGCCTGGTGCTGCATGTCCTGCTCTTCCCCAGAGGCTCACATTGGCCTGCCAACCCCATTAACCCTGAAGCTCTTCCATAGTGGCAGGGCAGGAAGAGGGCACACAACCCACAGCAATCCCAGTAAAGGCTTCTGCTTGGATCACAAAGGCAGCTGAGGCAAACTGCCAGTGATGCAGAAAGAAAGGTGGCCCCACCCACTGTGCACCAACATCAGCTGGGGCTCCAGAAAAACAGAACCAGGCACTGGAGAGTAAAGAGTCTTGAGCCTCTGTGCACCATAGGGTACCTCCTTCATAAAGCTGTCACTCTATAGGGCAAGAAGCATAGCAGATTCATGTAATACAAAAGAAGAAACACAGAAACACTGACTCAATGAGGAGGCAGAGGAATATGTTCCAAACAAAACTACAGGACAAGACACCCAAAAGTGGGCTAACGGAAATGGAAATCACTACCCTTCTTGATCAAGATTTCAAAGTAAAAGTCATAAACATGCTCATTGATTTAAGAAAAAAATATAAGATGTGAGGGAGGACTTCTGCAAAGAGATAGAATAGCTACTCAGAGCTGAAGAACACAGAAACTGAAATGAAACATACAATGGAGGGACTTAAGTGTAGATTACCACAAGTAGAGGAGACAGTCAGTGAGATGGAAATTAGGACAGGAGCACAACCAAACTGAGGAACAGAGGGGAAAACAGATCCCTAGGAATGAAAGAATGATAAGAGATGTGTAACCCATACAAATGAAACAATATTCACATAACGGGGATATCAGAAGGAGAAGAGAAAGACAAAGGAATAGAAAGTCTCTTTGAGGAAATAATTTTTGAAAAATTGCCCAATCTAGGGAAAGAAAAAGACAATCACATCATGGAAGTACAAAGAGTGCCTAACAAAAGGAACCCCAGCAAGACAACACCAAGACATATAATAATTAAAATGGCAAGACGAAGAATAAGGGGGAGAGTATTGAAAGCAACCAGAGAGAGAAAAAAAAGATTACTTATAAAGGAAACCCCAGGAGGCTATCAGCAGACTTGTCAACAGAAACTCTACATGCCAGAAGGGAGTGACATGAAATATTTAATGTACTGAGACAGAATAAGAGAGGAGCTACAAAAACAACCAGGAAACAATAAAGTGGCAACAAGTACATACCTATCAGTAATTACCTTACATGTAAATAGGCTGAATGTACCAGTCAAAAGACAGAGTGGCAGAATGGATAAAGAAACAAGACCCATCTATATGCTGCGTATAAGATGCTCATTTCAGACCCAAAGACTTACACAGACTAAAAGTGAAGGGATGGAAAAAGATATTCCATGCAAATAAGAGGTGTAGAAAAGCAGGAGTGGCAGTACTTAGACAAAATAGATTTCAACAAAAAGGAAGTAACAAGAGACAAAGAGGACATTACATAATGATAAAGGTGTTAGTCCAACATGGGGGCTATAACCATCATAAAAGTCTATGCAACCAGCATAGGAGCTCCTAAACATGTAAAACAATAACAGAATTAAAGGGGAGACAGACTGAAACATATTCATTTTAGGAGACTTTAACATACCACTCACATCAGTAGACATACCAACCAGAGAGAAAATAAACAAGGGAACACAGGCACTGAACAATAAATTGAATCAGATGGACTTAACTTGTATCTAAAAAACACTCTACCTAAGAGGAGCAGGATACACATTTTTCTCAAGTGTGCATGCAATGTTCTGCAGAATAAATCACATACTAGGCCATAAAAGAGCCTCAATAAACTAAAAAAGATTGAAGTAGTATCAAGCAGCTTCTCAGACAACAGTGGTGCGAAACAAGAAATAAATTACACATAGAAAATAAAAAGTCCTACTAACACATGGAGGCTAAACAACATACCTCTAAATAATCATTGGCTCAATGAACAAATTAAAACAGAAATCAGGCAATACATGGAGACAAATGAAGACAAGCATTCAACAAGACTGAAGTCTGTGGGATGCTGTGAAGGCAGTTCTAAGAAGGAAGTACATAGCAATAGAGGCTTACCTCCATAAACAAGAACATTCCCAAATAAAGAGTCTAAGCACACAATTAAGAAACTGGAAAGAGAGGATCAAATGGAACCTAAAGTTAGTAGAAGGAGGGACAAAATAAGGTTAAGAGCAGAAATAAATAAAATAGAGAAGAATAAAACAATAGAAAAATTCACCGAAACCCATATCAAACTAAAAGCCTTCTGTACAGCAAAGAACAACACAAGTCGAACAAAAATGCACCCTACAGAATGGGAGAATATATTCACAAATGACATATCCGATAAGGGGTTGACATACAAGTGTGGAAGCACTAGCCTAGCAGTAGGCCAATTACATCATCAAGTAGTTTAGGGTCAGGTGAGGATTCTGGCCATAGGAACTTCCATTTTCCCCTGCACTAGGGTTATTGTAATGAACAAAACATACTCAGTTCTTTCCCTCAGGAGACTCACATCTTAAAGAGGAAGACAAATATTAAAAGGAGGCAGGGAAATATTAAAATATTAATAGGAGGCAGAGAAAAATGCAGTCTTAATCAGTATCACATGGGAGCTTGCTCTAAATGCCATTTCTCAGATTCTGTCCCAGACCAGCTGAATTGAAAACTCTGTGAATGGGGCTCAGCAACCTGTATTTTAATAAATAGTCCAGCTGAGTCTGATGCAAGCCAAAGTTTGAGAATCATGGCATTTAGCTTCTATTTCTTTGACTTTAATGGAGGGAGCTCTCCACTGTACTGAAACACCCTAACAGCACTTGGAATGGGGCCATTGAAAATTACTTGGCTCGAGGTACTCTTATTGTGCCTACAGCTTTTCATGGGATTTTCTGAAGACTAATTTAGGTTTAAAAGACCTGGTTTTTAAAATTGAATCTTGGTAAAATCTTCAGAAAGAAATCAATAACTAATTATAGTCTGTTTGATTTCCCCTCTTTACCACCCTCAGGGAAATGGAATATTGGCCTGTTACCTGCAGCCCGGGGCTCCTTGATCATCCAAAGGCCCAAAGACAGGGACCTACCCAGACACACAGGAGGAAGGGCCAATTATGCACATACAATGCCAAGAGTACATTCTTTAGCTCTTGCCACTGGCCACTTTCATGCTACTTAAAGTAACTAAGTGGTAGGTCATACAGTACCTTCTAAAGAAAGTAGATTCGGTTAATTGCAAGGCTTTTAATTTTGTGATTGAGCATACAAACTGGGACAGTACTTTTGACCTTGCTTTAGACCTTTCTCCTGAGTAATCCTCAACCTCTATCTTAATATATGTTTAAGAAATATTCAATAAAATTTCATTCCAAGCAATGCGATGATTAGCCAGCCTCGGACTACCACAGATCCAGGTCAGACCAGAGCAAATGAACAATTCTGTCACAGCTTGTTGAGAGAAAGACTGCTGGTGTGTTCTTGGCCTATCCCTGGTACTGCTTGCCTCAAAGGAGAGTCAAGCTGCTGACCTCACTGGAAGTTTAAGCAACAGTTCAGATAATCACAACATCTTTGAGGCTAAACCTAGTCTAGAGGTAATTTTCATCCCTAACATATTTGTGTGTAAGGTGGCAGTTTAGCATTTAGAGGAACTTTTCCTATAGACATCTTGTTATGTAAGGTCATTAGGTAACCAGGTCAACCCATGCTGTGCCTATAAAACGGCATTAATAGAGCTGTTTTTAACTAGACATAACCGCTATCTATAAAGCACAAGGAGGAATGCGTTTGGATGCCAGGAATGCATTTGGATGCCAAGCACACATCTCTCTTCCTTAATGGTAGGGTCACTGTATGCAACATTTGGTGACTAGTGTTGGGCTGGGAGAAGGGACATAAGGAGAAAAGATGTATTCTCTCAGTAAGGGTGTAGTGGTTTTTTAAAATACTTTTACATCTCTATAATGGGAGAAAATGCTTGCTGTCAAATATAAGAAGGTGTCTCTTAGTGTTCTGCACTGGACACAGCTGGCATTTTGATGGGTGCTTGGAGGTGGAGGGGTGGATTGGGCTCTCCATCATTTTATCATTTTAAAGCCAGGGTAAAGGTGGGGTTGCCTGTTTGGCAGCATCTGGATGTGGTCCTAAAGTAAATGCCCAAGTGGAGACCCTGACCTTTTCTTTAGATGAAGAACAAGAAAGTGATTGACAGGTGGAAAGTCTTTGTGTGTGTGTGTGGCCAGAATACTGGAACCGCTATGGGATCCCTAATAATTTAATGTGAATTCACTAGCATTCCTGGAGTTTGATTTATAACTAAGTGATGATAAAAGTGCCGCTGGTGACACTTTGCCTTGAGGAGTGGAGGATTCCATAGGTCCAACGTCCCCCCTCTTGGTAACTGACCAAGGTTAGACCAAGGTGAAAGATGGGTGAAAGATTATTACATATGTCTGGTAAGTGTTAGTGAGATGTAGGTTGATAGAATATTTTAGTAAAGTTATAATTAAGGCTTTGTACCAAATAAGAAGCTTTATTTTGGACAATTTAGATAATTAGCTTGAGGGAAAAAAAGGGGAAGTTCCTATGGCCAGGATCCTCACCTGACCCTAAGTACTTGATGACGTAATTGGCTTACCGCTAGGCTAGTGCTTCCACATACATTTGTTTCCTATAGATGTCCATACGAAAACTTACTCTAAATGCTCTACAGGTCAGACCATGTTTGGGGCAGCAGGGTAGGGGCTGGTTGCCACAGAACTAAGAAATATCCCATGACACAGGTGGGTGTTGTCAAGGTAGAAGTCACCTGTCTCAACAAATTTTTTATTACAGTAAACTGGTTATTTTGGGAAAAGATGTTGAGGATAATAAGGAAAGATGAGAATGGTTAGTTTTTAAGCTTCCAATGGTTGGCTCATTGGCCTTTATGTATAGTTTCTTATGAACTCTCAAAATGTTACAAATGGAGAAAACTGGAAGTAGAGAGAGGTTAGGCAACTTGCCCAAGGTCACAAAGTGGTAGAGCTGGGTTTTGAAGCCAGCTGAGCTTCCAAAAACTTAACTGCTTTTAACCCTCTAGATTTATGGACAAAAGGATGTATCAGCCTTTTGCAGTCTAACCTGCCACAAGCGGAGGAGCTTCTATATATAAACTTTGCACTTAACTTCAGTTATTCTGCAAGTTCAGATATGCATGCAGTGAGATTGAGGCATTTTCAATGCATTGGTTTTACTTGGAAGAATTCCTTTGGACTCTTTTTCTTTCAGCTGGTCCCCACCTACTCTCCCCACCTCCCATCTCTGCATTATTGAAAGATGTTATTATAGTGGCTAGAACTACTATAGGTTTGTACATGACCATAAACCAGAGAAATTCTCATGTGATTCTAGTATCTATATTTGTAAATGGCAGTATCTACATCTGTAAATGGCAGGTAATGGCTATTGCCTGACAGGTTTTTAAAAAAAACAATTTGTAAATGACTTCTGGCTTCTTGGATCAAAGAATTATATAAGTTAAAACAGGAACAAAAGATTCTGACTTAACAGCAGTTATTTCTGGGAAATGGAAGAATGTGCCTACCATAAGAACCATGGAGATCAAAGGGCCAATATATTAAATTGAGTGAAACTAATAAATTATTGGAAAACAATTTTCAATATGAACAATAGCATTGTGAATAGAGAACTACTCACATTGCAGTCCATCAAAATCATGTTTCAACTATGTTTATTTGGAAACAATGTTACTATAATGTTCATTTAGAAACTCAAATTCCCAGTGCAGAATAAGCACTTATTCATTGATGGAACTCTGGAAGCTTAAAAGGCATTAGACTGAGGTGGGTGGGAGCAGCCTTGCAGCCTTCTCACACGTGAGATCAAGACTTGCCCAGGAGGATTACCACAAGACCTGCTGTCTGATCTGAAGGGGATATTGACAATAGACCAGAATCTGCATAGTAGTAGACATAAGTTATTTAAAACTTAGGTTTTATGTAGTATATCATAGGTACAGGCTTTCCTTCCTAAGTACCAGAACCATATGGGCTTTTAAATCTGACTACTGCCACCCTAGCAATTGATGAAGAAAAACCCTCTCGTTTCATATTCAGACAGATTAAAAGGATCCAAGACGTCCTGGTACCCTCCGGTTGTTCAAAGCTTCCCAACTTCCTCCATGTTTTTCTTGCTTCAAAATTCCCTACTCCATATAACTGCCAAAATAAATCTCAGCCTCCTTAAGTCAGATGCCCCCAGACAATGTGCCAGAAATAGGTTACAGGTGCGTTTTTAAGCCTCAACTATTGCTTTCCTCAGTCCTAAAGGGGCCGGGGTGGGTCAGGGCAGTGGTTTCCAGGCCACTAGCAGGTTCAGCAGTTTACGCAAGTGTAATATACGAATATGACTTTCTATGCATGTTGTGGTATTTTACAAACAACTGGGGAAGAACTTTTCTGAGTATTGCAGATTGATGCTCTTATTATGAGATCAGCTAATACTGATTTAGAAAACATGTAGAATAGTGTGCAGCACATAGTAAGTAAAGTAAAAGTGCTTATTTAAAAAGTATATAGGTGTTCGCAAAACTGGACACCTACATGTAAGAGAATGAAACTGGACCCTTGTCTAACCCCATACACAAAAGTAAATTCAAAATGGATCAAAGATCTGAATGTAAGTCATGAGACCATAAAACTCTTAGAAAAAAGTGTTGGCAGCCGCGCTCAGAAAATAGCGCCCAATGCAGGGCAGCCGGAAGGCCCCGAACTTCCTAATGACAAATCATCCCACACCACTAAACTACATGCTAATTGCGCCTTGGCATAAGGACCAATGAGACCCACCAAATTGTTATGCTAATAAGGCATATGGAGCCGCACCAACCAGGTCAGAGCATGAGAACTATATAAGCAAGCCTCTCCTTCCCCTCTGGGTCCTGCCCAACTCATTTGTTTCACAAAGAGCTGAAGAATAAAGCTTTCTGCAGAAGAATCCTGCTGTTGTTGCGTGCTGTTCTTGCCGGCGAGGACGGGGCATGCGACAAAAAAGCATAGACAAAAATCTCTTGGACATAAACATGAGCAACTTCCTCATGAACATATCCCCCTGGGCAAGGGAAACAAAAGAAAAGATGAACAAGTGGAAGTATATCGAAGTAAAAAGCTTCTGTACAACAAAGGACATCATCAATAGAACAAAAAGGCATCCTACAGTATGGGAGAATATATTCATAAATGACAGATCCGATAAAGGATTGACATCCAAAATATATAAAGAGCTCATGCACCTCAACAAACAAACAGCAAATAATCCAATTAAAAAATGGGCACAGGATCTGAGCAGACACTTCTCCAAACGATAAATTCAGATGGCCAACAGACACGTGAAAAGATGCTCCACACCGCTAATCATGAGAGAAATGCGAATTAAAACCACAAAGAGATATCACCTCACACCAGTTAGGATGGCCAACATCCAAAAGACAAACAACAACAAATGTTGGCGAGGATGTGCAGAAGGGGGAACCCTCCTGCACTGCTGGTGGGTATGTAAATTAATTCACCATTGTACAAGGAAAGCAGTATGGAGGTTCCTCAAAAAAACTCAAAATAGAAATACCATTTGACCCAGGAATTCCACTCTTAGGAATTTACCCTAAGAATGCAGGAGCCCAGTTCGAAAAAGACATATGCTCCCCTATGATTATCGCAGCACTAGTTACAATAGCCAAGACATGGAAGCAACCGAAGTGTCCATCAGTAGATGAATGGATAAAGAAGATGTGGTACATATACACAAAGGAATATTACTCAGCCATAGGAAGAAAACAAATCCTACCATTTGCAGCAATGTGAATGGAACTAGACTGCATTATGCTCAGTGAAATAAGCCGGGCAGAGAAATACAAGTACCAAATGAATTCCCTCATTTGTGGAGTGTAACAATGAAGTAATAAACCTGAAGGAACAAAATAGCCTATTGATAGGGATGTCCCTCATGAAAGGACGCCTCCTTATTGTTCTGTGTAAACGGCATTTCCTTACCCATTGCCATTCACACCCTGCTTGACCCATGTGGTACACAGAGACAGATATACTGAGAATGTACGTCTTTACTGATAACACAAGTGTGGAGGGGATAAGGGTGGCATGGGCAGCATGGGTGGCCCATGGACCCATGGCGCCAAAAGCATCCATCTCTGCTCCAGCTCCAGAACTAGGATACTAGGGCCCCTCCATCATTACGATGGCAGGGTAGTCTGGGTCAGCTGGTGCGTTCCTGGGCATGAGGCCCTCTGATTTCACTTGCACTTGGCCCTCCGATTCTTAAACCACACCTATAATCAGAGGGAAAACAGGATTGGTTTAGTATATGAAACAGTTGATGCCATCATAGAAAAAACACAGCGTGCAACTTTTATCTGCCATTCGAATTTCAAACTGCATCAGGAGAAACTATTTAATTATTGCTAAAATAACTCCACAAAGTTAGCACCACACCGCCTCCCTCCAGCTCACCCTCAGCTCCAGCTATGTGCCAAGCTCTGGAATAGGTGTATTACTTTGTCTCTGTGCTCCCAATTTTAATATTCTACTGTTTTTTCCAGGTATTGGCTGGAGGTCTGGCCTATTAACTGGACCAATCCTTGCTGCTGATCCCAGGCCTGATTACAGGATAAAGAAAGGTCTGTATCCTGACAGTGGTGGACCATCAGCTGTCCAGCTGCCTCTTGCCCCTTCCTCACTAGGGATAGGGTCAGCTTGTGTATGGGGGAATTTGAACATTGTAAGTAGTGGGCCCTATTTAAAGTCGTATTGAGTGGAATAGCTCCCTATTTGAAAAGCCGATCTATCTTCAGCAGGAAGTAAATAATCAATAGGAAGGAACATGGATTTTTAGACAAGGTTTCCTTCATGGATGTCCTAGGGGTCATGGGTCCTTTGAGACCTCTCGAGAGTTAAAATGCAGTCTGCCCCTTTTTAGGGAGGCCTGGCCATAGGGTCCTGAGGAGTGTGTGGCTTGTCTAACTGGGACCTGAGAGTTGCTGACATCTTGGACACTGCCTTGATTCTTGTAATCTGCAGCATTAAGGAAAGTCGAGACCATCTCAAGGCACACCGTGGTCACTGTTGTCAATTCTGCATGCTCCAACCTGCCCCACCCTTCAAACCTTCCTGGGCTCAGGACCAGGTCAGCCCACTCTGCTCTGGCTACAGTCCCAGGATCCTGGACCACAGCCACTGTTGTCCAGCATGGCAGGTTATCCTAGGTGCTGCTACTCAACCAGGAGGTCCCAATCCCATCCCTTATTCTTAAGGCAAGAACATGGAACAGGCATTTTAGGAACATAGGTGACAACAACGAGGCTAAGGAGTTGTAGCATGGCTCCTCCCTAAATATCCATCAAATAATGTTGCAAACAGAGCAAAACTGTCAGTCCAACTTCACTATCTTCTCAGTGTCCCAGTTAATGGGGTTTACATTGTACTTAAATCCTTTTGGAAATTTCCAAACTGCAAATTTTATGTGACACAAAGGGCCTTTTTTCCCTGCCTGAAGCCTCATTTCCGCTCTCCTGTCTTAGTATTTACAGTCTTTCTGCCGCATGAATACATGTTTAAGAAATGCCAGTGTGATAGAGCTCATTTTAGTGGGATCCAAAGGCACCAGTGGTCAAATCTCCATAAACATAACCAAAGCCCACAGCTGGCTGTAGCGGTCTGGGCTGATATTAGGTCTCTATCCCCAATATTGGTTTCACCAAACAGTTCTATTTGCAAAAGAAAGGAGGAAGACTTTGTATTAATTTTCTCATGGAAATGCATGCGGCAGGGTTTGGAAATAGATGAGAACCCTGAAGTTTTTTTTCCTGCTTTGTTGTTCCTCGTGGCTCCCATTGCCTTCAGAATGCCAGTGAGAGAACACTATATAAACCCGGAGCGGGGGGCAAGCTACTCACCAAGCATTACATTTTCCTTATCCTCTGCAATATGCCTTGCCGGCCTAAGAAACTGCTCCCAACCTCCTCCCACCCTTTCCAAGCCGAGCCAGGCCTGTGAGCCCAGCCTCTGGCATTAGGACGCCAGCACTCAATGGTGGGCTGTGTGGGGCTGCTTTTCAGGCACTCCCAGCGCCAGACCTTCAGCTCTTTGTTCATCACTGCACTCAAATGTGCACTGCAGCAAAGCTAATGAATTCAAAACTCATACTGATTTTCTCTTCTCCTTTGAGGGGAAATATCTCTTTGATAAAACTGGGGGTTCTTTTTTTTTTTTTTGGCCGCCCATTTGTCTCAGATGGGAAAAAAAAGTATCATACCCTGGGGGAATGAAAAGTACTTGAAATTAACACAGCTATGAATCTACCCTGAAAGGAGGGCCATCCTTCCCTCCCCCACCAAACAGATTCCACAAAATTCACCACTTCAAAGTAGAACCATCAAAATAGAAAAAAATAAATTCCTCAGATGTTAGAAATTCCTCAAGAGAATACTGGCACATTTAGTAGATTCATAATGTTGCATTTGTATGGTGTCTGTAAAGACCTATTTTGACTATATGTAATTCTTTTCCTAACCTGTTTCTCCCTTGTTGGGTCAAATTAATATTAATTCAACATTCTTCTTGCTTGCTTCATTCTTTAGACAAATTTTCAAAGCTTACAAAACTTTCTTCCCATTCTCACATAATGTGGCTATTCTAGCAATGTCTTCAGGTTGATACATCAAAGTATTAAAGAAAATTAAAATTTAGAGCTGCCGCTCTACGCCGCCTTACCAAACACTTAAAAACACCAGCGGGAGAATCAGGCAACCGGACTTTTAAGGTATCTTCCTCTGTCTCAGCTTAATTAAAAGTTACTCCTTCACTCCCCCATTTATAAACACACTCATTTTTCTAACAACAGCTTATGTCTGGTTTTAAGTGATTTAGCACAATTAAACTTCTCATAACCTGCTCTGTGCATTAATTTGAGTACTTTCAAATTTAGGATGAGTCCCACTCTACACAGAAGTGTTCCCTACAGGATACCACTGTTAGAATGAGTTGAACGTTATTGAACATACACATGTATATGCATATAGGTATTATATATTCTATATGTATATATAGATCTACATATCTATATGTTTGTAAAATATATGTATTTAGATTTGTACACAGAATAGAAGCAGTTCCTTTTTCTTTAAGAAATCATGTTCTCTCTTGTCATGGGAAATATTCATAAAGCTGGAGTTTAAATATCCCATTTGCCACCTGCAAAGATCCCTAAGGTTAAAAGTTCTTTGCCAGTGGAAAAACAACAAAAACACGAATGTGAGAATGCCTAGAATAAAAGCGTCCAACCCTCAAAGCAGGCTTCAGAGCGGCTGCCCTGCCATTCAGTTGTACTCACCTGCACTCTAGCTTCAGTCTCACCTATGGATCTTGCAAGTTGCCTTCTGAAGAGAGAAAACCACAAATGTCTTAGTATTTGCAGTTGTGGATAACATTAAATATGTACATTTTATGCTTGTTTTAAATTTGTAGTCTCCCCTCAAGACCGCCCAAGTAAACTTTTCTGTCATTTACGGCCCCAGGCTTCCTTTTTAGATGGCTTCCCCTCAAAATTTAAGGTGGCACTGACAACTCAGTATCCAAGAAAAATAATTTTAATGCACTATTTTAAAAAATTAATGCAAAGAATCTAATGAACAAATTATCACAACTTTTAATAAAAGAACAATCCATCAACTGGGGTTGCATGACAGTACCTTACTCTCCTTCCCTGATTCCAGTAAAATTTTATTTACTTAAAAGGGCTGCTAGCACAGGTGGCAAAAGCAAGAAACACATACATGGGACTACATCAAAATTTAAAACTTCTGTGCATCAAAGGACACAAACAGAGTGAAAAGACAACCCATGGAATGGGAGAAAATATTTTCAAATCATGTATCTGATAAGGAGTTACTATACAGAATATATTAAGAATTCCTACAACTCGACAGTAAAGAAACACCCAGATTAACAAAGGGGCAAAGGGCCCAAACTGACACTTCTTCAAAGATGACACACAAATGGCTACCATGCACGTGAAAAGATGCTCAATATCAATATTCATTAAGGAAATGCAAATCAAAACCACACTGATTTCCTCCTCATCCCATTAAGATAGCTACTATCAAAAAACCAGAACACCAAGTGTTGATAAGGATGTGAAGAAATTGGAAGTCTTGGGAATGTAAAATGATGCGGCTGCAAAGGAAAAAACAAAATTTACAAATGGGATTAGCCTATGATCCACAATATTCCACTTCTGCATATATACCCAAAATAATTGAAAATGGTCTTGGAAAGATATTTGTGCTATTCAGAATAGCCAAAAGGCAGAAGCAACCCAAGTGCCCAGTAATAAATGGACAGGTAAAGAAAAGATGGTATTTACGCACAATGGAATATTATTAGTCCTCAAAAGGAAGGACTTCTGGGACATGCTACGACATGAATGAACCCTGAGGATATGATGCTAAGTGAAAAAAGCCAGTCACACAAAGAAAAAACTATGATTCCACTTACATGAGGCACTCAGAGTAGTTAAATTCATGGGAACAGATAGTAACAAAACGGTTGACTGGGCTGAGTGGGCTGGGGGAACAGTGAGTTGCTCACAGTGTACTCACTTCTCAGGTTTCAAGATGAAGAGTCCTGGAGATCAGTTATACAACAATATGTGTGTACATAACACTACTGGACTGTATGTTTAAAAATGGTGAAGACACTAAGATTTATGTGTATTTTGCCACAATAAAACATCAGGAAAAAAGGAACAAGACAAGGATGCCCACTCTACCCGCTTTTATTCAACACAGTACTGCAGTTTGTAGCCACAGAAATCAGACAACACAAAGAAATAAAAGACATCCAGATTGGGAGGGGAAAAAGCCAAATTGTCACCCTTTGCAGATGACATGGTACTGTACATAAAAAAACCCTAAAGAATCCACTCCAAAAGTACAACTACTATCTGAATTCAGCAAAGTTGAAGAATACAAAATTAAAACACACAAATCTGTCACATTCCTATACACTAACGATGAACTAGCAGAAAGAGCAATCAGGAAAACAATTCCATTCACAGTTGCATCAAAAAGAATAAAATACCTAGGAATAAACCTAACCAAGGAGGTGAAAGACCTATACCCTGAAAGCTACAAGATACTCTTGAGAGAAACTAAAGAGGGCACTAATGAAAGGAAATTCATCCCGTGCTCTTGGGTACCAAGAATTAGTATTGTCAAAGTGGCCAACCTGCCTAAAGCAATCTACAGATTCACTGCAATCCCTTTCAAAATACCGAAAGCATTCTTCAACAAACTGGAACAAATAGTTCTAAAATTCATATGGACTCACAAATGACCCCTAATAGCCAAAGCAATCCTGAGGAGGAAGAATATAGCAGCGGGGATCTCGCTTCCCAAATCCAAGGTCTACTACAAAGCCACAGTAATCAAGACAATTTGGTACTGGCACAAGACCAGACCCATAGACCAGTGGAACAGGATAGAGTCCAGGTATTAACCCAAGCATGTATGGTCAATTAATACATGATAAAGGAGCCATGGATATACAATGGGGAAAAGACAGCCTCCTCAACAACTGCTGCTGGCAAAACTGGACAGCTACATGTAAGAGAATGAAACCAGATCACTGTCTGACTCCAGACACAAAAGTAAACTCAAAATGGATCACAGAGACCTGAATGTAAGTCATGGAACCATAAAACTCTTAGGAGAAAACGTAGGCAAAAATCTCTTGAATACCAACATGAGCAACTTTTTCACAAGCATATCTCCCCAGGCAAGGGAAACAAAAGAAAAAACAAACAAGTGGGACAATATCAAACTAAAAAGTGTCTTCTGTACAGCAAAGGACACCATCAGTAGAACAAAAAGGCATCCTAGAGTATGGGAGAATATATTCATAAATGACATATCCGATAAGGGGTTGACATCCAAAATTTCTAAAGAGCTCATGTGCCGAAACAATGAAAAACCAAATAGTCCAGTTAAAAAATGGGCAGAGGATCTGAAGACACTTCTCCAAAGAAGAAATTCAGATGGCCAACAGGTACATGAAAAGATGCTCCACATTGCTAATCATCAGAGAAATGCAAATTAAAACCACAGTGAGATACCTCCTTACACCAGTTAGGATGGCCAACATCCAAAAGACAAGCAACAAAAAATGCTGGCAAGGATGTGGAAAAAGGGGAACCCTCCTACAGCGCTGGTGGGAATGTAAATTAGTTCAACCATTGTGGAAATCAGTATGGAGGTTCCTCGAAAAACTAACAACAGAAATGCCAATTGACCCAGGAATTCCACTCATAGGAATTTACCCAAAGAATGCAGGATCGCAGATTCAAACACACATGCACCCCTATGTTTATTGCAGTGCTGTTTACAATAGCCAAGAAATGGCAGCAACCTAAGTGTCCATCAGTAGATGAACGGATAAAGAAGATGGACAATGGAATGTTATTCAGCAATAAGAAGAAAACAAATCCTACCGTTTGCAACAACGTGGATGGAGCCAGAGGGTATGGATCTGATGGACCTCAGTGAAATAAGCCAGGCAGGGAAAGACGAGTACCAAATGACGTCACTCATCTGTGGAGTATAACAACAAAGCAAAAACTGAAGGAACAAAACAGCAGCAGACTCACAGAACCCAAGCATGGACTAACAGTTACCAAAGGGAAAGGGACTGGGGAGGGGGTGTGGGAAGGGAGAGATAAGGGGATTAAGGGGCATTATGATTAGCACACATAATGTGGGGGTGGGGCACGGGGAAGGCGGTATAGCACACAGAAGACAGGTAGTGACTCTAGCATCTTACTATGCTGATGGGCAGTGACAGTGACTGCAATGAGGTATGTGGTGGGGACTCGATAATGGGGGGAATCTAGTAACCACAATGTTGCTCATGTGATTATATTAATGATACCATAATTTAAAAAATTAGGGAAAAAGTCTTATAAACCATAAGAATGGGGAAAGGACTCGAATAAGCATGGTAAAAGATGCTCAACATCACCAGAAATCAACAGCAAAATGCAAATCAGAACCACAGTGAGGTACCACTTCACATGCATTGAGATAACTAATATCAAAAAAACAGAAAATAACAAGTGTCGAAAAGTAAGGAGAATCAGAATCCTTGTGTAGTACTGCTAGTGGGAATGTAAAACAGTGCAGCCATTATGGAAGACAGTAGAGCAGTTGTTAAAGTAAATTAAAAAGAGAATTGGCACACAATCCAACAATTCCACCTTTGGGTTTTATTGAAATAATTGAAAACTGACTCCAACTGATACTTGCACACCCAAGTTCACAGCAGCATTATGCACAGCAGCCAAAAGGCAGAAGCAACCCAAGTGCCCATCAATAAAGGGACAGGTAAAGAAAATGTGGTGTTTACACACAACAGAATATTAGCCCTAAAAAGGAAGAGACTTCTGAGACATGCTACAGCATGAACGAAGCCTCAGGATATTACACACTAAGAGGAAAAAACTCCAGTCACAGAAAGAAAAACTGATTCCACTTACATGAGGTACTCAGTCAAATTAATGACAATAGGGAGTAGCAAAACGGGTGCCAGGGCTGAGCTGGGTGGGGGAACAGTGAGTTTCTCACTGCGTATAGACCTCTTAGTTTTCAAGCGGAAAAGTCCTGGAGAGCGGTTATATAACAATACGAACGTATGTAACACTACTGCACTGTAGGCTTAAAAATGGCAGAGATACTAAATTTTGCCTTAATGTGTATTTTACAATTAAAAAGAAAACACCAACCAGTTTCCAGACTTGATTCACAATAACTACTGTGTGAAAATATTTCTGTTGCTGCACAGAAGGCATTCTCATCCCCCAACCTTGGGGCACAGGTGGCTTTTTTGGCTTAGGAAGGGAGAGAGGAGGCTGCGGGCGCGGGGGGTGGGGGGGAGACAAAGGTGCTTGGAAATGAACCCAGACCCCCTGAAGAACAGAGTGCTCCCTGGAGAAAGCCACTTATCTTGTGAGCACGTCCGGGTACCGAGTTTGCTCAAAAATGCTTTCCATCAACCGCAGCTGCTCCGGCATGAAATTATCATGGAGCTGAGGCACCTCACCCCCTGTGCCTAATGGGTAAGTGCCTCCCATTTCATATTTCTGGAGGACACCTAAAATTCAGCTAGAATGTGGTGACTGACTAATTCACTTTTAAAAAGATGTCCAGGGATGGCAATCCCACAACCTCTCTCTGACTTCAACCAAATTGTTTCCTTTGCAGGCTGGCACTTGGGGATTAGCAGGCCTCCCCTTCTCTTGGCTAGATTATGGATGATGGATTTTCAACCTTGAATCAGTTATTGCACGAGAGATCCAACGGGTTTTCCTCATGGTTTGCAATAGACTAGCTAGGAAATATGTGACAGCACAGGGGGTGTGTCCTTCCACAGATTTCCACAGTGGGCTCCACTGTTATCTAAGCTCCAGTCCCTCTCCTCTAGGTGAGTGTTGCCCTACCTCCATACCAGCTATTCCAGTATTTACTTCAACTTTTTAAGTTAGATGTAGTTTAATTTTTATTTTAAAATAAAGGTGGTGTTCTATTCCAAGCGAAAGTAGCTAGGAATCATGGTCTGGTGTGACAGATCTAATTGGGAGATCAAGGGCTCTGGAGCCAGACTGCTGGCTTCCAAATGCGGGCTTTGTTTGCCACTTGCTCTCTGGCTACTCTGATGAGCTGCTTATTCTCACTTTGCCTTGGTTTAGTTATCTTTAAAATGGGGATAACAGTTTTAACTAGTAGTTGTAATGGGGTGTTAGGAGGATGAATTGCGTTGATAACCATAAAAATTCCCAAATGACCATTACACTGAGCAGCCTCACATTTCCTACTTCAGTCACTTTCATATTTTTTATTCACAAGGGTCCAAGAGAGGAGAGACTGCTATCCTCTGGCAGTGTTCAGTGAAGATAGGGACATTTTCGTGTGAAAATGACACTTGTGTCATGTCTTTTTTTTTTTTTTTAACCAGTGTGCTTCAGCCAATAAGCCTATGTTGGCTTCTTCATGTATAAGCTCTGTGCCAGGAAGAGTATCAGAAGAGTGCTTATGTCAATCAACAGTTCTTTTTCTGGAGCCTTACATACCCTAGGAGCCAGAAAATAGTAATGAAATAATAGTTTCCATGTTTTACGTGCCTATTCTGGGTCCAACAGGAGGACAAGCACTATATGACTCATAATTTGCAGGCATGACAGAGTCTAATTCACATTTTACCCATCACATCACTCTGGCTCCCAAGTGGAGAAGGGTCATAGGCAGGAAAGGTGAAAACATGGAGACAGGAGGCTAATGCAATGCCCCACTTTAAGATGATAGTGGTTAGATTTAAGGCATGTGGGAAAAGTGAAAGGTTTGGGGATGCGTTTTAGAAATGCAGTTAAGATATACTAATGAACTGGATGTTTGGAGTTGCAGAAAGAAGCTACATGCATTAATTCATTGAACCCACACAAAAACTCTCTATGATGTAGGCCCTGTCATTATCCCCGTTTTTCAGGTAAGGAAGCTGAGAGTCAGACAGCCTCATGTACTGGCCCAGGACACACAGTGAGCCAGGCTTTGGACCTGTGCTCCTAACTGCCTCTTCTCATTATTGGTGGCCTTTCTCTTCCTATTTTTCTCTTACCCTACTACTTCATTGCTTTCTCTCCTTCCTCACTCTTCCTTGGCTGAGGATAGAACCCAAGTATCTGGCACTGGGCAGGAATCTGTACTTGTCCTCTGACGTGGATTTCATTTGTAAAACTCTGGAGCACTTAAACTTTCTCAAGGGGCACACTGGGTTTCTTCCAGACTGCATGTGACCATCCAGAGTGCTGGGCAAATCTCTCCCCAAGATCCATCCCCTAGAGCTACAGGTTGCATGGAGGGCTTTGATTTCAGCATCATTGCAAATACTTAAAGCAAGCAGCCTCCAGGCCAATCATTTCAGTTTAATTACTAGTCCCTTTGACGTTACTGGCTGCTGGATATGGAGGGCTGGGTCAAAGGACATCTCCAAACTTTGTTCCAAGAGCTAGAATGAGGTCTCCTGTCTTTCCTCTTCGTATCCAGATCAGTTTGTAAAATCAAGCAAAGCCCTGTGCTCTGGACAGGCACCCCACTAACTTGGCTGTACCTGGCTGAGCTGCACTATAGATCCCCCATTCAGTACACACCCACACACCCTACAGGCACCCTTCTTCCACCTCAACTTATGATTTCATTGGTCAGAGACGTTTTTAGTGTCTTTCTAACACTTTTTTGGTGTATATGGATATATGCTCAAATAAATTGTTGTATAGTATTTGAATGAATGGTGAAAAATATATTTGCCCTTAGAATCATGTGCACTAATAAGAAATGCTATAAAGAGAATGCCTTTAAGAAATCTGGTGAGCCTCAAACATTTTTAAAATACTTTTATATGGTATATATTTATAAATTTAGTATGCATAAATAAATAAAACATCTGTAAATAATATACAAAATGTTCATAATAGAAAATTATAAATTATGTTACCATATTCTATTATATATTTAGATTTTATTTATATAAAATTTAAATATTTATATTTTGATAGTTCAATAATTATATTCTAAATATATTTTATGTTAATTATACATTTAGGTTTTAATTATATATTAAAATGTAAATATGCACACATTTTAATGATTCAATAATTCTGAATATATAAACTTGAGGTTGGTTATATTTATTTTATATAAAACAAAGTTATTCCTAAGTGCTTTTATGTTTACATAAACATATAAAATACAAAAACATCTAAAATTTTATTGAAGCTGATTAGAACCACTAAGGGCATTCTCTTTATAAGATTTCTTATTAGTGCACATGATTCTAAGAGCAAATATGTTTTTTACCATTCATTCAAATGCCATATAAAATTTATACTTGCAAGGGTTCTTTATATTTATGAACAACATTTTATATTTGATGGTCACCCACTAACATGCATGCACCAGCAGGTCCCACCTACTGCAACTGGCAGTGAAAAAGCCAGTAGCCAGTGCCTAACAGGTAGTACGTGTGCTTTGAACCTGAGACCCACACACTGTCACTGTGCCCAGACACCCCTAGAGCACCTGACTGGGCTGCTGGCTACACCTGTGGACCCCAGCCTGGGGTTGCCATGGATCCCCACGCAGAGTCTGCAGAGAGGCACGGCTACATGAAGATAGTCTCTGCCCTGGTGCAGCAGGGATGAAAACGATTACCCGGGAGTCAGTGAATACTGGGGAGAATTAGCTGTATGGTCAGTGCCTGGATGGTGACAGGTGCCAGGGTCATGATCAAGGTGAGGAGAGTAAGGCACGGCTGGTTTTGCAGGTGGAGGGTCAGATCCTAGCTTTACGTTTGTGTTAATGTGTTCATAACAATAATACTTTGGATTTTTAAAAATCATGCAAAAAGTGTCATTTTTCCGGAATCCTGAGTTTTTGGTGCCCCTTAAATTTAGCGTGGAGGGAAGACCATCCCTAAAGCAAGGACTCAATCTGGATACTACACAGTAATATACTAGGGGAGAGGTATTGTGGGTTGAGTATTTAAAAGCAATCATGTAATATGTTGAAATAACAATGTTGTCATGCAAAAACTTCATAAGACTGTCTGTCAATGATACCTTAATTAAAAAAATACGTAATAAAAAAATAAAAGCAATTATTAACTGACCATGGTGTATTTAATTTCATCTACAACTTCATATGCTGAATGTCTGTGGTTTTCTCTGCTCAGAAAGAAGCTTGCAAGATGAATGCATGTGACTGAAACCAGCATGCAGGTCAGTATAAGTGAAAAGAATATTGAGCAAAAAAGAATTAGCCATGTTTGGAAAATAAGTTTTGAACCTTAGGTCTTTGTGGGTGGAAAATGGGATATGCAAAACCCAGCTTGTAGGAATTCCCCACTACCAGAGAACTTGATTTCCTAAAGGAAAAAGTACTAAGTATATATATATATATATATATATATATATATATATATATATATATGGATATTGTATATAAGGAAAGTATAAATATATTCTGTGTAATACAAGTAAAATGTGTATGTATATGCATGCATATATACATTAGGGAGGACTTCTGTGTGGAGACTATCTACAAGATGGGAATAATAGCAATTAGCACCGTGTCTAGCTCCAGAGGAAGTCCTCAGAAATATTACTCCATAATATATATCTTAGCACCACTGCATACCCTGAGGCATATGTGGCGTGATGGAGAGAAGCTCGCTTAAGGAGTCACATATTCTGGTTTTTTTAGAGATTCACTCTGCTTGCCCAGTTCTGATCTCCAATTTCTAACCAGTGAGGACCAGGACATCACGAATGTCCAGGACAGGAGGCCCCATGGTAATGAAGCAGGCCTCACTTGACCTAATTGTACTTGTTGGCACATTTCTGTAGCTATTTTTAATGATAGGTGGGCATCTTGGGAGACTATTAAGAAACATTATGCCCCGGGGACAAGCTCACTGGAGCGTGGAAAAAAGGGAATTTTGTGAAACTAATGTCTCTTGTGGTCAAGAAATACTGTTCTGAGGGTCAGCAGTTCTTTCCATCTCTTTTCTTTCTTTTTCTTCTGTTAAATGAAGTAAGTTTTATACTTAGTACTTTTTATATTTTAGAAGCATATGCAGTATGATTCCAGTTTTATTAGATTCTCTCTCTGTGTACACTCATCCATTCACCCTTTCTTCTTTATCCTTGTGTGCATAGGGATGTCTGTGAGAACATCAACCAGCATTGAATATCACCAATATCAGCCCTGATTATTTCATCTTTGTGAGATGTGAGTGGATTTGTTCTTTCTGTTTGGGACTTGTATGAATTCCTTCAATTTTCATAATGCCAATCACCATTTTACAACTAACATAGTATTACATAAAAGAACAGATGAGTGTAAATTTAAAACATTTAAAAATGCATTGTGGATGGAATATTACTCAGCCATAAGAAGAAAACAAATCCTACCATTTGCAACAAAATGGATGGAGCTAGAGGGTATTATGCCCAGTAAAATAAGCCAGGCAGAGAAAGACAAGTACCTAATGATTTCATTCATCTGTGGAGTATAACAAGAAAGTAAAAACTGAAGGAACAAAACAATAGCAGGATCACAGAACCCAAGAATGAACTATCAGTTACCAAAGGCAAAGGGACTGGGGAGGATGGGTGGGAAGGGAGGGATAAGGGCAGGGAAAAGAAAGGAGGCATTACGATTAGCATGTATAATGTCCGGTGGGGGGGGGGGTGCGGCATGGGGAGGGCTGTGCAACACAGAGAAGATGAGTAGTGATTCTACAGCATCTTACTTTGCTGATGGACACTGACTGTAATGGGGTGTGTGTGAGGGACTTGGTGAAGGGGGGAGCCTAGTAAACATAATGTTCTTCATGTAATTGTAGATTGGGATTTAGTGTGCAAATGATTCATCTTCCTGGAACCAACCTCAGGAGTCCATGGTGTCCTAAGCTAGGGCAGTGAACACAAAACAGAATCACTTTTATGGCCACATACACACAACACCAGTAATAGCTATCCAGGGCTTGTCTTTAATTTCCTTCCCCCTTTCCAATGTAGCATTAGCCATGCAAATGCCTCCATGAGCTCTCCTCTTACTTATCAGTGTAGACACAACAAAGCTTAAGTTCTAAAAACCCCAAGTGGAAAAAGTCATGTTTGAGGCAGTCACGGAAATCTACATCTGGGGGACTAGGTGATGATATTACCAAGGGCTCATTGTTCCCATTCAAGTGCCCGGACAGCATTGGTTATGCAGGCAAAGGTCTCTGTTTTTTTCAAAAGTGCGTACAGATAAAGATGTAGAGATGAAAAGACCCATATGTCTGGAGTTTCACTTATCACAGCAAGAAGAGGAGTTGGAGCGAGGAAGAGAGGAGGAATGCAGGAAAGAAGGAAGGATGTGAGGGAGGAAAGAAGGTGGATGAAGCAAGTTTGGCCAAATCCTGGTAAACGATGAAGCTTGATGATGGTTTTGATGGGGTCTGTTAGAGTTCTCTGGCCATTGTTTAGTATATTTGAGTATTTTCATGACAAACTTTTTTTTGTAAAAGACAAAAGTGAAAACTCTTCACACAGATCGCAGCGATGTAAATCACCCCTTATGTGTGTAAATTCAAGTTAATAAAATGTCTTTCCAGACTTCATTCTGATGTCCTAAGAATTCTGGGCAGATTGTTTTTATTTTAGCAAACACCACTAGTAATAGTGATGGTTCCCCTATATGCGCCTGGGAAACTGAGGCTCAGATGACTCATGCCACCCCATCTTGCACATCTCTGTGGGCCCAGTGGCGCAGGGTGGGGGCACATGGGTGTTGGGGAAGGAGCTGGATCCGTTGGCAAATTTATGAGATGTGCACGGCCTCCTGAGGGTGAGTCGGGAATCTGACTACAGGAAAGGAGGCATTTCCTCAGATTTCTTAACTGAACAGGACACAGAAAAAAGAATTCACAACTTTATTGAAAACACAAAAACATGCCCTAAAACAGAGGGGCAAGAACTTTGGGCTGCTTAAACTTCAGCAGGCATTTGGGGAACGACACTTGATGGTGAGATATGAACGTGAATGTGGCTCAAAAGCATGTAGTGCCACACAGACCATTCCTTAGAAAATGGGGACTTCAAAAGGAACACAGATGATAAGGCACCAGGCCTTGCCCCCTAAAGCCAGGCACGGGGAAGCCTACGTGGGAGAATCCAGGGCAGAACAGGCAAGACAAGAGGAGGAAAGACCCCCCGCAGGTTCAGCAGAGGCTGCCCCAGTGGTCCTGGCTCCAGAAGAACCCATATGACATCCAGCTCTTGAAGAATGGAGGCATCGCACAGTCCGAACAAGGTTAGGACTGTGGTGCGGCCGAGCAGCACGGGATGCGGCAATCTAAACCTTAACAGCCTCTGCTGTCTTCTCCAAATGGCCCTCCTCCTCCTGAACCAAACCTTCAATCGCAGAGAAGAAAGGAATTGGTTGAGTACACTGAGCATTTAATGTGCTCCACGAAAACACACAGCAGGCAGTGCTCCAGGCCCGTGACATTTAAACCGCATCCGGACAAGCTTTTCCCTTCCTGCTAAAAGAGCGCAGGAAAGTGGCCACTGTGGCCTCCCTTCAGCGCACCCCAGGGACCGCCCACTGTGTGCCAGGCTGTGGCTTGGTATTCTGCTTCGACCTTCTCCTCCCGACTGCCATGTCACTTCCCCACGCTTAGAAGCTGAGGAACTGCACTCTGTCCCTGCCGGGACTGCAACTACCCCTGGGATGGCTGTGCCCTGACAACTGTCCTCAGCTGTCCAGCTGCCACTGACCCGTACTCACTAGAACAGTGGCACCCTGCTTGTGGGGGAAGCTGAACATAGGAACAAGTGGGTGCCTTTCAAGTCATACTGAGGGGAACAGCACCCATTTGGAGAAGCCCGTGTTCAGGGTCCACTAAAGAGCCAAGAGGAGGAGCCCGTTGAATCTTTCAACAGAAGCTTTCTGCCAAGGATGAAGGAAGGCCCATCCACCGTCTGAAACCTCTCCAGAGTGAAAACGATGGTACCGCAGGGAGGCTGGGTCATGGGGGCCCAGGGAGTTTGTGGCTTGTCTTGCTGGGACACTGTGTCCACCTGAAGCCTGGACACTGCCTTTGCCTTGCAGAATGTCGGGGTAACGGGTGCTTACGCTAAGTGCGACCAACCTCAGCAAACCTCTTAATTCCTTGCCCAGCCTAGCATCTGGGGGGCAGGAGGCACACTGCGGTCAGGGCCGTCAGTTCTGCACGCTCCACCCTGTTCCACCCTGCAGACCTTTCTGGGCCCAGGCCTGAGTCGGCTCTCTCTGCTCTGGCTGCAGGTCCAGGGTGCAGGGCCATAGCCTCTGTTGCCCAGCACGGTGGGGTCCCCAAGCCCTGCTCCTCCCCCAGGAGATCCCCATGCCCTCCCTCATTCTGAGGGCAAGGATGTGGCGCTGACCTTTCAGGCAGGTAGCCAGCAACCGTGTGGGTCACAGAAGGGCTCCTCCCCAATATCTTCCAACCATTAACAGCCCCAAATAAAGCCTGCCCTTCGCACTCCACTGTCCCCTCAGCATCTGAGTTAGGGAACTACGTTGGATCTCACATTTTTGGGAGTTCCTGGTCTGCGCCATTGTCAGGAGACAGAGGGCCCCCCCTCCCCCATCTGTGTCCTCAGATTCGCTCCGCCATCTCAGCATGTCGGTCCTTCTGCTGCATGAACAGGCAGTCTGCAACAGCCAGGGCCAAGGAGCTCGTCTGGGGGAGCCCAGGTGTACTAGTGGTCAAATCTGCATAAACATAACCAAAACGCAGAGCAGGCGACTGAGGTAGAGGCCGCTACTGGTTCCATATTACTAATCCTGGTTTCTTATTCAAACAGCTCCTCCTGTATGTGCAAAATAGAGTGTGGGACAGCTACCATTAATATACTGTCGGGGCCAATACTGTCTGAGCTCACTCATACGTGAGACCTTACAGACAGAGGAAAGGAAAAACAAAATCCTAGAACAGGAGATGAGATTTGCAGTTACCAGAGGCAGGGCTGCGGGAGGGGGCATTTGGAGTAGGGCGGTCCTCTTCCAAAAGACACAAGCTACCCTTTACAGTGTTAACTGAGTCCTGGAGAAGGTAATGTACAACATGATGCCTGTACGTTGATGTACATGATGGCACACAGGGAAGCCAAGAGAAGAAATCCTAAGAGATCTCATCACATGAAAAACATACTTTTTCTTTCTTTCTCCGTAGCCTTTAAACACAATTTTTCTTTCTTTCTTTGTAGCCTTATGGTAGATGTTAACTACACTTACGGTGGTAATCATTTCACAGCAGGTATAAGTCAAGTCCTACTGCTGTGCACCTTAACCTTATACAGTGCTGCATGTCAATTATATTTCAATAAAACTAGGGACCACATCCTAGGGAAGTTCGGCCAGTAGAGTTTGGAAATGGATGGAAAACTCAGGCCGCTCTCCTTATTTGTTTCTGCCGTGTCCTCTTTCTTCCAGACCCCCACTGACAGAGCGCTTTGCCTCCAGGGAGGGGAACCGACTCGCCAGGACGTCAGGGTTGCTCTTCCTCTGAGCTTGCTTCGCCTGCTTGAGGAAGCAGAGGCCTGGACCTCCCTAGTCCTGGCCTGACCCGCCTGGGAGCCCAGCCCCCGGCCTTAGGCTACCAGCACCCAGCGGCCTGCTTTGTTGGGCTGCTTTCCTGGCCCCCTGCCGCCAGATCTGCTGCCTGCTTCCTTCACTGCACTCACGGCACACACTCTCTGCGGCGAGGCTAACGAGCCATCCTCATTTGCCCTTTCCTCTGCCTCTCCTTTCCTTTCCTTTTCCTTTTTCTTTTTTAAGAGGTTTTTAAAACTCACCTCTTGACCCGTTGGCCCACAGATGAGTCCTCACTGACTGAGCCAAGGGAAGATATTTCAAATGACCATGGGGAAATATTTAAAAAACTGACAACAGGGGAGAATCCAGCCTGAAGTAAGAGCCACCCCGACTTCCCCTCTGTCTTTACAATAGTGCCGCAAAATGGCGGAAAAACCCTCAGGGGTTACAAATTCCCCAAGAGAATATTCACTGAAGCATCTGGTAGTTTCACAAATTTGGATGTGCCTGCAATCCCCCAGGCTTATGTTTGACTCTGTGGAATTCTTGCTGACACTTGGCAGTGAATGCTTAAGTCGGTGGAACTTTGTCAGAAATGGTTGTTTTAGGTTGTCTGGCTTTTTAGACAATTGCACGGTTGTGAGACTCCCCCTCCCATCGGCACCATCATGCACAACCTACTCCATCAGCACTGTTTGGGGGCTGTCATATCAAGGACTTCCAGAAAATTTAATTCAGGCTGCCACTGTCCCTAATACCACCTTACCAGACATTTAACTGCAGCAGGAGGGCCAGCCACGTGGACATTAGGCTACACCCTCCCCATCACTCTCAGTTTGCTTCTCTGTTGTGTTCTAGGTGTGAACTGTTCCCTCGTTTCAATGCCTCAACGTCCATGTATTCATTCTTTTGCAAAGAGTTTATGCTTGCTTAAAAAATTTTAACATTTGAACTCCCTTGTTTATGAATTTGAATAATTTCCACTTCAGACTTAACCTTATTTGATGCCACACAGCAGGCTTACCCAAAGGACAGCAGTATTAGAAAGAGTAGAACTATATATGACTGTGCATCTGTGTGTGTATATATGTGAGGATATGATAAATATATATATGTATTATATGTAGATGTAATTCAGTGTCATAGAATAATTAAACATATTTCAGTGTAGTATATACGAACGGATATGTATCTGTGTGTGTGTATGTGTTTGTGCATGTGTGAGTGTGTGTCTACCAGGTAAAGGACCCATGGTTCCAAGATCACGTGAATTTCTCATTCACGGTTTCTTTTAACTTCAAAATGACAAACTCTCAGCCTGGGGGAATCTCGCCGCCACCTCTCAGTTACTGCTCTTACCCATTTTATGGATTAGAGCCTTAAAATGCTTTGGTCGCTCGCTCGTTGGAACCTTCTGTTTATGTATCTATCAGGGCCAAAGAGGCTGAAGTACATTCATACATACATATTCCTGTATACAAGGAATGGTATATTATGGCAATTTCTTTTTCCTTTAGGAAACCAGGTTCCCCTGGTAATGGGAAATTTCCAAATGCTGGCGTTCATCTGTCAGGTTTGGCACCCACCAAGTCCCCCAAAGTTCAAAACTTATTTCCTAAATAGGAAGAAGGCAACAGAAACACAGGAATGTCAGAAAGCCTAGGACAAGGGTGTCCAAGCCCCGCAGCAGGTTTCAGAATTGCTGCCCTGCCTAACTGCTTTTTCAGGTGCACTCACCTGCACTGTGGCTTCAGATACATCCACGATTCCTGCAAGTTCCTGTCTGAGGGGACAAAATCACAAATGTTCAGCGTTTGGACTAGTGGATGAATTTAAGTATAGGATGCGATCTCATTAATACTTTTTCCTTTTCAGGGAAATGTCAGTGATTTATTTTATGGACCAATTTCTGCAGTAGGAAAACTCACATCATGTCAAGATTTACAGTGAAATTAAGTCAACACAAAGCAGTTAAGGAAAGCCAGGTGTCCCAGGAAAAGGAGGCACGGTCCAAGACCACATGAAAATCTCATTCACAGTTTATTTTAAAGGTACTAACTTCAACATGAGTAAAACCCTCGGCCTGAGGAAATATCGCCCCACTTCTCAATTACTGCTCTTACCCCTTTCTATGGATTAAATTAGAGCCTTGAAACACCTTGATCGCTCGCTCGCTCGCTCGAGGTAACTCTCTGTATCTGTGTATCTATCAGGGCCAAAGACGCTGAAGTACATCCCTGGTAGACGTGAATGGATGGCACAAACTCTCTGCAGTTCACTCTCTGGTTCTGCTTAGCTTCCATTTTTCTATCACCTGCACCCCCCATTCTTTGCACTACACTGTTCTGTACTATCTAGGCTGAAGCTTCCTTTAGGGACAGTTTTTCCTGAAGAGCGAATGTTATGGACTGCAGAGAAATTACTAAATCAGGATAAACACTTTTCACATGCAGCATTTACAAATGTAAAAGTCAATACCGAAATGATCCACAGTGAACTGATTTATCAAAATGTGAAAGAAGGCTAGGGACCCTACCCTGATTTGCCCCTGCCGCGGTTCTAGCACAACAGAGGAGCGCGGCTCGGTTTACCTCAATCCTGTGCACAACTATTTCCCTTGAGTCCCGAAAGGCAGAGCCCTGACCTCCACCCTAGGACCCAGGTGTTCAGGAGGCTCGAGTCCTCCAGGTGGCTTTTAGCTCGAGAGGGGCGGAGAGAGGCCTGTGGGAACCAAAGGGGCCCTGGAGCAGCCCACAAGCCCGGGAGTAAATTGGCACTAAGTGGGGCTGTCACTTACCACAGGGCCGCGCGGGGATAGCGAGTGCGCTGGAAAACGCGTTCCATTTCCAGCAGCTTGAGGTGAGTGGGGAGGTGATGCTGCGCCTGCTGTGGCTCTTCTCTGGGCTCCTGATTCCCGATGGCGGTCTGCACAGACTGCACCCCCTACCCCGCCTCTCCAGGCTCTCTAGCTTCTCTGCCACCAGTGCCAACGGCCTCGAGGTTTCGCACCTCCACCAGGCCAGAAGCTTGGCCGCCATGGTCGCCATTGTCGCCTTCTCGCTCTCTGCCTTCTGCAGGCCTCGCTTCTGCAAAGGAAGAAAGCCAAAGGCGAAGATCAGGGCGCTGGGGCCCAGGCTGTGGCAAGGAGGACGTGAGGGGCAGCTTCTAAGGGGTGTCCTGTCTGTCCGCCTCCCCCAGGGATCCTTCCTTGGGAGTTGGCTGCAGCACATGTCCCATATGGCACCGACCACGCAGCTCTTCACGGTCGTCCTCGGCTACCTGTCTGCGAAAGAGGACGAATTTGCGGCGGCACCCCTGCAGGGGCTCCATGTCCTGAGTGCGCAAGAGGAGGCTGTGTGTGTCTGCTGATTCTGCGCTGGGCTCTCCTTGGATCCCGGGGACACAGAGAGCGCCAAGCTGGCAGTCAGCCTCCTTCCCCTTCCTTCTGACGCCTAGACATGGTTACAGTGTGTCTAGTTGTATGCATGCTCTGGTTTTTGCAACACTTCCTGGGGCTTCGGCCTGCTGGGGTGCGCCCACCACCTGCTCCACTGCCTCCTCCCCAAGGCCTCCCATGGCCCCCACCACCCCAGCAGTCCCCGCCACTCCAGAGGCCCCCGCCGCATCACACCATGCCACTCCGGCGTCCCCTGCCGCGTCACCCCTGCCACATCGGCAGCTCCTGCCGTGTCACCCCGGGGGGGGCTCGGAGTCACCAACCCCTGGGTCGCCAGCTCCAACTACCTCAGCCCACACCCCCGCCACACCCACGGGGCTCTCCTGACCACCCAGGGCCTGGTCTCCATCGCCTACGGCAAACATGGCCCCACGTAGTACCTCGACCGCCGTTGACTGGGCTGTGGTGACGACCGCAAAGATGACGGGTGGCCCCTGAGGTGGCTGTCGCTGAGGGAAGGCCCTGGGCACTGGGGCCTGACTTGAGGCAGGCGGGGTGTCAGAGGAACCGGAGGCTGAGGGGACAAGAGACTATCTGTGGTGGTGCCTCAGGAGGCCCCACCACACAAAAGGCAGAGGGCCGACGTCAGGACTGGCCTCCCAAGGCTGTGCCTCTGACTATATGACTGTGCAGGAGGCCCGAAAGATGCCTCTAGAAAGGTGATGGGAGGCGGGGCTGGAAGTGTCAGCCAAGGGCCACGGCCCCCCTTCCTGAGCTCACTTGCTGAGAAGCAATGACTGGCATGCCCTGCATCCAATGAATGACCTTTAGGTTCTAGGATTCCTCACAGCACATATGAAAGTTAACTCAAGGGATCAAAGGCCTAAATATAAGAGCTAAGACATTTAGAAGAATACATAGGGATAAGTGCTCATGTTCTTAGATTTGGTTCCTTAGGTATGACACTAAAAGCACAAGTACCAAAAGAAAAAAAAATCAATAAATTGGAGTTCACAGAAATTTTAAAAATTTTCTTCAGCTTTGTTCTCTTGCTAGAGTTGAAATCCACGAAACGGAGAAAACATCTGTAAATCATGTATCTGATAAGGCTCTAGCGTCTAGAATATATAAAGAACTCTTACAACTCAACAAAATAAACCCAAACAACTCAATTTAAAAGCACACAGAGGACTTGAACAGACATTTCTCCAAAGAAGATATGGCCAATGAGCACATGCAAAGATGCTTAACATCATTAGTCACTAGGGAAATGCAAATCAAAACTATGGTGAGATGCCACTTCACACCCACCAGAATGACTAAGTTTTCTAAAAGCAGAAAACAACAAATGCTGGCCAGGATGTGGAGATACTGGAACCCTCATACGTAGCTGGTGGGAATATAAAAGGGAGTAGCTGCTGCGGAAAACAGTTTGGTGGTCCTTCGGAAAGCTGAACATAGAATCACCATACGACCCAGAAATTCCACTCTCAGGTATATACCCAAAAGAATAGAAAACAGGTGCTCAAACAAAGACTTGTATATGAATGTCCACAGCAGCACTCTTTACAGTAGCCAGCAGGTGGATAGGACCCAAATGCCCATCAATGGATGAATAGTTAAGCCAACGATGGTACATCCGACAATGGAGTATTATTCAGCCATTACAAAGGATCGGAGTACTGATACGTGCTGCAATACAGATGAACCTCAAAAACACTTTTTAACGTGAACCTCAGACTCAAAAGGCCACAGAGCGCTTGATTATATTTATATGAAGTATCCAGAATAGGCAAATCCAGCAGTAGAAACCAGATTAGTGGTTGCCAAGGGCTGAGAGGAGGTAGGAATAATGAGTGATTCCTTAATGGGTATGGGGATTCTGTCTGTGGGAACCGAAACTTTTTCTGGAACTAGGTAGTACTGATGGTTGCACAACACTGTGAATGTACTTAAGGCTGCCGAATTACATGCTTTCACTAAATGTTACGTTATGTGTATCTTACAACAGTAAAAAGCATTGTCTAATTCAATCCTTCCACCAGCTCAGACTGTCTGTCCTAATTCATCTTACTTAGTGGTATCCTGCAGAAAATACTTGGTCATAGCCTAAATCCATAAACCAGTGAGCCTCGGGAGCCACCCACCACCAGCCTATGCTTTAACTTTGGTGCTAACCTAATTGCTTTTGTTTTTGGCTGACATATCTAACTGAAGGCCACTTCCCTCCATAGGATCTTTTAACATCAAAACAGAGCTTTGTGCTCAGTGGCTCATTATCTTCATTATCAACTGCCTTTGTTTAATTTTTAGTTCCCAAGGTTAATTGTTCAGTCTGTGCTTTACTCTAAAAGCCCTCTCAGTATTCAACAGCAACCCATCAGATTAACCACACATTAGTTTGAGAATGGACGTGCTCTTCTGGGGGACAATCTACTAATTTTCCAGTTGCTGATGGATGTTATTTGGTTGACAAACCTACACTAATGAAATACACATACATGCCCTCTCATGTGTCAAGTGATTTTCCATGTGGGTAGGTGTCCAGCCAACAATACTACATGCCTTAAGCTTTGAGATTTTGGCGTTTGAAACTGCAGAGGCTTTATTCCCATAAAAGTCTCTACTCTTTTCTTCCTGAAATAACTGAAAACATCTGCAGATGACTACTTTTTTGTGAAATACCGTCTTCTATCGCTTATAAATGAAAGTGCTGATTATTCGGTGTGCAAAATGGGACACAGCCTGTAAACTGCTATGCAAATCAAAAGGCAAGAATGGCAGTTCCTTCCCCTATTATGGAGCTATATCAGGAGAAAAAGAGAGTGCGAAAAGAAATTACACCTCTAACCTGTGCCACATAGGACGCAGCTAACACTCACCTTCTTCACAGTTGAGAACTTGTGTGGTGAAGCCTTCTTTTGTGGGCTCTTCCGTGACTTATCACCAATTGAGAGTTCTTCAAAATCCTTGGAGACTGAATCAGATCGGATACGAGGTGGGCTGATGCTAGGTGGGCGTGGGCGCCATGGTGGGATCTGTCAAGGAGGAGGACAGAAGGAAAACGGTAAACTCGTGTGCTTTCCTCAAATTACTGGTGTTCTCTTGTTGCTTCAATGGTCGAAGAACTAGGAATCCGAAGTGAAAAAATCTGAAGGGAGGAAAGACTCTCCTACCTCCCTGCCTTCCCTTCCAGTACCTACTCAAACCAAAGACCAGCAGCTTTGTTTCACACTCTGGGCTGCTGCACACCTTTGCCAATCCCCAAAGACAGAAACTCGAGATTGTTTGTTTGATTAGAGCCAGATTTCTGGTGTTACTCCCTGCTGGTGTTAACTATACCTCTTCCTGGAGTCTCCTCTTAGCAAGTGCAAATGCCCTGAGGGAAGAGCATGCATGGGATGTTTGAGGTCCAGCAAAACAGCAGTGCGTCTGGAGCAGAAAGTAACAGGAGACACAGTCAGAGAGGCAATGCGGAGACAGAGCACGTGAGGTGAATGGGGGCATAGACGTCAGCCAATCCCAAAAGACCAGAACTATAAGACTGCCCTGAAGCGAACCCTCCTGCACTGTTGGTGGGAATGTCAGTTGGTGCAGCCACTGTGGAAAGCAGGATGGAGGTTCCTCAAAAAACTACAAATAGAAATACCACTCGACCCAGCAATTCCACTTCTGGGGACTTACCCAAAGAGAACAAAATCCCTGATTCAAAAAGATATAGGCACCCCTCCCCCTCGTGTTTATCGCTGCATTATTTACAGTAGCCAAGACATGGAAGCAACCTAAGTGTCCATCAGTAGATGAATGGATAAGGGTGTGGTACATGGACACAGAGGAATACTATTCAGCCACATAAAGAAAAGAAATCCTGCCATTTGCAACAACATGGGTGGATCTAGAGGGTACTATGCTCAGTGAAATAAGCCAGGCGGAGAAAGACAAATACCATTGGAATTCACTTATTTGTGGAGTCTAAAAGCAAAGCAAAAGAGAATGAACAAAACAGCAGTAGACTCACAGACACTGGGAAGTGGCTGGTGGTGACCTTGGGGAAGGGGGAGGGGTGGGGGGGGAAGGGGAGGAGGATCAAGGGGCACAAAAGTTCCCAATCCTAATATAAGTTGGCCATGGGGATAGTAGTACAGCACGGGAATATAGTCAATGATTCTGTAACATCTTCCTTCCTATGTGCACCAATAGCAACCGCAGCACCGGGGGCGAGGGTTTCATAATATGGGTCACTGTTGAACCACGGTGCTGTATGTTTGAAAGCAATGTAAGACTGTATATCAATGATACCTCAATAAAATAAAAGTGGCACAAAATGCAATTCAACTCTTCAACCACAATAAAATGAATAAAAATACGCTATAAAGTTACAAGACTACCCTGAAGCATGAAGAGATTCCAGAACAATAAACAAGAGACACGACTCTGTACGCTAAATGCATAATTCCAAGAGATAGCACGAGCCAAATGTATAGTACCAGGAAGAGGTGCTGTAGGAATTCGCGGATGACAGTTGCCTACGGAAGTTAGGAAAAGCCCAGGAGCACTCGTGACTTTCTGTGACTGACCTCAGAAAAGATAACTGGACCATTCCTCCCCCTTTTCCTAGAACCAAAGGCAGAATGGTGAGCTGGGTATATCATCCGCCTGACCCATTAATGCTGTGTTATGTCCCCAGGCACTGGAATCACAGGCCATAAGAGAACCGTATCTGGAACCAAGATAGTAGCTCAGATTGTCACTGGATGAACATACAGTGGTGGCAGGGAAATGTGAAGGGATGTGAGGGCCGCAAAGACCAAAGGGGTCCCTGGCGCAGTTTCAAACTAGTTTGGAAAGGACTACTGAGTAAACACGGGTGGAAACTCTGTCCACCCACTAAGCTACACCACTTGCCACTGGTGCCCAGGAGAAGAGAAGGCTCATCAGCTGGCCTTCAGAGCCGTGTCTGCTAACACAAATCTGTGGAGCTTCTTAGGAGCGAGAGGCTCCCTGGGCTGTCTGTTTGAGGTGTGGAAAAATACGATGTCAAGAAGCCCAGAGGAGACTTATTTTGAAACTCCTACAGAGGAACCCAACTAGGAGTTCCAGGACCGGGTTGTTTGGCGGTGGAGGCCAACCATAGCGAGGACAAGGTGACAAGCTTCGTCCCCACCCCACTGTGGGTGGGAGCACTCAGTTCTTCAGGTTCCCCCGATCAGCCTGGCACCATGAACAGCAAATACAAGTAAAGGTGGTGTGCTGTCTGTGCGAATGCACCTTCCAGATGAGCCCTCTTCCAACCTGATTTTCTTCCCTGTACCCAGCCCTCCTATGAAGAAACCCCAGAGCCCTGCTGGGGTTACTGTCATAGATTGTGCTTCTCACCCCAGTCAGCCCCTCCTGTTCAGAAATTTAGGTTACACAGACCAAGAGCCTTCAAAGCCCTAAGCAAGTATAGAGCACTTAATTTCTGAATGTGAGGCACAAGACAAGAAATTACGCAAACTCTCAGACCTAGGGAACACCATTAAGTCATTGAGTTCCTCTCCTAAGGGCAAAGGGGAGCCCCCGAATCCTTTCTAGGCAGGGGAGCAGCCTGAGTGTCTTGTTTCTTCTTTTCACCTACACGGGAACACCAGCAGGTATGCATCTTGCCTCCAATGAGCCTAGTGACTGCAAGTGTCAATATTGCTGTAGGGAAAAGGGACAGTAGTTCATGAAGGATTTCTTCTTTAGGATTTCTTTAGCCAGAGGAGTTTCTAACCTTTGAAGCCAGTGACAGCAATATGGAGTTGACTCATCTTTTTCCTCTTTCCCTCTCCAGAGCTCCTTTGAGCCCTCTTCTGGACCCGTTCGCTCACGGTCCGTCACCACATTTGCCGTGTTTGCCTCTCCTGGCAGCGCTCAGCCACACATTGGTTTCAGCATCCCAGCCACCAGCGAGGGCTGTTCAGATTCTTCAGCTGCTCAGCACAAGATGGGTTTACACCCCCGGAAGCAAAAGAAGAGCCTTCGAGCAACTATAAGTCCTTCAGGAGGTCTGGGAACAAACTCCTATATAATAAAAGAGGAGTTCCAACCTTTGCCAAGTACTCCTAGGGAAGTGGTATGGTTTGGAGAATCCATACCCTTAAGTGGGGTTGATAAAGTCAAGGAAGGGCATTGTCCCAGGCTCGATGCCCCAGAGAGATGAGCAAATTTGCATCTAGTAGCGGGGGGGGGTGGGGGGTGGGGGGGGCGGGGGATGTTCTATCCAGGTGGAACTTGCATGGAAGGGACTGGAGAGAGCAGGAACAGTGACTTAAACCCCCAGAAACTGCTTATTGGATTAGCATCTGGGAATTCACTCAGTCCTCTTTGTAGAAGATATTCAACCACAGCCCAGATCAGGATTCTTTTACTTATCACTCAGATAAGATGTATGAGTTACAGATTGCAGCACCGTTCCATTCATTTGGACGTCAGCCTTCGAGCAATTCTAAGCACTCTGAACTCAGCTACTGACCCCTTCGTAGATCTCTCAGTGTCACACAGATGTGACTAAGTCCTGTCACATGACTTTCTACGAGGCAGAGCTATACTTTGGCAAGCCAGCTGCATGGAAATCATGGCTACAGAGCAGACGCAGAATCTGACAGCAAAGAGAAGCGACAGCTGTTAGCAGAGAGAGATGACAGAAATGATCTGGCACCATTTAGTGTGGGGATCAAGAACCCTTCCCACCTCAGGACCACACTGTATCACAGTTCAGTGTAACAGATCGTGTTCATTACTTGGGCAAGTCACCACACAAAGTTTTAACTATGTTCCCTGATCTCTGTTGAAGAAGACAGGGAGGTAATACCTTTGGAAAAGACTTTTACTAAAAGCCAAGAATGAGAAGGTGTTGCTGTCAGCTGGAGCATGTGCTTTGGTCAAACGCCCAATTTCTCAGTGACTCTGAGCTGTGAGTAAAGGGCTCTACTTTAGATGTGGAAGACATCAAGATTTCACAGTTACAGGCATTTAAAGGGAAGGACATTAAAGCACAAATAGTTGCCCAAGGTCAAACAGCCTGGTGGTGGCAGAGCTAGGGCCATAACCCAGTCTTCCGATTTCCAGACCAGGACTCTCTTCACCCCACCATGTTGCTCTGAGCTTAGACACTTCAATTTAGCTTTACAAAGGGAACAAAGTACAAGTTGAAAGAACAGTTGGCGAGAGGATCTTCTTGGTTGGTTGTCCAACAGAGGGTGACCAATTATTATGCACTAAACCCTACGTATGCTACGTATGCTTTGGATACCTCACCATAAACCTGGGAGATGGGGAAGGTTGGCCAAGGAAAACATAGTGTGACCCTTCTGACTTTCTTCCTTCTGCGTAGCTTAATTTAGAAAAAGCCTGGGAAGCACTAAGAACACCTACTGCTTCCATGTGACTATCTCTCTGGCACACGGATGAATAGAAAAGGGTCCAGAATCATTTGTGACATGGGCTGCTGCCACTTGGTCCCTGCTTTGGATTTTCGTAGGTCTGCAAGTCCTAGGAGATTCCACCTTATCCCTAATTTATAGATATCGACTTGGAGAAATGAGCGAATAACTTGCCCAAGGTCACACAGCAAGCGAATGATGGAGCGGAGATTTGAATCCAGGTCTATCTGACCTCATTCACTTGAAAAATAAATCATTTTGACTCTGATTGGAAAAGATATATTCACCCCTATGCTTACTGCTGCGTTATTTACAACAGCCAAGGTATGGAAGCAACCAAAGTGTCCATCAACAGATGAAAGGATAAAGAAGAAGTGGCACATACACACAATGGAATATTATTCAGCCACAAAAACAGAAAGGAATCCTGCCATTTGCGACAACATGGATGGACCTAGAGGGTATCATGCTAAGTGAAATAAGCCAGGTGGAGAAAGACAAATACCACACGGCTGACTTACATGGGGAATCTAAGACAAAAGCAAAACAAAACCAACAAAACAGCAGTAGACCCAGAGACACTGAGAAGTGACTGGAGGGTGGGTTGGGGTGGGTGGGAGAAATAGGTGCGGGGAATAAAGAGGCACAAAATCTCAATCATAACAGAAATTAGTCACGGGAATGGAAGTGTAGCATGGTGAATATAGTCCGTAGTTCTGTAACATTTCTACGTTCGCAGATAGTAACCACACGAGCTGGGGGGAGGATTTAATAACGTACATACCTGTTGAATCACTACGCTGTATACTTGAAACCAATGTGGGAGCATAAAGAGTTGTATATTTACCTTTGGATGCATGTCATAAAGGCTTGCACTAAGCACATTCTGGACACTATTCAGTCCAGTGCTACTCTGACATTTCCCAAGCTGCACTGTAATGATCCGCAAACCTTGTTTACACTAAACCACTTTCAACCCTTTCCATGTAAGGGCTGAACCCTTCATCTTTTTCTCTCTGCCCCCAACCCCCGCCAAAACCCCACCGTCTTTCTCCTTTTGAGCTGGAAAGGCGGTAATTCACGCTTTCACTAGAATCCCTGCAAAGAAGCCAAACAGGATTTGAGTTCAGCTCCCAAGTCTAGTGAAGCAAGTTTGGGAATTCCAGCACTGCCAAGAACATGACTGCTGTCAGGCCTAACAACCCCAATTTCAGGTTTATGAGCTTGCAGTGTGGTTCACTGGCTTTCAGGGTGTTTCCGAGAGTCCCTGTAGCAAATCACTCAGAGATCAGCAACTTCAAATCTAGGTGAACCACTTCCAGTAGATGAAATGATCACCAGGTGATGGATGCCTTCGGAAATAACTGTCATCGTTAATGGTACTGTTATGCTCCCAGTGCAGCCATTTGGATATCAAGGACTTTTTTGCTGGTGCTTTTCTCTTTGACAACCTTGCAGGGCTGGGTGGAGAGCACGTCAGTCTGCTGATTCAAGCGCTTTCTTTTCCTCTTTCAGGTGGACCCAAAGCAGGGGGAACTGAAGAAAAGAAGAGTACAAACAAACCAAAAGAAGCTGAAAATAGACAGCGCAGGTTGGCATAGCTGCACCCTCCTCCAGAAACACGTTATTAGGAGCTAATTGCACAGTGCTGTGTGATAGGAGCTGTATAAGGAGAATTACCCAGGCCTGCTGTCTTTGGTCTTCAGGGAGCTTTCAGTTGAAGATGCACACTAACGTGGTCCAGGTTTCTCCATATAAACTGCCTATTTTATACAATCGCCACTTGTGTGGGATTTGGGAAAAGGATCACTCACACCCGGGCCCCTGTTTTCCCTAACTGAATTCCCAATCAGATAGAGATTTTTGTGCTTGTCTGGTTTTAAGTTTCTTTGATCCTCTTTAAGGCTAATGTACATGCTGAGCTCCTCAATGAGCCCAGATATCTGAGCGCAACCAGGGATTTCCCCTTCAACATTGTCTTGCCAATGGGTTCCAGCCTCGGGCAAGTTCGCTATGGCTTCAATGTGACCAAAGAAATTGACAGCAAAACATTCTTTGGAGTGAAAGGGTTTATTACCCGGCTTGTTCTCCTGGCGGTAGGTCCAGCACTAGCGTCTCTGCCTACCCGCAGAGCACTGGGCCAAGCTCTCCATATGGCGCAATAATAGCTTACTGCCTAAAGGTGTGGAAGCGGCAGCCTAGCAACAGGCCAGTTACATCATCAGGTGGTTTAAGTTCAGTGAGGATCCTGGACATAGGAACCTCAACTTCCCCACAGCCAGTTAAAAATAATAATTTCTATTGCTGGCAAGATGTGGTGAGGCTGGAATGCTCTAACAGCGCCATGATGATCATTCAAGGGTGACCACCATTCATGTCTCTTGAATCCCTAATGAACTGGGAAAGGCATAGCACTGCTCATAATTTAAAGATAAATTTATTATACAAGCAATGATAGGAATTTAAAAATCGAAAAGAAAACTCTATATCTCACCATGCGGCTTTTCAATTTCAAAGCCTTTCTGGTGTCTGTATATTCATACACAATGTTTACATAGTTATATACTTACACACTGATTCATTTATTACAGGCTAAGGGGTGAGCATAGACATATCTGTGGAGGAACAATGGAAAAAACATAGTATTTGAAGCTTTTGTATTCATTCTTTTTTCATATAGTGCTATGTTGAGTTCATTGTAATCATGATTATTAACAATGGTTCGAACTATAATCAAACTTTGTAATCATGATTTGTAATGTGACATCCCCTGAGTTGATGGACAAAGATTATTTAAGCATTCTCCTATTAAATGGATATCCAGATAATTTCCATTATTTATAATAATGTAGTCACAAACATCTTTGTACAATAATTTAATTCATTAAATTCATTTCCATTGCATAAATTGCCAATAATGGAATTAATGGATTCAAGTATATGTAATATTATATATGGTTTTGGAAATTTATGCATCAATTGTTTTAGAAAAGGTCAATAACAATTCATTTTGAAACCTGCATTGTTAGAGCATTCCAGTTTCACCACAGCTTGCCAGCAACAGAAATAGTTATTTCCAAATATGCTAATTAGTCAGTATACTGTTCATGATTTTTCACAATGAAAATAATTTAAATTATCATTTATATTCACTTTTTCTCGTTCTGAGAGCAAAATTTCCAACAGGTGTTCTGCAGCCTAAAGCCATAAGTGGGCTGCAGGTGTGTCGAAATATTGTGCTCTGTAATACTCTTAGTAGGGCTGGAGATTGCTAACGCTTCCTGAATGGTCACCCCCCACCCCACCCCACCCCCAATGAGTAGGTTAAGAAAAGTTTGGGAAATGCAGCCTTATGCTCACTGTTTTCCCTACTTCAGCTCTGTCTCACTCTCTTTTAAAAATTAAAAGTAATATACTTATTTTTTGAGCAGTTTTAGATTTATAGAAAAATTGAGCAGAAAGTACAGAGTTCCCATATGGTATATAATAATATAATAATAGTAATTGCAGTAGTGTGGTGCATTTGTTTTAATTGATAACCCAATATTGAAATGTTATTATCAACTAAGTCTATAGCTTACATTAGCGTTCACTGCGTTGTACATTCTGGGGGTTTTGATAAATAATGACATACATCCACCACACAAGTATATATAATGACATATATCCAAGCATACAAAATGGCTTCTTTGCCCTAAAAATCACCTATGCTCCATGTCTTGCCAATGGGTTTTAGACCCGGGCAAGTTCACTATGGATTCAACGTGACCAAAGAAATTGGCAGCAAAACGTTCTTGGGGTGAAAGGGTTATACCTGACTTTATTTCCAGGTGGCAGGTCAGTCAGTAGAATCCCATTCACTCAGAGCAAGTCTGCATGCAGCAAGCCGGTCTCTGCCTCTGGGCCCCTCTGTCTGCACAGCTGTCCTCTGGGCCCCTCTGTCTGCACAGCCATCCTCTGGGCCTCTCTGCCTGCACAGCTGTCCCACACAGCCGTCCTCTGGGCCTCTGTCCTTGACACTGCCACCGCTCCAGCTTCTGCTCTCCTGCAGCCTTGCAGCCCTGCCACCGTGTCGCACCCAGAGGACTGGGTAGAGCTCTTTTTATAGAGTCAACAGCCATGTATTGCCCACAGGTGTGCAGTGAGCTAGTCAACCATGACCAGGTGAGAATCCTGGCCACAGGAACACCCATTTTATCCACACCCCACCTATTCATCTCTCCGTCCCCAAACATCTGGCATCATTAATCTTATTGTTTTCATAGTTCTGCTTTTTCCAGAGCATTACATAGTAGGAATCATATAGTATGTAGCCTTTCAGATTGGCTTCTTTCACATAGCTATATGCATTTAAGCCTCCATGTCTTTTGGAAGCTTGATAGCTCATTTCTTTTCATCACTAAATAATATTCCAATGTATGATGTACCACAATTTGTTTACCCATTGCTTCCAAGTTTTAGCATTTATGAATAAAACTTCTAAAAACATTTGTGTGCAGGACATAGTTTTTCAACTCATTTTGGGTAAATACCAAGGAGCCCAAATGATGGAAAATTTTGTATGAGTAGGTTTTCTTTTGTAAATACTGTCACGTTGCCTTCCAAAGTGGCCCTACCATTTTGCATTTCCACCAGCAATGAGTGGGAGCTCCTATTGCTCCACATCCTGGCCAGCATTTGGTGTTTCAGTGTTCTGGATTTTAGGTATATAGTGATATATCACTGTTGTTTTAATTCACAATTCCCTAATGATGTACAGCGTTGAGCATTTGTGGGGGAAATTGAAGTGCCTGTGGCCAGGACCCTCACCTGAACCTAAACTACTTGATTATGTAATTGGCCTACTGCTAGGCTTCTGCTTCCACACCCATAGGCAATAAGCTATTATTGACTGAGTCACTATATAGAGAGCTCTGCCCAGTGCTCTGGGAAGAGGCAGAAACAAAGGAGGATTACGACCTGCAGACTGTTGTATGCAGACATAATTCTAGTGCTTGACCTATCACGAGGAGAACAAGCTGGGTAATAATCCCTTTTACCCCAAGAATATTCCATTTTCATTCCTCGGCCTCACTGAATCCATAGTGAACTTGCCCAGCGCTGAAACCCACTGGCAAGACAGCATCTGTTCGTATGCTTGTTTGACACCTGTACACCTTCTTTGATGTATTATCTGTTCAGATATTTTATCCATTTTTTAATCAGGTTGTTTGCTTTATTGTTCAGTTTTAAGAGTTCTTTGTATATTTTAGAATCCCAGTCTTTCACCAGGTATGTGCTTTGAAAATATTTTCTCCCAATCTGTAGCTTGTCTTTCCATTCTCTTAACAATGTCTTTCACAGAGCAGTTTTTAAATTTTAATTAAGTACAACTTACCAGTTTTTTCTTTCATGGATCAGGCTTTTTGGTGGTGCTTCTAAGAAATTACTGCCAAACCCAGGGTCCCCTAGATTTACTCACATATTATCTTCTAGTAGCTTTATAAGTCTAAAATGTCTAAAATCCACATTGAATTAATTTTTTTTGCATGTGGATAACCGGTTCTAGCACCATTTGCTTAAAAGGCTGTCCTTTTCCATTGGATTGCCTTAGCTCCTCTGTCAGAGATATGTTGAATATTTGCTTGGGTCTATTTCTGGCCTCTCTGTTGCTCCATTAAACTATTTATCCTTTTTTTTTTTTTTGCCAATATCACATGGTCTTGATTACTGTAGCTTTATATTGAATCTTGAAATCAAGCAGTGTCAGCACCCCGACTTTGTTCTTTAAATATTGTGTTGGCTATTCTGGTTCTTTTACTTTTCCAGGTAAACTTCAGTTTGTTGATATCCACAAACTGGGATTGTGACTGGGATTGCATTGAATTTACAGATCAAATTGGAAAGAACTGGCAACATAAAAATCTTGAGTCTTCCTACCTGTGTACATGGAATACCTCTCCATATATTTACATCTTCCTTGATTTTTTTCCATCATGGTTTTACACTTTATCCCATATAGATCTTATACATATCATGTAAGAGTTGTAACTAAGTATATTTTTGGTACTGGTGTAAATGATATTGTGTTTTTATTACAAATTCCAATTTTTCATTGCCAGGTACATAAGCAAGCAAGTGAGTTTTGTATATTAACCTTATATCTTGCAACTTTGCTATAATTGATTATTAGTTCTAGGAGATTTTTGTTGATTCTTTTGTACTTTTTACATAGACAATAATATCATCTGCACATAAAGATAGGTTTTTCTTCTTTTCCAGTCTGCATACTTTTATATCCTCTTCTTGTCTTACTGCATTAGCTAGGACTTCCTATACAACGTTGAATAGAAGTGGTGAGAACAGACGTCCTTTCCTTCTTCCTGGTCTTATGAAGAAAGTACCCAGTTTTCACCATTAAGTATGATGTTAGTTGTAGGGTTTTTGCAGATGTTCATTATCAAGTTGAGGAAGCTCCTCACTATTCCTAGTTGCTCAGAGATTTTATAATGAATGGATGTTGGATTTTGTAAAATGTTTTTACTGCATCTATTGATATGAGGTGATTTTTCTTTTTTAGCCTGTTGATATGATGGATTACAGTAATTTTTAAATGTTGAATGAACCTTGTATACCTAGAATAAATCCCACTTGATCATGGGGTATAATTCTTTCTATACATTGTTGGATTTGATTTACTAATACTCTGTTGAGAATTTCTGCATCTATGTTTCTGAGAAATACTGGTTTGTAGTTTTCATTTCTTGTACTGTCTTTGGTTTTACTATTAGGGTAAATACTGGTTTCATTGAATTAGGAAGTATTCTCTCTGCTTCTATTTTCTAGAAGGGATTGCAGAGAACTGGCAGAATTTCTTAAGTGTTTGGTAGGATTCACCTTTTAGAAATTCACATTTCTGTTTTAGCAGGTTATTAATTATTGATTTAGTTTACTTAATACACATAGTCCTGTCTAGATTGTCTATTTCTCTTTATGTAATTTTTAATAGACTGTATCTTTCAAGAACTTGTTCCATGTCTTCTAGGTTGTCAAATTTGTGGGCATGGAGTTCTTCATAATATTCCTTTATTATCCTTTTTAATATTCATGGGATCGGTAGTGATAGTCCCTCTTTCCTTTATGATATTAGTAATTTGTGTTTTCATTCTTTTTTCTTAGCCTAGCTAGAGGTTTACTGATTTTATCAGTCTTTTCAAAGAAGCACTTTTTGGCTTTGTTGGTTTTTCTCTATTGATTTCCTGGTTTCAATTTCACTGATTTATTTTCTAGTTTTCATTATTTACTTTTACTGCTTACTTTGGTTTTAATTTTTTCTTTTTCTAGTTTCTTCAGGTGAAGGCTTAGGTTACTGACTTTTAGATTTTTTTCCTTCTAATATATGCACTCCATGCTATAAAATTCCCTGTAAGCACCACTTCCAGTGTGCCCACAAATCTTGATAAGTTGTATTTTCATCTTCATTAGTTCAAAATATTTCTAAGTTTCTCTTGAGATTCATCCTTTGATTTGTATTATTTGGAGGTGCGCTGTTTAATGTCCAAATATTTGGGTAATTTTCCAGCTACCTTTCATTGATTTCTAGCTTAACTTGATTATTGTCTGTGAACATGCTTTGCATGATTTCTACTTCTAAGTATGTGTTAAGGTGTGTCCTACGGCTCAGAATGTGATCTATCTCTTGGTGAATGTTCAAGGTGGGCTTGAGAAGAATGTGTATTCTGCTGCTGTTAGATGGAACATTTCATAAATGTCAATTAGATCCGGTTGATTGTTAGTGCTGTTCAGGTCACCTGTTTCTTAGCTTCAGCTTGCTTCATCTCTCAAATTACTTGAAAGAGGGCTGCTGACATCTACATTTAGGATGGTTATGACTTCTTGGACATAAGTATAGTCTATTTAGCAATTCAAGAGTAATTATGTAAGATTAATCCAAGATTTAAAAAATCAAATATAAAATGATCTTTCAGCCATAACCTCAAAACAGTATCCACAATTCCATTCACTGTATTCTATGGATAAAAAAGGAAAAGAGGAGATATACCACTATTTGAGTCAACTGGTCCTAAAGTTGGTGTGAAGAATTTTTCAAAACACTTAGAAAGAAGGAAGAATATCCCTATCATGCCTCACAATGCTCAAATTACACTGATAGGGTAGAGACTGATCCCATAATGGTATTCTCTCTATAAATGAAGGCCTCTTTACTGAACTAAATACTAATTCACAGCTCAGATTTAAGTGTACATGATTCATTTGCTTTAAAGGTACTTACAGTGCCTGCATAAAACCTGGTGCAGTTCAGATCTACTGGGGAAAAATCTATCTCAAACATGGAAAAGTTAACTAATGTCTGGAAATGATGTCTAGTAGTGATGTCTATTGGCCACTTCCCCCTAAATACCTGGCTCCTATAAGGAATCTACTCTTCCTATTAGTCTATTAATGATAATCATTCAGAGAGGAAGCTCTAGCCCCTGAGTCAAAAATGGTATTTGAGATGTAGAAAATGTGGACTCTGAGCAGCTTCAATGCTTGTCCTTCAAGAGAAAGTCCAAGAGTTTTATCTGTGAGCTGTAACCTCATCATTGCACTATAATGCAAAACTGGACCAACTCCTTATTCATAATATTCAACCGGAGCTTTCTGAAGGCCTGGAATTTCCCAGATTGTCATTTAGAGAATAGGAGCACAGGAAAAGAGTCCACTACATCCAATACCATTAAAACTAATAAGGAGACTTGGCCCATGCCAAAGACGGAATAAGAGGAGCCAGTTTTAACCTGTCACCTCTAAGCAACTCCTCTGTACCCTCCCACCTTCCCCCAGAAAAACACTAAAAAATGTATGAAATATTAGTTTTGCAAGACACTGGCCTTTAGGCAATTAAGTGCATCATCCTTGAAAGATGGGAAATAAATGAGGTGAGCCTACAGTTGCCATAGTACTTTGCTTGAGAGAGTTTCCAGTCTGTGGCACAGGGAGGGTGAAGTCAGGTAGAGCCTGGCGGACTCTCTCAGTTGGGGAAATGGAGTTGGCATTACATAACCATAAAGAGGACAATCCACCAGGAAGACAATGCAATTCTAAAAGTGCGCGTACCAAACAAGAGTTGCAAAATGTGTGGAGCAAAAACTGATAGAAATGAAAGGAGAAATAGACAATCCAAAATTATTGTTGGCGACTCCAACACCACTCTCTTGGCAACAGATGCAACAACTAGACAGAAAAGTCACCAAGGATATGGAAGAATTCAACAGCACCATCAACCAACGGTATATAACTGGCATTTACAGAACATTCTACTCAACAATGGCTGAATACAGATTTTTTCCAAGTGCCGATGGGACATTTACCAAAATAGACCATAAACTGGGCCGTAAAACAAACCTCAATACATTTAAAAGAACTGAAATACAGAATGTGTTCTCTGACTACCATGGAATCAAACTAGGACTCAATAACAGACAGGTAACAGGAAAATCACATGGAAACTAAACAAGACACTGATAAATAATCCATGGGTGAAGGAGAAAGGGTCAAAGGAAATAGAAAAGTTCTTCAAACTAAATGAAAATGAAAATGAAAATGCAATACACTGAAATTTCTGGATGTACCTTAGTTGCTGAGATGGATATTTGTAGCAAGAAACACTGACTTTGGAAAATAGGAAGAGTCACAGATCAATAATCTAAGCTTGCATCTTAAGAACCTAGGAACAGAAGAGGAAAATAAACCCAAAGCAAGCCAAAGAAAAGAAATAAAGACTAAAACCCAATGAAGCTGGAAACAGAAAATACAGACCTGTCATATTGGCAGGGGGACATACAAACAGATCAGTGGAACAGAACACAGAAATAGAATCACACGAATATGGCCAACGATCTTTGACAAAGGTGCAAATAGAATTCGATGGAGGAACAGCCTTATCAACAGACTATGCTGGAGTAATTGGATATCCATAGGTAATAATTAATTAATTCAATGGATAAATCTCTGAGTCTCACACTTTATACAAAAATAAACTCAAAATAGGTAAGAGACTTAAATATAAAATGTAAAACTGCAAAGTTTTGGAAAAAAACATAGGAGAAAATATTCAGGGTGTACGACGGAGCAAGTTCTTAGATTTGACCCCAAGAAGACGATCTATCAAAGGAGAAAACTGATAAATTGTACTTCATTAAAATTAAAAACTTCTGCCCTGTAAAAGGCCCTGTTAAGAGCTTGAAAAGCCAAGCTACAGACTGGGACAAATATTTGCAAACCACATATCTGACAAAGGACTAGTATCTAAAATATATAATATACCTATCAAAATGGCTAAAGAAACTTTTTAAAAAGTGACAATGCCAAATGTTGTTGAGGTTGTGAAGAAACCGGATCACTCATACATTGCTGGTGGGTATGTAAAATGTTTAACAGTCACTCTGGAGAAGTTTTGTGGTTTCTTTAAAAACTAAACATACACTTAGCATACAACTCAGCAACTGTGCTTCTAGCATTTATTCCAAAGAAATGAAAACTTACGTACCTACAAATACCTACATACAAATGCTTACAGCAACTTTATTAGGAAAAGACAAAAACTACAAACAATCTAGATGTCCTAATGGGTGAATATTCATGGTTTATATTCATACCATGGAATATTGCTCAACAATAAAAAGGAACACATTCTTGGTATATACATTATACCGAGTAAAGAAAGGTTGTCCCAAAAGGTTACATACAGTGTGATTTGACAAAATTGTGGAAGTGTTCAATATATTAGTGGTTGCCAAGGGTTAATGATGAAGGGTTTGAGTAGCAGACAAGTGGGTGTGACTATAAAACAGCAACATGAGGGGCCTCTGAGTGTGAGATTCAAGTACCTTGACTGTATAAATGTTACATTCTAGCTGCTGTTTTACTATAGTTTTTTAAGATGTCACCTATGGAGAAAATTGGATAAAGGACATATGAGACTTTCTATATTACTCCTTATAACTGCATGTGAATCTACAATTGTCTCAAAATTAAAAGTTGAATTTACCAAACAGCAACTATATGTTGCCTACCAAAAACACAACTTACATAAAAAGCCATATTAAGTTAAAAACAAAACTATAGAAGATGTACCATACTAGCATTAGTCAAAAGAAAGCTGGATTAACTACTTTAATGTAAGTAAAAGTAGATTTCAGAAGAAATATTATTACCTGGCATAAAGAAGTTTATTTCAGAAGATAAATGGTTCATTAATCATGAGAATATAAAAATCCAAACATGTTCTCTGACCACAACACAATTAATTTAAAAACCAATAACAGAAAAATATCTGGAAAATTCCAAAATATTTGAAAACTAAATGACATGGCTCTGAACAACATACTGGTCAAAAAAGAAATCAAAATGAAAATTAGAAAATATTTTTAATTGAATGAAAATGAAACAGCAGCATTGTCAAAAACCGTGAACTAGTGCTAAAGCAGTACTTAAGAGGAAATGTAAAGCATTGAATGCCTATACTGAAAAACAGGAAAGGTCTCAAATCAATTACCTCATATTCATCTTAAAGAACTAGAAAAAGAAGAGTAAATTAAATCCAAATTAGGCACAAGAAAGGAAATAAAAATAAATCCAGAAATCAACGAAATAGAAAGCACAAAAATAATAAAGTCATTGTAATCAAAGGTAATTTGAGAATATATCAATAAATTGATAAAATTTCAGAAACACTAAGAGAAAAGGCATAAATTACTAATATCAGAAATGAGAAAGGTGACATCACTATGGATTCTATAGATCTTAAGTGGATAGTAAGGAAATATTATGAACACTGTTACCCCTGTGAATTTGACAACGAAGATAAAATGGACAAATTCCTTGAAAGACCCAAACTACCAAGGCTCACTCACAGAGAAACACATAACCTGAACCGACCTGTGTCTATTAAAGAGATGGAATTTGTAGTTAAAAATATTCCCATGACTGAATATCCAGGACAATAATTCATGGTGAATTGAACCAAACATTAAAAAGGCAATAATGACAACCCTACCAAACTTTTCCAAAACACTGAAGAGAAGGAATATTCCCCAACTCATTTTATAAGGCCATCATTGTATTAATACTAAAATTAGACAAAGATATTACAAGAAAACTCCAGACTAGTATCCTTCAAGAACACCGATGGGAAAATTCTAAACAAAATATGAGCCTACTGAATGCAACAATATATAAAAAGTAGATTTCATCCCAGGAATGCAGGGTGGGGCTAACATTAGGTAATCAACTAATGTAATTCATCATATTAGCAAACTAAAAAAATCATCTCAATAGACACCGAAAAAAAATATTTGACAAAATCCAACATCCATTCCTGACTGAAAAAAATTCAGCAATCTAGGAATAGAACAGAACTTCCTCAACCTAGTGAAGATCAAATGTAAAATACCTACAAGTTGACATCATTTTTCATGGTAAAAGACTGAATTCTCTAAGATCAGGAAAAGACAGGGAAGTCTGCCTTCACTTCTATTTAACCTTAGACTGAAGGTTATGGCCACTTGAGTAAGGGCGGAAAGATAAAATTTATCCAGATTGGAGTAGAGTAACTAAGGTGTCTTTATCACAAATGACATGACTGTCTATGTAGAAAATCTGAAGGAATATACAAAACAATCTATTAGAACTAATAAGTACATTTAGGAATGTGGTAGGGCACAAGATCAATGTGTAAAATTTTATTTTATTTTTATATACTAGCAAAAAATGATCACAAATTGATTGAAAGATCACACCATTAACAAAACCATTATATATAAAATACGTAGGGATAATTCTAACAAAAACTATAAAAGATCTGTATGCTAAAAACAACAAAACACCACTGAGAAATATTGAAGATCTAAAGGGATTTATCATGTTCGTGATTCTGAAGACTTTCTAATGATAGAAGATCTATTATTCCTAAATTAACCTGTAAATTTAAGGCAAGCCCCATCAAAATCTTAGCAGACTGTCTGTTGGAACTGACATGTTGACTCTGAAATTTATATGGAAATGCAAAGACCTAGAATAATCAAAATAATTTTGGAACAGTAGAACAAAGTTGAAGGACTAAAACTACCTGATCTTAAGATTTAAAATATAGCTAGAGTAATCAAAACAGTATGACCGATATAGCAGTAAAAATAGATCAATGGAACAGAATAGAGCCCTGAAATAGACTCACACTGATTTGTAACAATAATGCAAAGGCAATTCAGTGGAGAATATTTTTTCAACAAATTGTGCTAGAACAATTGAATACCCACATGTTAAAAAATGAAATTCAATACACACCTCTGTCCATATAAAAATTTAACTTGAAATGATTCAGACACCTAAATATGAAACCTAAAATTTCTAGGAAACATATGAGAAAATCTTTGCAACCTTGCAAATATTTCTTAGATAGGGCACCAAATGAGACCTGTAAAAGAACAAATGGATAAAATGGACTAACTAAAAATTTTAAACTTCTCTTCTTGAGAACACCCAGTTGAATAAAAGCCAAGCCGCAGATTGGAAGAAAATGTTTGCAAAACATCTGACAAAAGACTTTTATCCTGAATATATAGAGAACTCTCAAAAGTTGATAATAAGAGAAAAAACAATTTAAAAAATGGGCAAGAGCTTTAACAGAGATTTCACAAAAGATGTATGAAAGGCCAATAAGCACATGAATAGATGCTAAAACATCATTAGGCATTACAGCAATGCAAATTAAAACCACACTGAGTTACCTCTATACAGCTTTTAGAATGGATAAAACCTAAAAGCCTCAGCATACCAAGTTTCGACAAGGATGTGCAGGAAGTAGAATTTTCAAACACTGCTGAGGGTAATGTAAAATCAAACAACTACTTTCATACAAAATCAATTTGGCACTTGCTTACAAAATTAATGATGCCCTTACCATATGATTTAGTCACTCTACTCTGAGTTATTTACCCAAGAGAACAGAGCATATGTACACACAAAGATGTGTATGAGAATGTTCATAGCAACTTCACTTACAGTAGCCTCAAACTGGAAACATCTTCCCATTGTCCACCAGCAGGTGAATGGATAAAAAATTGTGGTATATCCATACAATGGAATACTATTCAGCAACATAAAGGGATGGACTATTAACACACAAGTGACAACATGGATGACTCTCAAAATAATTTTGCTGAGTGAAGGAAGCCAGACACAAGAGAATACACACCCTAAATTTCCATTTATGTAAAACTCTAAAATAATACAAAGTAACCTATAGTGACAGAAAGCAGATCAGTGGTTCACTGGGCACAAGGATGTGGATATAGGAAAGAGGAAGTAATTATAGTGGGGATGAAGAACTCTTTGGAGTGATGAATATGTTCACTATCTTGAGTGCGGTGATGGTTCACAGGCATATACATACGTCAAAATTTCCCTAATAATTTAGATATATACAGTTTATTGTGTGACATATCTCAATAATGTTGTTTTTAAAAATATTTCACGTTGGGACAGACTGTAGCTTTGCAAAGGGCCCAGTGTATTCTTAGGTGAGTATATGTCAGTTTTCTAAGTGTCAAACTTTGATCTTAACATTCTTTTGAAGTGCCCTTCCCCAAGATACTTGTCCTCTGCTATTAGCAATTAGAAAGTAAAATGGAAATCCTAAGATAATATTTTAGGTGCTATGGTATTTAGTGGTCCCATGTAAAGTTTCCAGCATCTTCTCAAGTTACATGTGGAAAGGTAAAACAGCTCTGGTGTGACTGGGCCTGGATATATCAAAAGACAGTTAATATATATAAGAGACTGTGTGTGTGTGTGTGTGTGTGTGTGTGTGTGTGTGTGTGTGTATATACATACATAATATATATGTATATGTTACATATATAGTTACTATATATCCTGAAACTATGGGATTTTTTAACACCTGTGGGGTTTGTGCTGTGGTGATGTGGCAGGAAGGAGAGTCAGAGGTAGAATTATAAAAAAACAAGATTATAGGGGAAACCTCAGAGTTTAGAAAATAGGACAGTTTAGGTTTGTCACGTGGGACAGAATGCAGAATGCTGGGTGAAGGGCATAACTGGGGGAATTAGATGAACAAAACAGGAAAGCAGTTAGGGAGGATTAGGGGTGGATATGGGTAGAGCATGTAGAAATGGAGTTGTAGGATAAATCTTGTTCCTCAGTAACCAAAGGAAATGAGAGTATTTGTTCTTACCATGGAATCAGAAGTAAAAGAAAGAAACACGATGTAGGATCACAAACATTACAGGGGACACGCAAAGATCAGAGTAAATTCTAAAATTTTGTTTTATGTATTAATCTTGGGGCACATGTAGCTGAGTGGGGCTGTGGACATACAACCTGAATAATCGGAAAGCCGCAACTTAGTCAATCTTAAAAAATGAAGCCTTAGCCCTAAAATTGGGGAATTTGAGAGTACTGTATGCCTTCCATCAAGACTTACTCATAAATGTGGCACTCCTTTCACAAAATGCTGACTACATGTCTCTAGAATCTGATTTAATTGTCAATGGCCTTTTCAACTCTCATTATTAAAATAAAGAACGAACATATTTGGGATACTACTCTTCCATTAACACTGTGTAAATTCTTACTGCCTTAAGACAGCCTTTAGAATGAAAAAGGCCTTTGTGGGCAACTGCATCAGATGAGAAAACAAAGAGGTAGGAGAGGCTAAGGCTAGAATAAGAGCAAGAAGCTACTGAACATGTGACAGATTGAAAAGCTGTAGTTTGACTATTTGAAACCACTATTTCTCAGTACAAAAATCCAAGGAGCTTCCTACAGGTTCTCCCACAAAATTCCTCCATTGTATAGCAAATGCTTTAATTGATGGACAGAGAATGAGGGCACAACAGGGCTGTGCCAAACAAAAAGACTGTGCTCTTAGAAACCTGGTCCAGGAAGGGAAAATTCTTTCCCTCTAATGATTGGGAACAGAATAAAAGTGTTTTTAAGGGTCTTCTACTATGGGGAATACTTTTGACCAATTCAAGCATATTACATCCAAAACCAGTCTGTCACTGGAGGTCCTAGCCATGGCAATTAGACAAAACAAGAAAATACAAGGAATCCAGATTGGTGAAGAAAGAAGTTAAACTGTCACTATTTGCAGATGACATGATATTGTACATAAAAAACCCTAAAGACTCCAATCCAAAACTACTAGAACTAATATCGGAATTCAGCAAAGTTGCAGGATACAAAATTAACACACAGAAATCTTTGGCTTTCCCACACACTAACAATGAACTAATAGAAAGAGAAATTAGGAAAACAATTCCATTCACAATAGCATCAAAAAGAATAAAATACCTAGGAATAAACCTAACCAAGGAAGTGAAAGACCTATACCCTGAAAACTACTAGACACCCTTAAGAGAAATTAAACAGGACACTAACAAATGGAAACTCATCCCATGCTCCTGGCTAAGAAGAATTAATATCGTCAAAACGGCCGTCCTGCCCAGAGCAATATACAGATTCGATGCAATGCCTATCAAATTACCGACAGCATTCTTCAACGAACTGGAACAAATAGTTCTAAAATTCATATGGAACCACCAAAGACCCCGAATAGCCAAAGCAATCCTGAGAAGGAAGAATAAAGTGGGGGGTATCTCGCTCCCCAACTTCAAGCTCTACTACAAAGCCGCAGTAATCAAGACAATTTGGTACTGGCACAAGAACAGAGCCACAGACCAGTGGAACAGCATAGAGACTCCAAACATTAACCCAAACATATATGGCCAATTAATATACGATAAAGGAGCCATGGACATACAATGGGGAAATGACAGTCTCTTCAACAGATGGTACTGGCAAAACTGGACAGCCACATGTAAGAGAATGAAACTGGATAACTGTCTAACCCCATACACAAAAGTAAATTTGAAATGGATCAAAGACCTGAATGTAAGTCGTGAAACCATAAAACTCTTAGAAAAAAACATAGGCAAAAATCTCTTAGACATAAACATGACTGACTTCTTCATGAACATATCTCCCTGGGCAAGGGAAACAAAAGCAAAAATGAACAAATCGGACTATATCAAACTGAAAAGCTTCTGTACAGCAAAGGACACCATCAACAGAACAAAAAGGTATCCTACAGTATGGGAGAATATATTCATAAATGACAGATCCAATAAAGGGCTGACAGCCAAAATATATAAAGAGCTCATGCACCTCAACAAACAAAAAGCAAACAATCCAATTATAAAATGGGCAGAGGAGCGGAACAGACAGTTCTCCAAAGAAGAAATTCAGATGGCCAACAGATACATGAAAAGATGCTCCACATCGTTAATCATCAGAGAAATGCAAATTAAAGCCACAATGAGATATCACCTCACACCAGTTAGGATGGCCAACATCCAAAAAACAACAACAAATGTTGGCGAGGTTGTGGAGAAAAGGGAACCCTCCTACACTGCTGGTGGGAATGTAAACTAGTTCAGCCATTGTGGAAAGCAGTATGGAGGGTCCTCAAAATGCTCAAAATAGAAATACCATTTGACCCAGGAATTCCACTTCTAGGAATTTACCCTAAGAATGCAGCAGCCCAGTTTGAAAAAGACAGATGCACCACTATGTTTATCGCAGCACTATTTACAATAGCCAAGAAATGGAAGCAACCTAAATGTCCATCAGTAGATGAATGGATAAAGAAGATGTGGTACATATGCACAATGGAATATTATTCAGCCATAAGAAGAAAACAAGTCCTACCATTTGCAACAACATGAATGGAGTTAGAAGGTATTATGCTCAGTGAAATAAGCCAGGCAGAGAGAGACAAGCACCAAATGATTTCACTCATATGTGGAGTATAAGAACAAAGGAAAACTGAAGGGACAAAACAGCAGCAGAATCACAGAACCCAAGAATGGACTAACAGTTACCAAAGGGAAAGGGACTGGGGAGGATGGGTGGGAAGGGAGGGATAAGGGCGGGGAAAAAGAAAGGGGGCCTTACGATTAGCATGTATAATGGGGAAGGCATGGGGAGGAATGTGCAACACAGAGAAGACAAGAGGTGATTCTACAGCATCTTACTACGCTGATGGACAGTGACTGTAGTGGGTTTTGTGGCGGGGACTTGGTGAAGGGGGGAGCCTGGTAAACATAATGTTCTTCATTTAATTGTAAATTAATGATACCAAAAATAATGATAATAAAAATAAATTTAAAAAAAAACAGTCTTCCAGACACCTATTTTCATAAATACTGTGGTAAGGTAGTGTTAGTAACTTTGTTAAGTAACGCACTTTAAGCAATACTTAGAATAGTATATTATTTAGATGTATATACGTATTTTCCATGCATGTCTTTTCAGGCAGTGGTTTTCACCTTCTAGCTTTATGTATGTATGGTCATCTCAAGCTGCCCACTGGCCATTTTCACTTGACTTCTTTTGATACCTCCAACTTTATCCTTAACCTTTTGACCTCCAATTTAACCCGTCTAAACAAAACATCTACTGACTTTTCTAGTTCCCTTTACTTGCTCCTCTTCCTCATGTCTAGGCAGCTAGTCACTCCATTTTATTAATTCCTCCTTTGTAATTTCTCTATCATTTCTTTTTTCTTTTTTATGGTTATCCTCTATGCAGGCCTTTATTAGCCTGTGCTCATATCACAAATCTTGAAAATGGTCTTCCTTTCCAGTGCGTGAGGTTCTCTAGAGGAGGTAGAGTGGAGACCAGATAAATGAATTTTACTGCCTCCAAGCATACCAAGTATGCTACACAAAGGAAACTCAGGAAAGGCAAGGTCAGACCAGGACAGATGAGATACATATGGGTGAAGTGGGAGGAGCCACAGAAGACTGGCTGTGATCGTGCCTTCTTGGAAACTGGAGCTGGGTGGAGATGCTTAATGCCAGGCAGCGTGAGGGGAGCTGAGTGAACTGAGGCGAGGTAGGTCAGAGGAGCAAATCAGGGGCTGAGGTTATCATTCCTGATCGTTGGTATCTGCAGGCTAGTGTAGGGTCAATCCCTCTTAATACTGTGCCCTTGGCATTTACTATTCATTTATTTGTGGCTTTCACTAACGACAGTATAAGTTTGTTGAGGACAGATATTATGCTTTTTCTTTTAACTTAGGAGTGACACAGTATTTTATAAGTGATTTGTATTGTTGCTGTTACAGATACTATTTTAATATTATTGCAGAGTCAACTCTCTCAGCTCCTCTTTGCGACAATTTCCAATTGGATTCTCTTTGGAGTTATTTATTTGATCATTAATATTTCCTTGAGTTAAATTACAAACCTTACAGTTTATGGGACTTCCTCTGTCCCTAAAGGGAGATTATCTTCAGGAAGAGATGTGTCCTAAATTGACTTTTGAAACGTTTAACATTATCCATGAAATACTATAGATCTTTTTAAATTTTGTGTTTGAAAGTATCATGTGTTACTTGTTTTCCTCAGCATGTAAAAAAATTTGACTCTTGATTTGGCCATGAAACAAAGGTCTTTTGATCATCCCTAAATGATCTCAAGATCAACCCTAAATTTGCCATTTTAATTTCCCTCATAGTCTTGTCAGGCACTATAGTATTCTATGGCATTTTAGTCAATAAAAAGTATTTGAACTTTAGTACTAATCATTTCTAGCAGTTCTTGTCTTTTACTATGCTCAAAACCAAAAGGTTTTGTGAAAGAAAAATTCAAATAAAAATTTCCATTTGTGCTTCCAGTAACCTACTGTTGTTATAAGTAAGTGGCTCTGAACACCTTTCCACTACTTTCCTCAGTTACTTGCTCACCTGTTAATTTGCTAAGGCTGGATATACACATGTTCCAAAAGCCACTATGTATGCCTTAAATTCACTTTGTAGTAGTTTACTCTTCAGCCCATGTGTCACAGAAATTGACATTGCTGACCAAGAAAAGAGGCAGAGTTGAAATAAAACAAAAGCATTTATTTGGGGTCTTAGAACTGCCATTTGGGAAGCACAGATTCAGCCAGCAACCCAAATTGTATACCACACCACACCCTGGTTACAAAAGTCAACGGTTTTTAAAGACAAAAGAGAATTCTTGAATATGTTGCTTACAAAGAATTTTGACTGGATGGTGGCAGAAATCTAGTCTTAACTCACTGTATTTAGTTGCCAAGAAAAGTTTCCTACTTGTGGGTAAAACTTCAGTATTTCCAGAATCTCTCACCTGGTTTCAGTGCATCTCCGTATCAACAGGTGTTTCTAAGGGGTGGAGAGAAGTACATCATCTTCACATCACCGGGTAATTACCTGGGCGAGCTAGGGCTTATCTGGACCTGGGAGGTTGTGGGGAGGGGGAAATATTTGCTTGCTTCTGCCACATCAGGAGAGAGAGAGATGCTGGATGGCTGTTTGTAAGCAATAAATGGGTTTTCAACTTTATTTCTCCTTTGACTTGATTTCAGTTTCAGCTAGGTATTTTGCCCCAGGATTTCCCGTCCCCAGATTTACACTTACTGCAGCAAGTTGCATGTGTTTAGGCTGAGTCCTTGGAATACTGCCAGTTTGGCCTAATTCAAAAGTGCATGCTTCCTCCAGTGAGGGCATGCATAAGGTCCACCTCCTTACTGGCCCCCGAGGTGCATTTTAAAGCCCCTTGACATAAGTGACCCCATTTCACTTCACCTTTCACTACATTAAACCTCAAAGTATGGGACAATACTAGGTAGAAATATAGCCAAATGAACTTTGTTTCAAGTCCCAGGTTTTATCTATCAAACCATCTATTCATCAGTATTCTCTTACTACCACACTGTACCTATTAGATGAAATCAAACTTCGATTAACAAGATTAAGAAATGTCAACCCTAATTTGTTTTCAGTGCCTGAACTCTTGATTGACAATTACCCCGAATAGAATGCATATTGATAGTTAACTTGAAATGCTATGACTCACTAAGCATTGAATAAGCATTCAGGAGATGTGGTGGTGAGAAACCACTTTGCAAATAATTTGCTGGATGATGTTGGGTGAGTTATTCAATCAGTCCAGTTCTTAATCTCCTCACTTAAAAATGAGGGACTTGGCGTATTAGATAATTTTCAAGCTTCTTTCTGACTCAAAAAGTCTGTGATTAAGTGAGAGCCAAGATGGTGGTGTGAGAAGAGCAGTGGAAATCTCCTCCCAAAACCATATATATTTTTGAAAATTCAACAAATACAACTATCCCTAAAAGAGAGACCAGAAGATACAGGACAACAGCCAGGCTACATCCACATCAGTGAGAACCCAGCACATCACGAAGGGGGTAAGATACAAGCCGCAGCCTGGCGGGACCCGAGCGCCCCTCACCCCAGCTCCCGGCAGGAGGAGAGGAGTGGAAGCGGGGAGGGAGAGAGAGCCCAGGACTGCTTAACACCCAGCCCTAGCCATCTGCACTAGGAATGCAGACACACAGCGCTTGGGGTGCTGGATACTAGGGAAACAGGACAGTAAGACCTGTCAGTGGGTCCCTGCAGCCGGTGCCCCTGGGACAAAGAAAAGAGAGTGCTTTTTGGAAGTCTTAAAGGGACAGGGACCCCACAGCTGGACGGAAATGTCCCGGGACAATTAGCTGAGCAGCTGGAATCCCAGGGAACCCCGGGCGCCCTAACCCCCTGGGCAGCAGCACAGCTCGGAGGCCCCTCACGGAGATAAACAGCCTCCCACCCATTTCCCCTCTGACGCTGCTCCGCCATACTGGAGAAGCTGTCTGAGGCAGCAGGGCAGAGCTTCTTTCACAGCGGCCAGGCAAGAATTAGAAACCCCGACTGCGCACAGCTGCCCAGCACAAGCTGCTAGGGGTCGCCGTTCTCCCAGGAGAGGAAGGCCACAACTAGCAAGAACGGACGTTCTCCCAGCTGACACATGCGCCAGCTCCCCACAAATACCTCTATCGCCATGAAAAGGCAGAAAAATTTGATACATACCAGATTAACCCAGACAGTCTCCCCTGAGAAGGAATCTGGGGGGATAGACCTAACCAATCTCCCTGAAAAGGAATAAAAAATAAAGGTCATAACCATGCTGATGGAGCTGCAGAGAAATATGCAAGAGCTAAGGGATGACATCTGGAAGGAGATTACAGAAATGAAACAATCTCTGGAAGGATTTATAAGCAGAATGAATAAGATGCAAGAGGCCTTTGATGGAATAGAAACCAGAGAACAGCAACACATAGAAGCTGATGCAGAGAGAGATAAAAGGATCTCCAGGAATGAATCAATATTAGAAGAACTGTATGACCAATCCAAATGGAACAGTATTCGCACTATAGGGGTACCAGAAGAAGAAGAGAGAGAAAAAGGGATAGAAAGTGTATTTGAATAAATAATTGCTGAAAACTTGCCCAAACTAGGGGAGGAAATAAGCGTTCAGACCACAGAAGTATACAGAACTCCCAACAGAAGGGACCCAAAGAGGACAACACCAAGACAGAGAATTAATTAAAATGGCAAAGATCAAGGACAAGGACAGAGTTTTAAAGGCAGCTAGAGAGGGGGGAAAAGGTCACCTACAAAGGAAAACCCATCAGGCTATCATCAGACTTCCCAACAGAAACCTTACAGGCCAGAAGAGAATGGCATGATATATTTAATGCAATGAAACAGAAGGGCCTTGAACCAAGAATACTGTATCCAGCACGATTATCATTTAAATATGAAGGAGGGATTAAACAATTCCCAGACAAGCAAAAGTTGAGGGAATTTGCCTCCCGCAAACCACCTCTACAGGGTATTTTAGAGGGACTGCTCTAGATGGGAGCACCCCTAAGGCTGAACAGATGTCACCAGAGAAACTAAAATCACAGCAAAGAAAGCAGACCAACCAAATACTCACTAAAGGCAAAAAATAAAATCAACTACCCACAAAAGCAGTTAAAGAAAACACAAAAGAGGACAGAATAAAACACCCAACATATAAAGCATGGAGGAGGAGGAATAAGAAGGGAGAGAAATAAAGAATCACCAGACAGTGTTTATAATAGCTCAATAAGTGAGTTAAGTTAGGCAATAAGATAATAAAGACGCTAACCTTGAACCTTTGGTAACCACGAATCTAAAGCCTGCAATGGCAATAAGTACATATCTTTCAACAATCACCCTAAATGTAAATGGACTGAATGCACCAATCAAAAGACACAGAGTAACAGAATGGATAAAAAAGCAAGACCCATCTATATGCTGTTTCCAAGAGACTCACCTCAAACTCAAAGACATGCACAGACTAAAAGTCAAGGGATGGAAAAAGATATTCCATGCAAACAACAGGGAGAAAAAAGCAGGTGTTGCAGTACTACTATCAGACAGAATAGACTTCAAAACAAAGAAAGTCACAAGAGATAAAGAAGGACATTAGGTAATGATAAAGGGCTCAGTCAAACAGGAGGATATAACCATTATAAATGCATATGCACCCAACACAGGAGCACCAGCATATGTGAAACAAATACTAACAGAACTAAAGGAGGAAATAGAATGCAATGCATTCATTTTAGGAGACTTCAACACACCACTCACTCCAAAGGATAGATCCACCAGACATAAAATAAGTAAGGACACAGAGGCACTGAACAACGCACTAGAACAGATGGACCTAATAGACATCTATAGAACTCTACATCCAAAAGCAACAGCATACACATTCTTCTGAAGTCCACATGGGACATTCTCCAGAATAGACCACATACTAGGCCACAAAAAGAGCCTCAGTAAATTCAAAAAAATTGATATCCTACCGACCAACTTTTCAGACCACAAAGGTATAAAACTAGAAATAAATTGTACAAAGAAAGCAAAAAGGCTCACAAACACATGGAGGCTTTACAACACGCTCCTAAATAATCAATGGTTCAACAACCAAATTAAAATGGAGATCCAGCAATATATGGAAACAAATGACAACAACAACACAAAGCCCCAAATTCTGTGGGACGCAGCGAAAGCAGTCTTAAGAGGAAAGTATATAGCAATCCAGGCATATTTAAAGAAGGAAGAACAATCCCAAATGAATAGTCTAATGTCACAATTATCAAAAATGGGAAAAGAAGAACAAATGAGGCCTAAAGTCAGCAGAAGGAGGGACATAATAAAAATCAGAGAAGAAATAAATAAAATTGAGAAGAACAAAACAAGAGAAAAAAATCAATGAAACCAAGAGCTGGTTCTTTGAGAAAATAAACAAAATAGATAAGCCTCTAGCCAGACTTATTAAGAGAAAAAGAGAATCAACACACAACAGAATCAGAAACGAGAAAAGAAAAATCACGACGGACCCCATAGAAATACAAAGAATTATTAGAGAATACTATGAAAACCTATATGCTAACAAGCTGGAAAACCTAGAAGAAATGGACAACTTCTTAGAAAAATACAACCTTCCAAGACTGACAAAGGAAGAAGCACAAAACACCAAAAAAGAAAATTACAGACTAATATCCCTGACGAACGTAGATGCAAAAATACTCAACAAAATATTAGCAAACCGAATTCAAAAATACATCAAAAAGATCACACACCATGACCAAGTGGGATTCATCCCAGGGATGCAAGGATGGTACAACATTTGAAAATCCATCAACATCATCCACCACATAAACAGAAAGAAAGACAAAAACCACATGATCATTTCCATAGATGCTGAAAAAGCATTTGACAAAATTCAACATCCATTCATGATAAAAACTCTCAGCAAAATGGGAATAGAGGGCAAGTACCTCAACATAATAAAGGCCATATATAATAAGCCCACAGCCAACATCATACTGAACAGCGAGAAGCTGAAAGCTTTTCCTCTGAGATTGGGAACAAGGCAGGGATGCCCACTCTCCCCACTGTTCTTCAACAAAGTACTGGAGGTCCTAGCCACGGCAATTAGACAAAACAAAGAAATACAACCAATCCAAATTGGTAAAGAAGAAGTTAAACTGTCACTATTTGCAGATGACATGATATTGCACATAAAAACCCCTACAGACTCCACTCCAAAACTACTAGAACTGATAGTGGAATACAGCAAAGTTGCAGGACACAAAATTAACACACAGAAATCTGTGGCTTTCCTGTACACTAACAATGAACTAATAGAAAGAGAAATCAGGAAAATAATTCCATTCACAATTGCATCAAAGAGAATAAAATACCCAGGAATAAACCTAACCAAGGAAGTGAAAGACCTATACCCTGAAAACTATAAGACACTCTTAAGATAAATTAATCACCCTAAAGTAAAGAGGACACTAGCAAATGGAAACTCATCCCATGCTCTTGGCTAGGAAGAATTAATATCATCAAAATGGCCATCCTGCCCAAAGCAATATACAGATTTGATGCAATCCCTATCAAATTACCAACAGCATTCTTCAACAAACTGGAACAAATAGTTCAAAAATTCATACGGAAACACCAAAGACCCCGAATAGCCAAAGCAATCCTGAGAAGGAAGAATAAAGTGGGGGGTATCTCGCTCCCCAACTTCAAGCTCTACTACAAAGCCGCAGTAATCAAGACAACTTGGTACTGGCACAAGAACAGAGCCACAGACCAGTGGAACAGGATAGAGACTCCAGACATTAACCCAAACATATATGGCAATTAATATATGATAAAGGATCCATGGACAAACAATGGGGAAATGACAGTCTCTTCAACAGATGGTGCTGGCAAAACTGGACAGCTACATGTAAGAGAATGAAACTGGATCACTGTCTAACCCCATACACAAAAGTAAATTCGAAATGGACCAAAGACCTGAATGTAAGTCATGAAACCATAAAACTCCTAGAGAAAAACATAGGCAAAAATCTCTTGGACATAAACATGAGCGACTTCTTCATGAACATATCTCCCCGGGCAAGGGAAACAAAAACAAAAATGAACAAGTGGGAGTGTATCAAGCTGAAAAGCTTCTGTACAGCAAAGGACACCATCAATAGAACAAAAAGGTACCCTAGAGTATGGGAAAATATATTCATAAATGACCGATCCGATAAAGGATTGACATCCAAAATATATAAAGATTTCATGTACCTCAGCAAACATAAAGCAAATAATCCAATTAAAAAATGGGCAGAGGAGCTGAACAGACAGTTCTCCAAGGAAGAAATTCAGATGGCCAACAGATACATGAAAAGATGCTCCACATCGCAAGTCATCAGAGAAATGCAAATTAAAACCACAATGAGATATCACCTTACACCAGTAAGGATCGCTACCATCCAAAAGACAAACAACTAATGTTGGCAAGGTTGTGGAGAAAGGGGAACCCTCCTGCACTGCTGGTGGGAATGTAAATTAGTTCAACCATTGTGGAAAGCAGTATGGAGGTTCCTCAAAAAGCTCAAAATAGACATACCATTTGACCCAGGAATTCCACTTGTAGGAATTTACCCTAAGAATGCAGCAGCCCAGTTTGAAAAAGACAGATGCACCCCTATGTTTATCGCAGCACTATTTACAATAGCCAAGAAATAGAAGCAACCTAAATGTCCATCAGTAGATGAATAGATAAAGAAGATGTGGTACATATACACAATGGAATATTATTCAGCCATAAGAAAACAAATCGTACCATTTGCAACAACATGGATGGAGCTAGAGGGTATTATGCTCAGTGAAATAAGCCAGGCGGAGAGAGACAAGTTTCAAGTGATTTCACTCATATGTGGATTATAAGAACAAAGAAAAACTGAAGGAACGAAACAGCAGCAGAATCACAGAACCCAAGAATGGACTAACAGCTACCAAAGGGAAAGGGACTAGGGAGGATGGGTGGGGAGGGAGGGCTAAGTGGGGGTGGATAAAAGGGGTATTACTATTAGCATGTACAATTAGCATGTAGGTGGGGGCATGGGGAGGGCTGTGCAACCCAGGGAAGACAAGTAGTGATTCTACGCTGATGGACAGTGACTGTAATGGGGTGTGGGGGGGTACTTGGTGAAGGGGGGAGCCTAGTAAACATAATGTTCTTCATGTAATTGTAGATTAATGATAACAACAAAAACAAAACAAAAAAAAGTCTGTGATTATATTTCTAAATTAACTAGGGTAGACTTCCTGAAATTAGCACCATCAATGGAAGGAATTTAATCGAATTTCATTTCTTTCTATGACATAATTGAACATACTGATCCTGAGTGCCATTAAGAGGGCAGTTACAATTACCTGTAAGCTTTTCTACTGATCCAAGTTGAAATGCTAAGGTATTCTTGCTTCCAGTCTCATTCATCCTTAGTAAAAAAGGACTCTTTTTTGCTAAAAGAATTCATTCTTGGGTTAAACCGAAGTGGATTAGTGGATCATCATCAGCGAGTGACCTCTTAGGGGTCTATCCTTGTCCAGTTGACCTTTTTTAACATTTTTAATACTGACCTGAAGAAAAAATATTTCCCAAATCAAACTTGGCAGAAATACCTAACATGTTAAGACAACAGAATCAAGATCCAAAAAAACATCTCCATGAAGCTTAAAAAGTAGGCCAAAAGCAAGAAGACAGAAATAAACAGGGACAAAGGTGAAGTTCCATATTTGGTTCTAAAAACACCAGCTATGGAAATACAGAATGTTAAAGAACTAGTTCGACAAAAGCTGCGTCCTCTCCTCTCCCTTCCTCTCTCCCCCACCCCCATCTAGCTCCAAAAAGCCCCACACAAAGCTGATGGCTCTGCACAAAATCTTAACATGTACACAGCGCTCTTCGGTGCGCGCCAAGGGCGAGGCGGCGAGGCGGCGGGCCACGCTCTAGGGACGAGGCGTGACGCCTCAATGGTTTCCGGGGCGCGGCACGGGGGTTCGGAGGCCAGGGGCTCCTTTTCCCAACGCACCTCTCCTCAGGAGCGGGCGGCTGCCACTACGCCTTGGACGGCCGTCGGGGCCCGAGAACCGTGGGCCCTGGGGGCGCGCGCTGCTCCCCCAGGCGGCTGCTGACGCTCGGCTGGCTGCTCCTGGCGGACCTCCAGGCCATGCGCGAGGCCAACGACCCCGCCATCCAGGATCCTGGCTTGGCCCGCCAGGGCGCGTGCGCGGACCAAGGCCAGGGCGAGGGCGGGACCCGGAACTTCAGGGAGGCGGACCCCGAGGGCCGGGCTGAGGCAGGGGAGGGCGGGGAGGGCAGGAGGCACCCTGGGGGACTGCGGAGGCACCAGTGGGAGGCCAAGCCCTGATCTTTGCCTGAGGCCAATTAAAATTATCCCTGTTAACACCTGGAAAGCTCTCTGGCAATCAGCCCCAAATTTATACCTAATGGCCTCAAAGAAAGATGTGTTCATCTCCAAGGTCACAGCAAGATAAACTAATAAAAGCACATATATAAAGATTGCTACAGAAACACTGCTAAATATTTGCTCTGGAAAGGAATAAGATGCTTCTCTTAAAAGGGGTAGGAGTCGGAGAGTAGTTCCCCGCCAAGGAGAATGATTTTGACTCCCCATGTGGTTCTGTTGTTCCTTCCCACTGTAGATTTTTTTGCCTTTTGTAGTTTCAAATTCTTGAGGTCTTCCTCCTTTCCACATTTGTACTTGGGGTTGGAATTCAATGGAGTTAGGAATTCCTCTTACTGTGACACACGTAGATGTCAGACCAATATGCTGGCAAACCTGCTCAGAAGCCGCATGTCAGCTGCATGTTGACGTGGAGCAGCTTGTCAGTTAGACTTGGTGAAGGGCCCCCAGCAGTAAGATGGCAAACTTCCGGCTTCTCTTCTTAGGGGGGGGGGGTCCTCGGTTCCCGCTGGCGCCACCTGAAGCCCAATCACCTCTCGGTCCCCTCCCAATCCCAGCACCTAGCCAACAGCCACCAGCCCCGTAGAAGTGACACCTCAATCAATTCATGCCCCTTCCTATATAACCCAGCACCTTTCCCTAATAAAGCGGAATTCTCTGGTGAATTGCTGCTATGTGTCGCTCCTTTCCTTTCATTGGTGCCGAAACCCGGGAGACGGGACACCCCAACTGGGCCCCGTCTTCCCCCCGACACCAGCAGCAGCTTGCCCTTGTCCTCTTTATCCGGCGCTGGCTCATCACACTCACCACTCCTCTCTGGCCTTTAGGTAAGTTATCCCCCCGGAGTGGGCCACTCTTCCCCGAGCTATCACAGTGCCATTGACCATGATCGTCCGGCAAGGACCTGACGCTCGGGGATGAGGAGGGAACTCTCCCTGCCTCAGGCCTTCACGGCTGCGGCGGACCCTCAGGCCCCTCCTGCGACAGTCATAAACGCATTCACCGTCCCTTCCATCAGTGCTGAAACTTTTTAAGCAAAATTTCCGTGGGGTGGGCCACTCTTCTCCAAGCTATTGCAGTGCCATTGACAGTGATCGTCCGGCAAGGCCCTGACACTTGGGGACGAGGAGGGAACTCTCCCCGCCTCAGGCCTTCATGGCTGCGGCGGACCCTCAGGCACCCCCTTCCAACAGCCATAAAAGAGGTGACTCCTTTGCGGGTGAGAACGCTCCCTCCCCCCCCCCTCCTCCTTCTGCTCTGTCCGCAGAAATCTGTTCTGTCTGCCGAAAACTCCTAGCGCTAGGTACCTCGTGACTCCGGCAAACTGCCTTCTTAGGGAAGTCTGGGTGACGACCCACACTTCCCAAGAAATTCCGACTCGTATACGAGTTTCCGCAGACCACCAAGGATCATCGGGGACGCCCTTTGTCTCCTTGTGGTCGGCTTCCAGTCCGAGGATCTCTGTTCGTCTTCCCCTGTTTGTCTCCTTCTCTGTCCTTTAGCCATGGGAGCCTCCTCATCCCTCCCTGAAGGTTTACCTCTTGAATGCCTGCTTAATCATCTGGCTACCCTCTCCCTGACGCCTGATATAAAACCAAAACTTCTCCATAAATATTGCTCCCAAGATTGGCCGACATACCCCCTAGACAATAACAACCAATGGCCCACAGGGGGAACTCTTGATCCTAACATCACTCGTGATCTTTTTAACTACTGCCAGCGCCTGAAAAAATGGAAGGAGATTCCCTATATCAAAGCTTTCTGCATCCTCCTCCCCCCGCCCCCTCCCAAGTTCTCCTAGCCTGCAAGCCGCTGCCCCCGCAGAAGCCTCCTGTTCACTCCCTTCCCCTTCTTCTCCTACAACAGCCCTTCTCCCTTCCTCCCCCACCATCTCCTCGACCCCATATCTCACCTCCTCCGCCTTCATCCCCCGCAGATTAAGCCTGAGCCTTTCAGCCCCCCCTTTAACTCGGTCCCAAGGGCCTCCTCTGTCTTTGCCCTCATCACCTGTTTCTCCCCAGTTAGGGACCGCCTTTGTCTTCTCACATGTTTGTAGGGAGAATAGGAAAGCACCTTGCCCCATATCTGAACACAGCATGGGAAAGCACAAGCTAGAGAACAACCGGTGCAGTCCTTAGAAGTTATCTGCCCACAAAAACATATCTTGCCAAGACTCCTCACTCTGAAAATAGGGAGACCTTGAAGATGTGTAGAAACACCACCCCTGCTTCGAAATATGCCCTTCCCCCACTTGTCCATGTGGCAGGAATGGAGAACAAAGAACATTCTGTTCACGCATTCCGTAAACAATTAACTGGAGCCCTGCTGTAGCTCTGTTAGTAGAGCATGGGACTCTTAACCTCAGAGACATGAGTTCAAGCCCAACTACAGCGGCAGAGGCAAGCAGCTGGGCTGCTAGCTGGCGACACGTGGGTCCAATTCTATCTTTCTTTATTTTCTTTGCCCCCCTTCTGCACTTCAGGACCTGCTCGACTAAGCACAGCTAGACCACGTCACTCCCCCACAGACTGAGCCAGAACCGTTCAGTCCCCCTCAGACTCGGTCCCAAGGGCATCCCAAAATTATCACCCCCTCCGGGAGGTAGCACAATCCAAAGGCATCGTGCGCATTCACGTCCCTTTCTCCTTAGGAGATTTAGCCCAACTAGAGAAATGCCTAGGTTCCTTTTCCACTGATCCCATGACATACATCAGGGAGTTTCAATGGACCCTCCAGTCTTACAGCCTCACATATCATGACATTTTCATGCTCCTGGCCAATACTCTCCTCCCTGAAGAGCGTAGACAAGTTTGGGACTTTGCCCAAACGCACGCTACCGAAACCCACAGGACTGACCCCACCTATCCTCCTGGCCCCACTGCTGTCCCGGAACAAGACCCACACTGAGATTATAACACCGCCATGGGTCTCTGCTCTCGAGATATTTTTGCCTCCTGCTTAATAGCAGGTCTGAAAAAGGCAGCTCGTAAAGTAGTCAATTTTCAAAAACTCCAAGACATAATTCAAAAGAGAGACGAAACCCCCTCCGAGTTCTTAGACAGACTCACTCAAGCCCTATTACAGTATACCAGCCTGGACCCAGAAACACCTGAAGGAAAACAGGTCCTTATGACATACTCCCTAGCTCAAAGCTACCCCGACATTAAAGCTAAACTCAAAAAGTTAGAACAGGGCCCCGCTACCCCACAGACTGAGATACTAACAGTGGCCTTTAAAGTCTTCCATAACCGAGAGGAGGAGAAAGAACGCTGTAAACAAAAGGCTGATCAGGCCAATTTGCAGATGTTGGCCCAACTGATAAGACCACAACCTGGGCGCCCCTCTACAAACAAGCCCCCCCCCAGGAGCTTGTTTCAAGTGCAGAAAAGAGGGAAATTGGTCAAGGGCATGCCCGTGCCCCAGATCTCCTACCACCCCATGCCCCAGATGCCACAAAAAGAGCCACTGGGGGTCTGATTGCCCAACCACCCGAAGGGGAGGCTGGATGAACAACCCCCATCCTAAGCCCGCCGTAGTGGGGCTGGCAGAAGAAGATTGACGGGGCGCGGGGGCTTCTCACCCGACCATTTCCATCACCAAACAGGAGCCCAGGGTTATTTTAACAGTAGACGGTCACCCCATCTCCTTCCTCCTAGATACAGGAGCCACCTTCTCAGTCTTGCGAGAATACCGGAGCCCTACCACGCCAGCCATTACTCCTATAGTGGGAGTAGGAGGTAAACAGATTTTCCCATTAAACCCCCCCCCCCTTTTATGCACAATCCTAGACAATCCCATACCTTTCTCCCACTCCTTCCTGGTTATGCCCCAGTGTCCCATCCCTTTACTAGGACGGGACATTCTTTCTCTCCTCCACATTTCCATAACTATATCCACTCCCACAGCCCCCAGTACTCCCTTTCTGATGGCCCTCATAGCCGACGACCCCCCTCTACCCAATGAAAGCTCCAGTTCCACCCTCATAAACCCTGTAAATCCCAAAGTTTGGGACATTACAAGCCCCTCCGTGGCCCTATGTCCCCCTGCCTCTATCAAATTACATGACCCCTCTCAGTATATCTGTCAGGCCCAATACCCCCTATCCACTTCAGCCCTCATAGGCCTCCAACCCATCATTCAAGATCTCTTAAACAAAAATTACCTCAGACCCACTCACTCCCCATTTAATACCCCCATATTAGCTGTTTAAAAAACCAACGGATCTTTCCGCCTTGTCCAAGACCTTCGCCTCATCAACATAGCCGTTGTCCCTATCCATCCCTTAGTTCCAAATCCATACAGCCTTTTATCACAGATCTCTGCCTCTGCATCCCACTTCTCAGTCCCAGATCTCAAGGACCCATTTGTCTATCCCTCTAGACCCCTGCTCCCAAGATTTTTTCATCTTCACCTGGACGGACCCATACACAAGACATTCTGAACAAATCACTTGGACAGTTTTGCCACAAAGCTTCTGAGATAGTCCCCATATTTTTAGACAGGTCCTAGGTCAGGACCTCAAACAGTTTCATCATGATCACTCCAAGTCCACCTTATTACAATACATGGACAATCTTCTACTCTGCAGTCCCTCGTGGGAACAGTCTCAACTTGACACTGCCTCCCTACTTAACCTTCTAGCTTCCAGAGGTTACCGAGTATTCCCCATCAAAGTTCAAATCTCTTCCCCTCCTGTCACTTACCTCAGATTCCTTCTATCTCAACAAAGAAAGTCCATTACTTAGACAGAAAATGGTTCCTCTCTGACCTGCCCGTTCCCAAAACCAAGACAGAAATCCTTTCCTTTCTAGGCCTGGCTAGATATTTTAGAGCGTAGATCCCTAACTTCTCCCTGTTGGCAAGACCCCCATACGACCTCAGCAAGAGCCCCCCTAAAAAACCATTATCCTCCTCACCCCGACACTCCTTCATTAAGCTCCGTCAAGCCCTTGTAGAAGCCCCAGCTCTCCATCTTCCTGATTTGTCGAAGCCCTTCTCATTATACATTCATGAGAGGTCCAGTCAAGCTCTAGGAGTCCTAGGCCAATATTATGGCCCATCCTTTGCCCCAGTAGCTTATCTCTCCAAGCAATTAGACCCCACAGTTCAGAGATGGGCCCCCTGCCTACGAGCATTAGCCGCTAGACAGCTCTTGCAGAAGGCAGCTCATACATAGATTGACATTCAGGGTGCTCCTTACCATTCTGTCCCCACATCACCTAAAAGATCTCTTAACCTACAAAAGTTTACAGACTCTCCCTCCCTCCAGACTCCTGACCTTACTGTCCTCTTTCCTCCAAAATCCCATTCACCCCCTTTGCCATCCATACCCAAATCATGACTTTTTCCTCCTTTACTGAGCTCTCGCTTTTTTTCCCTCATTCCTATTGTCTTCCCCACCACCCCAGCCTCCTTTGTATGGCGATTCAAAGTCAGACAGACTTACACACAGCATCAAACAAAAGTTACTGCCCTCATTGCCACACCAGACTGCCCTCTGAAAGGCTGCTCTGAGCCTTTATACCTCCACTTTCCTCCCTCCACTGAAGTGTTCACTAGCAGCTACCCTTATTCTCCCTACCTCTGCTTCCTCTATGACCAAAAATAAGCCTATTGCAGGCGATGGCCAGACACCTACAGGAGATGTCCCTACTAGTCTTGCGCCATTCACTACATGGGTAACTTCCAGTACCCACAGTATTACTCCTCCAACCATTTAATGAAATATCCCAATGGCTCATTCTCCTTATCAATCCCAGATCCCTGGGACTCTCGATGGGCCGCTGGAGTCACAGCCTCAGTTCACTATGGGGGGTCCTCGACCCCCCACAGCACCCTTCATATCTCTCGAAAGTATGTTCCCTCTCATTCCCAGATCTCTCAAGTTGCATCAGATATCAGACATTCCAAAAAAGTCATTATCCAAACTCTTGACGGCACCTCTTCATCTTCTTATCCCTGCCCCTCTTCTCATTTCTCCTACTCTTCGTTACAGCTCATTCAGGACACCACCATCTTTCTCAACCACACCCTTAACACCACCAATTGTTTCTTGTGTGCATCACTACAGCGCCCACTGCTGGCCGCCGTGCCCCTTAATATTTCCAACTACTCCTTCCATGCAGAAAGACAACCCCTCTGCCCCCTGGCAGGCATACCCCTATGGGAACCAGAATACGCAGATAATCTCACCATCCACCACTGTGTAGGCCCAACTCCACCCCCCTCCAGCACACTTCACTGCCTCTCTATCTACACCCCTACCTCCGGCTCTAAGACTTTTACGCAACTGGGACACTTCTTTTGGTGTAATGGCAGTCTTTTCAACTCACTGCCTCTCAGCTTTGATACACCCTGCATTCTCGTCACCCTAATCCCACAGCTTACACTTTACAGCATGGCAGAATTTCTTGAGCTCCAACCTTCCTTCCCATCATGGTCGGTATCTCTTTGATCACCTCAGCCATTGGGGCATGGTTTTCAGGAGAAGCCTTAGGTCACTCTCTATGGGCAGTTAGAGATCTCAACGCCAAACTTGAGGGAGCCCTGACATCCACTGCCAATTCCCTAGCCTCTCTCCAAAGACAGGTCACTTTGCTAGCTAAAGTCACCCTTCAAAACCGGCGGGCCCTAGATCTGCTTACAGCCGAGAAGGGCGGCACCTGCGTCTTCCTCCGGGAAGAGTGCTGCTATTACATCAACGAATCCGGCATTGTAGAAACTGACATTACCAAACTCACCGACCTTGCCTCCAGTCTCCACTCTGCTTCCAATTCCAACCCATTCTCATCAATACTAACAAACCCCCTCCTCACCTGGCTCTGGCCCATCGCAGGCCCCATAATAATCATTCTTCTCACCTGTCTCTTCTTACCCTGTATAATAAAGTTCATAAAATGCCAAGTCGGAAAAATCTCTAATCAAGCTTTCAACCAGCTTTTACTCAGGAACTACCAGCTTCTGGACACAGAAGAGCCCTCACCCTCACGTGACCTCCTCGCCACACACTGAGATGGATCCCTCTCTCCACTGGAAACTGTTCCTGGAAACAATGGCTGCAGACGCCTGGCTCCTGACACCCATATCCTCTGATTGGAATCAACAGGTCCTCGACCTATGGTTACAGGGAACCTTCATTGATTTCCAAACCTGAAGAAGTCCACATCTACTCATCCTTACTGTGGGGAGTCCTATCAACCCTTTCCTCCCAATCCTCAAGCCCTCATTCCCTTCTCCGCCCCTCTTCAGCAGGAAGCAGCCAGAGAGAAAGCAACGTCCACAACCCCATAGAGGAGAAAGGGGGGAATGAAGGGCCCCCACCAGTAAGATGGCAAACTTCCGGCTTCTCTTCGGGGGTCCTCGGTTCCCGCCGGCGCCACCTGAAGCCCAATCACCTCTCGCTCCCCTCCCAATCCCAGCACCTAGCCAACAGCCACCAGCCCCGTAGAAGTGACACCTCAATCAATTCATGCCCCTTCCTATATAACCCAGCACCTTTCCCTAATAAAGCGGAATTCTCCGGTCAATTGCTGCTGTGTCGCTCCTTTCCTTTCACTTGGAACCACAGAGAAGCAGTGGCAATCGGGAACACCCGTGAAGGGATCCGACTAGTGGCATCGTTGGGTAATTCGTGTTAACCAAGGGAGAATGAGCCTAAGCTTGGTACATAAATTTGCCTTATTCTGCTGGCTCATTAAGTAATAAAACTCGACAAGTTGTTGTGCATGTTATACTGTTGGTAACCCACGTTGCTGTTAGGTAAAAGGTCAGTTGTAGGTTTGTGGCCATCTAAAGGAGAATGATTCCTTTCCCCAAAAACGACCCAGCTGAGATTCTTTTTAAATCCTTGGCAGTCTGATATCTCCTGTACATGTAGAGTAGACGCTGTATTTATGAGACTTTATTTCCAAATAACAGATAGTGACCTTCAGCTACAGAAAGCAATTGACTATCTGAGGTTAATGGTGGGTTAGAGGTTTGTACTGCCTTGGTAACACTACATTATGGAGAGCTTGGAAAGGTCCCTGACTGGATATGTGAAAAAGAAGACTAGGGAAAAATGTGTTCTGAGTAGCTATTGTTTTTAACTCTGGTTTTAAAAGTAATTGAATTGACAATTTTAGTATTACATTGGCAAAGGGATAGTTCTAGTTGTAAAATGCTAGTATGTGAGTTTAGGCGAAACCCAGTGATGGAGTTATAATGCCTTAGATTCAAATTCAAATGTAGGCAAGTTATTCTCTCAGTGTCTCAGTTTCCTCATCTGCAAACTTAAGGGAGTCTGTGTACCTTCTGGAATTTTATATATACAATTTCAGGCATTGCTGCTTTTACCTGGGGAGAGAGAGAATCCAGAACTTTAAACAATCTGAGGTGTGTGAAATCTGAAAGCTCCAGAGCCATTATTAAAATACGGCAAAGCACCTCTTAACCCTCAGTGGATGGAAACACAGTCATCACCATTTACCACCAATGGACTCTTTTTTTTTTTGTTTTACTTTTAAGGCATTTTACAAACAGTTTACAAAAAAAAGAAAGGGATAGTGAAAATTTATTTGAAAATTTAGTAAGAATTTAAACATGGAAAACCCCAAATTTTTATTCCGTATTTCCTGGTTTTGAGGAAAAACCCTACATGGTCAAAGTACTTTGAATGTTCATTATATTATGCATGAATCGGAAATGTATCCACCTTGTAAATACTGATTCTAGATTTCAAGTACACGTGTAAAAGGCTCTAGCTTTTCATGGCTCTGGCTCTATTTGCACTTGCATTGTCAAAACATGATACTTTTGAAAACTGAAGGCACACTTTTTCTGAAGAGAAGACTGGTGTGGTGTCCGCTTTGCTCCATATTGCAAAACAGTTTCATTTTAGATTTATAAACACTAATTAGAATGAGTAGTTCCAATGAATTTTATTCATATCTACATCATCTATTTTCTTTTCAGTCATCTTTGTATATACACCTGTTATCGTGATTTGCCCATTTACAAACCTTATCAAGTAGATTCTGGTATATAAACAATTTAAAAAGAAAAGCATGCTCCAGACTATTTTCACAAAAATATTTCAGGATCAAATCCTTTCTGTTAAAAGACTAACTGGATGAGACTACCGCGCATCCTTTTCATTCTTAGAAATACAATGATCCTTTATTGATTCTTGAGTTAGAGAAAATTCATCTAGGATATTCATCTAAGATATCACCTGTCACTCATTTTGCTTATGCAATCAACTTCAACATCATTATTAGCATCTTGGGTGCTGCGATCTTTGCTCATCTTCTGATTCATCCAATAATTGTGAAATTTCTCGTCAGTTTTCTTCTCTTTACCATTATAGTCAAAACAAAACTCTAAACTCTCAACTGTGTTCAGTGAAAGCTGAAAATAGACTGCAGGAAAGGTGACTATAGATTTATTTGATACCTTCCTGAAAGATGATGCAATACTTTGGGCAAGGCAGTAAGAAAACATGTTGTAATACCTACGATTTATCTCACAATTACATCATCTTTCTTGGCTATTCCAAACAGTCTTCCACTTTATTGTGTAAGTCTTTTTAGCAAACATAGTTGGGGGTAACTGAAGAGTAATAATGCAACCCATCATTATGGATGATAACAACATGTTTCAAAACACGGGAAAGGTCACTAAATGTCACGTTAGACTTATACCTTTTATACTGCTTTTTACATTTTATACCTTTAATAACCCTTATGCCTTTTATAAATCCAAGGGTTTAGTTATACCAACCTTAAAGCTACATAATTGCCAACTTGAATGAGTTATATAAAATGAGCTTTATCCTCTACAAATATAACTGTTTTTTCTCTTTTTCATTGGAAGATATCCAAGAAAGAATATAAGTCATGAAATATCAATCTTACAAACCAACTCTCAAAAAGGAAACTCAAAAAGTAAAATTCCACTCTGATGGTGGATACCAACAGTTAAAGTGTGCTATCCAAAATTGAAGAGAACATTCCAGGGTCTGGTCAGAACAAAAAAAAGCAGGATCATTATCTGCATCGTTGTGGGATGCCAGGCTTTTATCAGCACAGTCCAAGACCCAGCAGATTTTTAAGGAAGCCTCATCACACTCCTGACTCCTGTTGAACTCATTCTTGAACCCTCCACTCATTTTCACCTATAGTTCTATAAAATTAAGACTGCCTTTGCAGTATTTGGGGGACAGTTGACTTCTTGGCTGGACTTCTCGTGCAGAACTTTTTATTTCTCTAAGATTTAATTTTGTTAGATTTACCCATTACTCCATCCTGTCATTCTCAGATCCTGATTTATCTTCAAACATGTTTGCTATCCTTCCTATTTCTGCAAATTCACCTGGCATGATATCAATATTTTCCAAGTCAGTAATAAAAGTTGTTAAATAAGCAGAGAGTTCTGTGACACAACACCCCTTCCACCCATTGACACCAACCAATTAATTAGTTTCAGTGGATCTTACTGTTTAACAAGTTATGCAAAACACTTAACTAACATTCAGACTATATACTCCCTTTATACTCATAGGTATATAATCGGAAATTTCAACAAATACCACACTAAAGTCCAGATTCATGTAATTTCCCAACCCACCATTTTAGGATTCTCATTAAAAAAGAAAGTCATCGTATAACCTAATGGGCACTCAAGAACAAAAGGGATGTCAGATACCATCTGATTAAACCTTTTTTTTTCTTAAGAGATTTAAGTAATTTTCCAAAAATAGCATAGGTAGTGAATAGTGTAGTTGATTGGTTATTTTTTAATAGTTCTTGAAAAGATTACATTAAAGAGTCTAGTACTTAATCGGCCACCCGTGTTTTCTATGCTCAAGATTTGGCTTTTGAGTTATATCTAACAATGTGCCAGCAGAAAGTATCCAAGCATTTCAAGCAAAAATTTTAATTCAAAATTGGTCATCATGATAGTCCAAATAATTTAACAAAGTCAATATTGATTTACTTAACATATATACATCAAGTGCCTACTGTGTATTCAAGGCATGCATTTCGTGCTTGTAAGTATAGAAGTGTTTATGAAAATATTACCTTATGGTAATCAAAATCAGAAAAATATCTTAGAATTATATGAAATAAGTATAATATGAGAATGAATGAAGTTATATCTTAAGCATGTTTATAACACTAAATAAGTTACAGAATGCTTTCACACACATTATCTCATTTAATCCTTACAGTAATCAAATGAGAAAGTACCTCCTGTCCAAATTTTACAGAAGGGTAAAATAGACCTGGAAGAGTTTAGGTAGTTTGCTCAAACTCCAAACAGCTAATTAGTGGTAGAAGCAGCAATCTGGACTCCTAGTCTGATGTACTCCGATGTAATACTGTTGCCTCGGGATACAATGCCTTTTAAAAATTGTCCTCTAACAGCTAATTTAGTATTTTCTTGTGTCAAGATTTTAGTTCTAGTCTTCTATGAAGAATTGATTATACACTACAGCAAGTAGAATTCATGCCAAACTTCAGAATGAGTAGAAAAACACATGTGATTTAAAACCAGCAATATTTATTGTATTGTGTTATTATAAAATACTTGTGTGCTTCTAGATTATCCTGCTAAAAAAAGTGTTGAAATAAATTCTTAGGAACAGTTTGCCCTCTTAACGTTGGAATAAGTAGAACCAATCTGTAACATATAATTTCAATGAACTCTCAGTATAAAGACTTCTTTTCAGAAGGAAATGGTACATTTAATTTTTTTGGAAAAATATAAAACAGGACAAAATAGGCCTTAAAATTAGCAGGCTTTTTTTTTTTGGTTTTTCTGACCTTCTATAGAACTTTAACTCTTCATGTACCAAACTGAAGAAAAAAATTATTTTAAAGTTATATACAAGGTTTAAATACGAAACTTTGCACATTATTAACTAATTTAGTTTAATGTTTTAAGGGTTTAGGCCTCTTTTGATTTAAACAATAATACATGTACTAGGAATGGAATTGCTTTTCTGATTTATTAAAACTTAAAAAATGTCAGATTCCCACACAATAAGTGCTTGTATAGTCCATCCCCAAATAGGAGTTTTTCACTTACAAAAGTTTTCATATGATTAAATGATGCATCTTTGCACTTTATGTTTAGTTTCAAATACGACAGTAGTCAAAGAAGTAGAATTTGGGATGTTCACATTACATGTGGTAAATAGCATTCAGCAGATAAATAATAATATTGTGATTTTGAGAGGAGGGAAGGTAAAAACAGTGTGGGAATTTTTATTTGTAATTTGTACACTCTGTCAAGAAAAGGCAGAAGATTAATGTACAGAAAGGAAGTTGTGATGTGTCTATTGTCCTCAACAAATAATTCATGCACACACAAAAAATCTCTGAGTGAAAAAGAAATCAGTGGACATTATAAGTAACTAAGCATAAAATTCTCTCAATTATGGCAGCATTTCTCGACATATCTTGCTATCATCATATAAAGCAACAATTTGCATTACTACCTTTGAACATTTGCTCATGTAAGTTTCACTAGGCAGAAATACTAAAGTCCTTCATTTTGGGGGGAAAATACCCACTATAGAGCCTAGAGGATTGATTTCAAATAAGATCTATATTTATAAACATATAGACAGGTAAGAAAAATAACAAACTAGTATATATGGTATATATGTCTGTAAGAGCATGATTTAAATGATTGTTGCATAATCCTAAAACTTTTCTATCCAAGAAAATAAATTCTTGAATACCTTTCATTGATTTAAATGCACTTGATATTTTCACAAACTGTGGAAGATGAATTCAAACAAACGTGTTCCTTTTTTGTGTGTTTTATTTCCTTTATCATAAAAAAACACCCACACAACCTTGATATTCAACATCCAAGTTCATTTTCAACAAGAATCAGAGAACTGTCAAAGACAAACTATTTTCCATCATATAAATGACTTGGCCACAGAAAATAATATTATACAAACCTCAGAGCCTGAATGACCACGTAAAATGGGTTCCAAGCTTTCTGATCACAGCAGTGACGGGTTATGAATTGCTAAAGGATTGTCCTCCAGAAAATAACAAAAACAAATGACTGGAGAGTAGATTTAAAATAAAGTGAAACTGAAATAGAAAAATCACATCAGTTTTAAGAGATCAAGAAGACAGACACAGGGAGCATGTAGATTATATTAGAACCACTCTGGAAAGAAAACCATTTTGAATTGAAATGTTATGCATATGTTAATAGACGGAAATTGGAATGTATTTCAACAGAATGAGTAATGTTACCTGCTTCATTTCATGTCAAGTCTAGATTGTAGAAAACTATGGCCAACTATGTTTACCACCCACCTTATCACTTGCTGCTGGCCCAGTTATGCCCACAATCCTGGTCACTGCTAGGAACTCTGAAGCTCCTGTGTCTAAGTCTTAGCTGTGTAATATGAGAGTGAATTAAGAAGTGTTACGGAAGAGAATTAAAGTCTAATTAATGAGATCTTACATTTCAGTAGGACTCAAGGAAACCCAGATTAAAGTATAGACTACCTCAACTACATAAGGATCAACAATTGTTGTCTGTAAAAAAGCCAATAATAAATGAACTACAGGAAGGCATGGGCAAATATGGTGTAGACAAGAAATCAGGAGTATGAATTTCAACACTGAATCCTTTGATATGTATTCTCAGGTCAGTTAGCTATTTTATATGTATATGTGTGCACACGCACACACACACACACACACACACACACACACACACCTCACATGCTCCTGCATACAATTTCAGCCTCATCTACCACCACTCTTTTCTCATTTCTTTACACTTCAGCCCAGCTAGTCTTCTCTCGGAATGTGTCATGTACCTTTCTGACTCAGAATCTTCACAACTGCATCTCCTTCTACCTAGGCCCTCCTCCCTGTTAACCAGGGTAGTAACACCTATTCGGGCTTTAAGACTCCTTAAATGTCATTCCCTGCTACAGTTTCACAGAACCCTCAATATATTCAAGCTGGTTGTGGTTAATTGTAATTTCTGTGTCTTGAGTAAATGACATACTCCAAAAAAAGAGGAATATTATCTTTTTTGATTTTTTGCACAAACTGTATTCCTAGTGCCTAGTATAGTACCTGGATCACAGGAATAGCTCAAGGAATGTTTGTTGACTGAAAGGATGATTGAAGAATTCTTTTGATTAGTAGGGTGTTTGTGTGAACACTTCACAAAATCCTGCTGTTGCATATGCAGGGACCAGTGCCTTGGGGACTAACAGGAAGGCCTCTTGCTGACACATAATTGCTTGGTTTTATTTACTTCCTGGATCCAGATGCAAACTCCAAGGCTTTCCCTGTAAACATTTTGGTGATCAGGAAAGGTAACAGATGCCTGGAATTTAAGAGTAGATATAAACTGGAAGAGGCCTCTGGCCTAGTCTACCTGTAGAGGGAAGTGACTGACCCTATGCATCTTTGGTGGTGTGCAATGGAGACCTCAAGGTCCCCCACAGAGACTATAACCAAGTGGCAAATGACAGAGGGTCTTCATGAGACTTGGAGTAATTTCATCGAACTCTGGAGCATAGTATGATCTACTTCAATATAAGGCTTGTTGATTATTTTAACCTAAAGCAGTGTGGTCACCATACTTAAGAGAGGAGCCCCTGGTCTTGGGAGTAGTATGATTTCGAGAAAGGCCATCAGGATGGGTCTGGACCAGTAAAAGGTCTAAGTAACACCCAGAGATCTAAGAGGGAAAATGCTACTATCGTCAAGATGCATTGCTGATTTGCTGTGTGTTATACAATATGAAAGCCTGGCTCACTCAGCCCTGACTCCTCATAAACAGACCAATCAGTTAGTCCTGCTCTGAAGTATATTTCTGAGTTGGTGTAATATTAACATTCATGCACACTTTCCATTTTGTTCCAAAGACCCCCCATACATTTGGGAAATATCGCACCTATATTACCTTCTTGAAGAGTCACAGTGTGTATATCACACTGATGGGGAGCCCTATACTGAAGAAGCCTTCAACTCATTTGGCCATGAAAACTTACTCTTCAGAAAACATTCATGTGCCAATCAGGATAGCCTTAAGAAGGCTGCTGTATCAACCTCTAAGCCTCAGAGGCTGAAAATAACAAGGTTTCCTTCTCTCTCATGCTACATATCCACTGTTGGTTGACTGGAGATCCTGTTCCATGTAGTTCTCGCTCTGGGATCCAAGGTTAGAGCAGTCACTGTCTAAGCATTTCTGGATGCTCTAGCAGAGACAAGGTAAGCTCTGCATGTTTCCACAGTGAGGTGGGCAAGCCTGAAAGTGACACTTGGAAGTTTGGCTTACAACTCATGGTCCTACCACATGCCTGGAAAGTAGACAACCGGAAATATTCAGTGAACTGCGCTGACAACTAAACCTGTTAACCTGACTGACCATCAGTCGTCACTGAAGCACAGCGGACATCCCTGCTGTTCACGGTTTTGAAAAGAAGGATGGATGATAATTACTATTTGAGAATGTTTAACACTTTTGCTAAACTTGCATGACCATACTTACTCAGAAATAATATGTGGAAGGGTGATATTTTTTTCATACTTGTCTGAGGGGGAGGAGAGGTGTCACAAAAAAAACTATTCTTTTGGAAGATTTTATTAAAACAATTTCTTTTCACTTAAAGTCTCTAGTGGAATTCCCCCAGCAGATAACAAAATACTTTTCTAGCCAATTCTTGATTGTTTCTTTCAAATACAAATGCTTAAAACAGAAAGCACGGGTAACTCTGGGCAGCCGATTTCTAGGCTACTAGAGAGAGGTATGCCATAAATGCGCATTTACGATGTTTTCACAAATGTGCAAAGTTAATGCTATCATCAGATGAATCCCATAATGAAAGCAATAAAGTTGGCCTAGAGTTTGTCTAAACAGTTAAATGTATTTTGTGCCACTATTATAACCTCTCAAAATTAATTTCTGATGTATCTGCTAAACCAAATGATCTGATGCTTTGCTATCTTGATTGATAATTGCCCATAACTATATCACATAATGACAGCACAAAAAGGCAGTGACAATATTCAGAAATGAGTACCTAAGTTTTGAGATGTTATCGCCTGCATTCCAAGCACAGTGAAGGTACGTACCAGTAGCCACTCGAAAGTCTTTGACTGTTATTCCGTGAGAAATGAAGGGCATGTTAAATTCATGTCATTTATTCAGCCACCTCCAAGCTCTTCCCCAGTTGTTCTCTCTATATAGCCTATATACAATCATAATGAAATTGCCTAATACATGTGAAATGCTTTGAGCAATGCTTGGCACACGGTAGTCACTGACTAAGTGCTGGTTATTATAGTTGTTATTATTACTTCATCTCTTACAAGTGCCTCTTTGTGTGTTACATGCCCTGCAGAGATTCTAAAGTATGAGTGCTCCAGCAAGTTCAATCCAGTGCTCTCAGTTGGGATGAAGTCTGATATGCAAGGCAAATTTTTCTTGCTTGGGACAGAACAGGAAAATCACCTTAGAACTGATCAGATTGTTTCTATGAGACTCCGTGTGTGTGTGTGTGTGTGTGTGTGTGTGTGTGTGTGTGTTTGTGTCTCTAGATAAATGCTACCAAGTGATTATCTGAAATAGTAAATGTTGAGAATTAAAAATAATTCTTGATAATTACCACCAGAAAGATGCACTGAACCTAAACAGCCCCTTCTCATATTGCACTACATTCAGACTATGGTAAATCATGTACCATATTATTAAACTATTGCACTATATATTTTATTTTTATAATAATGCATCTGACACGCTCTAATCTCGCTTGTTTTGTTACATATAATCTGTACATCATTCATTCCATTCACCCAAAGCACCATCTTCACGTCCAGGTATTTCTGTGGGTGACTGGTCAAGAGAAGTGGTATCTTTGTATTTCACTAAATTCGGCTCGGATTGTATCTCAGTTGTTGAGGCTTTTGTCCCCCAGAAGGCCTTGACTGCCGTCCTGGGAGAATAAGCAAAAACAAAAACAAAAACAAAAACATCTCTCATGAAATGAAAACTAAAACTAAGACTTACCTTTAGTTGTCTAGATAGAGACATGCCTTCTTATGCATGAATTTAGATTGTGATGCATTGTGATAGCAGATGAGCCCTGAGAGGGGCATACCAGGGTATAACGCTCATGTAGGTATTAGAAATATTCTCATTCTCATATCAATGAATTAGTAGGTTATGGTAAGTTTTAGAGTTTGGACAATACAAAATTTATTCAATAAACTTATTATTTTTTTAGCAGCTACTCTGTAAAATTGTAAAAACTGCATTTTAAGCTCTCTTATGGCTTGGAAGCAAGTCATAACACTAGGTAGCCTGAACTAGGATGGTGGCTAGAGGAAGAAAGGGTTTTGGACAGTTTTAAGAACCAGGTGGGAGGCATCATGAATAGGGCTTTGGATTCATTGAAAAAGGGAAGGGCAGACAAAGAGGATGTCAATCAAGAATGCTGACTAAGTTCCAGTTTTTCACCTACCAATTTATAATAATGAAGATCAGTATAAAGATCACGAATATACAGATAATAACTCCAATGGTCAGCACAAACACTAGGACTGCATCACATTCCGGTCGACTTGATCCTCTCATCTGCAACTCTAGAAAAAAAAACACACACCTGAAGATTATTACTACTGGAAAACAAAGAAACGGAAATCTGAATTGAAAGTTTATATCTGAAAAACAACTCTAGAAAACTACAGAAAAAAATATTGGGAAGAAAGTGGTGGGAATCCAGGATGTTTGTTCATTGTCAAATTGCTTCAACTTTTTTGTGTGTTTGGAAAGGACATTTCCAACGTGGAGAACAAGTTCATATCAGACTTCATCCCAACTGAGAGCACTGGATTGAACTTGCTGGAGCACTCATACTTTAGAATCTCTGCAGGGCATGTAACACACAAAGAGGCACTTGTAAGAGATGAAGTAATAATAACAACTATAATAACCAGCACTTAGTCAGTGACTACCGTGTGCCAAGCATTGCTCAAAGCATTTCACATGTATTAGGCAATTTCATTATGATTGTATATAGGCTATATAGAGAGAACAACTGGGGAAGAGCTTGGAGGTGGCTGAATAAATGACATGAATTTAACATGCCCTTCATTTCTCACGGAATAACAGTCAAAGACTTTCGAGTGGCTACTGGTACGTACCTTCACTGTGCTTGGAATGCAGGCGATAACATCTCAAAACTTAGGTACTCATTTCTGAATATTGTCACTGCCTTTTTGTGCTGTCATTATGTGATATAGTTATGGGCAATTATCAATCAAGATAGCAAAGCATCAGATCATTTGGTTTAGCAGATACATCAGAAATTAATTTTGAGAGGTTATAATAGTGGCACAAAATACATTTAACTGTTTGTTTAGACAAACTCTAGGCCAACTTTATTGCTTTCATTATGGGATTCATCTGATGATAGCATTAACTTTGCACATTTGTGAAAACATCGTAAATGCGCATTTATGGCATACCTCTCTCTAGTAGCCTAGAAATCGGCTGCCCAGAGTTACCCGTGCTTTCTGTTTTAAGCATTTGTATTTGAAAGAAACAATCAAGAATTGGCTAGAAAAGTATTTTGTTATCTGCTGGGGGAATTCCACTAGAGACTTTAAGTGAAAAGAAATTGTTTTAATAAAATCTTCCAAAAGAATAGTTTTTTTTGTGACACCTCTCCTCCCCCTCAGACAAGTATGAAAAAAATATCACCCTTCCACATATTATTTCTGAGTAAGTATGGTCATGCAAGTTTAGCAAAAGTGTTAAACATTCTCAAATAGTAATTATCATCCATCCTTCTTTTCAAAACCGTGAACAGCAGGGATGTCCGCTGTGCTTCAGTGACGACTGATGGTCAGTCAGGTTAACAGGTTTAGTTGTCAGCGCAGTTCACTGAATATTTCCGGTTGTCTACTTTCCAGGCATGTGGTAGGACCATGAGTTGTAAGCCAAACTTCCAAGTGTCACTTTCAGGCTTGCCCACCTCACTGTGGAAACATGCAGAGCTTACCTTGTCTCTGCTAGAGCATCCAGAAATGCTTAGACAGTGACTGCTCTAACCTTGGATCCCAGAGCGAGAACTACATGGAACAGGATCTCCAGTCAACCAACAGTGGATATGTAGCATGAGAGAGAAGGAAACCTTGTTATTTTCAGCCTCTGAGGCTTAGAGGTTGATACAGCAGCCTTCTTAAGGCTATCCTGATTGGCACATGAATGTTTTCTGAAGAGTAAGTTTTCATGGCCAAATGAGTTGAAGGCTTCTTCAGTATAGGGCTCCCCATCAGTGTGATATACACACTGTGACTCTTCAAGAAGGTAATATAGGTGCGATATTTCCCAAATGTATGGGGGGTCTTTGGAACAAAATGGAAAGTGTGCATGAATGTTAATATTACACCAACTCAGAAATATACTTCAGAGCAGGACTAACTGATTGGTCTGTTTATGAGGAGTCAGGGCTGAGTGAGCCAGGCTTTCATATTGTATAACACACAGCAAATCAGCAATGCATCTTGACGATAGTAGCATTTTCCCTCTTAGATCTCTGGGTGTTACTTAGACCTTTTACTGGTCCAGACCCATCCTGATGGCCTTTCTCGAAATCATACTACTCCCAAGACCAGGGGCTCCTCTCTTAAGTATGGTGACCACACTGCTTTAGGTTAAAATAATCAACAAGCCTTATATTGAAGTAGATCATACTATGCTCCAGAGTTCGATGAAATTACTCCAAGTCTCATGAAGACCCTCTGTCATTTGCCACTTGGTTATAGTCTCTGTGGGGGACCTTGAGGTCTCCATTGCACACCACCAAAGATGCATAGGGTCAGTCACTTCCCTCTACAGGTAGACTAGGCCAGAGGCCTCTTCCAGTTTATATCTACTCTTAAATTCCAGGCATCTGTTACCTTTCCTGATCACCAAAATGTTTACAGGGAAAGCCTTGGAGTTTGCATCTGGATCCAGGAAGTAAATAAAACCAAGCAATTATGTGTCAGCAAGAGGCCTTCCTGTTAGTCCCCAAGGCACTGGTCCCTGCATATGCAACAGCAGGATTTTGTGAAGTGTTCACACAAACACCCTACTAATCAAAAGAATTCTTCAATCATCCTTTCAGTCAACAAACATTCCTTGAGCTATTCCTGTGATCCAGGTACTATACTAGGCACTAGGAATACAGTTTGTGCAAAAAATCAAAAAAGATAATATTCCTCTTTTTTTGGAGTATGTCATTTACTCAAGACACAGAAATTACAATTAACCACAACCAGCTTGAATATATTGAGGGTTCTGTGAAACTGTAGCAGGGAATGACATTTAAGGAGTCTTAAAGCCCGAATAGGTGTTACTACCCTGGTTAACAGGGAGGAGGGCCTAGGTAGAAGGAGATGCAGTTGTGAAGATTCTGAGTCAGAAAGGTACATGACACATTCCGAGAGAAGACTAGCTGGGCTGAAGTGTAAAGAAATGAGAAAAGAGTGGTGGTAGATGAGGCTGAAATTGTATGCAGGAGCATGTGAGGTGTGTGTGTGTGTGTGTGTGTGTGTGTGTGTGTGCGTGTGCACACATATACATATAAAATAGCTAACTGACCTGAGAATACATATCAAAGGATTCAGTGTTGAAATTCATACTCCTGATTTCTTGTCTACACCATATTTGCCCATGCCTTCCTGTAGTTCATTTATTATTGGCTTTTTTACAGACAACAATTGTTGATCCTTATGTAGTTGAGGTAGTCTATACTTTAATCTGGGTTTCCTTGAGTCCTACTGAAATGTAAGATCTCATTAATTAGACTTTAATTCTCTTCCGTAACACTTCTTAATTCACTCTCATATTACACAGCTAAGACTTAGACACAGGAGCTTCAGAGTTCCTAGCAGTGACCAGGATTGTGGGCATAACTGGGCCAGCAGCAAGTGATAAGGTGGGTGGTAAACATAGTTGGCCATAGTTTTCTACAATCTAGACTTGACATGAAATGAAGCAGGTAACATTACTCATTCTGTTGAAATACATTCCAATTTCCGTCTATTAACATATGCATAACATTTCAATTCAAAATGGTTTTCTTTCCAGAGTGGTTCTAATATAATCTACATGCTCCCTGTGTCTGTCTTCTTGATCTCTTAAAACTGATGTGATTTTTCTATTTCAGTTTCACTTTATTTTAAATCTACTCTCCAGTCATTTGTTTTTGTTATTTTCTGGAGGACAATCCTTTAGCAATTCATAACCCGTCACTGCTGTGATCAGAAAGCTTGGAACCCATTTTACGTGGTCATTCAGGCTCTGAGGTTTGTATAATATTATTTTCTGTGGCCAAGTCATTTATATGATGGAAAATAGTTTGTCTTTGACAGTTCTCTGATTCTTGTTGAAAATGAACTTGGATGTTGAATATCAAGGTTGTGTGGGTGTTTTTTTATGATAAAGGAAATAAAACACACAAAAAAGGAACACGTTTGTTTGAATTCATCTTCCACAGTTTGTGAAAATATCAAGTGCATTTAAATCAATGAAAGGTATTCAAGAATTTATTTTCTTGGATAGAAAAGTTTTAGGATTATGCAACAATCATTTAAATCATGCTCTTACAGACATATATACCATATATACTAGTTTGTTATTTTTCTTACCTGTCTATATGTTTATAAATATAGATCTTATTTGAAATCAATCCTCTAGGCTCTATAGTGGGTATTTTCCCCCCAAAATGAAGGACTTTAGTATTTCTGCCTAGTGAAACTTACATGAGCAAATGTTCAAAGGTAGTAATGCAAATTGTTGCTTTATATGATGATAGCAAGATATGTCGAGAAATGCTGCCATAATTGAGAGAATTTTATGCTTAGTTACTTATAATGTCCACTGATTTCTTTTTCACTCAGAGATTTTTTGTGTGTGCATGAATTATTTGTTGAGGACAATAGACACATCACAACTTCCTTTCTGTACATTAATCTTCTGCCTTTTCTTGACAGAGTGTACAAATTACAAATAAAAATTCCCACACTGTTTTTACCTTCCCTCCTCTCAAAATCACAATATTATTATTTATCTGCTGAATGCTATTTACCACATGTAATGTGAACATCCCAAATTCTACTTCTTTGACTACTGTCGTATTTGAAACTAAACATAAAGTGCAAAGATGCATCATTTAATCATATGAAAACTTTTGTAAGTGAAAAACTCCTATTTGGGGATGGACTATACAAGCACTTATTGTGTGGGAATCTGACATTTTTTAAGTTTTAATAAATCAGAAAAGCAATTCCATTCCTAGTACATGTATTATTGTTTAAATCAAAAGAGGCCTAAACCCTTAAAACATTAAACTAAATTAGTTAATAATGTGCAAAGTTTCGTATTTAAACCTTGTATATAACTTTAAAATAATTTTTTTCTTCAGTTTGGTACATGAAGAGTTAAAGTTCTATAGAAGGTCAGAAAAACCAAAAAAAAAAAGCCTGCTAATTTTAAGGCCTATTTTGTCCTGTTTTATATTTTTCCAAAAAAATTAAATGTACCATTTCCTTCTGAAAAGAAGTCTTTATACTGAGAGTTCATTGAAATTATATGTTACAGATTGGTTCTACTTATTCCAACGTTAAGAGGGCAAACTGTTCCTAAGAATTTATTTCAACACTTTTTTTAGCAGGATAATCTAGAAGCACACAAGTATTTTATAATAACACAATACAATAAATATTGCTGGTTTTAAATCACATGTGTTTTTCTACTCATTCTGAAGTTTGGCATGAATTCTACTTGCTGTAGTGTATAATCAATTCTTCATAGAAGACTAGAACTAAAATCTTGACACAAGAAAATACTAAATTAGCTGTTAGAGGACAATTTTTAAAAGGCATTGTATCCCGAGGCAACAGTATTACATCGGAGTACATCAGACTAGGAGTCCAGATTGCTGCTTCTACCACTAATTAGCTGTTTGGAGTTTGAGCAAACTACCTAAACTCTTCCAGGTCTATTTTACCCTTCTGTAAAATTTGGACAGGAGGTACTTTCTCATTTGATTACTGTAAGGATTAAATGAGATAATGTGTGTGAAAGCATTCTGTAACTTATTTAGTGTTATAAACATGCTTAAGATATAACTTCATTCATTCTCATATTATACTTATTTCATATAATTCTAAGATATTTTTCTGATTTTGATTACCATAAGGTAATATTTTCATAAACACTTCTATACTTACAAGCACGAAATGCATGCCTTGAATACACAGTAGGCACTTGATGTATATATGTTAAGTAAATCAATATTGACTTTGTTAAATTATTTGGACTATCATGATGACCAATTTTGAATTAAAATTTTTGCTTGAAATGCTTGGATACTTTCTGCTGGCACATTGTTAGATATAACTCAAAAGCCAAATCTTGAGCATAGAAAACACGGGTGGCCGATTAAGTACTAGACTCTTTAATGTAATCTTTTCAAGAACTATTAAAAAATAACCAATCAACTACACTATTCACTACCTATGCTATTTTTGGAAAATTACTTAAATCTCTTAAGAAAAAAAAAGGTTTAATCAGATGGTATCTGACATCCCTTTTGTTCTTGAGTGCCCATTAGGTTATACGATGACTTTCTTTTTTAATGAGAATCCTAAAATGGTGGGTTGGGAAATTACATGAATCTGGACTTTAGTGTGGTATTTGTTGAAATTTCCGATTATATACCTATGAGTATAAAGGGAGTATATAGTCTGAATGTTAGTTAAGTGTTTTGCATAACTTGTTAAACAGTAAGATCCACTGAAACTAATTAATTGGTTGGTGTCAATGGGTGGAAGGGGTGTTGTGTCACAGAACTCTCTGCTTATTTAACAACTTTTATTACTGACTTGGAAAATATTGATATCATGCCAGGTGAATTTGCAGAAATAGGAAGGATAGCAAACATGTTTGAAGATAAATCAGGATCTGAGAATGACAGGATGGAGTAATGGGTAAATCTAACAAAATTAAATCTTAGAGAAATAAAAAGTTCTGCACGAGAAGTCCAGCCAAGAAGTCAACTGTCCCCCAAATACTGCAAAGGCAGTCTTAATTTTATAGAACTATAGGTGAAAATGAGTGGAGGGTTCAAGAATGAGTTCAACAGGAGTCAGGAGTGTGATGAGGCTTCCTTAAAAATCTGCTGGGTCTTGGACTGTGCTGATAAAAGCCTGGCATCCCACAACGATGCAGATAATGATCCTGCTTTTTTTTGTTCTGACCAGACCCTGGAATGTTCTCTTCAATTTTGGATAGCACACTTTAACTGTTGGTATCCACCATCAGAGTGGAATTTTACTTTTTGAGTTTCCTTTTTGAGAGTTGGTTTGTAAGATTGATATTTCATGACTTATATTCTTTCTTGGATATCTTCCAATGAAAAAGAGAAAAAACAGTTATATTTGTAGAGGATAAAGCTCATTTTATATAACTCATTCAAGTTGGCAATTATGTAGCTTTAAGGTTGGTATAACTAAACCCTTGGATTTATAAAAGGCATAAGGGTTATTAAAGGCATAAAATGTAAAAAGCAGTATAAAAGGTATAAGTCTAACGTGACATTTAGTGACCTTTCCCGTGTTTTGAAACATGTTGTTATCATCCATAATGATGGGTTGCATTATTACTCTTCAGTTACCCCCAACTATGTTTGCTAAAAAGACTTACACAATAAAGTGGAAGACTGTTTGGAATAGCCAAGAAAGATGATGTAATTGTGAGATAAATCGTAGGTATTACAACATGTTTTCTTACTGCCTTGCCCAAAGTATTGCATCATCTTTCAGGAAGGTATCAAATAAATCTATAGTCACCTTTCCTGCAGTCTATTTTCAGCTTTCACTGAACACAGTTGAGAGTTTAGAGTTTTGTTTTGACTATAATGGTAAAGAGAAGAAAACTGACGAGAAATTTCACAATTATTGGATGAATCAGAAGATGAGCAAAGATCGCAGCACCCAAGATGCTAATAATGATGTTGAAGTTGATTGCATAAGCAAAATGAGTGACAGGTGATATCTTAGATGAATATCCTAGATGAATTTTCTCTAACTCAAGAATCAATAAAGGATCATTGTATTTCTAAGAATGAAAAGGATGCGCGGTAGTCTCATCCAGTTAGTCTTTTAACAGAAAGGATTTGATCCTGAAATATTTTTGTGAAAATAGTCTGGAGCATGCTTTTCTTTTTAAATTGTTTATATACCAGAATCTACTTGATAAGGTTTGTAAATGGGCAAATCACGATAACAGGTGTATATACAAAGATGACTGAAAAGAAAATAGATGATGTAGATATGAATAAAATTCATTGGAACTACTCATTCTAATTAGTGTTTATAAATCTAAAATGAAACTGTTTTGCAATATGGAGCAAAGCGGACACCACACCAGTCTTCTCTTCAGAAAAAGTGTGCCTTCAGTTTTCAAAAGTATCATGTTTTGACAATGCAAGTGCAAATAGAGCCAGAGCCATGAAAAGCTAGAGCCTTTTACACGTGTACTTGAAATCTAGAATCAGTATTTACAAGGTGGATACATTTCCGATTCATGCATAATATAATGAACATTCAAAGTACTTTGACCATGTAGGGTTTTTCCTCAAAACCAGGAAATACGGAATAAAAATTTGGGGTTTTCCATGTTTAAATTCTTACTAAATTTTCAAATAAATTTTCACTATCCCTTTCTTTTTTTTTGTAAACTGTTTGTAAAATGCCTTAAAAGTAAAACAAAAAAAAAAAGAGTCCATTGGTGGTAAATGGTGATGACTGTGTTTCCATCCACTGAGGGTTAAGAGGTGCTTTGCCGTATTTTAATAATGGCTCTGGAGCTTTCAGATTTCACACACCTCAGATTGTTTAAAGTTCTGGATTCTCTCTCTCCCCAGGTAAAAGCAGCAATGCCTGAAATTGTATATATAAAATTCCAGAAGGTACACAGACTCCCTTAAGTTTGCAGATGAGGAAACTGAGACACTGAGAGAATAACTTGCCTACATTTGAATTTGAATCTAAGGCATTATAACTCCATCACTGGGTTTCGCCTAAACTCACATACTAGCATTTTACAACTAGAACTATCCCTTTGCCAATGTAATACTAAAATTGTCAATTCAATTACTTTTAAAACCAGAGTTAAAAACAATAGCTACTCAGAACACATTTTTCCCTAGTCTTCTTTTTCACATATCCAGTCAGGGACCTTTCCAAGCTCTCCATAATGTAGTGTTACCAAGGCAGTACAAACCTCTAACCCACCATTAACCTCAGATAGTCAATTGCTTTCTGTAGCTGAAGGTCACTATCTGTTATTTGGAAATAAAGTCTCATAAATACAGCGTCTACTCTACATGTACAGGAGATATCAGACTGCCAAGGATTTAAAAAGAATCTCAGCTGGGTCGTTTTTGGGGAAAGGAATCATTCTCCTTTAGATGGCCACAAACCTACAACTGACCTTTTACCTAACAGCAACGTGGGTTACCAACAGTATAACATGCACAACAACTTGTCGAGTTTTATTACTTAATGAGCCAGCAGAATAAGGCAAATTTATGTACCAAGCTTAGGCTCATTCTCCCTTGGTTAACACGAATTACCCAACGATGCCACTAGTCGGATCCCTTCACGGGTGTTCCCGATTGCCACTGCTTCTCTGTGGTTCCAAGTGAAAGGAAAGGAGCGACACAGCAGCAATTGACCGGAGAATTCCGCTTTATTAGGGAAAGGTGCTGGGTTATATAGGAAGGGGCATGAATTGATTGAGGTGTCACTTCTACGGGGCTGGTGGCTGTTGGCTAGGTGCTGGGATTGGGAGGGGAGCGAGAGGTGATTGGGCTTCAGGTGGCGCCGGCGGGAACCGAGGACCCCCGAAGAGAAGCCGGAAGTTTGCCATCTTACTGGTGGGGGCCCTTCATTCCCCCCTTTCTCCTCTATGGGGTTGTGGACGTTGCTTTCTCTCTGGCTGCTTCCTGCTGAAGAGGGGCGGAGAAGGGAATGAGGGCTTGAGGATTGGGAGGAAAGGGTTGATAGGACTCCCCACAGTAAGGATGAGTAGATGTGGACTTCTTCAGGTTTGGAAATCAATGAAGGTTCCCTGTAACCATAGGTCGAGGACCTGTTGATTCCAATCAGAGGATATGGGTGTCAGGAGCCAGGCGTCTGCAGCCATTGTTTCCAGGAACAGTTTCCAGTGGAGAGAGGGATCCATCTCAGTGTGTGGCGAGGAGGTCACGTGAGGGTGAGGGCTCTTCTGTGTCCAGAAGCTGGTAGTTCCTGAGTAAAAGCTGGTTGAAAGCTTGATTAGAGATTTTTCCGACTTGGCATTTTATGAACTTTATTATACAGGGTAAGAAGAGACAGGTGAGAAGAATGATTATTATGGGGCCTGCGATGGGCCAGAGCCAGGTGAGGAGGGGGTTTGTTAGTATTGATGAGAATGGGTTGGAATTGGAAGCAGAGTGGAGACTGGAGGCAAGGTCGGTGAGTTTGGTAATGTCAGTTTCTACAATGCCGGATTCGTTGATGTAATAGCAGCACTCTTCCCGGAGGAAGACGCAGGTGCCGCCCTTCTCGGCTGTAAGCAGATCTAGGGCCCGCCGGTTTTGAAGGGTGACTTTAGCTAGCAAAGTGACCTGTCTTTGGAGAGAGGCTAGGGAATTGGCAGTGGATGTCAGGGCTCCCTCAAGTTTGGCGTTGAGATCTCTAACTGCCCATAGAGAGTGACCTAAGGCTTCTCCTGAAAACCATGCCCCAATGGCTGAGGTGATCAAAGAGATACCGACCATGATGGGAAGGAAGGTTGGAGCTCAAGAAATTCTGCCATGCTGTAAAGTGTAAGCTGTGGGATTAGGGTGACGAGAATGCAGGGTGTATCAAAGCTGAGAGGCAGTGAGTTGAAAAGACTGCCATTACACCAAAAGAAGTGTCCCAGTTGCGTAAAAGTCTTAGAGCCGGAGGTAGGGGTGTAGATAGAGAGGCAGTGAAGTGTGCTGGAGGGGGGTGGAGTTGGGCCTACACAGTGGTGGATGGTGAGATTATCTGCGTATTCTGGTTCCCATAGGGGTATGCCTGCCAGGGGGCAGAGGGGTTGTCTTTCTGCATGGAAGGAGTAGTTGGAAATATTAAGGGGCACGGCGGCCAGCAGTGGGCGCTGTAGTGATGCACACAAGAAACAATTGGTGGTGTTAAGGGTGTGGTTGAGAAAGATGGTGGTGTCCTGAATGAGCTGTAACGAAGAGTAGGAGAAATGAGAAGAGGGGCAGGGATAAGAAGATGAAGAGGTGCCGTCAAGAGTTTGGATAATGACTTTTTTGGAATGTCTGATATCTGATGCAACTTGAGAGATCTGGGAATGAGAGGGAACATACTTTCGAGAGATATGAAGGGTGCTGTGGGGGGTCGAGGACCCCCCATAGTGAACTGAGGCTGTGACTCCAGCGGCCCATCGAGAGTCCCAGGGATCTGGGATTGATAAGGAGAATGAGCCATTGGGATATTTCATTAAATGGTTGGAGGAGTAATACTGTGGGTACTGGAAGTTACCCATGTAGTGAATGGCGCAAGACTAGTAGGGACATCTCCTGTAGGTGTCTGGCCATCGCCTGCAATAGGCTTATTTTTGGTCATAGAGGAAGCAGAGGTAGGGAGAATAAGGGTAGCTGCTAGTGAACACTTCAGTGGAGGGAGGAAAGTGGAGGTATAAAGGCTCAGAGCAGCCTTTCAGAGGGCAGTCTGGTGTGGCAATGAGGGCAGTAACTTTTGTTTGATGCTGTGTGTAAGTCTGTCTGACTTTGAATCGCCATACAAAGGAGGCTGGGGTGGTGGGGAAGACAATAGGAATGAGGGAAAAAAAGCGAGAGCTCAGTAAAGGAGGAAAAAGTCATGATTTGGGTATGGATGGCAAAGGGGGTGAATGGGATTTTGGAGGAAAGAGGACAGTAAGGTCAGGAGTCTGGAGGGAGGGAGAGTCTGTAAACTTTTGTAGGTTAAGAGATCTTTTAGGTGATGTGGGGACAGAATGGTAAGGAGCACCCTGAATGTCAATCTATGTATGAGCTGCCTTCTGCAAGAGCTGTCTAGCGGCTAATGCTCGTAGGCAGGGGGCCCATCTCTGAACTGTGGGGTCTAATTGCTTGGAGAGATAAGCTACTGGGGCAAAGGATGGGCCATAATATTGGCCTAGGACTCCTAGAGCTTGACTGGACCTCTCATGAATGTATAATGAGAAGGGCTTCGACAAATCAGGAAGATGGAGAGCTGGGGCTTCTACAAGGGCTTGACGGAGCTTAATGAAGGAGTGTCGGGGTGAGGAGGATAATGGTTTTTTAGGGGGGCTCTTGCTGAGGTCGTATGGGGGTCTTGCCAACAGGGAGAAGTTAGGGATCTACGCTCTAAAATATCTAGCCAGGCCTAGAAAGGAAAGGATTTCTGTCTTGGTTTTGGGAACGGGCAGGTCAGAGAGGAACCATTTTCTGTCTAAGTAATGGACTTTCTTTGTTGAGATAGAAGGAATCTGAGGTAAGTGACAGGAGGGGAAGAGATTTGAACTTTGATGGGGAATACTCGGTAACCTCTGGAAGCTAGAAGGTTAAGTAGGGAGGCAGTGTCAAGTTGAGACTGTTCCCACGAGGGACTGCAGAGTAGAAGATTGTCCATGTATTGTAATAAGGTGGACTTGGAGTGATCATGATGAAACTGTTTGAGGTCCTGACCTAGGACCTGTCTAAAAATATGGGGACTATCTCAGAAGCTTTGTGGCAAAACTGTCCAAGTGATTTGTTCAGAATGTCTTGTGTATGGGTCCGTCCAGGTGAAGATGAAAAAATCTTGGGAGCAGGGGTCTAGAGGGATAGACAAATGGGTCCTTGAGATCTGGGACTGAGAAGTGGGATGCAGAGGCAGAGATCTGTGATAAAAGGCTGTATGGATTTGGAACTAAGGGATGGATAGGGACAACGGCTATGTTGATGAGGCGAAGGTCTTGGACAAGGCGGAAAGATCCGTTGGTTTTTTAAACAGCTAATATGGGGGTATTAAATGGGGAGTGAGTGGGTCTGAGGTAATTTTTGTTTAAGAGATCTTGAATGATGGGTTGGAGGCCTATGAGGGCTGAAGTGGATAGGGGGTATTGGGCCTGACAGATATACTGAGAGGGGTCATGTAATTTGATAGAGGCAGGGGGACATAGGGCCACGGAGGGGCTTGTAATGTCCCAAACTTTGGGATTTACAGGGTTTATGAGGGTGGAACTGGAGCTTTCATTGGGTAGAGGGGGGTCGTCGGCTATGAGGGCCATCAGAAAGGGAGTACTGGGGGCTGTGGGAGTGGATATAGTTATGGAAATGTGGAGGAGAGAAAGAATGTCCCGTCCTAGTAAAGGGATGGGACACTGGGGCATAACCAGGAAGGAGTGGGAGAAAGGTATGGGATTGTCTAGGATTGTGCATAAAAGGGGGGGGGGGTTTAATGGGAAAATCTGTTTACCTCCTACTCCCACTATAGGAGTAATGGCTGGCGTGGTAGGGCTCCGGTATTCTCGCAAGACTGAGAAGGTGGCTCCTGTATCTAGGAGGAAGGAGATGGGGTGACCGTCTACTGTTAAAATAACCCTGGGCTCCTGTTTGGTGATGGAAATGGTCGGGTGAGAAGCCCCCGCGCCCCGTCAATCTTCTTCTGCCAGCCCCACTACGGCGGGCTTAGGATGGGGGTTGTTCATCCAGCCTCCCCTTCGGGTGGTTGGGCAATCAGACCCCCAGTGGCTCTTTTTGTGGCATCTGGGGCATGGGGTGGTAGGAGATCTGGGGCACGGGCATGCCCTTGACCAATTTCCCTCTTTTCTGCACTTGAAACAAGCTCCTGGGGGGGGGCTTGTTTGTAGAGGGGCGCCCAGGTTGTGGTCTTATCAGTTGGGCCAACATCTGCAAATTGGCCTGATCAGCCTTTTGTTTACAGCGTTCTTTCTCCTCCTCTCGGTTATGGAAGACTTTAAAGGCCACTGTTAGTATCTCAGTCTGTGGGGTAGCGGGGCCCTGTTCTAACTTTTTGAGTTTAGCTTTAATGTCGGGGTAGCTTTGAGCTAGGGAGTATGTCATAAGGACCTGTTTTCCTTCAGGTGTTTCTGGGTCCAGGCTGGTATACTGTAATAGGGCTTGAGTGAGTCTGTCTAAGAACTCGGAGGGGGTTTCGTCTCTCTTTTGAATTATGTCTTGGAGTTTTTGAAAATTGACTACTTTACGAGCTGCCTTTTTCAGACCTGCTATTAAGCAGGAGGCAAAAATATCTCGAGAGCAGAGACCCATGGCGGTGTTATAATCTCAGTGTGGGTCTTGTTCCGGGACAGCAGTGGGGCCAGGAGGATAGGTGGGGTCAGTCCTGTGGGTTTCGGTAGCGTGCGTTTGGGCAAAGTCCCAAACTTGTCTACGCTCTTCAGGGAGGAGAGTATTGGCCAGGAGCATGAAAATGTCATGATATGTGAGGCTGTAAGACTGGAGGGTCCATTGAAACTCCCTGATGTATGTCATGGGATCAGTGGAAAAGGAACCTAGGCATTTCTCTAGTTGGGCTAAATCTCCTAAGGAGAAAGGGACGTGAATGCGCACGATGCCTTTGGATTGTGCTACCTCCCGGAGGGGGTGATAATTTTGGGATGCCCTTGGGACCGAGTCTGAGGGGGACTGAACGGTTCTGGCTCAGTCTGTGGGGGAGTGACGTGGTCTAGCTGTGCTTAGTCGAGCAGGTCCTGAAGTGCAGAAGGGGGGCAAAGAAAATAAAGAAAGATAGAATTGGACCCACGTGTCGCCAGCTAGCAGCCCAGCTGCTTGCCTCTGCCGCTGTAGTTGGGCTTGAACTCATGTCTCTGAGGTTAAGAGTCCCATGCTCTACTAACAGAGCTACAGCAGGGCTCCAGTTAATTGTTTACGGAATGCGTGAACAGAATGTTCTTTGTTCTCCATTCCTGCCACATGGACAAGTGGGGGAAGGGCATATTTCGAAGCAGGGGTGGTGTTTCTACACATCTTCAAGGTCTCCCTATTTTCAGAGTGAGGAGTCTTGGCAAGATATGTTTTTGTGGGCAGATAACTTCTAAGGACTGCACCGGTTGTTCTCTAGCTTGTGCTTTCCCATGCTGTGTTCAGATATGGGGCAAGGTGCTTTCCTATTCTCCCTACAAACATGTGAGAAGACAAAGGCGGTCCCTAACTGGGGAGAAACAGGTGATGAGGGCAAAGACAGAGGAGGCCCTTGGGACCGAGTTAAAGGGGGGGCTGAAAGGCTCAGGCTTAATCTGCGGGGGATGAAGGCGGAGGAGGTGAGATATGGGGTCGAGGAGATGGTGGGGGAGGAAGGGAGAAGGGCTGTTGTAGGAGAAGAAGGGGAAGGGAGTGAACAGGAGGCTTCTGCGGGGGCAGCGGCTTGCAGGCTAGGAGAACTTGGGAGGGGGCGGGGGGAGGAGGATGCAGAAAGCTTTGATATAGGGAATCTCCTTCCATTTTTTCAGGCGCTGGCAGTAGTTAAAAAGATCACGAGTGATGTTAGGATCAAGAGTTCCCCCTGTGGGCCATTGGTTGTTATTGTCTAGGGGGTATGTCGGCCAATCTTGGGAGCAATATTTATGGAGAAGTTTTGGTTTTATATCAGGCGTCAGGGAGAGGGTAGCCAGATGATTAAGCAGGCATTCAAGAGGTAAACCTTCAGGGAGGGATGAGGAGGCTCCCATGGCTAAAGGACAGAGAAGGAGACAAACAGGGGAAGACGAACAGAGATCCTCGGACTGGAAGCCGACCACAAGGAGACAAAGGGCGTCCCCGATGATCCTTGGTGGTCTGCGGAAACTCGTATACGAGTCGGAATTTCTTGGGAAGTGTGGGTCGTCACCCAGACTTCCCTAAGAAGGCAGTTTGCCGGAGTCACGAGGTACCTAGCGCTAGGAGTTTTCGGCAGACAGAACAGATTTCTGCGGACAGAGCAGAAGGAGGAGGGGGGGGGGAGGGAGCGTTCTCACCCGCAAAGGAGTCACCTCTTTTATGGCTGTTGGAAGGGGGTGCCTGAGGGTCCGCCGCAGCCATGAAGGCCTGAGGCGGGGAGAGTTCCCTCCTCGTCCCCAAGTGTCAGGGCCTTGCCGGACGATCACTGTCAATGGCACTGCAATAGCTTGGAGAAGAGTGGCCCACCCCACGGAAATTTTGCTTAAAAAGTTTCAGCACTGATGGAAGGGACGGTGAATGCGTTTATGACTGTCGCAGGAGGGGCCTGAGGGTCCGCCGCAGCCGTGAAGGCCTGAGGCAGGGAGAGTTCCCTCCTCATCCCCGAGCGTCAGGTCCTTGCCGGACGATCATGGTCAATGGCACTGTGATAGCTCGGGGAAGAGTGGCCCACTCCGGGGGGATAACTTACCTAAAGGCCAGAGAGGAGTGGTGAGTGTGATGAGCCAGCGCCGGATAAAGAGGACAAGGGCAAGCTGCTGCTGGTGTCGGGGGGAAGACGGGGCCCAGTTGGGGTGTCCCGTCTCCCGGGTTTCGGCACCAATGAAAGGAAAGGAGCGACACATAGCAGCAATTCACCAGAGAATTCCGCTTTATTAGGGAAAGGTGCTGGGTTATATAGGAAGGGGCATGAATTGATTGAGGTGTCACTTCTACGGGGCTGGTGGCTGTTGGCTAGGTGCTGGGATTGGGAGGGGACCGAGAGGTGATTGGGCTTCAGGTGGCGCCAGCGGGAACCGAGGACCCCCCCCCCTAAGAAGAGAAGCCGGAAGTTTGCCATCTTACTGCTGGGGGCCCTTCACCAAGTCTAACTGACAAGCTGCTCCACGTCAACATGCAGCTGACATGCGGCTTCTGAGCAGGTTTGCCAGCATATTGGTCTGACATCTACGTGTGTCACAGTAAGAGGAATTCCTAACTCCATTGAATTCCAACCCCAAGTACAAATGTGGAAAGGAGGAAGACCTCAAGAATTTGAAACTACAAAAGGCAAAAAAATCTACAGTGGGAAGGAACAACAGAACCACATGGGGAGTCAAAATCATTCTCCTTGGCGGGGAACTACTCTCCGACTCCTACCCCTTTTAAGAGAAGCATCTTATTCCTTTCCAGAGCAAATATTTAGCAGTGTTTCTGTAGCAATCTTTATATATGTGCTTTTATTAGTTTATCTTGCTGTGACCTTGGAGATGAACACATCTTTCTTTGAGGCCATTAGGTATAAATTTGGGGCTGATTGCCAGAGAGCTTTCCAGGTGTTAACAGGGATAATTTTAATTGGCCTCAGGCAAAGATCAGGGCTTGGCCTCCCACTGGTGCCTCCGCAGTCCCCCAGGGTGCCTCCTGCCCTCCCCGCCCTCCCCTGCCTCAGCCCGGCCCTCGGGGTCCGCCTCCCTGAAGTTCCGGGTCCCGCCCTCGCCCTGGCCTTGGTCCGCGCACGCGCCCTGGCGGGCCAAGCCAGGATCCTGGATGGCGGGGTCGTTGGCCTCGCGCATGGCCTGGAGGTCCGCCAGGAGCAGCCAGCCGAGCGTCAGCAGCCGCCTGGGGGAGCAGCGCGCGCCCCCAGGGCCCACGGTTCTCGGGCCCCGACGGCCGTCCAAGGCGTAGTGGCAGCCGCCCGCTCCTGAGGAGAGGTGCGTTGGGAAAAGGAGCCCCTGGCCTCCGAACCCCCGTGCCGCGCCCCGGAAACCATTGAGGCGTCACGCCTCGTCCCTAGAGCGTGGCCCGCCGCCTCGCCGCCTCGCCCTTGGCGCGCACCGAAGAGCGCTGTGTACATGTTAAGATTTTGTGCAGAGCCATCAGCTTTGTGTGGGGCTTTTTGGAGCTAGATGGGGGTGGGGGAGAGAGGAAGGGAGAGGAGAGGACGCAGCTTTTGTCGAACTAGTTCTTTAACATTCTGTATTTCCATAGCTGGTGTTTTTAGAACCAAATATGGAACTTCACCTTTGTCCCTGTTTATTTCTGTCTTCTTGCTTTTGGCCTACTTTTTAAGCTTCATGGAGATGTTTTTTTGGATCTTGATTCTGTTGTCTTAACATGTTAGGTATTTCTGCCAAGTTTGATTTGGGAAATATTTTTTCTTCAGGTCAGTATTAAAAATGTTAAAAAAGGTCAACTGGACAAGGATAGACCCCTAAGAGGTCACTCGCTGATGATGATCCACTAATCCACTTCGGTTTAACCCAAGAATGAATTCTTTTAGCAAAAAAGAGTCCTTTTTTACTAAGGATGAATGAGACTGGAAGCAAGAATACCTTAGCATTTCAACTTGGATCAGTAGAAAAGCTTACAGGTAATTGTAACTGCCCTCTTAATGGCACTCAGGATCAGTATGTTCAATTATGTCATAGAAAGAAATGAAATTCGATTAAATTCCTTCCATTGATGGTGCTAATTTCAGGAAGTCTACCCTAGTTAATTTAGAAATATAATCACAGACTTTTTTTTGTTTTGTTTTTGTTGTTATCATTAATCTACAATTACATGAAGAACATTATGTTTACTAGGCTCCCCCCTTCACCAAGTACCCCCCCACACCCCATTACAGTCACTGTCCATCAGCGTAGAATCACTACTTGTCTTCCCTGGGTTGCACAGCCCTCCCCATGCCCCCACCTACATGCTAATTGTACATGCTAATAGTAATACCCCTTTTATCCACCCCCACTTAGCCCTCCCTCCCCACCCATCCTCCCTAGTCCCTTTCCCTTTGGTAGCTGTTAGTCCATTCTTGGGTTCTGTGATTCTGCTGCTGTTTCGTTCCTTCAGTTTTTCTTTGTTCTTATAATCCACATATGAGTGAAATCACTTGAAACTTGTCTCTCTCCGCCTGGCTTATTTCACTGAGCATAATACCCTCTAGCTCCATCCATGTTGTTGCAAATGGTACGATTTGTTTTCTTATGGCTGAATAATATTCCATTGTGTATATGTACCACATCTTCTTTATCTATTCATCTACTGATGGACATTTAGGTTGCTTCTATTTCTTGGCTATTGTAAATAGTGCTGCGATAAACATAGGGGTGCATCTGTCTTTTTCAAACTGGGCTGCTGCATTCTTAGGGTAAATTCCTACAAGTGGAATTCCTGGGTCAAATGGTATGTCTATTTTGAGCTTTTTGAGGAACCTCCATACTGCTTTCCACAATGGTTGAACTAATTTACATTCCCACCAGCAGTGCAGGAGGGTTCCCCTTTCTCCACAACCTTGCCAACATTAGTTGTTTGTCTTTTGGATGGTAGCGATCCTTACTGGTGTAAGGTGATATCTCATTGTGGTTTTAATTTGCATTTCTCTGATGACTTGCGATGTGGAGCATCTTTTCATGTATCTGTTGGCCATCTGAATTTCTTCCTTGGAGAACTGTCTGTTCAGCTCCTCTGCCCATTTTTTAATTGGATTATTTGCTTTATGTTTGCTGAGGTACATGAAATCTTTATATATTTTGGATGTCAATCCTTTATCGGATCGGTCATTTATGAATATATTTTCCCATACTCTAGGGTACCTTTTTGTTCTATTGATGGTGTCCTTTGCTGTACAGAAGCTTTTCAGCTTGATACACTCCCACTTGTTCATTTTTGTTTTTGTTTCCCTTGCCCGGGGAGATATGTTCATGAAGAAGTCGCTCATGTTTATGTCCAAGAGATTTTTGCCTATGTTTTTCTCTAGGAGTTTTATGGTTTCATGACTTACATTCAGGTCTTTGGTCCATTTCGAATTTACTTTTGTGTATGGGGTTAGACAGTGATCCAGTTTCATTCTCTTACATGTAGCTGTCCAGTTTTGCCAGCACCATCTGTTGAAGAGACTGTCATTTCCCCATTGTTTGTCCATGGATCCTTTATCATATATTAATTGCCATATATGTTTGGGTTAATGTCTGGAGTCTCTATCCTGTTCCACTGGTCTGTGGCTCTGTTCTTGTGCCAGTACCAAGTTGTCTTGATTACTGCGGCTTTGTAGTAGAGCTTGAAGTTGGGGAGCGAGATACCCCCCACTTTATTCTTCCTTCTCAGGATTGCTTTGGCTATTCGGGGTCTTTGGTGTTTCCGTATGAATTTTTGAACTATTTGTTCCAGTTTGTTGAAGAATGCTGTTGGTAATTTGATAGGGATTGCATCAAATCTGTATATTGCTTTGGGCAGGATGGCCATTTTGATGATATTAATTCTTCCTAGCCAAGAGCATGGGATGAGTTTCCATTTGCTAGTGTCCTCTTTACTTTAGGGTGATTAATTTATCTTAAGAGTGTCTTATAGTTTTCAGGGTATAGGTCTTTCACTTCCTTGGTTAGGTTTATTCCTGGGTATTTTATTCTCTTTGATGCAATTGTGAATGGAATTATTTTCCTGATTTCTCTTTCTATTAGTTCATTGTTAGTGTACAGGAAAGCCACAGATTTCTGTGTGTTAATTTTGTGTCCTGCAACTTTGCTGTATTCCACTATCAGTTCTAGTAGTTTTGGAGTGGAGTCTGTAGGGGTTTTTATGTGCAATATCATGTCATCTGCAAATAGTGACAGTTTAACTTCTTCTTTACCAATTTGGATTGGTTGTATTTCTTTGTTTTGTCTAATTGCCGTGGCTAGGACCTCCAGTACTTTGTTGAAGAACAGTGGGGAGAGTGGGCATCCCTGCCTTGTTCCCAATCTCAGAGGAAAAGCTTTCAGCTTCTCGCTGTTCAGTATGATGTTGGCTGTGGGCTTATTATATATGGCCTTTATTATGTTGAGGTACTTGCCCTCTATTCCCATTTTGCTGAGAGTTTTTATCATGAATGGATGTTGAATTTTGTCAAATGCTTTTTCAGCATCTATGGAAATGATCATGTGGTTTTTGTCTTTCTTTCTGTTTATGTGGTGGATGATGTTGATGGATTTTCAAATGTTGTACCATCCTTGCATCCCTGGGATGAATCCCACTTGGTCATGGTGTGTGATCTTTTTGATGTATTTTTGAATTCGGTTTGCTAATATTTTGTTGAGTATTTTTGCATCTACGTTCGTCAGGGATATTAGTCTGTAATTTTCTTTTTTGGTGTTTTGTGCTTCTTCCTTTGTCAGTCTTGGAAGGTTGTATTTTTCTAAGAAGTTGTCCATTTCTTCTAGGTTTTCCAGCTTGTTAGCATATAGGTTTTCATAGTATTCTCTAATAATTCTTTGTATTTCTATGGGGTCCGTCGTGATTTTTCTTTTCTCGTTTCTGATTCTGTTGTGTGTTGATTCTCTTTTTCTCTTAATAAGTCTGGCTAGAGGCTTATCTATTTTGTTTATTTTCTCAAAGAACCAGCTCTTGGTTTCATTGATTTTTTTCTCTTGTTTTGTTCTTCTCAATTTTATTTATTTCTTCTCTGATTTTTATTATGTCCCTCCTTCTGCTGACTTTAGGCCTCATTTGTTCTTCTTTTCCCATTTTTGATAATTGTGACATTAGACTATTCATTTGGGATTGTTCTTCCTTCTTTAAATATGCCTGGATTGCTATATACTTTCCTCTTAAGACTGCTTTCGCTGCGTCCCACAGAATTTGGGGCTTTGTGTTGTTGTTGTCATTTGTTTCCATATATTGCTGGATCTCCATTTTAATTTGGTTGTTGAACCATTGATTATTTAGGAGCGTGTTGTAAAGCCTCCATGTGTTTGTGAGCCTTTTTGCTTTCTTTGTACAATTTATTTCTAGTTTTATACCTTTGTGGTCTGAAAAGTTGGTCGGTAGGATATCAATTTTTTTGAATTTACTGAGGCTCTTTTTGTGGCCTAGTATGTGGTCTATTCTGGAGAATGTCCCATGTGGACTTCAGAAGAATGTGTATGCTGTTGCTTTTGGATGTAGAGTTCTATAGATGTCTATTAGGTCCATCTGTTCTAGTGCGTTGTTCAGTGCCTCTGTGTCCTTACTTATTTTATGTCTGGTGGATCTATCCTTTGGAGTGAGTGGTGTGTTGAAGTCTCCTAAAATGAATGCATTGCATTCTATTTCCTCCTTTAGTTCTGTTAGTATTTGTTTCACATATGCTGGTGCTCCTGTGTTGGGTGCATATGCATTTATAATGGTTATATCCTCCTGTTTGACTGAGCCCTTTATCATTACCTAATGTCCTTCTTTATCTCTTGTGACTTTCTTTGTTTTGAAGTCTATTCTGTCTGATAGTAGTACTGCAACACCTGCTTTTTTCTCCCTGTTGTTTGCATGGAATATCTTTTTCCATCCCTTGACTTTTAGTCTGTGCATGTCTTTGAGTTTGAGGTGAGTCTCTTGGAAACAGCATATAGATGGGTCTTGCTTTTTTATCCATTCTGTTACTCTGTGTCTTTTGATTGGTGCATTCAGTCCATTTACATTTAGGGTGATTGTTGAAAGATATGTACTTATTGCCATTGCAGGCTTTAGATTCGTGGTTACCAAAGGTTCAAGGTTAGCGTCTTTATTATCTTATTGCCTAACTTAACTCACTTATTGAGCTATTATAAACACTGTCTGGTGATTCTTTATTTCTCTCCCTTCTTATTCCTCCTCCTCCATGCTTTATATGTTGGGTGTTTTATTCTGTGCTCTTTTGTGTTTTCTTTAACTGCTTTTGTGGGTAGTTGATTTTATTTTTTGCCTTTAGTGAGTATTTGGTTGGTCTGCTTTCTTTGCTGTGATTTTAGTTTCTCTGGTAACATCTATTCAGCCTTAGGGGTGCTCCCATCTAGAGCAGTCCCTCTAAAATACCCTGTAGAGGTGGTTTGCGGGAGGCAAATTCCCTCAACTTTTGCTTGTCTGGGAATTGTTTAATCCCTCCTTCATATTTAAATGATAATCGTGCTGGATGCAGTATTCTTGGTTCAAGGCCCTTCTGTTTCATTGCATTAAATATATCATGCCATTCTCTTCTGGCCTGTAAGGTTTCTGTTGGGAAGTCTGATGATAGCCTGATGGGTTTTCCTTTATAGGTGACCTTTTCCCCCTCTCTAGCTGCCTTTAAAACTCTGTCCTTGTCCTTGATCTTTGCCATTTTAATTAATTCTCTGTCTTGGTGTTGTCCTCTTTGGGTCCCTTCTGTTGGGAGTTCTGTATACTTCTGTGGTCTGAACGCTTATTTCCTCCCCTAGTTTGGGCAAGTTTTCAGCAATTATTTCTTCAAATACACTTTCTATCCCTTTTTCTCTCTCTTCTTCTTCTGGTACCCCTATAGTGCGAATACTGTTCCATTTGGATTGGTCACACAGTTCTCCTAATATTGATTCATTCCTGGAGATCCTTTTATCTCTCTCTGCATCAGCTTCTATGTGTTGCTGTTCTCTGGTTTCTATTCCATCAAAGGCCTCTTGCATCTTATTCATTCTGCTTATAAATCCTTCCAGAGATTGTTTCATTTCTGTAATCTCCTTCCAGATGTCATCCCTTAGCTCTTGCATATTTCTCTGCAGCTCCATCAGCATGGTTATGACCTTTATTTTTTATTCCTTTTCAGGGAGATTGGTTAGGTCTATCCCCCCAGATTCCTTCTCAGGGGAGACTGTCTGGGTTAATCTGGTATGTATCAAATTTTTCTGCCTTTTCATGGCGATAGAGGTATTTGTGGGGAGCTGGCGCATGTGTCAGCTGGGAGAACGTCCGTTCTTGCTAGTTGTGGCCTTCCTCTCCTGGGAGAACGGCGACCCCTAGCAGCTTGTGCTGGGCAGCTGTGCGCAGTCGGGGTTTCTAATTCTTGCCTGGCCGCTGTGAAAGAAGCTCTGCCCTGCTGCCTCAGACAGCTTCTCCAGTATGGCGGAGCAGCATCAGAGGGGAAATGGGTGGGAGGCTGTTTATCTCCGTGAGGGGCCTCCGAGCTGTGCTGCTGCCCAGGGGGTTAGGGCGCCCGGGGTTCCCTGGGATTCCAGCTGCTCAGCTAATTGTCCCGGGACATTTCCGTCCAGCTGTGGGGTCCCTGTCCCTTTAAGACTTCCAAAAAGCACTCTCTTTTCTTTGTCCCAGGGGCACCGGCTGCAGGGACCCACTGACAGGTCTTACTGTCCTGTTTCCCTAGTATCCAGCACCCCAAGCGCTGTGTGTCTGCATTCCTAGTGCAGATGGCTAGGGCTGGGTGTTTAGCAGTCCTGGGCTCTCTCTCCCTCCCCGCTTCCACTCCTCTCCTCCTGCCGGGAGCTGGGGTGAGGGGCGCTCGGGTCCCGCCAGGCTGCGGCTTGTATCTTACCCCCTTCGTGATGTGCTGGGTTCTCACTGATGTGGATGTAGCCTGGCTGTTGTCCTGTATCTTCTGGTCTCTCTTTTAGGGATAGTTGTATTTGTTGAATTTTCAAAAATATATATGGTTTTGGGAGGAGATTTCCACTGCTCTACTCACACCACCATCTTGGCTCTCACTTAATCACAGACTTTTTGAGTCAGAAAGAAGCTTGAAAATTATCTAATACGCCAAGTCCCTCATTTTTAAGTGAGGAGATTAAGAACTGGACTGATTGAATAACTCACCCAACATCATCCAGCAAATTCTTTGCAAAGTGGTTTCTCACCACCACATCTCCTGAATGCTCATTCAATGCTTAGTGAGTCATAGCATTTCAAGTTAACTATCAATATGCATTCTATTGGGGGTAATTGTCAATCAAGAGTTCAGGCACTGAAAACAAATTAGGGTTGACATTTCTTAATCTTGTTAATCGAAGTTTGATTTCATCTAATAGGTACAGTGTGGTAGTAAGAGAATACTGATGAATAGATGGTTTGATAGATAAAACCTGGGACTTGAAACAAAGTTCATTTGGCTATATTTCTACCTAGTATTGTCCCATACTTTGAGATTTAATGTAGTGAAAGGTGAAGTGAAATGGGGTCACTTATGTCAAGGGGCTTTAAAATGCACCTCGGGGGCCAGTAAGGAGGTGGACCTTATGCATGCCCTCACTGGAGGAAGCATGCACTTTTGAATTAGGCCAAACTGGCAGTATTCCAAGGACTCAGCCTAAACACATGCAACTTGCTGCAGTAAGTGTAAATCTGGGGATGGGAAATCCTGGGGCAAAATACCTAGCTGAAACCGAAATCAAGTCAAAGGAGAAATAAAGTTGAAAACCCATTTATTGCTTACAAACAGCCATCCAGCATCTCTCTCTCTCCTGATGTGGCAGAAGCAAGCAAATATTTCCCCCTCCCCACAACCTCCCAGGTCCAGATAAGCCCTAGCTCGCCCAGGTAATTACCCGGTGATGTGAAGATGATGTACTTCTCTCCACCCCTTAGGAACACCTGTTGATACGGAGATGCACTGAAACCAGGTGAGAGATTCTGGAAATACTGCAGTTTTACCCACAAGTAGGAAACTTTTCTTGGCAACTAAATACAGTGAGTTAAGACTAGATTTCTGCCACCATCCAGTCAAAATTCTTTGTAAGCAACATATTCAAGAATTCTCTTTTGTCTTTAAAAACCGTTGACTTTTGTAACCAGGGTGTGGTGTGGTATACAATTTGGGTTGCTGGCTGAATCTGTGCTTCCCAAATGGCAGTTCTAAGACCCCAAATAAATGCTTTTGTTTTATTTCAACTCTGCCTCTTTTCTTGGTCAGCAATGTCAATTTCTGTGACACATGGGCTGAAGAGTAAACTACTACAAAGTGAATTTAAGGCATACATAGTGGCTTTTGGAACATGTGTATATCCAGCCTTAGCAAATTAACAGGTGAGCAAGTAACTGAGGAAAGTAGTGGAAAGGTGTTCAGAGCCACTTACTTATAACAACAGTAGGTTACTGGAAGCACAAATGGAAATTTTTATTTGAATTTTTCTTTCACAAAACCTTTTGGTTTTGAGCATAGTAAAAGACAAGAACTGCTAGAAATGATTAGTACTAAAGTTCAAATACTTTTTATTGACTAAAATGCCATAGAATACTATAGTGCCTGACAAGACTATGAGGGAAATTAAAATGGCAAATTTAGGGTTGATCTTGAGATCATTTAGGGATGATCAAAAGACCTTTGTTTCATGGCCAAATCAAGAGTCAAATTTTTTTACATGCTGAGGAAAACAAGTAACACATGATACTTTCAAACACAAAATTTAAAAAGATCTATAGTATTTCATGGATAATGTTAAACGTTTCAAAAGTCAATTTAGGACACATCTCTTCCTGAAGATAATCTCCCTTTAGGGACAGAGGAAGTCCCATAAACTGTAAGGTTTGTAATTTAACTCAAGGAAATATTAATGAACAAATAAATAACTCCAAAGAGAATCCAATTGGAAATTGTCGCAAAGAGGAGCTGAGAGAGTTGACTCTGCAATAATATTAAAATAGTATCTGTAACAGCAACAATACAAATCACTTATAAAATACTGTGTCACTCCTAAGTTAAAAGAAAAAGCATAATATCTGTCCTCAACAAACTTATACTATCGTTAGTGAAAGCCACAAATAAATGAATAGTAAATGCCAAGGGCACAGTATTAAGAGGGATTGACCCTACACTAGCCTGCAGATACCAACGATCAGGAATGATAACCTCAGCCCCTGATTTGCTCCTCTGACCTACCTCGCCTCAGTTCACTCAGCTCCCCTCACGCTGCCTGGCATTAAGCATCTCCACCCAGCTCCAGTTTCCAAGAAGGCACGATCACAGCCAGTCTTCTGTGGCTCCTCCCACTTCACCCATATGTATCTCATCTGTCCTGGTCTGACCTTGCCTTTCCTGAGTTTCCTTTGTGTAGCATACTTGGTATGCTTGGAGGCAGTAAAATTCATTTATCTGGTCTCCACTCTACCTCCTCTAGAGAACCTCACGCACTGGAAAGGAAGACCACTTTCAAGATTTGTGATATGAGCACAGGCTAATAAAGGCCTGAATAGAGGATAACCATAAAAAAGAAAAAAGAAATGATAGAGAAATTACAAAGGAGGAATTAATAAAATGGAGTGACTAGCTGCCTAGACATGAGGAAGAGGAGCAAGTAAAGGGAACTAGAAAAGTCAGTAGATGTTTTGTTTAGACGGGTTAAATTGGAGGTCAAAAGGTTAAGGATAAAGTTGGAGGTATCAAAAGAAGTCAAGTGAAAATGGCCAGTGGGCAGCTTGAGATGACCATACATACATAAAGCTAGAAGATGAAAACCACTGCCTGAAAAGACATGCATGGAAAATACGTATATACATCTAAATAATATACTATTCTAAGTATTGCTTAAAGTACGTTACTTAACAAAGTTACTAACACTACCTTACCACAGTATTTATGAAAATAGGTGTCTGGAAGACAGACTGTTTTTTTTAAAATTTATTTTTATTATCATTATTTTTGGTATCATTAATTTACAATTACATAAAGAACATTATGTTTACCAGGCTCCCCCCTTCACCAAGTGCCCGCCACAAAACCCACTACAGTCACTGTCCATCAGTGTAGTAAGATGCTGTAGAATCACCTCTTGTCTTCTCTGTGTTGCACATTCCTCCCCATGCCTTCCCCATTATACATGCTAATCGTAAGGCCCCCTTTCTTTTTCCCCGCCCTTATCCCTCCCTTCCCACCCATCCTCCCCAGTTCCTTTCCCTTTGGTAACTGTTAGTCCATTCTTGGGTTCTGTGATTCTGCTGCTGTTTTGTCCCTTCAGTTTTCCTTTGTTCTTATACTCCACATATGAGTGAAATCATTTGGTGCTTGTCTCTCTCCGCCTGGCTTATTTCACTGAGCATAATACCTTCTAACTCCATTCATGTTGTTGCAAATGGTAGGACTTGTTTTCTTCTTATGGCTGAATAATAATCCATTGTGCATATGTACCACATCTTCTTTATCCATTCATCTACTGATGGACATTTAGGTTGCTTCCATTTCTTGGCTATTGTAAATAGTGCTGCGATAAAGATAGGGGTGCATCTGTCTTTTTCAAACTGGGCTGCTGCATTCTTAGGGTAAATTCCTAGAAGTGGAATTCCTGGGTCAAATGGTATTTCTATTTTGAGCATTTTGAGGACCCTCCATACTGCTTTCCACAATGGCTGAACTAGTTTACATTCCCACCAGCAGTGTAGGAGGGTTCCCTTTTCTCCACAACCTCGCCAACATTTGTTGTTGTTTGTTGGATGTTGGCCATCCTAACTGGTGTGAGGTGATATCTCATTGTGGCTTTAATTTGCATTTCTCTGATGATTAACGATGTGGAGCATCTTTTCATGTATCTGTTGGCCATCTGAATTTCTTCTTTGGAGAGCTGTCTGTTCCGCTCCTCTGCCCATTTTATAATTGGATTGTTTGCTTTTTGTTTGTTGAGGTGCGTGAGCTCTTTATATATTTTGGCTGTCAGCCCTTTATTGGATCTGTCATTTATGAATATATTCTCCCATACTGTAGGATACCTTTTTGTTCTGTTGATGGTGTCCTTTGCTGTACAGAAGCTTTTCAGTTTGATATAGTCCGATTTGTTCATTTTTGCTTTTGTTTCCCTTGCCCAGGGAGATATGTTCATGAAGAAGTCGGTCATGTTTATGTCTAAGAGATTTTTGCCTATGTTTTTTTCTAAGAGTTTTATGGTTTCACGACTTACATTCAGGTCTTTGATCCATTTCAAATTTACTTTTGTGTATGGGGTTAGACAGTGATCCAGTTTCATTCTCTTACATGTGGCTGTCCAGTTTTGCCAGTACCATCTGTTGAAGAGACTGTCATTTCCCCATTGTATGTCCATGGCTCCTTTATCGTATATTAATTGGCCATATATGTTTGGGTTAATGTTTGGAGTCTCTATGCTGTTCCACTGGTCTGTGGCTCTGTTCTTCTGCCAGTACCAAATTGTCTTGATTACTGTGGCTTCGTAGTAGAGCTTGAAGTTGGGGAGTGAGATACCCCCCACTTTATTCTTCCTTCTCAGGATTGCTTTGGCTATTCAGGGTCTTTGGTGGTTCCATATGAATTTTAGAACTATTTGTTCCAGTTCGTTGAAGAATGCTGTCGGTAATTTGATAGGCATTGCATCGAATCTGTATATTGCTCTGGGCAGGACGGCCGTTTTGACGATATTAATTCTTCTTAGCCAGGAGCATGGGATGAGTTTCCATTTGTTCGTATCCTGTTTAATTTCTCTTAAGAGTGTCTAGTAGTTTTCAGGGTATAGGTCTTTCACTTCCTTGGTGAGGTTTATTCCTAGGTATTTTATTCTTTTTGATGCTTTGTGAATGGAATTGTTTTCCTAATTTCTCTTTCTATTAGTTCAGTGTTAGTGTGTGGGAAAGCCAAAGATTTCTGTGTGTTAATTTTGTATCCTGCAACTTTGCTGAATTCCGATATTAGTTCTAGTAGTTTTGGATTGGAGTCTTTAGGGTTTTTTATGTACAATATCATGTCATCTGCAAATAGTGACAGTTTAACTTCTTTCTTCACCAATCTGGATTCCTTGTATTTTCTTGTTTTGTCTAATTGCCATGGCTAGGACCTCCAGTGACAGACTGGTTTTGGATGTAATATGCTTGAATTGGTCAAAAGTATTCCCCATAGTAGAAGACCCTTAAAAACACTTTTATTCTATTCCCAATCATTAGAGGGAAAGAATTTTCCCTTCCTGGACCAGGTTTCTAAGAGCACAGTCTTTTTGTTTGGCACAGCCCTGTTGTGCCCTCATTCTCTGTCCATCAATTAAAGCATTTGCTATACAATGGAGGAATTTTGTGGGAGAACCTGTAGGAAGCTCCTTGGATTTTTGTACTGAGAAATAGTGGTTTCAAATAGTCAAACTACAGCTTTTCAATCTGTCACATGTTCAGTAGCTTCTTGCTCTTATTCTAGCCTTAGCCTCTCCTACCTCTTTGTTTTCTCATCTGATGCAGTTGCCCACAAAGGCCTTTTTCATTCTAAAGGCTGTCTTAAGGCAGTAAGAATTTACACAGTGTTAATGGAAGAGTAGTACCCCAAATATGTTCGTTCTTTATTTTAATAATGAGAGTTGAAAAGGCCATTGACAATTAAATCAGATTCTAGAGACATGTAGTCAGCATTTTGTGAAAGGAGTGCCACATTTATGAGTAAGTCTTGATGGAAGGCATACAGTACTCTCAAATTCCCCAATTTTAGGGCTAAGGCTTCATTTTTTAAGATTGACTAAGTTGCGGCTTTCCGATTATTCAGGTTGTATGTCCACAGCCCCACTCAGCTACATGTGCCCCAAGATTAATACATAAAACAAAATTTTAGAATTTACTCTGATCTTTGCGTGTCCCCTGTAATGTTTGTGATCCTACATCGTGTTTCTTTCTTTTACTTCTGATTCCATGGTAAGAACAAATACTCTCATTTCCTTTGGTTACTGAGGAACAAGATTTATCCTACAACTCCATTTCTACATGCTCTACCCATATCCACCCCTAATCCTCCCTAACTGCTTTCCTGTTTTGTTCATCTAATTCCCCCAGTTATGCCCTTCACCCAGCATTCTGCATTCTGTCCCACGTGACAAACCTAAACTGTCCTGTTTTCTAAACTCTGAAGTTGCCCCTATAATCTTGTTTTTTTATAATTCTACCTCTGACTCTCCTTCCTGCCACATCACCACAGCACAAACCCCACAGGTGTTAAAAAATCCCATAGTTTCAGGATATATAGTAACTATATATGTAACATATACATATATATTATGTATGTATACACACACACACACACACACACACACACACACACACACACAGTCTTATATATATTAACTGTCTTTTGATATATCCAGGCCCAGTCACACCAGAGCTGTTTTACCTTTCCACATGTAACTTGAGAAGATGCTGGAAACTTTACATGGGACCACTAAATACCATAGCACCTAAAATATTATCTTAGGATTTCCATTTTACTTTCTAATTGCTAATAGCAGAGGACAAGTATCTTGGGGAAGGGTGCTTCAAAAGAATGTTAAGATCAAAGTTTGACACTTAGAAAACTGACATATACTCACCTAAGAATACACTGGGCGCTTTGCAAAGCTACAGTCTGTCCCAACGTGAAATATTTTTAAAAACAACATTATTGAGATATGTCACACAATAAACTGTATATATCTAAATTATTAGGGAAATTTTGACGTATGTATATGCCTGTGAACCATCACCGCACTCAAGATAGTGAACATATTCATCACTCCAAAGAGTTCTTCATCCCCACTATAATTACTTCCTCTTTCCTATATCCACATCCTTGTGCCCAGTGAACCACTGATCTGCTTTCTGTCACTATAGGTTACTTCGTATTATTTTAGAGTTTTACATAAATGGAACTTTAGGGTGTGTATTCTCTTGTGTCTGGCTTCCTTCACTCAGCAAAATTATTTTGAGAGTCATCCATGTTGTCACTTGTGTGTTAATAGTCCATCCCTTTATGTTGCTGAATAGTATTCCATTGTATGGATATACCACAATTTTTTATCCATTCACCTGCTGGTGGACAATGGGAAGATGTTTCCAGTTTGAGGCTACTGTAAGTGAAGTTGCTATGAACATTCTCATACACATCTTTGTGTGTACATATGCTCTGTTCTCTTGGGTAAGTAACTCAGAGTAGAGTGACTAAATCATATGGTAAGGGCATCATTAATTTTGTAAGCAAGTGCCAAATTGATTTTGTATGAAAGTAGTTGTTTGATTTTACATTACCCTCAGCAGTGTTTGAAAATTCTACTTCCTGCACATCCTTGTCGAAACTTGGTATGCTGAGGCTTTTAGGTTTTATCCATTCTAAAAGCTGTATAGAGGTAACTCAGTGTGGTTTTAATTTGCATTGCTCTAATGCCTAATGATGTTTTAGCATCTATTCATGTGCTTATTGGCCTTTCATACATCTTTTGTGAAATCTCTGTTCAAGTCTCTTGCCCATTTTTTTAATTGTTTTTTCTCTTATTATCAACTTTTGAGAGTTCTCTATATATTCAGGATAAAAGTCTTTTGTCAGATGTTTTGCAAACATTTTCTTCCAATCTGCGGCTTGGCTTTTATTCAACTGGGTGTTCTCAAGAAGAGAAGTTTAAAATTTTTAGTTAGTCCATTTTATCCATTTGTTCTTTTACAGGTCTCATTTGGTGCCCTATCTAAGAAATATTTGCAAGGTTGCAAAGATTTTCTCATATGTTTCCTAGAAATTTTAGGTTTCATATTTAGGTGTCTGAATCATTTCAAGTTAAATTTTTATATGGACAGAGGTGTGTATTGAATTTCATTTTTTAACATGTGGGTATTCAATTGTTCTAGCACAATTTGTTGAAAAAATATTCTCCACTGAATTGCCTTTGCATTATTGTTACAAATCAGTGTGAGTCTATTTCAGGGCTCTATTCTGTTCCATTGATCTATTTTTACTGCTATATCGGTCATACTGTTTTGATTACTCTAGCTATATTTTAAATCTTAAGATCAGGTAGTTTTAGTCCTTCAACTTTGTTCTACTGTTCCAAAATTATTTTGATTATTCTAGGTCTTTGCATTTCCATATAAATTTCAGAGTCAACATGTCAGTTCCAACAGACAGTCTGCTAAGATTTTGATGGGGCTTGCCTTAAATTTACAGGTTAATTTAGGAATAATAGATCTTCTATCATTAGAAAGTCTTCAGAATCACGAACATGATAAATCCCTTTAGATCTTCAATATTTCTCAGTGGTGTTTTGTTGTTTTTAGCATACAGATCTTTTATAGTTTTTGTTAGAATTATCCCTACGTATTTTATATATAATGGTTTTGTTAATGGTGTGATCTTTCAATCAATTTGTGATCATTTTTTGCTAGTATATAAAAATAAAATAAAATTTTACACATTGATCTTGTGCCCTACCACATTCCTAAATGTACTTATTAGTTCTAATAGATTGTTTTGTATATTCCTTCAGATTTTCTACATAGACAGTCATGTCATTTGTGATAAAGACACCTTAGTTACTCTACTCCAATCTGGATAAATTTTATTTTTCCGCCCTTACTCAAGTGGCCATAACCTTCAGTCTAAGGTTAAATAGAAGTGAAGGCAGACTTCCCTGTCTTTTCCTGATCTTAGAGAATTCAGTCTTTTACCATGAAAAATGATGTCAACTTGTAGGTATTTTACATTTGATCTTCACTAGGTTGAGGAAGTTCTGTTCTATTCCTAGATTGCTGAATTTTTTTCAGTCAGGAATGGATGTTGGATTTTGTCAAATATTTTTTTTCGGTGTCTATTGAGATGATTTTTTTAGTTTGCTAATATGATGAATTACATTAGTTGATTACCTAATGTTAGCTCCACCCTGCATTCCTGGGATGAAATCTACTTTTTATATATTGTTGCATTCAGTAGGCTCATATTTTGTTTAGAATTTTCCCATCGGTGTTCTTGAAGGATACTAGTCTGGAGTTTTCTTGTAATATCTTTGTCTAATTTTAGTATTAATACAATGATGGCCTTATAAAATGAGTTGGGGAATATTCCTTCTCTTCAGTGTTTTGGAAAAGTTTGGTAGGGTTGTCATTATTGCCTTTTTAATGTTTGGTTCAATTCACCATGAATTATTGTCCTGGATATTCAGTCATGGGAATATTTTTAACTACAAATTCCATCTCTTTAATAGACACAGGTCGGTTCAGGTTATGTGTTTCTCTGTGAGTGAGCCTTGGTAGTTTGGGTCTTTCAAGGAATTTGTCCATTTTATCTTCGTTGTCAAATTCACAGGGGTAACAGTGTTCATAATATTTCCTTACTATCCACTTAAGATCTATAGAATCCATAGTGATGTCACCTTTCTCATTTCTGATATTAGTAATTTATGCCTTTTCTCTTAGTCTTTCTGAAATTTTATCAATTTATTGATATATTCTCAAATTACCTTTGATTACAATGACTTTATTATTTTTGTGCTTTCTATTTCGTTGATTTCTGGATTTATTTTTATTTCCTTTCTTGTGCCTAATTTGGATTTAATTTACTCTTCTTTTTCTAGTTCTTTAAGATGAATATGAGGTCATTGATTTGAGACCTTTCCTGTTTTTCAGTATAGGCATTCAATGCTTTACATTTCCTCTTAAGTACTGCTTTAGCACTAGTTCACGGTTTTTGACAATGCTGCTGTTTCATTTTCATTCAATTAAAAATATTTTCTAATTTTCATTTTGATTTCTTTTTTGACCAGTATGTTGTTCAGAGCCATGTCATTTAGTTTTCAAATATTTTGGAATTTTCCAGATATTTTTCTGTTATTGGTTTTTAAATTAATTGTGTTGTGGTCAGAGAACATGTTTGGATTTTTATATTCTCATGATTAATGAACCATTTATCTTCTGAAATAAACTTCTTTATGCCAGGTAATAATATTTCTTCTGAAATCTACTTTTACTTACATTAAAGTAGTTAATCCAGCTTTCTTTTGACTAATGCTAGTATGGTACATCTTCTATAGTTTTGTTTTTAACTTAATATGGCTTTTTATGTAAGTTGTGTTTTTGGTAGGCAACATATAGTTGCTGTTTGGTAAATTCAACTTTTAATTTTGAGACAATTGTAGATTCACATGCAGTTATAAGGAGTAATATAGAAAGTCTCATATGTCCTTTATCCAATTTTCTCCATAGGTGACATCTTAAAAAACTATAGTAAAACAGCAGCTAGAATGTAACATTTATACAGTCAAGGTACTTGAATCTCACACTCAGAGGCCCCTCATGTTGCTGTTTTATAGTCACACCCACTTGTCTGCTACTCAAACCCTTCATCATTAACCCTTGGCAACCACTAATATATTGAACACTTCCACAATTTTGTCAAATCACACTGTATGTAACCTTTTGGGACAACCTTTCTTTACTCGGTATAATGTATATACCAAGAATGTGTTCCTTTTTATTGTTGAGCAATATTCCATGGTATGAATATAAACCATGAATATTCACCCATTAGGACATCTAGATTGTTTGTAGTTTTTGTCTTTTCCTAATAAAGTTGCTGTAAGCATTTGTATGTAGGTATTTGTAGGTACGTAAGTTTTCATTTCTTTGGAATAAATGCTAGAAGCACAGTTGCTGAGTTGTATGCTAAGTGTATGTTTAGTTTTTAAAGAAACCACAAAACTTCTCCAGAGTGACTGTTAAACATTTTACATACCCACCAGCAATGTATGAGTGATCCGGTTTCTTCACAACCTCAACAACATTTGGCATTGTCACTTTTTAAAAAGTTTCTTTAGCCATTTTGATAGGTATATTATATATTTTAGATACTAGTCCTTTGTCAGATATGTGGTTTGCAAATATTTGTCCCAGTCTGTAGCTTGGCTTTTCAAGCTCTTAACAGGGCCTTTTACAGGGCAGAAGTTTTTAATTTTAATGAAGTACAATTTATCAGTTTTCTCCTTTGATAGATCGTCTTCTTGGGGTCAAATCTAAGAACTTGCTCCGTCGTACACCCTGAATATTTTCTCCTATGTTTTTTTCCAAAACTTTGCAGTTTTACATTTTATATTTAAGTCTCTTACCTATTTTGAGTTTATTTTTGTATAAAGTGTGAGACTCAGAGATTTATCCATTGAATTAATTAATTATTACCTATGGATATCCAATTACTCCAGCATAGTCTGTTGATAAGGCTGTTCCTCCATCGAATTCTATTTGCACCTTTGTCAAAGATCGTTGGCCATATTCGTGTGATTCTATTTCTGTGTTCTGTTCCACTGATCTGTTTGTATGTCCCCCTGCCAATATGACAGGTCTGTATTTTCTGTTTCCAGCTTCATTGGGTTTTAGTCTTTATTTCTTTTCTTTGGCTTGCTTTGGGTTTATTTTCCTCTTCTATTCCTAGGTTCTTAAGATGCAAGCTTAGATTATTGATCTGTGACTCTTCCTATTTTCCAAAGTCAGTGTTTCTTGCTACAAATATCCATCTCAGCAACTAAGGTACATCCAGAAATTTCAGTGTATTGCATTTTCATTTTCATTTTCATTTAGTTTGAAGAATTTTTCTATTTCCTTTGACCCTTTCTCCTTCACCCATGGATTATTTATCAGTGTCTTGTTTAGTTTCCATGTGATTTTCCTGTTACCTGTCTGTTATTGAGTCCTAGTTTGATTCCATGGTAGTCAGAGAACACATTCTGTATTTCAGTTCTTTTAAATGTATTGAGGTTTGTTTTACGGCCCAGTTTATGGTCTATTTTGGTAAATGTCCCATCGGCACTTGGAAAAAATCTGTATTCAGCCATTGTTGAGTAGAATGTTCTGTAAATGCCAGTTATATACCGTTGGTTGATGGTGCTGTTGAATTCTTCCATATCCTTGGTGACTTTTCTGTCTAGTTGTTGCATCTGTTGCCAAGAGAGTGGTGTTGGAGTCGCCAACAATAATTTTGGATTGTCTATTTCTCCTTTGATTTCTATCAGTTTTTGCTCCACACATTTTGCAACTCTTGTTTGGTACGCGCACTTTTAGAATTGCATTGTCTTCCTGGTGGATTGTCCTCTTTATGGTTATGTAATGCCAACTCCATTTCCCCAACTGAGAGAGTCCGCCAGGCTCTACCTGACTTCACCCTCCCTGTGCCACAGACTGGAAACTCTCTCAAGCAAAGTACTATGGCAACTGTAGGCTCACCTCATTTATTTCCCATCTTTCAAGGATGATGCACTTAATTGCCTAAAGGCCAGTGTCTTGCAAAACTAATATTTCATACATTTTTTAGTGTTTTTCTGGGGGAAGGTGGGAGGGTACAGAGGAGTTGCTTAGAGGTGACAGGTTAAAACTGGCTCCTCTTATTCCGTCTTTGGCATGGGCCAAGTCTCCTTATTAGTTTTAATGGTATTGGATGTAGTGGACTCTTTTCCTGTGCTCCTATTCTCTAAATGACAATCTGGGAAATTCCAGGCCTTCAGAAAGCTCCGGTTGAATATTATGAATAAGGAGTTGGTCCAGTTTTGCATTATAGTGCAATGATGAGGTTACAGCTCACAGATAAAACTCTTGGACTTTCTCTTGAAGGACAAGCATTGAAGCTGCTCAGAGTCCACATTTTCTACATCTCAAATACCATTTTTGACTCAGGGGCTAGAGCTTCCTCTCTGAATGATTATCATTAATAGACTAATAGGAAGAGTAGATTCCTTATAGGAGCCAGGTATTTAGGGGGAAGTGGCCAATAGACGTCACTACTAGACATCATTTCCAGACATTAGTTAACTTTTCCATGTTTGAGATAGATTTTTCCCCAGTAGATCTGAACTGCACCAGGTTTTATGCAGGCACTGTAAGTACCTTTAAAGCAAATGAATCATGTACACTTAAATCTGAGCTGTGAATTAGTATTTAGTTCAGTAAAGAGGCCTTCATTTATAGAGAGAATACCATTATGGGATCAGTCTCTACCCTATCAGTGTAATTTGAGCATTGTGAGGCATGATAGGGATATTCTTCCTTCTTTCTAAGTGTTTTGAAAAATTCTTCACACCAACTTTAGGACCAGTTGACTCAAATAGTGGTATATCTCCTCTTTTCCTTTTTTATCCATAGAATACAGTGAATGGAATTGTGGATACTGTTTTGAGGTTATGGCTGAAAGATCATTTTATATTTGATTTTTTAAATCTTGGATTAATCTTACATAATTACTCTTGAATTGCTAAATAGACTATACTTATGTCCAAGAAGTCATAACCATCCTAAATGTAGATGTCAGCAGCCCTCTTTCAAGTAATTTGAGAGATGAAGCAAGCTGAAGCTAAGAAACAGGTGACCTGAACAGCACTAACAATCAACCGGATCTAATTGACATTTATGAAATGTTCCATCTAACAGCAGCAGAATACACATTCTTCTCAAGCCCACCTTGAACATTCACCAAGAGATAGATCACATTCTGAGCCGTAGGACACACCTTAACACATACTTAGAAGTAGAAATCATGCAAAGCATGTTCACAGACAATAATCAAGTTAAGCTAGAAATCAATGAAAGGTAGCTGGAAAATTACCCAAATATTTGGACATTAAACAGCGCACCTCCAAATAATACAAATCAAAGGATGAATCTCAAGAGAAACTTAGAAATATTTTGAACTAATGAAGATGAAAATACAACTTATCAAGATTTGTGGGCACACTGGAAGTGGTGCTTACAGGGAATTTTATAGCATGGAGTGCATATATTAGAAGGAAAAAAATCTAAAAGTCAGTAACCTAAGCCTTCACCTGAAGAAACTAGAAAAAGAAAAAATTAAAACCAAAGTAAGCAGTAAAAGTAAATAATGAAAACTAGAAAATAAATCAGTGAAATTGAAACCAGGAAATCAATAGAGAAAAACCAACAAAGCCAAAAAGTGCTTCTTTGAAAAGACTGATAAAATCAGTAAACCTCTAGCTAGGCTAAGAAAAAAGAATGAAAACACAAATTACTAATATCATAAAGGAAAGAGGGACTATCACTACCGATCCCATGAATATTAAAAAGGATAATAAAGGAATATTATGAAGAACTCCATGCCCACAAATTTGACAACCTAGAAGACATGGAACAAGTTCTTGAAAGATACAGTCTATTAAAAATTACATAAAGAGAAATAGACAATCTAGACAGGACTATGTGTATTAAGTAAACTAAATCAATAATTAATAACCTGCTAAAACAGAAATGTGAATTTCTAGAAGGTGAATCCTACCAAACACTTAAGAAATTCTGCCAGTTCTCTGCAATCCCTTCTAGAAAATAGAAGCAGAGAGAATACTTCCTAATTCAATGAAACCAGTATTTACCCTAATAGTAAAACCAAAGACAGTACAAGAAATGAAAACTACAAACCAGTATTTCTCAGAAACATAGATGCAGAAATTCTCAACAGAGTATTAGTAAATCAAATCCAACAATGTATAAAAAGAATTATACCCCATGATCAAGTGGGATTTATTCTAGGTATACAAGGTTCATTCAACATTTAAAAATTACTGTAATCCATCATATCAACAGGCTAAAAAAGAAAAATCACCTCATATCAATAGATGCAGTAAAAACATTTTACAAAATCCAACATCCATTCATTATAAAATCTCTGAGCAACTAGGAATAGTGAGGAGCTTCCTCAACTTGATAATGAACATCTGCAAAAACCCTACAACTAACATCATACTTAATGGTGAAAACTGGGTACTTTCTTCATAAGACCAGGAAGAAGGAAAGGACGTCTGTTCTCACCACTTCTATTCAACGTTGTATAGGAAGTCCTAGCTAATGCAGTAAGACAAGAAGAGGATATAAAAGTATGCAGACTGGAAAAGAAGAAAAACCTATCTTTATGTGCAGATGATATTATTGTCTATGTAAAAAGTACAAAAGAATCAACAAAAATCTCCTAGAACTAATAATCAATTATAGCAAAGTTGCAAGATATAAGGTTAATATACAAAACTCACTTGCTTGCTTATGTACCTGGCAATGAAAAATTGGAATTTGTAATAAAAACACAATATCATTTACACCAGTACCAAAAATATACTTAGTTACAACTCTTACATGATATGTATAAGATCTATATGGGATAAAGTGTAAAACCATGATGGAAAAAAATCAAGGAAGATGTAAATATATGGAGAGGTATTCCATGTACACAGGTAGGAAGACTCAAGATTTTTATGTTGCCAATTCTTTCCAATTTGATCTGTAAATTCAATGCAATCCCAGTCACAATCCCAGTTTGTGGATATCAACAAACTGAAGTTTACCTGGAAAAGTAAAAGAACCAGAATAGCCAACACAATATTTAAAGAACAAAGTCGGGGTGCTGACACTGCTTGATTTCAAGATTCAATATAAAGCTACAGTAATCAAGACCATGTGATATTGGCAAAAAAAAAAAAAAAGGATAAATAGTTTAATGGAGCAACAGAGAGGCCAGAAATAGACCCAAGCAAATATTCAACATATCTCTGACAGAGGAGCTAACGCAATCCAATGGAAAAGGACAGCCTTTTAAGCAAATGGTGCTAGAACCGGTTATCCACATGCAAAAAAAATTAATTCAATGTGGATTTTAGACATTTTAGACTTATAAAGCTACTAGAAGATAATATGTGAGTAAATCTAGGGGACCCTGGGTTTGGCAATAATTTCTTAGAAGCACCACCAAAAAGCCTGATCCATGAAAGAAAAAACTGGTAAGTTGTACTTAATTAAAATTTAAAAACTGCTCTGTGAAAGACATTGTTAAGAGAATGGAAAGACAAGCTACAGATTGGGAGAAAATATTTTCAAAGCACATACCTGGTGAAAGACTGGGATTCTAAAATATACAAAGAACTCTTAAAACTGAACAATAAAGCAAACAACCTGATTAAAAAATGGATAAAATATCTGAACAGATAATACATCAAAGAAGGTGTACAGGTGTCAAACAAGCATACGAACAGATGCTGTCTTGCCAGTGGGTTTCAGCGCTGGGCAAGTTCACTATGGATTCAGTGAGGCCGAGGAATGAAAATGGAATATTCTTGGGGTAAAAGGGATTATTACCCAGCTTGTTCTCCTCGTGATAGGTCAAGCACTAGAATTATGTCTGCATACAACAGTCTGCAGGTCGTAATCCTCCTTTGTTTCTGCCTCTTCCCAGAGCACTGGGCAGAGCTCTCTATATAGTGACTCAGTCAATAATAGCTTATTGCCTATGGGTGTGGAAGCAGAAGCCTAGCAGTAGGCCAATTACATAATCAAGTAGTTTAGGTTCAGGTGAGGGTCCTGGCCACAGGCACTTCAATTTCCCCCACAAATGCTCAACGCTGTACATCATTAGGGAATTGTGAATTAAAACAACAGTGATATATCACTATATACCTAAAATCCAGAACACTGAAACACCAAATGCTGGCCAGGATGTGGAGCAATAGGAGCTCCCACTCATTGCTGGTGGAAATGCAAAATGGTAGGGCCACTTTGGAAGGCAACGTGACAGTATTTACAAAAGAAAACCTACTCATACAAAATTTTCCATCATTTGGGCTCCTTGGTATTTACCCAAAATGAGTTGAAAAACTATGTCCTGCACACAAATGTTTTTAGAAGTTTTATTCATAAATGCTAAAACTTGGAAGCAATGGGTAAACAAATTGTGGTACATCATACATTGGAATATTATTTAGTGATGAAAAGAAATGAGCTATCAAGCTTCCAAAAGACATGGAGGCTTAAATGCATATAGCTATGTGAAAGAAGCCAATCTGAAAGGCTACATACTATATGATTCCTACTATGTAATGCTCTGGAAAAAGCAGAACTATGAAAACAATAAGATTAATGATGCCAGATGTTTGGGGACGGAGAGATGAATAGGTGGGGTGTGGATAAAATGGGTGTTCCTGTGGCCAGGATTCTCACCTGGTCATGGTTGACTAGCTCACTGCACACCTGTGGGCAATACATGGCTGTTGACTCTATAAAAAGAGCTCTACCCAGTCCTCTGGGTGCGACACGGTGGCAGGGCTGCAAGGCTGCAGGAGAGCAGAAGCTGGAGCGGTGGCAGTGTCAAGGACAGAGGCCCAGAGGACGGCTGTGTGGGACAGCTGTGCAGGCAGAGAGGCCCAGAGGATGGCTGTGCAGACAGAGGGGCCCAGAGGACAGCTGTGCAGACAGAGGGGCCCAGAGGCAGAGACCGGCTTGCTGCATGCAGACTTGCTCTGAGTGAATGGGATTCTACTGACTGACCTGCCACCTGGAAATAAAGTCAGGTATAACCCTTTCACCCCAAGAACGTTTTGCTGCCAATTTCTTTGGTCACGTTGAATCCATAGTGAACTTGCCCGGGTCTAAAACCCATTGGCAAGACATGGAGCATAGGTGATTTTTAGGGCAAAGAAGCCATTTTGTATGCTTGGATATATGTCATTATATATACTTGTGTGGTGGATGTATGTCATTATTTATCAAAACCCCCAGAATGTACAACGCAGTGAACGCTAATGTAAGCTATAGACTTAGTTGATAATAACATTTCAATATTGGGTTATCAATTAAAACAAATGCACCACACTACTGCAATTACTATTATTATATTATTATATACCATATGGGAACTCTGTACTTTCTGCTCAATTTTTCTATAAATCTAAAACTGCTCAAAAAATAAGTATATTACTTTTAATTTTTAAAAGAGAGTGAGACAGAGCTGAAGTAGGGAAAACAGTGAGCATAAGGCTGCATTTCCCAAACTTTTCTTAACCTACTCATTGGGGGTGGGGTGGGGTGGGGGGTGACCATTCAGGAAGCGTTAGCAATCTCCAGCCCTACTAAGAGTATTACAGAGCACAATATTTCGACACACCTGCAGCCCACTTATGGCTTTAGGCTGCAGAACACCTGTTGGAAATTTTGCTCTCAGAACGAGAAAAAGTGAATATAAATGATAATTTAAATTATTTTCATTGTGAAAAATCATGAACAGTATACTGACTAATTAGCATATTTGGAAATAACTATTTCTGTTGCTGGCAAGCTGTGGTGAAACTGGAATGCTCTAACAATGCAGGTTTCAAAATGAATTGTTATTGACCTTTTCTAAAACAATTGATGCATAAATTTCCAAAACCATATATAATATTACATATACTTGAATCCATTAATTCCATTATTGGCAATTTATGCAATGGAAATGAATTTAATGAATTAAATTATTGTACAAAGATGTTTGTGACTACATTATTATAAATAATGGAAATTATCTGGATATCCATTTAATAGGAGAATGCTTAAATAATCTTTGTCCATCAACTCAGGGGATGTCACATTACAAATCATGATTACAAAGTTTGATTATAGTTCGAACCATTGTTAATAATCATGATTACAATGAACTCAACATAGCACTATATGAAAAAAGAATGAATACAAAAGCTTCAAATACTATGTTTTTTCCATTGTTCCTCCACAGATATGTCTATGCTCACCCCTTAGCCTGTAATAAATGAATCAGTGTGTAAGTATATAACTATGTAAACATTGTGTATGAATATACAGACACCAGAAAGGCTTTGAAATTGAAAAGCCGCATGGTGAGATATAGAGTTTTCTTTTCGATTTTTAAATTCCTATCATTGCTTGTATAATAAATTTATCTTTAAATTATGAGCAGTGCTATGCCTTTCCCAGTTCATTAGGGATTCAAGAGACATGAATGGTGGTCACCCTTGAATGATCATCATGGCGCTGTTAGAGCATTCCAGCCTCACCACATCTTGCCAGCAATAGAAATTATTATTTTTAACTGGCTGTGGGGAAGTTGAGGTTCCTATGTCCAGGATCCTCACTGAACTTAAACCACCTGATGATGTAACTGGCCTGTTGCTAGGCTGCCGCTTCCACACCTTTAGGCAGTAAGCTATTATTGCGCCATATGGAGAGCTTGGCCCAGTGCTCTGCGGGTAGGCAGAGACGCTAGTGCTGGACCTACCGCCAGGAGAACAAGCCGGGTAATAAACCCTTTCACTCCAAAGAATGTTTTGCTGTCAATTTCTTTGGTCACATTGAAGCCATAGCGAACTTGCCCGAGGCTGGAACCCATTGGCAAGACAATGTTGAAGGGGAAATCCCTGGTTGCGCTCAGATATCTGGGCTCATTGAGGAGCTCAGCATGTACATTAGCCTTAAAGAGGATCAAAGAAACTTAAAACCAGACAAGCACAAAAATCTCTATCTGATTGGGAATTCAGTTAGGGAAAACAGGGGCCCGGGTGTGAGTGATCCTTTTCCCAAATCCCACACAAGTGGCGATTGTATAAAATAGGCAGTTTATATGGAGAAACCTGGACCACGTTAGTGTGCATCTTCAACTGAAAGCTCCCTGAAGACCAAAGACAGCAGGCCTGGGTAATTCTCCTTATACAGCTCCTATCACACAGCACTGTGCAATTAGCTCCTAATAACGTGTTTCTGGAGGAGGGTGCAGCTATGCCAACCTGCGCTGTCTATTTTCAGCTTCTTTTGGTTTGTTTGTACTCTTCTTTTCTTCAGTTCCCCCTGCTTTGGGTCCACCTGAAAGAGGAAAAGAAAGCGCTTGAATCAGCAGACTGACGTGCTCTCCACCCAGCCCTGCAAGGTTGTCAAAGAGAAAAGCACCAGCAAAAAAGTCCTTGATATCCAAATGGCTGCACTGGGAGCATAACAGTACCATTAACGATGACAGTTATTTCCGAAGGCATCCATCACCTGGTGATCATTTCATCTACTGGAAGTGGTTCACCTAGATTTGAAGTTGCTGATCTCTGAGTGATTTGCTACAGGGACTCTCGGAAACACCCTGAAAGCCAGTGAACCACACTGCAAGCTCATAAACCTGAAATTGGGGTTGTTAGGCCTGACAGCAGTCATGTTCTTGGCAGTGCTGGAATTCCCAAACTTGCTTCACTAGACTTGGGAGCTGAACTCAAATCCTGTTTGGCTTCTTTGCAGGGATTCTAGTGAAAGCGTGAATTACCGCCTTTCCAGCTCAAAAGGAGAAAGACGGTGGGGTTTTGGCGGGGGTTGGGGGCAGAGAGAAAAAGATGAAGGGTTCAGCCCTTACATGGAAAGGGTTGAAAGTGGTTTAGTGTAAACAAGGTTTGCGGATCATTACAGTGCAGCTTGGGAAATGTCAGAGTAGCACTGGACTGAATAGTGTCCAGAATGTGCTTAGTGCAAGCCTTTATGACATGCATCCAAAGGTAAATATACAACTCTTTATGCTCCCACATTGGTTTCAAGTATACAGCGTAGTGATTCAACAGGTATGTACGTTATTAAATCCTCCCCCCAGCTCGTGTGGTTACTATCTGCGAACGTAGAAATGTTACAGAACTACGGACTATATTCACCATGCTACACTTCCATTCCCGTGACTAATTTCTGTTATGATTGAGATTTTGTGCCTCTTTATTCCCCGCACCTATTTCTCCCACCCACCCCAACCCACCCTCCAGTCACTTCTCAGTGTCTCTGGGTCTACTGCTGTTTTGTTGGTTTTGTTTTGCTTTTGTCTTAGATTCCCCATGTAAGTCAGCCGTGTGGTATTTGTCTTTCTCCACCTGGCTTATTTCACTTAGCATGATACCCTCTAGGTCCATCCATGTTGTCGCAAATGGCAGGATTCCTTTCTGTTTTTGTGGCTGAATAATATTCCATTGTGTGTATGTGCCACTTCTTCTTTATCCTTTCATCTGTTGATGGACACTTTGGTTGCTTCCATACCTTGGCTGTTGTAAATAACGCAGCAGTAAGCATAGGGGTGAATATATCTTTTCCAATCAGAGTCAAAATGATTTATTTTTCAAGTGAATGAGGTCAGATAGACCTGGATTCAAATCTCCGCTCCATCATTCGCTTGCTGTGTGACCTTGGGCAAGTTATTCGCTCATTTCTCCAAGTCGATATCTATAAATTAGGGATAAGGTGGAATCTCCTAGGACTTGCAGACCTACGAAAATCCAAAGCAGGGACCAAGTGGCAGCAGCCCATGTCACAAATGATTCTGGACCCTTTTCTATTCATCCATGTGCCAGAGAGATAGTCACATGGAAGCAGTAGGTGTTCTTAGTGCTTCCCAGGCTTTTTCTAAATTAAGCTACGCAGAAGGAAGAAAGTCAGAAGGGTCACACTATGTTTTCCTTGGCCAACCTTCCCCATCTCCCAGGTTTATGGTGAGGTATCCAAAGCATACGTAGCATACGTAGGGTTTAGTGCATAATAATTGGTCACCCTCTGTTGGACAACCAACCAAGAAGATCCTCTCGCCAACTGTTCTTTCAACTTGTACTTTGTTCCCTTTGTAAAGCTAAATTGAAGTGTCTAAGCTCAGAGCAACATGGTGGGGTGAAGAGAGTCCTGGTCTGGAAATCGGAAACTGGGTTATGGCCCTAGCTCTGCCACCACCAGGCTGTTTGACCTTGGGCAACTATTTGTGCTTTAATGTCCTTCCCTTTAAATGCCTGTAACTGTGAAATCTTGATGTCTTCCACATCTAAAGTAGAGCCCTTTACTCACAGCTCAGAGTCACTGAGAAATTGGGCGTTTGACCAAAGCACATGCTCCAGCTGACAGCAACACCTTCTCATTCTTGGCTTTTAGTAAAAGTCTTTTCCAAAGGTATTACCTCCCTGTCTTCTTCAACAGAGATCAGGGAACATAGTTAAAACTTTGTGTGGTGACTTGCCCAAGTAATGAACACGATCTGTTACACTGAACTGTGATACAGTGTGGTCCTGAGGTGGGAAGGGTTCTTGATCCCCACACTAAATGGTGCCAGATCATTTCTGTCATCTCTCTCTGCTAACAGCTGTCGCTTCTCTTTGCTGTCAGATTCTGCGTCTGCTCTGTAGCCATGATTTCCATGCAGCTGGCTTGCCAAAGTATAGCTCTGCCTCGTAGAAAGTCATGTGACAGGACTTAGTCACATCTGTGTGACACTGAGAGATCTACGAAGGGGTCAGTAGCTGAGTTCTGAGTGCTTAGAATTGCTCGAAGGCTGACGTCCAAATGAATGGAACGGTGCTGCAATCTGTAACTCATACATCTTATCTGAGTGATAAGTAAAAGAATCCTGATCTGGGCTGTGGTTGAATATCTTCTACAAAGAGGACTGAGTGAATTCCCAGATGCTAATCCAATAAGCAGTTTCTGGGGGTTTAAGTCACTGTTCCTGCTCTCTCCAGTCCCTTCCATGCAAGTTCCACCTGGATAGAACATCCCCCGCCCCCCCCACCCCCCCCACCCCCGCTACTAGATGCAAATTTGCTCATCTCTCTGGGGCATCGAGCCTGGGACAATGCCCTTCCTTGACTTTATCAACCCCACTTAAGGGTATGGATTCTCCAAACCATACCACTTCCCTAGGAGTACTTGGCAAAGGTTGGAACTCCTCTTTTATTATATAGGAGTTTGTTCCCAGACCTCCTGAAGGACTTATAGTTGCTCGAAGGCTCTTCTTTTGCTTCCGGGGGTGTAAACCCATCTTGTGCTGAGCAGCTGAAGAATCTGAACAGCCCTCGCTGGTGGCTGGGATGCTGAAACCAATGTGTGGCTGAGCGCTGCCAGGAGAGGCAAACACGGCAAATGTGGTGACGGACCGTGAGCGAACGGGTCCAGAAGAGGGCTCAAAGGAGCTCTGGAGAGGGAAAGAGGAAAAAGACGAGTCAACTCCATATTGCTGTCACTGGCTTCAAAGGTTAGAAACTCCTCTGGCTAAAGAAATCCTAAAGAAGAAATCCTTCATGAACTACTGTCCCTTTTCCCTACAGCAATATTGACACTTGCAGTCACTAGGCTCATTGGAGGCAAGATGCATACCTGCTGGTGTTCCCGTGTAGGTGAAAAGAAGAAACAAGACACTCAGGCTGCTCCCCTGCCTAGAAAGGATTCGGGGGCTCCCCTTTGCCCTTAGGAGAGGAACTCAATGACTTAATGGTGTTCCCTAGGTCTGAGAGTTTGCGTAATTTCTTGTCTTGTGCCTCACATTCAGAAATTAAGTGCTCTATACTTGCTTAGGGCTTTGAAGGCTCTTGGTCTGTGTAACCTAAATTTCTGAACAGGAGGGGCTGACTGGGGTGAGAAGCACAATCTATGACAGTAACCCCAGCAGGGCTCTGGGGTTTCTCCATAGGAGGGCTGGGTACAGGGAAGAAAATCAGGTTGGAAGAGGGCTCATCTGGAAGGTGCATTCGCACAGACAGCACACCACCTTTACTTGTATTTGCTGTTCATGGTGCCAGGCTGATCGGGGGAACCTGAAGAACTGAGTGCTCCCACCCACAGTGGGGTGGGGACGAAGCTTGTCACCTTGTCCTCGCTATGGTTGGCCTCCACCGCCAAACAACCCGGTCCTGGAACTCCTAGTTGGGTTCCTCTGTAGGAGTTTCAAAATAAGTCTCCTCTGGGCTTCTTGACATCGTATTTTTCCACACCTCAAACAGACAGCCCAGGGAGCCTCTCGCTCCTAAGAAGCTCCACAGATTTGTGTTAGCAGACACGGCTCTGAAGGCCAGCTGATGAGCCTTCTCTTCTCCTGGGCACCAGTGGCAAGTGGTGTAGCTTAGTGGGTGGACAGAGTTTCCACCCGTGTTTACTCAGTAGTCCTTTCCAAACTAGTTTGAAACTGCGCCAGGGACCCCTTTGGTCTTTGCGGCCCTCACATCCCTTCACATTTCCCCGCCACCACTGTATGTTCATCCAGTGACAATCTGAGCTACTATCTTGGTTCCAGATACGGTTCTCTTATGGCCTGTGATTCCAGTGCCTGGGGACATAACACAGCATTAATGGGTCAGGCGGATGATATACCCAGCTCACCATTCTGCCTTTGGTTCTAGGAAAAGGGGGAGGAATGGTCCAGTTATCTTTTCTGAGGTCAGTCACAGAAAGTCACGAGTGCTCCTGGGCTTTTCCTAACTTCCGTAGGCAACTGTCATCCGCGAATTCCTACAGCACCTCTTCCTGGTACTATACATTTGGCTCGTGCTATCTCTTGGAATTATGCATTTAGCGTACAGAGTCGTGTCTCTTGTTTATTGTTCTGGAATCTCTTCATGCTTCAGGGTAGTCTTGTAACTTTATAGCGTATTTTTATTCATTTTATTGTGGTTGAAGAGTTGAATTGCATTTTGTGCCACTTTTATTTTATTGAGGTATCATTGATATACAGTCTTACATTGCTTTCAAACATACAGCACCGTGGTTCAACAGTGACCCATATTATGAAACCCTCGCCCCCGGTGCTGCGGTTGCTATTGGTGCACATAGGAAGGAAGATGTTACAGAATCATTGACTATATTCCCGTGCTGTACTACTATCCCCATGGCCAACTTATATTAGGATTGGGAACTTTTGTGCCCCTTGATCCTCCTCCCCTTCCCCCCCCACCCCTCCCCCTTCCCCAAGGTCACCACCAGCCACTTCCCAGTGTCTGTGAGTCTACTGCTGTTTTGTTCATTCTCTTTTGCTTTGCTTTTAGACTCCACAAATAAGTGAATTCCAATGGTATTTGTCTTTCTCCGCCTGGCTTATTTCACTGAGCATAGTACCCTCTAGATCCACCCATGTTGTTGCAAATGGCAGGATTTCTTTTCTTTATGTGGCTGAATAGTATTCCTCTGTGTCCATGTACCACACCCTTATCCATTCATCTACTGATGGACACTTAGGTTGCTTCCATGTCTTGGCTACTGTAAATAATGCAGCGATAAACACGAGGGGGAGGGGTGCCTATATCTTTTTGAATCAGGGATTTTGTTCTCTTTGGGTAAGTCCCCAGAAGTGGAATTGCTGGGTCGAGTGGTATTTCTATTTGTAGTTTTTTGAGGAACCTCCATCCTGCTTTCCACAGTGGCTGCACCAACTGACATTCCCACCAACAGTGCAGGAGGGTTCGCTTCAGGGCAGTCTTATAGTTCTGGTCTTTTGGGATTGGCTGACGTCTATGCCCCCATTCACCTCACGTGCTCTGTCTCCGCATTGCCTCTCTGACTGTGTCTCCTGTTACTTTCTGCTCCAGACGCACTGCTGTTTTGCTGGACCTCAAACATCCCATGCATGCTCTTCCCTCAGGGCATTTGCACTTGCTAAGAGGAGACTCCAGGAAGAGGTATAGTTAACACCAGCAGGGAGTAACACCAGAAATCTGGCTCTAATCAAACAAACAATCTCGAGTTTCTGTCTTTGGGGATTGGCAAAGGTGTGCAGCAGCCCAGAGTGTGAAACAAAGCTGCTGGTCTTTGGTTTGAGTAGGTACTGGAAGGGAAGGCAGGGAGGTAGGAGAGTCTTTCCTCCCTTCAGATTTTTTCACTTCGGATTCCTAGTTCTTCGACCATTGAAGCAACAAGAGAACACCAGTAATTTGAGGAAAGCACACGAGTTTACCGTTTTCCTTCTGTCCTCCTCCTTGACAGATCCCACCATGGCGCCCACGCCCACCTAGCATCAGCCCACCTCGTATCCGATCTGATTCAGTCTCCAAGGATTTTGAAGAACTCTCAATTGGTGATAAGTCACGGAAGAGCCCACAAAAGAAGGCTTCACCACACAAGTTCTCAACTGTGAAGAAGGTGAGTGTTAGCTGCGTCCTATGTGGCACATGTTAGAGGTGTAATTTCTTTTCGCACTCTCTTTTTCTCCTGATATAGCTCCATAATAGGGGAAGGAACTGCCATTCTTGCCTTTTGATTTGCATAGCAGTTTACAGGCTGTGTCCCATTTTGCACACCGAATAATCAGCACTTTCATTTATAAGCGATAGAAGACGGTATTTCACAAAAAAGTAGTCATCTGCAGATGTTTTCAGTTATTTCAGGAAGAAAAGAGTAGAGACTTTTATGGGAATAAAGCCTCTGCAGTTTCAAACGCCAAAATCTCAAAGCTTAAGGCATGTAGTATTGTTGGCTGGACACCTACCCACATGGAAAATCACTTGACACATGAGAGGGCATGTATGTGTATTTCATTAGTGTAGGTTTGTCAACCAAATAACATCCATCAGCAACTGGAAAATTAGTAGATTGTCCCCCAGAAGAGCACGTCCATTCTCAAACTAATGTGTGGTTAATCTGATGGGTTGCTGTTGAATACTGAGAGGGCTTTTAGAGTAAAGCACAGACTGAACAATTAACCTTGGGAACTAAAAATTAAACAAAGGCAGTTGATAATGAAGATAATGAGCCACTGAGCACAAAGCTCTGTTTTGATGTTAAAAGATCCTATGGAGGGAAGTGGCCTTCAGTTAGATATGTCAGCCAAAAACAAAAGCAATTAGGTTAGCACCAAAGTTAAAGCATAGGCTGGTGGTGGGTGGCTCCCGAGGCTCACTGGTTTATGGATTTAGGCTATGACCAAGTATTTTCTGCAGGATACCACTAAGTAAGATGAATTAGGACAGACAGTCTGAGCTGGTGGAAGGATTGAATTAGACAACGCTTTTTACTGTTGTAAGATACACATAACGTAACATTTAGTGAAAGCATGTAATTCGGCAGCCTTAAGTACATTCACAGTGTTGTGCAACCATCAGTACTACCTAGTTCCAGAAAAAGTTTCGGTTCCCACAGACAGAATCCCCATACCCATTAAGGAATCACTCATTATTCCTACCTCCTCTCAGCCCTTGGCAACCACTAATCTGGTTTCTACTGCTGGATTTGCCTATTCTGGATACTTCATATAAATATAATCAAGCGCTCTGTGGCCTTTTGAGTCTGAGGTTCACGTTAAAAAGTGTTTTTGAGGTTCATCTGTATTGCAGCACGTATCAGTACTCCGATCCTTTGTAATGGCTGAATAATACTCCATTGTCGGATGTACCATCGTTGGCTTAACTATTCATCCATTGATGGGCATTTGGGTCCTATCCACCTGCTGGCTACTGTAAAGAGTGCTGCTGTGGACATTCATATACAAGTCTTTGTTTGAGCACCTGTTTTCTATTCTTTTGGGTATATACCTGAGAGTGGAATTTCTGGGTCGTATGGTGATTCTATGTTCAGCTTTCCGAAGGACCACCAAACTGTTTTCCGCAGCAGCTACTCCCTTTTATATTCCCACCAGCTACGTATGAGGGTTCCAGTATCTCCACATCCTGGCCAGCATTTGTTGTTTTCTGCTTTTAGAAAACTTAGTCATTCTGGTGGGTGTGAAGTAGCATCTCACCATAGTTTTGATTTGCATTTCCCTAGTGACTAATGATGTTAAGCATCTTTGCATGTGCTCATTGGCCATATCTTCTTTGGAGAAATGTCTGTTCAAGTCCTCTGTGTGCTTTTAAATTGAGTTGTTTGGGTTTATTTTGTTGAGTTGTAAGAGTTCTTTATATATTCTAGACACTAGAGCCTTATCAGATACATGATTTACAGATGTTTTCTCCGTTTCGTGGATTTCAACTCTAGCAAGAGAACAAAGCTGAAGAAAATTTTTAAAATTTCTGTGAACTCCAATTTATTGATTTTTTTTTCTTTTGGTACTTGTGCTTTTAGTGTCATACCTAAGGAACCAAATCTAAGAACATGAGCACTTATCCCTATGTATTCTTCTAAATGTCTTAGCTCTTATATTTAGGCCTTTGATCCCTTGAGTTAACTTTCATATGTGCTGTGAGGAATCCTAGAACCTAAAGGTCATTCATTGGATGCAGGGCATGCCAGTCATTGCTTCTCAGCAAGTGAGCTCAGGAAGGGGGGCCGTGACCCTTGGCTGACACTTCCAGCCCCGCCTCCCATCACCTTTCTAGAGGCATCTTTCGGGCCTCCTGCACAGTCATATAGTCAGAGGCACAGCCTTGGGAGGCCAGTCCTGACGTCGGCCCTCTGCCTTTTGTGTGGTGGGGCCTCCTGAGGCACCACCACAGATAGTCTCTTGTCCCCTCAGCCTCCGGCTCCTCTGACACCCCGCCTGCCTCAAGTCAGGCCCCAGTGCCCAGGGCCTTCCCTCAGCGACAGCCACCTCAGGGGCCACCCGTCATCTTTGCGGTCGTCACCACAGCCCAGTCAACGGCGGTCGAGGTACTACCTGGGGCCATGTTTGCCGTAGGCGATGGAGACCAGGCCCTGGGTGGTCAGGAGAGCCCCGTGGGTGTGGCGGGGGTGTGGGCTGAGGTAGTTGGAGCTGGCGACCCAGGGGTTGGTGACTCCGAGCCCCCCCCGGGGTGACACGGCAGGAGCTGCCGATGTGGCAGGGGTGACGCGGCAGGGGACGCCGGAGTGGCATGGTGTGATGCGGCGGGGGCCTCTGGAGTGGCGGGGACTGCTGGGGTGGTGGGGGCCATGGGAGGCCTTGGGGAGGAGGCAGTGGAGCAGGTGGTGGGCGCACCCCAGCAGGCCGAAGCCCCAGGAAGTGTTGCAAAAACCAGAGCATGCATACAACTAGACACACTGTAACCATGTCTAGGCGTCAGAAGGAAGGGGAAGGAGGCTGACTGCCAGCTTGGCGCTCTCTGTGTCCCCGGGATCCAAGGAGAGCCCAGCGCAGAATCAGCAGACACACACAGCCTCCTCTTGCGCACTCAGGACATGGAGCCCCTGCAGGGGTGCCGCCGCAAATTCGTCCTCTTTCGCAGACAGGTAGCCGAGGACGACCGTGAAGAGCTGCATGGTCGGTGCCATATGGGACATGTGCTGCAGCCAACTCCCAAGGAAGGATCCCTGGGGGAGGCGGACAGACAGGACACCCCTTAGAAGCTGCCCCTCACGTCCTCCTTGCCACAGCCTGGGCCCCAGCGCCCTGATCTTCGCCTTTGGCTTTCTTCCTTTGCAGAAGCGAGGCCTGCAGAAGGCAGAGAGCAAGAAGGCGACAATGGCGACCATGGCGGCCAAGCTTCTGGCCTGGTGGAGGTGCGAAACCTCGAGGCCGTTGGCACTGGTGGCAGAGAAGCTAGAGAGCCTGGAGAGGTGGGGCAGGGGGTGCAGTCTGCGCAGACCGCCATCGGGAATCAGGAGCCCAGAGAAGAGCCGCAGCAGGCGCAGCATCACCTCCCCACTCACCTCAAGCTGCTGGAAATGGAACGCGTTTTCCAGCGCACTCGCTATCCCCGCGCGGCCCTGTGGTAAGTGACAGCCCCACTTAGCGCCAATTTACTCCCGGGCTTGTGGGCTGCTCCAGGGCCCCTTTGGTTCCCACAGGCCTCTCTCCGCCCCTCTCGAGCTAAAAGCCACCTGGAGGACTCGAGCCTCCTGAACACCTGGGTCCTAGGGTGGAGGTCAGGGCTCTGCCTTTCGGGACTCAAGGGAAATAGTTGTGCACAGGATTGAGGTAAACCGAGCCGCGCTCCTCTGTTGTGCTAGAACCGCGGCAGGGGCAAATCAGGGTAGGGTCCCTAGCCTTCTTTCACATTTTGATAAATCAGTTCACTGTGGATCATTTCGGTATTGACTTTTACATTTGTAAATGCTGCATGTGAAAAGCGTTTATCCTGATTTAGTAATTTCTCTGTAGTCCATAACATTCGCTCTTCAGGAAAAACTGTCCCTAAAGGAAGCTTCAGCCTAGATAGTACAGAACAGTGTAGTGCAAAGAATGGGGGGTGCAGGTGATAGAAAAATGGAAGCTAAGCAGAACCAGAGAGTGAACTGCAGAGAGTTTGTGCCATCCATTCACGTCTACCAGGGATGTACTTCAGCGTCTTTGGCCCTGATAGATACACAGATACAGAGAGTTACCTCGAGCGAGCGAGCGAGCGATCAAGGTGTTTCAAGGCTCTAATTTAATCCATAGAAAGGGGTAAGAGCAGTAATTGAGAAGTGGGGCGATATTTCCTCAGGCCGAGGGTTTTACTCATGTTGAAGTTAGTACCTTTAAAATAAACTGTGAATGAGATTTTCATGTGGTCTTGGACCGTGCCTCCTTTTCCTGGGACACCTGGCTTTCCTTAACTGCTTTGTGTTGACTTAATTTCACTGTAAATCTTGACATGATGTGAGTTTTCCTACTGCAGAAATTGGTCCATAAAATAAATCACTGACATTTCCCTGAAAAGGAAAAAGTATTAATGAGATCGCATCCTATACTTAAATTCATCCACTAGTCCAAACGCTGAACATTTGTGATTTTGTCCCCTCAGACAGGAACTTGCAGGAATCGTGGATGTATCTGAAGCCACAGTGCAGGTGAGTGCACCTGAAAAAGCAGTTAGGCAGGGCAGCAATTCTGAAACCTGCTGCGGGGCTTGGACACCCTTGTCCTAGGCTTTCTGACATTCCTGTGTTTCTGTTGCCTTCTTCCTATTTAGGAAATAAGTTTTGAACTTTGGGGGACTTGGTGGGTGCCAAACCTGACAGATGAACGCCAGCATTTGGAAATTTCCCATTACCAGGGGAACCTGGTTTCCTAAAGGAAAAAGAAATTGCCATAATATACCATTCCTTGTATACAGGAATATGTATGTATGAATGTACTTCAGCCTCTTTGGCCCTGATAGATACATAAACAGAAGGTTCCAACGAGCGAGCGACCAAAGCATTTTAAGGCTCTAATCCATAAAATGGGTAAGAGCAGTAACTGAGAGGTGGCGGCGAGATTCCCCCAGGCTGAGAGTTTGTCATTTTGAAGTTAAAAGAAACCGTGAATGAGAAATTCACGTGATCTTGGAACCATGGGTCCTTTACCTGGTAGACACACACTCACACACGCACAAACACATACACACACACAGATACATATCCGTTCGTATATACTACACTGAAATATGTTTAATTATTCTATGACACTGAATTACATCTACATATAATACATATATATATTTATCATATCCTCACATATATACACACACAGATGCACAGTCATATATAGTTCTACTCTTTCTAATACTGCTGTCCTTTGGGTAAGCCTGCTGTGTGGCATCAAATAAGGTTAAGTCTGAAGTGGAAATTATTCAAATTCATAAACAAGGGAGTTCAAATGTTAAAATTTTTTAAGCAAGCATAAACTCTTTGCAAAAGAATGAATACATGGACGTTGAGGCATTGAAACGAGGGAACAGTTCACACCTAGAACACAACAGAGAAGCAAACTGAGAGTGATGGGGAGGGTGTAGCCTAATGTCCACGTGGCTGGCCCTCCTGCTGCAGTTAAATGTCTGGTAAGGTGGTATTAGGGACAGTGGCAGCCTGAATTAAATTTTCTGGAAGTCCTTGATATGACAGCCCCCAAACAGTGCTGATGGAGTAGGTTGTGCATGATGGTGCCGATGGGAGGGGGAGTCTCACAACCGTGCAATTGTCTAAAAAGCCAGACAACCTAAAACAACCATTTCTGACAAAGTTCCACCGACTTAAGCATTCACTGCCAAGTGTCAGCAAGAATTCCACAGAGTCAAACATAAGCCTGGGGGATTGCAGGCACATCCAAATTTGTGAAACTACCAGATGCTTCAGTGAATATTCTCTTGGGGAATTTGTAACCCCTGAGGGTTTTTCCACCATTTTGCGGCACTATTGTAAAGACAGAGGGGAAGTCGGGGTGGCTCTTACTTCAGGCTGGATTCTCCCCTGTTGTCAGTTTTTTAAATATTTCCCCATGGTCATTTGAAATATCTTCCCTTGGCTCAGTCAGTGAGGACTCATCTGTGGGCCAACGGGTCAAGAGGTGAGTTTTAAAAACCTCTTAAAAAAGAAAAAGGAAAAGGAAAGGAAAGGAGAGGCAGAGGAAAGGGCAAATGAGGATGGCTCGTTAGCCTCGCCGCAGAGAGTGTGTGCCGTGAGTGCAGTGAAGGAAGCAGGCAGCAGATCTGGCGGCAGGGGGCCAGGAAAGCAGCCCAACAAAGCAGGCCGCTGGGTGCTGGTAGCCTAAGGCCGGGGGCTGGGCTCCCAGGCGGGTCAGGCCAGGACTAGGGAGGTCCAGGCCTCTGCTTCCTCAAGCAGGCGAAGCAAGCTCAGAGGAAGAGCAACCCTGACGTCCTGGCGAGTCGGTTCCCCTCCCTGGAGGCAAAGCGCTCTGTCAGTGGGGGTCTGGAAGAAAGAGGACACGGCAGAAACAAATAAGGAGAGCGGCCTGAGTTTTCCATCCATTTCCAAACTCTACTGGCCGAACTTCCCTAGGATGTGGTCCCTAGTTTTATTGAAATATAATTGACATGCAGCACTGTATAAGGTTAAGGTGCACAGCAGTAGGACTTGACTTATACCTGCTGTGAAATGATTACCACCGTAAGTGTAGTTAACATCTACCATAAGGCTACAAAGAAAGAAAGAAAAATTGTGTTTAAAGGCTACGGAGAAAGAAAGAAAAAGTATGTTTTTCATGTGATGAGATCTCTTAGGATTTCTTCTCTTGGCTTCCCTGTGTGCCATCATGTACATCAACGTACAGGCATCATGTTGTACATTACCTTCTCCAGGACTCAGTTAACACTGTAAAGGGTAGCTTGTGTCTTTTGGAAGAGGACCGCCCTACTCCAAATGCCCCCTCCCGCAGCCCTGCCTCTGGTAACTGCAAATCTCATCTCCTGTTCTAGGATTTTGTTTTTCCTTTCCTCTGTCTGTAAGGTCTCACGTATGAGTGAGCTCAGACAGTATTTGCCCCGAAAGTATATTAATGGTAGCTGTCCCACACTCTATTTTGCACATACAGGAGGAGCTGTTTGAATAAGAAACCAGGATTAGTAATATGGAACCAGTAGCGGCCTCTACCTCAGTCGCCTGCTCTGCGTTTTGGTTATGTTTATGCAGATTTGACCACTAGTACACCTGGGCTCCCCCAGACGAGCTCCTTGGCCCTGGCTGTTGCAGACTGCCTGTTCATGCAGCAGAAGGACCTACATGCTGAGATGGCGGAGCGAATCTGAGGACACAGATGGGGGAGGGGGGGCCCTCTGTCTCCTGACAATGGCGCAGACCAGGAACTCCCAAAAATGTGAGATCCAACGTAGTTCCCTAACTCAGATGCTGAGGGGACAGTGGAGTGCGAAGGGCAGGCTTTATTTGCGGCTGTTAATGGTTGGCAGATATTGGGGAGGAGCCCTTCTGTGACCCACACGGTTGCTGGCTACCTGCCTGAAAGGTCAGCGCCACATCCTTGCCCTCAGAATGAGGGAGGGCATGGGGATCTCCTGGGGGAGGAGCAGGGCTTGGGGACCCCACCATGCTGGGCAACAGAGGCTATGGCCCTGCACCCTGGACCTGCAGCCAGAGCAGAGAGAGCCGACTCAGGCCTGGGCCCAGAAAGGTCTGCAGGGTGGAACAGGGTGGAGCGTGCAGAACTGACGGCCCTGACCGCAGTGTGCCTCCTGCCCCCCAGATGCTAGGCTGGGCAAGGAATTAAGAGGTTTGCTGAGGTTGGTCGCACTTAGCGTAAGCACCCGTTACCCCGACATTCTGCAAGGCAAAGGCAGTGTCCAGGCTTCAGGTGGACACAGTGTCCCAGCAAGACAAGCCACAAACTCCCTGGGCCCCCATGACCCAGCCTCCCTGCGGTACCATCGTTTTCACTCTGGAGAGGTTTCAGACGGTGGATGGGCCTTCCTTCATCCTTGGCAGAAAGCTTCTGTTGAAAGATTCAACGGGCTCCTCCTCTTGGCTCTTTAGTGGACCCTGAACACGGGCTTCTCCAAATGGGTGCTGTTCCCCTCAGTATGACTTGAAAGGCACCCACTTGTTCCTATGTTCAGCTTCCCCCACAAGCAGGGTGCCACTGTTCTAGTGAGTACGGGTCAGTGGCAGCTGGACAGCTGAGGACAGTTGTCAGGGCACAGCCATCCCAGGGGTAGTTGCAGTCCCGGCAGGGACAGAGTGCAGTTCCTCAGCTTCTAAGCGTGGGGAAGTGACATGGCAGTCGGGAGGAGAAGGTCGAAGCAGAATACCAAGCCACAGCCTGGCACACAGTGGGCGGTCCCTGGGGTGCGCTGAAGGGAGGCCACAGTGGCCACTTTCCTGCGCTCTTTTAGCAGGAAGGGAAAAGCTTGTCCGGATGCGGTTTAAATGTCACGGGCCTGGAGCACTGCCTGCTGTGTGTTTTCGTGGAGCACATTAAATGCTCAGTGTACTCAACCAATTCCTTTCTTCTCTGCGATTGAAGGTTTGGTTCAGGAGGAGGAGGGCCATTTGGAGAAGACAGCAGAGGCTGTTAAGGTTTAGATTGCCGCATCCCGTGCTGCTCGGCCGCACCACAGTCCTAACCTTGTTCGGACTGTGCGATGCCTCCATTCTTCAAGAGCTGGATGTCATATGGGTTCTTCTGGAGCCAGGACCACTGGGGCAGCCTCTGCTGAACCTGCGGGGGGTCTTTCCTCCTCTTGTCTTGCCTGTTCTGCCCTGGATTCTCCCACGTAGGCTTCCCCGTGCCTGGCTTTAGGGGGCAAGGCCTGGTGCCTTATCATCTGTGTTCCTTTTGAAGTCCCCATTTTCTAAGGAATGGTCTGTGTGGCACTACATGCTTTTGAGCCACATTCACGTTCATATCTCACCATCAAGTGTCGTTCCCCAAATGCCTGCTGAAGTTTAAGCAGCCCAAAGTTCTTGCCCCTCTGTTTTAGGGCATGTTTTTGTGTTTTCAATAAAGTTGTGAATTCTTTTTTCTGTGTCCTGTTCAGTTAAGAAATCTGAGGAAATGCCTCCTTTCCTGTAGTCAGATTCCCGACTCACCCTCAGGAGGCCGTGCACATCTCATAAATTTGCCAACGGATCCAGCTCCTTCCCCAACACCCATGTGCCCCCACCCTGCGCCACTGGGCCCACAGAGATGTGCAAGATGGGGTGGCATGAGTCATCTGAGCCTCAGTTTCCCAGGCGCATATAGGGGAACCATCACTATTACTAGTGGTGTTTGCTAAAATAAAAACAATCTGCCCAGAATTCTTAGGACATCAGAATGAAGTCTGGAAAGACATTTTATTAACTTGAATTTACACACATAAGGGGTGATTTACATCGCTGCGATCTGTGTGAAGAGTTTTCACTTTTGTCTTTTACAAAAAAAAGTTTGTCATGAAAATACTCAAATATACTAAACAATGGCCAGAGAACTCTAACAGACCCCATCAAAACCATCATCAAGCTTCATCGTTTACCAGGATTTGGCCAAACTTGCTTCATCCACCTTCTTTCCTCCCTCACATCCTTCCTTCTTTCCTGCATTCCTCCTCTCTTCCTCGCTCCAACTCCTCTTCTTGCTGTGATAAGTGAAACTCCAGACATATGGGTCTTTTCATCTCTACATCTTTATCTGTACGCACTTTTGAAAAAAACAGAGACCTTTGCCTGCATAACCAATGCTGTCCGGGCACTTGAATGGGAACAATGAGCCCTTGGTAATATCATCACCTAGTCCCCCAGATGTAGATTTCCGTGACTGCCTCAAACATGACTTTTTCCACTTGGGGTTTTTAGAACTTAAGCTTTGTTGTGTCTACACTGATAAGTAAGAGGAGAGCTCATGGAGGCATTTGCATGGCTAATGCTACATTGGAAAGGGGGAAGGAAATTAAAGACAAGCCCTGGATAGCTATTACTGGTGTTGTGTGTATGTGGCCATAAAAGTGATTCTGTTTTGTGTTCACTGCCCTAGCTTAGGACACCATGGACTCCTGAGGTTGGTTCCAGGAAGATGAATCATTTGCACACTAAATCCCAATCTACAATTACATGAAGAACATTATGTTTACTAGGCTCCCCCCTTCACCAAGTCCCTCACACACACCCCATTACAGTCAGTGTCCATCAGCAAAGTAAGATGCTGTAGAATCACTACTCATCTTCTCTGTGTTGCACAGCCCTCCCCATGCCGCCCCCCCCCCACCGGACATTATACATGCTAATCGTAATGCCTCCTTTCTTTTCCCTGCCCTTATCCCTCCCTTCCCACCCATCCTCCCCAGTCCCTTTGCCTTTGGTAACTGATAGTTCATTCTTGGGTTCTGTGATCCTGCTATTGTTTTGTTCCTTCAGTTTTTACTTTCTTGTTATACTCCACAGATGAATGAAATCATTAGGTACTTGTCTTTCTCTGCCTGGCTTATTTTACTGGGCATAATACCCTCTAGCTCCATCCATTTTGTTGCAAATGGTAGGATTTGTTTTCTTCTTATGGCTGAGTAATATTCCATCCACAATGCATTTTTAAATGTTTTAAATTTACACTCATCTGTTCTTTTATGTAATACTATGTTAGTTGTAAAACGGTGATTGGCATTATGAAAATTGAAGGAATTCATACAAGTCCCAAACAGAAAGAACAAATCCACTCACATCTCACAAAGATGAAATAATCAGGGCTGATATTGGTGATATTCAATGCTGGTTGATGTTCTCACAGACATCCCTACGCACACAAGGATAAAGAAGAAAGGGTGAATGGATGAGTGTATACAGAGAGAGAATCTAATAAAACTGGAATCATACTGCATATGCTTGTAAAATATAAAAAGTACTAAGTATAAAACTTACTTCATTTAACAGAAGAAAAAGAAAGAAAAGAGATGGAAAGAACTGCTGACTCTCAGAACAGTATTTCTTGACCACAAGAGACATTAGTTTCACAAAATTCCCTTTTTTCCACGCTCTAGTGAGCTTGTCCCCGGGGCATAATGTTTCTTAATAGTCTCCCAAGATGCCCACCTATCATTAAAAATAGCTACAGAAATGTGCCAACAAGTACAATTAGGTCAAGTGAGGTCTGCTTCATTACCATGGGGCCTCCTGTCCTGGACATTCGTGATGTCCTTGTCCTCACTGGTTAGAAATTGGAGATCAGAACTGGGCAAGCAGAGTGAATCTCTAAAAAAACCAGAATATGTGACTCCTTAAGCGAGCTTCTCTCCATCACGCCACATATGCCTCAGGGTATGCAGTGGTGCTAAGATATATATTATGGAGTAATATTTCTGAGGACTTCCTCTGGAGCTAGACACGGTGCTAATTGCTATTATTCCCATCTTGTAGATAGTCTCCACACAGAAGTCCTCCCTAATGTATATATGCATGCATATACATACACATTTTACTTGTATTACACAGAATATATTTATACTTTCCTTATATACAATATCCATATATATATATATATATATATATATATATATATATATATATATATATATATATATATATATATATATATATATACTTAGTACTTTTTCCTTTAGGAAATCACGTTCTCTGGTAGTGGGGAATTCCTACAAGCTGGGTTTTGCATATCCCATTTTCCACCCACAAAGACCTAAGGTTCAAAACTTATTTTCCAAACATGGCTAATTCTTTTTTGCTCAATATTCTTTTCACTTATACTGACCTGCATGCTGGTTTCAGTCACATGCATTCATCTTGCAAGCTTCTTTCTGAGCAGAGAAAACCACAGACATTCAGCATATGAAGTTGTAGATGAAATTAAATACACCATGGTCAGTTAATAATTGCTTTTATTTTTTTATTACGTATTTTTTTAATTAAGGTATCATTGACAGACAGTCTTATGAAGTTTTTGCATGACAACATTGTTATTTCAACATATTACATGATTGCTTTTAAATACTCAACCCACAATACCTCCCCCCTAGTATATTACTGTGTAGTATCCAGATTGAGTCCTTGCTTTAGGGATGGTCTTCCCTCCACGCTAAATTTAAGGGGCACCAAAAACTCAGGATTCCGGAAAAATGACACTTTTTGCATGATTTTTAAAAATCCAAAGTATTATTGTTATGAACACATTAACACAAACGTAAAGCTAGGATCTGACCCTCCACCTGCAAAACCAGCCGTGCCTTACTCTCCTCACCTTGATCATGACCCTGGCACCTGTCACCATCCAGGCACTGACCATACAGCTAATTCTCCCCAGTATTCACTGACTCCCGGGTAATCGTTTTCATCCCTGCTGCACCAGGGCAGAGACTATCTTCATGTAGCCGTGCCTCTCTGCAGACTCTGCGTGGGGATCCATGGCAACCCCAGGCTGGGGTCCACAGGTGTAGCCAGCAGCCCAGTCAGGTGCTCTAGGGGTGTCTGGGCACAGTGACAGTGTGTGGGTCTCAGGTTCAAAGCACACGTACTACCTGTTAGGCACTGGCTACTGGCTTTTTCACTGCCAGTTGCAGTAGGTGGGACCTGCTGGTGCATGCATGTTAGTGGGTGACCATCAAATATAAAATGTTGTTCATAAATATAAAGAACCCTTGCAAGTATAAATTTTATATGGCATTTGAATGAATGGTAAAAAACATATTTGCTCTTAGAATCATGTGCACTAATAAGAAATCTTATAAAGAGAATGCCCTTAGTGGTTCTAATCAGCTTCAATAAAATTTTAGATGTTTTTGTATTTTATATGTTTATGTAAACATAAAAGCACTTAGGAATAACTTTGTTTTATATAAAATAAATATAACCAACCTCAAGTTTATATATTCAGAATTATTGAATCATTAAAATGTGTGCATATTTACATTTTAATATATAATTAAAACCTAAATGTATAATTAACATAAAATATATTTAGAATATAATTATTGAACTATCAAAATATAAATATTTAAATTTTATATAAATAAAATCTAAATATATAATAGAATATGGTAACATAATTTATAATTTTCTATTATGAACATTTTGTATATTATTTACAGATGTTTTATTTATTTATGCATACTAAATTTATAAATATATACCATATAAAAGTATTTTAAAAATGTTTGAGGCTCACCAGATTTCTTAAAGGCATTCTCTTTATAGCATTTCTTATTAGTGCACATGATTCTAAGGGCAAATATATTTTTCACCATTCATTCAAATACTATACAACAATTTATTTGAGCATATATCCATATACACCAAAAAAGTGTTAGAAAGACACTAAAAACGTCTCTGACCAATGAAATCATAAGTTGAGGTGGAAGAAGGGTGCCTGTAGGGTGTGTGGGTGTGTACTGAATGGGGGATCTATAGTGCAGCTCAGCCAGGTACAGCCAAGTTAGTGGGGTGCCTGTCCAGAGCACAGGGCTTTGCTTGATTTTACAAACTGATCTGGATACGAAGAGGAAAGACAGGAGACCTCATTCTAGCTCTTGGAACAAAGTTTGGAGATGTCCTTTGACCCAGCCCTCCATATCCAGCAGCCAGTAACGTCAAAGGGACTAGTAATTAAACTGAAATGATTGGCCTGGAGGCTGCTTGCTTTAAGTATTTGCAATGATGCTGAAATCAAAGCCCTCCATGCAACCTGTAGCTCTAGGGGATGGATCTTGGGGAGAGATTTGCCCAGCACTCTGGATGGTCACATGCAGTCTGGAAGAAACCCAGTGTGCCCCTTGAGAAAGTTTAAGTGCTCCAGAGTTTTACAAATGAAATCCACGTCAGAGGACAAGTACAGATTCCTGCCCAGTGCCAGATACTTGGGTTCTATCCTCAGCCAAGGAAGAGTGAGGAAGGAGAGAAAGCAATGAAGTAGTAGGGTAAGAGAAAAATAGGAAGAGAAAGGCCACCAATAATGAGAAGAGGCAGTTAGGAGCACAGGTCCAAAGCCTGGCTCACTGTGTGTCCTGGGCCAGTACATGAGGCTGTCTGACTCTCAGCTTCCTTACCTGAAAAACGGGGATAATGACAGGGCCTACATCATAGAGAGTTTTTGTGTGGGTTCAATGAATTAATGCATGTAGCTTCTTTCTGCAACTCCAAACATCCAGTTCATTAGTATATCTTAACTGCATTTCTAAAACGCATCCCCAAACCTTTCACTTTTCCCACATGCCTTAAATCTAACCACTATCATCTTAAAGTGGGGCATTGCATTAGCCTCCTGTCTCCATGTTTTCACCTTTCCTGCCTATGACCCTTCTCCACTTGGGAGCCAGAGTGATGTGATGGGTAAAATGTGAATTAGACTCTGTCATGCCTGCAAATTATGAGTCATATAGTGCTTGTCCTCCTGTTGGACCCAGAATAGGCACGTAAAACATGGAAACTATTATTTCATTACTATTTTCTGGCTCCTAGGGTATGTAAGGCTCCAGAAAAAGAACTGTTGATTGACATAAGCACTCTTCTGATACTCTTCCTGGCACAGAGCTTATACATGAAGAAGCCAACATAGGCTTATTGGCTGAAGCACACTGGTTAAAAAAAAAAAAAAAGACATGACACAAGTGTCATTTTCACACGAAAATGTCCCTATCTTCACTGAACACTGCCAGAGGATAGCAGTCTCTCCTCTCTTGGACCCTTGTGAATAAAAAATATGAAAGTGACTGAAGTAGGAAATGTGAGGCTGCTCAGTGTAATGGTCATTTGGGAATTTTTATGGTTATCAACGCAATTCATCCTCCTAACACCCCATTACAACTACTAGTTAAAACTGTTATCCCCATTTTAAAGATAACTAAACCAAGGCAAAGTGAGAATAAGCAGCTCATCAGAGTAGCCAGAGAGCAAGTGGCAAACAAAGCCCGCATTTGGAAGCCAGCAGTCTGGCTCCAGAGCCCTTGATCTCCCAATTAGATCTGTCACACCAGACCATGATTCCTAGCTACTTTCGCTTGGAATAGAACACCACCTTTATTTTAAAATAAAAATTAAACTACATCTAACTTAAAAAGTTGAAGTAAATACTGGAATAGCTGGTATGGAGGTAGGGCAACACTCACCTAGAGGAGAGGGACTGGAGCTTAGATAACAGTGGAGCCCACTGTGGAAATCTGTGGAAGGACACACCCCCTGTGCTGTCACATATTTCCTAGCTAGTCTATTGCAAACCATGAGGAAAACCCGTTGGATCTCTCGTGCAATAACTGATTCAAGGTTGAAAATCCATCATCCATAATCTAGCCAAGAGAAGGGGAGGCCTGCTAATCCCCAAGTGCCAGCCTGCAAAGGAAACAATTTGGTTGAAGTCAGAGAGAGGTTGTGGGATTGCCATCCCTGGACATCTTTTTAAAAGTGAATTAGTCAGTCACCACATTCTAGCTGAATTTTAGGTGTCCTCCAGAAATATGAAATGGGAGGCACTTACCCATTAGGCACAGGGGGTGAGGTGCCTCAGCTCCATGATAATTTCATGCCGGAGCAGCTGCGGTTGATGGAAAGCATTTTTGAGCAAACTCGGTACCCGGACGTGCTCACAAGATAAGTGGCTTTCTCCAGGGAGCACTCTGTTCTTCAGGGGGTCTGGGTTCATTTCCAAGCACCTTTGTCTCCCCCCCACCCCCCGCGCCCGCAGCCTCCTCTCTCCCTTCCTAAGCCAAAAAAGCCACCTGTGCCCCAAGGTTGGGGGATGAGAATGCCTTCTGTGCAGCAACAGAAATATTTTCACACAGTAGTTATTGTGAATCAAGTCTGGAAACTGGTTGGTGTTTTCTTTTTAATTGTAAAATACACATTAAGGCAAAATTTAGTATCTCTGCCATTTTTAAGCCTACAGTGCAGTAGTGTTACATACGTTCGTATTGTTATATAACCGCTCTCCAGGACTTTTCCGCTTGAAAACTAAGAGGTCTATACGCAGTGAGAAACTCACTGTTCCCCCACCCAGCTCAGCCCTGGCACCCGTTTTGCTACTCCCTATTGTCATTAATTTGACTGAGTACCTCATGTAAGTGGAATCAGTTTTTCTTTCTGTGACTGGAGTTTTTTCCTCTTAGTGTGTAATATCCTGAGGCTTCGTTCATGCTGTAGCATGTCTCAGAAGTCTCTTCCTTTTTAGGGCTAATATTCTGTTGTGTGTAAACACCACATTTTCTTTACCTGTCCCTTTATTGATGGGCACTTGGGTTGCTTCTGCCTTTTGGCTGCTGTGCATAATGCTGCTGTGAACTTGGGTGTGCAAGTATCAGTTGGAGTCAGTTTTCAATTATTTCAATAAAACCCAAAGGTGGAATTGTTGGATTGTGTGCCAATTCTCTTTTTAATTTACTTTAACAACTGCTCTACTGTCTTCCATAATGGCTGCACTGTTTTACATTCCCACTAGCAGTACTACACAAGGATTCTGATTCTCCTTACTTTTCGACACTTGTTATTTTCTGTTTTTTTGATATTAGTTATCTCAATGCATGTGAAGTGGTACCTCACTGTGGTTCTGATTTGCATTTTGCTGTTGATTTCTGGTGATGTTGAGCATCTTTTACCATGCTTATTCGAGTCCTTTCCCCATTCTTATGGTTTATAAGACTTTTTCCCTAATTTTTTAAATTATGGTATCATTAATATAATCACATGAGCAACATTGTGGTTACTAGATTCCCCCCATTATCGAGTCCCCACCACATACCTCATTGCAGTCACTGTCACTGCCCATCAGCATAGTAAGATGCTAGAGTCACTACCTGTCTTCTGTGTGCTATACCGCCTTCCCCGTGCCCCACCCCCACATTATGTGTGCTAATCATAATGCCCCTTAATCCCCTTATCTCTCCCTTCCCACACCCCCTCCCCAGTCCCTTTCCCTTTGGTAACTGTTAGTCCATGCTTGGGTTCTGTGAGTCTGCTGCTGTTTTGTTCCTTCAGTTTTTGCTTTGTTGTTATACTCCACAGATGAGTGACGTCATTTGGTACTCGTCTTTCCCTGCCTGGCTTATTTCACTGAGGTCCATCAGATCCATACCCTCTGGCTCCATCCACGTTGTTGCAAACGGTAGGATTTGTTTTCTTCTTATTGCTGAATAACATTCCATTGTCCATCTTCTTTATCCGTTCATCTACTGATGGACACTTAGGTTGCTGCCATTTCTTGGCTATTGTAAACAGCACTGCAATAAACATAGGGGTGCATGTGTGTTTGAATCTGCGATCCTGCATTCTTTGGGTAAATTCCTATGAGTGGAATTCCTGGGTCAATTGGCATTTCTGTTGTTAGTTTTTCGAGGAACCTCCATACTGATTTCCACAATGGTTGAACTAATTTACATTCCCACCAGCGCTGTAGGAGGGTTCCCCTTTTTCCACATCCTTGCCAGCATTTTTTGTTGCTTGTCTTTTGGATGTTGGCCATCCTAACTGGTGTAAGGAGGTATCTCACTGTGGTTTTAATTTGCATTTCTCTGATGATTAGCAATGTGGAGCATCTTTTCATGTACCTGTTGGCCATCTGAATTTCTTCTTTGGAGAAGTGTCTTCAGATCCTCTGCCCATTTTTTAACTGGACTATTTGGTTTTTCATTGTTTCGGCACATGAGCTCTTTAGAAATTTTGGATGTCAACCCCTTATCGGATATGTCATTTATGAATATATTCTCCCATACTCTAGGATGCCTTTTTGTTCTACTGATGGTGTCCTTTGCTGTACAGAAGACACTTTTTAGTTTGATATTGTCCCACTTGTTTGTTTTTTCTTTTGTTTCCCTTGCCTGGGGAGATATGCTTGTGAAAAAGTTGCTCATGTTGGTATTCAAGAGATTTTTGCCTACGTTTTCTCCTAAGAGTTTTATGGTTCCATGACTTACATTCAGGTCTCTGTGATCCATTTTGAGTTTACTTTTGTGTCTGGAGTCAGACAGTGATCTGGTTTCATTCTCTTACATGTAGCTGTCCAGTTTTGCCAGCAGCAGTTGTTGAGGAGGCTGTCTTTTCCCCATTGTATATCCATGGCTCCTTTATCATGTATTAATTGACCATACATGCTTGGGTTAATACCTGGACTCTATCCTGTTCCACTGGTCTATGGGTCTGGTCTTGTGCCAGTACCAAATTGTCTTGATTACTGTGGCTTTGTAGTAGACCTTGGATTTGGGAAGCGAGATCCCCGCTGCTATATTCTTCCTCCTCAGGATTGCTTTGGCTATTAGGGGTCATTTGTGAGTCCATATGAATTTTAGAACTATTTGTTCCAGTTTGTTGAAGAATGCTTTCGGTATTTTGAAAGGGATTGCAGTGAATCTGTAGATTGCTTTAGGCAGGTTGGCCACTTTGACAATACTAATTCTTGGTACCCAAGAGCACGGGATGAATTTCCTTTCATTAGTGCCCTCTTTAGTTTCTCTCAAGAGTATCTTGTAGCTTTCAGGGTATAGGTCTTTCACCTCCTTGGTTAGGTTTATTCCTAGGTATTTTATTCTTTTTGATGCAACTGTGAATGGAATTGTTTTCCTGATTGCTCTTTCTGCTAGTTCATCATTAGTGTATAGGAATGTGACAGATTTGTGTGTTTTAATTTTGTATTCTTCAACTTTGCTGAATTCAGATAGTAGTTGTACTTTTGGAGTGGATTCTTTAGGGTTTTTTTATGTACAGTACCATGTCATCTGCAAAGGGTGACAATTTGGCTTTTTCCCCTCCCAATCTGGATGTCTTTTATTTCTTTGTGTTGTCTGATTTCTGTGGCTACAAACTGCAGTACTGTGTTGAATAAAAGCGGGTAGAGTGGGCATCCTTGTCTTGTTCCTTTTTTCCTGATGTTTTATTGTGGCAAAATACACATAAATCTTAGTGTCTTCACCATTTTTAAACATACAGTCCAGTAGTGTTATGTACACACATATTGTTGTATAACTGATCTCCAGGACTCTTCATCTTGAAACCTGAGAAGTGAGTACACTGTGAGCAACTCACTGTTCCCCCAGCCCACTCAGCCCAGTCAACCGTTTTGTTACTATCTGTTCCCATGAATTTAACTACTCTGAGTGCCTCATGTAAGTGGAATCATAGTTTTTTCTTTGTGTGACTGGCTTTTTTCACTTAGCATAATATCCTCAGGGTTCATTCATGTCGTAGCATGTCCCAGAAGTCCTTCCTTTTGAGGACTAATAATATTCCATTGTGCGTAAATACCATCTTTTCTTTACCTGTCCATTTATTACTGGGCACTTGGGTTGCTTCTGCCTTTTGGCTATTCTGAATAGCACAAATATCTTTCCAAGACCATTTTCAATTATTTTGGGTATATATGCAGAAGTGGAATATTGTGGATCATAGGCTAATCCCATTTGTAAATTTTGTTTTTTCCTTTGCAGCCGCATCATTTTACATTCCCAAGACTTCCAATTTCTTCACATCCTTATCAACACTTGGTGTTCTGGTTTTTTGATAGTAGCTATCTTAATGGGATGAGGAGGAAATCAGTGTGGTTTTGATTTGCATTTCCTTAATGAATATTGATATTGAGCATCTTTTCACGTGCATGGTAGCCATTTGTGTGTCATCTTTGAAGAAGTGTCAGTTTGGGCCCTTTGCCCCTTTGTTAATCTGGGTGTTTCTTTACTGTCGAGTTGTAGGAATTCTTAATATATTCTGTATAGTAACTCCTTATCAGATACATGATTTGAAAATATTTTCTCCCATTCCATGGGTTGTCTTTTCACTCTGTTTGTGTCCTTTGATGCACAGAAGTTTTAAATTTTGATGTAGTCCCATGTATGTGTTTCTTGCTTTTGCCACCTGTGCTAGCAGCCCTTTTAAGTAAATAAAATTTTACTGGAATCAGGGAAGGAGAGTAAGGTACTGTCATGCAACCCCAGTTGATGGATTGTTCTTTTATTAAAAGTTGTGATAATTTGTTCATTAGATTCTTTGCATTAATTTTTTAAAATAGTGCATTAAAATTATTTTTCTTGGATACTGAGTTGTCAGTGCCACCTTAAATTTTGAGGGGAAGCCATCTAAAAAGGAAGCCTGGGGCCGTAAATGACAGAAAAGTTTACTTGGGCGGTCTTGAGGGGAGACTACAAATTTAAAACAAGCATAAAATGTACATATTTAATGTTATCCACAACTGCAAATACTAAGACATTTGTGGTTTTCTCTCTTCAGAAGGCAACTTGCAAGATCCATAGGTGAGACTGAAGCTAGAGTGCAGGTGAGTACAACTGAATGGCAGGGCAGCCGCTCTGAAGCCTGCTTTGAGGGTTGGACGCTTTTATTCTAGGCATTCTCACATTCGTGTTTTTGTTGTTTTTCCACTGGCAAAGAACTTTTAACCTTAGGGATCTTTGCAGGTGGCAAATGGGATATTTAAACTCCAGCTTTATGAATATTTCCCATGACAAGAGAGAACATGATTTCTTAAAGAAAAAGGAACTGCTTCTATTCTGTGTACAAATCTAAATACATATATTTTACAAACATATAGATATGTAGATCTATATATACATATAGAATATATAATACCTATATGCATATACATGTGTATGTTCAATAACGTTCAACTCATTCTAACAGTGGTATCCTGTAGGGAACACTTCTGTGTAGAGTGGGACTCATCCTAAATTTGAAAGTACTCAAATTAATGCACAGAGCAGGTTATGAGAAGTTTAATTGTGCTAAATCACTTAAAACCAGACATAAGCTGTTGTTAGAAAAATGAGTGTGTTTATAAATGGGGGAGTGAAGGAGTAACTTTTAATTAAGCTGAGACAGAGGAAGATACCTTAAAAGTCCGGTTGCCTGATTCTCCCGCTGGTGTTTTTAAGTGTTTGGTAAGGCGGCGTAGAGCGGCAGCTCTAAATTTTAATTTTCTTTAATACTTTGATGTATCAACCTGAAGACATTGCTAGAATAGCCACATTATGTGAGAATGGGAAGAAAGTTTTGTAAGCTTTGAAAATTTGTCTAAAGAATGAAGCAAGCAAGAAGAATGTTGAATTAATATTAATTTGACCCAACAAGGGAGAAACAGGTTAGGAAAAGAATTACATATAGTCAAAATAGGTCTTTACAGACACCATACAAATGCAACATTATGAATCTACTAAATGTGCCAGTATTCTCTTGAGGAATTTCTAACATCTGAGGAATTTATTTTTTTCTATTTTGATGGTTCTACTTTGAAGTGGTGAATTTTGTGGAATCTGTTTGGTGGGGGAGGGAAGGATGGCCCTCCTTTCAGGGTAGATTCATAGCTGTGTTAATTTCAAGTACTTTTCATTCCCCCAGGGTATGATACTTTTTTTTCCCATCTGAGACAAATGGGCGGCCAAAAAAAAAAAAAGAACCCCCAGTTTTATCAAAGAGATATTTCCCCTCAAAGGAGAAGAGAAAATCAGTATGAGTTTTGAATTCATTAGCTTTGCTGCAGTGCACATTTGAGTGCAGTGATGAACAAAGAGCTGAAGGTCTGGCGCTGGGAGTGCCTGAAAAGCAGCCCCACACAGCCCACCATTGAGTGCTGGCGTCCTAATGCCAGAGGCTGGGCTCACAGGCCTGGCTCGGCTTGGAAAGGGTGGGAGGAGGTTGGGAGCAGTTTCTTAGGCCGGCAAGGCATATTGCAGAGGATAAGGAAAATGTAATGCTTGGTGAGTAGCTTGCCCCCCCGCTCCGGGTTCATATAGTGTTCTCTCACTGGCATTCTGAAGGCAATGGGAGCCACGAGGAACAACAAAGCAGGAAAAAAACTTCAGGGTTCTCATCTATTTCCAAACCCTGCCGCATGCATTTCCATGAGAAAATTAATACAAAGTCTTCCTCCTTTCTTTTGCAAATAGAACTGTTTGGTGAAACCAATATTGGGGATAGAGACCTAATATCAGCCCAGACCGCTACAGCCAGCTGTGGGCTTTGGTTATGTTTATGGAGATTTGACCACTGGTGCCTTTGGATCCCACTAAAATGAGCTCTATCACACTGGCATTTCTTAAACATGTATTCATGCGGCAGAAAGACTGTAAATACTAAGACAGGAGAGCGGAAATGAGGCTTCAGGCAGGGAAAAAAGGCCCTTTGTGTCACATAAAATTTGCAGTTTGGAAATTTCCAAAAGGATTTAAGTACAATGTAAACCCCATTAACTAGGACACTGAGAAGATAGTGAAGTTGGACTGACAGTTTTGCTCTGTTTGCAACATTATTTGATGGATATTTAGGGAGGAGCCATGCTACAACTCCTTAGCCTCGTTGTTGTCACCTATGTTCCTAAAATGCCTGTTCCATGTTCTTGCCTTAAGAATAAGGGGTGGGATTGGGACCTCCTGGTTGAGTAGCAGCACCTAGGATAACCTGCCATGCTGGACAACAGTGGCTGTGGTCCAGGATCCTGGGACTGTAGCCAGAGCAGAGTGGGCTGACCTGGTCCTGAGCCCAGGAAGGTTTGAAGGGTGGGGCAGGTTGGAGCATGCAGAATTGACAACAGTGACCACGGTGTGCCTTGAGATGGTCTCGACTTTCCTTAATGCTGCAGATTACAAGAATCAAGGCAGTGTCCAAGATGTCAGCAACTCTCAGGTCCCAGTTAGACAAGCCACACACTCCTCAGGACCCTATGGCCAGGCCTCCCTAAAAAGGGGCAGACTGCATTTTAACTCTCGAGAGGTCTCAAAGGACCCATGACCCCTAGGACATCCATGAAGGAAACCTTGTCTAAAAATCCATGTTCCTTCCTATTGATTATTTACTTCCTGCTGAAGATAGATCGGCTTTTCAAATAGGGAGCTATTCCACTCAATACGACTTTAAATAGGGCCCACTACTTACAATGTTCAAATTCCCCCATACACAAGCTGACCCTATCCCTAGTGAGGAAGGGGCAAGAGGCAGCTGGACAGCTGATGGTCCACCACTGTCAGGATACAGACCTTTCTTTATCCTGTAATCAGGCCTGGGATCAGCAGCAAGGATTGGTCCAGTTAATAGGCCAGACCTCCAGCCAATACCTGGAAAAAACAGTAGAATATTAAAATTGGGAGCACAGAGACAAAGTAATACACCTATTCCAGAGCTTGGCACATAGCTGGAGCTGAGGGTGAGCTGGAGGGAGGTGGTGTGGTGCTAACTTTGTGGAGTTATTTTAGCAATAATTAAATAGTTTCTCCTGATGCAGTTTGAAATTCGAATGGCAGATAAAAGTTCAACGCTGTGTTTTTTCTATGATGGCATCAACTGTTTCATATACTAAACCAATCCTATTTTCCCTCTGATTATAGGTGTGGTTTAAGAATCGGAGGGCCAAGTGCAAGTGAAATCAGAGGGCCTCATGCCCAGGAACGCACCAGCTGACCCAGACTACCCTGCCATCGTAATGATGGAGGGGCCCTAGTATCCTAGTTCTGGAGCTGGAGCAGAGATGGATGCTTTTGGCGCCATGGGTCCATGGGCCACCCATGCTGCCCATGCCACCCTTATCCCCTCCACACTTGTGTTATCAGTAAAGACGTACATTCTCAGTATATCTGTCTCTGTGTACCACATGGGTCAAGCAGGGTGTGAATGGCAATGGGTAAGGAAATGCCGTTTACACAGAACAATAAGGAGGCGTCCTTTCATGAGGGACATCCCTATCAATAGGCTATTTTGTTCCTTCAGGTTTATTACTTCATTGTTACACTCCACAAATGAGGGAATTCATTTGGTACTTGTATTTCTCTGCCCGGCTTATTTCACTGAGCATAATGCAGTCTAGTTCCATTCACATTGCTGCAAATGGTAGGATTTGTTTTCTTCCTATGGCTGAGTAATATTCCTTTGTGTATATGTACCACATCTTCTTTATCCATTCATCTACTGATGGACACTTCGGTTGCTTCCATGTCTTGGCTATTGTAACTAGTGCTGCGATAATCATAGGGGAGCATATGTCTTTTTCGAACTGGGCTCCTGTATTCTTAGGGTAAATTCCTAAGAGTGGAATTCCTGGGTCAAATGGTATTTCTATTTTGAGTTTTTTGAGGAACCTCCATACTGCTTTCCTTGTACAATGGTGAATTAATTTACATACCCACCAGCAGTGCAGGAGGGTTCCCCCTTCTGCACATCCTCGCCAACATTTGTTGTTGTTTGTCTTTTGGATGTTGGCCATCCTAACTGGTGTGAGGTGATATCTCTTTGTGGTTTTAATTCGCATTTCTCTCATGATTAGCGGTGTGGAGCATCTTTTCAAGTGTCTGTTGGCCATCTGAATTTATCGTTTGGAGAAGTGTCTGCTCAGATCCTGTGCCCATTTTTTAATTGGATTATTTGCTGTTTGTTTGTTGAGGTGCATGAGCTCTTTATATATTTTGGATGTCAATCCTTTATCGGATCTGTCATTTATGAATATATTCTCCCATACTGTAGGATGCCTTTTTGTTCTATTGATGATGTCCTTTGTTGTACAGAAGCTTTTTACTTCAATATACTTCCACTTGTTCATCTTTTCTTTTGTTTCCCTTGCCCAGGGGGATATGTTCATGAGGAAGTTGCTCATGTTTATGTCCAAGAGATTTTTGTCTATGCTTTTTTGTCGCATGCCCCGTCCTCGCCGGCAAGAACAGCACGCAACAACAGCAGGATTCTTCTGCAGAAAGCTTTATTCTTCAGCTCTTTGTGAAACAAATGAGTTGGGCAGGACCCAGAGGGGAAGGAGAGGCTTGCTTATATAGTTCTCATGCTCTGACCTGGTTGGTGCGGCTCCATATGCCTTATTAGCATAACAATTTGGTGGGTCTCATTGGTCCTTATGCCAAGGCGCAATTAGCATGTAGTTTAGTGGTGTGGGGTGATTTGTCATTAGGAAGTTCGGGGCCTTCCGGCTGCCCTGCATTGGGCGCTATTTTCTGAGCGCGGCTGCCAACATCTCCCCCTTTTTTGTCTAACAGAAGCTCAAGGCGGAACTTGCCAGCAGAGGCGGAGACAGAGGCCTGACCTCCATCATACTTCCTGATGCCCCCTTTTTGGAGAGGGGTTCTGGGCATCTACCCCTATGCAGTCAGGCATGCCTCTCAGAGGGGTCCAAGACCTCTTGCAGTGCTTTGCCTCGCATCCTCTGGCTGGCGTTGGGACCGCTTGGTACAAAGGGTTTGGACCTTTTTTCTCAACCCTCTTGCACCATGAGCTTCTTAGAGAAAGCTGTGATTAAGCAATGAGGTACTCGGGCCTGGTGCAGTGCCACATGGGCTCAGGGTGCAAGAGCTACCTCAAGCTAAAGCCGAGCTTCCTTCTTAAGCATGTTGAGCCACACTTGGGGAGAGGCGCCAACGTCTATCGCCATTAGGGCTTGAGCAAGGATCACCTTGTCCTGCTTATGTTGGTTGCGGAGTCTGCATAACAACCAGAGTAAGAGCATGAGACCTCCAAGCAGGAACACGCCCATCCCAGCCATGCCCGCCCACTCCTTGACGTGGGAGAGAGCTCTGAGGAACCAGGAAGAGAGTCCTTCTGCTACGGAGATATCTAGACGGGTGGAGTTGATGTGGATTATTTCTCGCCGCAGCTCTTCTAGTGTCCCATCGAAGTCTTGGGACCAGTTTCCTGAAAGATACTGGGACAGGTCTCGTGACAGATTAGCTGCCCGTGTAAAATTTTCATATTGAATGCTAGTGATGCAGAGGGCACGATATTTCCGCTCACATCCCAATTGGGCCATTTGCCAGAGCACCTCCATTTGTTCCTCCACGAGATCTATGCGTTGATTGAGGATCATTATTCCTCCTTTCAGTTTGCCATCAAGTGTGGACTGTTGGTCCAGGGCAGAAGCTACTGAGGCTGCAAGGTTATTGAGCTCTGTAGCCGATTTGATGGAGGTGTCTAAAGCTATACCAGTGGCGGTGGCTGCGACCGCGGTCGCGGAGATCAGGAGCACTATGGCGGCTGTAACGCCGAAATCGCGCCTTTCTCGAAACAGAGTCATGGTGTTAGGGGCGTCTACGGGAACAGGGACCCAACGGGGGATGCGGACTACCAAAGAATTGGTAAAGTTACGCGCATCCCAACACTGAGACAGAAAGCAGGTTTCATTGGAGCAGGAGTCAAAGCTACTATTGGATAAGATAAACAGAAATGGGGAGTATACGCATACTGGAGAAGGTGGAAAAAGGGAATTAGGTGACTCTGGACCTGATTTTGCTGAACACGTGTAGTTCTCGTTGTTATGGGTCATGGTCATGTTCCAGTGTGCGCGCGTGTGGTTGTTCTCGCACCAAAAGGTGATATTTTTTACACCGATTCCCCCACCCTGGAGGGCGGAAAAGGGGGAGAGGTTGGTACACGAGCCACTGACTCCACACAGCATCCATTTATGGAAGGGGTTCATGCTCAGCTGCTGACGAATCTCGCCTTCGAGCACCTTTACTGGCCACCAAGCCTCATTGGCTGGCCGTCCCTCCATATCTGGGGAGATGGTAAACTCCTGCCTCTCAGTTGCCCACGTTACTACAGTTGACTGACAGTCAGTCCAGGGCCACAGCTCTCCCTCATAGTCGCCCACACAATGGGAGGCATATTTGGGTTGACGAGGCCTGTTGGTGGAATTGTTCCTGGGAGAGTGTACAAATGTGCCATTGATCCAGAGAACCATCTGGTGGATAGTCATGTTCTTATAGGGCGGGCTCCCTTCCTTATTAGGCCCTTCAAATTTAGCTGACATAACGGGGAGGCCACTGGCCTCTAGAATTATGTCACTGAACCATCCGTATTTCCTCCGTTTCAGGGAGATACAGCCAGCTAGATTCTGAGTGGTGAAGCATAATGACCCATTAGTTATGAAGGATCGGTTTTCTCCCAACGGGGCTGTTAGGGTGTCCTTTTCTAGGTAGGGCAAGTTCATACTAGAGTTGGTGGTGAAAAAGCGGGGAAAAACGGCTGCATTGAAACGGACAGGCATAGGCTTAGGAAAGGCAGACAGGATTCCCCATCTCAATACTCCCTGAGTCGGGGTCTCCAGTGTCAGGAGCAGGGTCAGGAGGTACAGCGAAGTCATCTCCTTTGTTTAGGACTTTCCTCGTTAGGCGCTCCGGGATCGAGAAGGGATTTTCTTCACCCTGGGGGAAAACACACACAGCTCCCCTGGATCTGATTATGATTGGATCCGGGCCCTTCCATTGGTTAGATAACACGTCCTTCCATTTTACTAGTTCTTGTGGGTCTTTTGGCCACTGATTATGGCGATCCGCTGCTGTATGGCCTTGAGCATCCAGATTTAAAAAATTTATAGTGAAAAGTGCTAGGGCTATGGCAGTTTTTGGTGTGGGGTGTATATCTTCAATTCCCCCTTTTTGTTTAAGTAAATAGGATTTGAGCGTGCGGTTCGCGCGTTCCACAATCCCTTGACCCTGTGGGTTGTAGGGAAGGCCAGTGATGTGTTTGATCCCCATACGTTGACAAAATTGAGCAAATTTTGTAGAGGTATAGGCTGGGCCATTATCTGTTTTCAGGATTTGTGGTAAGCCCCATGCGCTCCAAGCTTCAAGACAGTGCTGGATGACATGGGAAGCTCTCTCTCCTGACAATGGGGAGGCAAAGATGACTCCTGAACAAGTATCCACGGATATGTGTACGTATTTAAGTTTCCCAAAAGGTGAAAAATGCGTCACATCCATTTGCCAAACTTGTAAAGGCCTAATACCTCTGGGGTTGATCCCAACATGAGGTGCGGGAAGGAAGCTGCAGCAATGTTGGCAGCTAAGGACAATGTTCCTAGCTTCGGCCCTGGTTATGCTAAACCGCTTGCGCAGTGTTTCGGCAGTGACATGAAATTGTGTGTGGAATTTTGAAGCTGTGGTGATAGGGTCTAGCAGGGGAAAAGCTATATTTCTGGTTGCGAGGTCTGCCAGGTGGTTGCCTTGAGTCATAGGCCCGGGAAGGCCTGAATGTGCTCTGATATGAGTTATATACAAAGGAGATTGTCTATGAAGTAGTGCTGATTGTATCTGTTTGAACAAAGTGGCTACTGGGCTGGACGCTTTGATTAGCCCGGCCACTTCTAGAGATTTGACTGCATTAACTACATAACAGGAGTCAGACACAATATTTAAAGGTTCAGGAAAGATTTGTAGGACCTCTAAGACTATGCGACATTCCACTATTTGTGGAGTGTCAGGCGTGTAGCCTTTTGTCACAACTTTGCCATCATGGACATAGGCACCTGTGCCTGTCTTAGACCCGTCCGTGTAAACTGTTTTTCCATGAGGCAGCGGGGTTAGGCTAGTGACCCAAGGGAATACTAGGAGATGATTTTTGGCGAAGTTGATGAGGGGATGTTTAGGGAAATGATTATCAAAGGTTCCTGAGAAACTGTAAGCAAGTATGGCCCAATCATCGTTCATAGCACATAATACTTGTATCTGTTCTACGCTGTAAGGGGTTATAATTTTAGCTGGAGCCTCTCCGAAATGAGTCATGGAGGTTTTTACTCCTCTCAAAGCAAGTTTGGCCACGGCTGCCGGATAATACTCTATTGTTCTAGCCTGAGAGGCTTGGGGATGAATCCAGATCAGTGGGCCGTGCTGCCATAAGACTGCTGTTGGCAGCTCTGGGGTGGGAAGGACACACAACTCAAAGGGTTCATTCAATTGAACCCTATTTAGCTGTGCTGTCATCAAAGCCTGTTCCACTTTGCGAATGGCTTGTAATGCCTCAGGTGTGAGGGAGCGCGGTGACGTTAGTTGTGGGTCTCCTTCTAGGATTTTAAACAGTGGTGTCAACTCAGTGGTGGGTATCTTTAAGTATGGGCACAACCAATTAATATCCCCTAGGAGTTTTTGGAAGTCATTCAAATTTCGCAACTGATTATGTCTTATCTCAAGCTTTTGGGGGCAAATTACATCTGTGTAAATGGTTGCTCCTAGGAATTTGCTAACACTAGATTTTTGGACCTTCTCGCTTGCTATATTCAGTCTCCAATTTTCTAGGGATCTAGTGAGATCTATATATGCTTCTTCTATTTCCGCTGGTTGTGGGGAGCAAAGAAGGATGTCATCCATGTAATGGATGATCTTTAGCGTGGGATAGGTCTTACGAATTGGGTCTAGCGCCCGCTGAACATACAGTTGACATATGGTGGGGCTATTTGCCATTCCTTGAGGGAGGACCTTCCACTGAAATCTGGCATCGGGTTGCTCATGGTTAATAGCTGGCAAAGTAAAAGCAAATCTTTCCCTGTCCTTGGAGCTTAGAGGTATAGAAAAGAAACAATCTTTAATGTCTATTATGAGCACTTTCCATTCTTTGGGTAAGGCAGAGAGGAGTGGCAGTCCCCGTTGTACGGGTCCAAGCATTCTCATTTGAGCATTTACTGCTCTCAGATCATGAAGCAACCTCCATGATCCTGACTTTTTCCTGATTACAAATATGGGTGTGTTCCATGGGGACACAGAAGGTTCTAGGTGTCCCACTTGGAGCTGCTCTTGCACTAAGCAATGAGCTGCTTCTAATTTTTCAGAGGATAGGGGCCACTGAGGAACCCATACGGCCTCCTCTGTGAGCCAAGGTATGGGCATGGCATCTTCAATGGCCCCTATGAAAAACCCAGGCCGTGACGGTCATTCTTTACTTTGGGCAGGATGGGCTCTATGCGTCCCTGTTGGTGTTTCCCCAGCCCCTTGCCAGGGATGTATCCCATGTCCATCATCATGCCTTGGGCGGGGGTGGAGTATTCATTAATGAGTTTGAGGCCTAAGTCTCTCATGACATCCCTCCCCCATAAATTGACCGGTAGAGGGAGTACATAAGGGGTGACTGTACCCTCTTGTCCTTCAGGGGCTCGCCATTTCAATAGTTTGGCACTAATTGAAGGGCTTGACTCATATCCTAAACCTTGTAATGAATGTGAGGATTGGGTCACAGGCCACTTGGAGGGCCACCAGGTTGCAGAGATAATACTTTTATCTGCTCCAGTGTCTAGGATTCCCTCAAAGCTCTTTCCCTCTATTTGAAGAGTTAATTTTGGTCTGTCTGCTAAATCTAATACTATGAAGGCTGAATCCCAGTCAGAGGAGCCGAAGCCCCTTTCTCCCCTCTCCGTGTTGGTAGCAGGATAATTGGCGTGGAGACTAGGTAAAACTAAGAGCTGGGCTATGCGGTCTCCCGGAGATATAGGGTAGATTCCTCTAGGGGCCGAACACATGATTTTTACCTGTCCTTCATAATCTTGATCTATGACTCCGGGATGGACTGTCAGGCCTCTCAAGGCAGCAGAAGAGCGCCCTAAGAGCAACCCAACGGTATTTGGTGGTAGGGGGCCTTTAAAGTCTGAAGGGATAGGCTGAACTCCCATCTGTGGAGTCCACACTATTCTGGTGGTGGCACGGATGTCCAATCCCGCGGAACCTGAAGTGGCTCTCCTTGGGGGGCCTGGTTGTTCCCGAATGACACTTGCGTGCTGGTTGCCCCATATTTGCGGGCCCTGGTGATGGGGGCCCCTCTGGGCGTATTTTGGCAGTTCTAAGGGTTTCCCTTCTATATCTTTAATAGACCGGCACTCATTGGCCCAATGCCTGCCTTTCTTACACTTAGGGCACAACCCAGGGGTCTTTTGGGTTGTTTGTTCTGAAGCTGGGCTCCTACACTCTCTCTTTATATGTCCTAATTTCCCGCATTGAAAGCATTTGATACTTCTGTTAGTGATCCTGGCTTGTTTGTGGCTCTGTAATATGGCCGCGGCTAGGCCCGCATTGGTGAGTGGCCCTCCTATTTCTCTACAGGCTTTCAACCAGGCGTGTATCCCTTTTTGTTTCCAGGGTGTTATCGCCTGTCTGCATTCCTTGGTACATTGTTCAAACACTAATTGCTCCACTAGGGGCATTGCTTGTTCCTGATCTCCAAATATTCTGCCTGCGGCCTCCATCATACGAGCGACAAAGTCAGAAAATGGCTCGCTCGGCCCCTGAATAATTTTTGTCAAATTGCCTGATACTTCTCCTTTGTTGGTGAGGGCTTTCCATGCCTTGGCGGCGCACGTGTTTATTTGTGCGTATACCTGTAAGGGGAAGGCGGTCTGGTTGGCTACCCACTGTCCTTGGCCCGTCAGCATATCATATGACCACGCAGGCTGTCCTTCGGCCGCGTTTGCGCGTGCCTGGGTCATACTGATATCATGCCACAATGCCTTCCATTCTATGTATTGCCCCATACTAGAAAGGCATGCCTTAGTTACATATTGCCAGTCTGCGGGTGTCATGGCTGTCTCTGTTAATCTCTCAACTTGTGCTATGGTATAGTTGGCACTGACCCCATATGCTCGGACGGATTCCGCTAAGTCTTTAACTTGTTTATGACTCAGGGGTTGGTGAGAGCGTACACCGTTATCCTCAAATACAGGAAACATTTGTCTAATTGCCTGAAGAGTATCTGGGTGGCAAAAGGAGAGTGCGCCACTCACGTAAGGTGGCGGGGCAACGGGCGTCGGGGGACACCCTGCTTTCATTTTTTCCTTGGTCCGCTTTTCAACTTTGCTGGTTCCCTTACTTCTGCACTCTGCGGTTTTATTTTCATCCCCTTCCTCTGCGGACGTTAATTCCTCCTCAGATTCCCTATTGGAGAGTTGGAGGTCCCTCAACTCTTTCCAGGGGTATTTACTATTTTCTCCGAGGCGATCGTCACTCGCTTCTCGGGGTTCTTTCGCTTTTGCCCTAGGCGGGCTTTCTCCCTCACTCTGGGGTTTCTTTACTTTCATTTTTGTGGCCTTTTTTCGGCCGCGCACGCTCTCTGTTTCCCGTTCCGTTTCTGACATGCTCTCTTGGATATCTGTCAATGCTCTCTGACCTTCTTTTATTACCTTTTCACATCTCTCATCTTGCAGACAAGCTCTAATCAGTTTCCAGAGGGGCCTGGTGCCTCCCCTCAGGCTACCCTCCTCCTCCTCTCTATCAAGATCTTTCCCCAGTTTGTCCCAGCTCGGGATTGAGAGGGACCCTGAACAAATGAACCAGGGGGCCACACGGTCTATCTCCTTCACAAAAGATCCTAAGACTTTGCTAGAGACCTTCAAGTTTCGCTCTTTGGGAGCTGTCTGAAGCGCCGTGACTAATGACGGTGCATTCCCCATGGTGCCTCCTTATTTACAGAGAACCATCAACCATCATCCTAAAAAGCAGGGGCCTCTCGGAACTTACCCCTCTGGGCTTTCTTCTGACCTGCAGTTCTGAATCCTCTCCAGATGTCTGAAGGGTCCTCCCTGTGCCGGTGATGTTCTGGTTCCCGGGTTTCGGCACCACTTGTCGCGTGCCCCGTCCTCGCCTGCAAGAACAGCACGCAACAACAGCAGGATTCTTCTGCAGAAAGCTTTATTCTTCAGCTCTTTGTGAAACAAATGAGTTGGGCAGGACCCAGAGGGGAAGGAGAGGCTTGCTTATATAGTTCTCATGCTCTGACCTGGTTGGTGCGGCTCCATATGCCTTATTAGCATAACAATTTGGTGGGTCTCATTGGTCCTTATGCCAAGGCGCAATTAGCATGTAGTTTAGTGGTGTGGGATGATTTGTCATTAGGAAGTTCGGGGCCTTCCGGCTGCCCTGCATTGGGCGCTATTTTCTGAGCGCGGCTGCCAACACTTTTTTCTAAGAGTTTTATGGTCTCATGACTTACATTCAGATCTTTGATCCATTTTGAATTTACTTTTGTGTATGGGGTTAGACAAGGGTCCAGTTTCATTCTCTTACATGTAGGTGTCCAGTTTTGCGAACACCTATATACTTTTTAAATAAGCACTTTTACTTTACTTACTATGTGCTGCACACTATTCTACATGTTTTCTAAATCAGTATTAGCTGATCTCATAATAAGAGCATCAATCTGCAATACTCAGAAAAGTTCTTCCCCAGTTGTTTGTAAAATACCACAACATGCATAGAAAGTCATATTCGTATATTACACTTGCATAAACTGCTGAACCTGCTAGTGGCCTGGAAACCACTGCCCTGACCCACCCCGGCCCCCTTAGGACTGAGGAAAGCAATAGTTGAGGCTTAAAAACGCACCTGTAACCTATTTCTGGCACATTGTCTGGGGGCATCTGACTTAAGGAGGCTGAGATTTATTTTGGCAGTTATATGGAGTAGGGAATTTTGAAGCAAGAAAAACATGGAGGAAGTTGGGAAGCTTTGAACAACCGGAGGGTACAAGGACGTCTTGGATCCTTTTAATCTGTCTGAATATGAAACGAGAGGGTTTTTCTTCATCAATTGCTAGGGTGGCAGTAGTCAGATTTAAAAGCCCATATGGTTCTGGTACTTAGGAAGGAAAGCCTGTACCTATGATATACTACATAAAACCTAAGTTTTAAATAACATATGTCTACTACTATGCAGATTCTGGTCTATTGTCAATATCCCCTTCAGATCAGACAGCAGGTATTGTGGTAATCCTCCTGGGCAAGTCTTGATCTCACGTGTGAGAAGGCTGCAAGGCTGCTCCCACCCACCTCAGTCTAATGCCTTTTAAGCTTCCAGGGTTCCATCAATGAATAAGTGCTTATTCTGCACTGGGAATTTGAGTTTCTAAATGAACATTATAGTAACATTGTTTCCAAATAAACATGGTTGAAACATGATTTTGATGGACTGCAATGTGAGTAGTTCTCTATTCACAATGCTATTGTTCATATTGAAAATTGTTTTCCAATAATTTATTAGTTTCACTCAATTTAATATATTGGCCCTTTGATCTCCATGGTTCTTATGGTAGGCACATTCTTCCATTTCCCAGAAATAACTGCTGTTAAGTCAGAATCTTTTGTTCCTGTTTTAACTTATATAATTCTTTGATCCAAGAAGCCAGAAGTCATTTACAAATTGTTTTTTTTAAAAACCTGTCAGGCAATAGCCATTACCTGCCATTTACAGATGTAGATACTGCCATTTACAAATATAGATACTAGAATCACATGAGAATTTCTCTGGTTTATGGTCATGTACAAACCTATAGTAGTTCTAGCCACTATAATAACATCTTTCAATAATGCAGAGATGGGAGGTGGGGAGAGTAGGTGGGGACCAGCTGAAAGAAAAAGAGTCCAAAGGAATTCTTCCAAGTAAAACCAATGCATTGAAAATGCCTCGATCTCACTGCATGCATATCTGAACTTGCAGAATAACTGAAGTTAAGTGCAAAGTTTACATATAGAAGCTCCTCCGCTTGTGGCAGGTTAGACTGCAAAAGGCTGATACATCCTTTTGTCCATAAATCTAGAGGGTTAAAAGCAGTTAAGTTTTTGGAAGCTCAGCTGGCTTCAAAACCCAGCTCTACCACTTTGTGACCTTGGGCAAGGTGCCTAACCTCTCTCTACTTCCAGTTTTCTCCATTTGTAACATTTTGAGAGTTCATAAGAAACTATACATAAAGGCCAATGAGCCAACCATTGGAAGCTTAAAAACTAACCATTCTCACCTTTCCTTATTATCCTCAACATCTTTTCCCAAAATAACCAGTTTACTGTAATAAAAAATTTGCTGACACAGGTGACTTCTACCTTGACAACACCCACCTGTGTCATGGGATATTTCTTAGTTCTGTGGCAACCAGCCCCTACCCTGCTGCCCCAAACATGGTCTGACCTGTAGAGCATTTAGAGTAAGTTTTCGTATGGACATCTATAGGAAACAAATGTATGTGGAAGCACTAGCCTAGCGGTAAGCCAATTACGTCATCAAGTACTTAGGGTCAGGTGAGGATCCTGGCCATAGGAACTTCCCCTTTTTTTCCCTCAAGCTAGTTATCTAAATTGTCCAAAATAAAGCTTCTTATTTGGTACAAAGCCTTAATTATAACTTTACTAAAATATTCTATCAGCCTACATCTCACTAACACTTACCAGACATATGTAATAATCTTTCACCCATCTTTCACCTTGGTCTAGCCTTGGTCAGTTACCAAGAGGGGGACGTTGGACCTATGGAACCCTCCACTCCTCAAGGCAAAGTGTCACCAGCGGCACTTTTATCATCACTTAGTTATAAATCAAACTCCAGGAATGCTAGTGAATTCACATTAAATTATTAGGGATCCCATAGCGGTTCCAGTATTCTGGCCACACACACACACAAAGACTTTCCACCTGTCAATCACTTTCTTGTTCTTCATCTAAAGAAAAGGTCAGGGTCTCCACTTGGGCATTTACTTTAGGACCACATCCAGATGCTGCCAAACAGGCAACCCCACCTCTACCCTGGCTTTAAAATGATAAAATGATGGAGAGCCCAATCCACCCCTCCACCTCCAAGCACCCATCAAAATGCCAGCTGTGTCCAGTGCAGAACACTAAGAGACACCTTCTTATATTTGACAGCAAGCATTTTCTCCCATTATAGAGATGTAAAAGTATTTTAAAAAACCACTACACCCTTACTGAGAGAATACATCTTTTCTCCTTATGTCCCTTCTCCCAGCCCAACACTAGTCACCAAATGTTGCATACAGTGACCTTACCATTAAGGAAGAGAGATGTGTGCTTGGCATCCAAATGCATTCCTGGCATCCAAACGCATTCCTCCTTGTGCTTTATAGATAGCGGTTATGTCTAGTTAAAAACAGCTCTATTAATGCCGTTTTATAGGCACAGCATGGGTTGACCTGGTTACCTAATGACCTTACATAACAAGATGTCTATAGGAAAAGTTCCTCTAAATGCTAAACTGCCACCTTACACAAAAATATGTTAGGGATGAAAATTACCTCTAGACTAGGTTTAGCCTCAAAGATGTTGTGATTATCTGAACTGTTGCTTAAACTTCCAGTGAGGTCAGCAGCTTGACTGTCCTTTGAGGCAGGCAGTATCAGGGATAGGCCAAGAACACACCAGCAGTCTTTCTCTCAACAAGCTGTGACAGAATTGTTCATTTGCTCTGGTCTGACCTGGATCTGTGGTAGTCCGAGGCTGGCTAATCATCGCATTGCTTGGAATGAAATTTTATTGAATATTTCTTAAACATATATTAAGATAGAGGTTGAGGATTACTCAGGAGAAAGGTCTAAAGCAAGGTCAAAAGTACTGTCCCAGTTTGTATGCTCAATCACAAAATTAAAAGCCTTGCAATTAACTGAATCTACTTTCTTTAGAAGGTACTGTATGACCTACCACTTAGTTACCTTAAGTAGCATGAAAGTGGCCAGTGGCAAGAGCTAAAGAATGTACTCTTGGCATTATATGTGCATAATTGGCCCTTCCTCCTGTGTGTCTGGGTAGGTCCCTGTCTTTGGGCCTTTGGATGATCAAGGAGCCCCAGGCTGGAGGTAACAGGCCAATATTCCATTTCCCTGAGGGTGGTAAAGAGGGGAAATCAAACAGACTATAATTAGTTATTGATTTCTTTCTGAAGATTTTACCAAGATTCAATTTTAAAAACCAGGTCTTTTAAACCTAAGTTAGTCTTCAGAAAATCCCATGAAAAGCTGTAGGCACAATAAGGGTACCTCGAGCCAAGTAATTTTCAATGGCCCCATTCCAAGTGCTGTTAGGGTGTTTCAGTACAGTGGAGAGCTCCCTCCATTAAAGTCAAAGAAATAGAAGCCAAATGCCATGATTCTCAAACTTTGGCTTGCATCAGACTCAGCTGGACTATTTATTAAAATACAGGTTGCTGAGCCCCATTCACAGAGTTTTCAATTCAGCTGGTCTGGGACAGAATCTGAGAAATGGCATTTAGAGCAAGCTCCCATGTGATACTGATTAAGACTGCATTTTTCTCTGCCTCCTATTAATATTTTAATATTTCCCTGCCTCCTTTTAATATTTGTCTTCCTCTTTAAGATGTGAGTCTCCTGAGGGAAAGAACTGAGTATGTTTTGTTCATTACAATAACCCTAGTGCAGGGAAAAATGGAAGTTCCTATGGCCAGAATCCTCACCTGACCCTAAACTACTTGATGATGTAATTGGCCTACTGCTAGGCTAGTGCTTCCACACTTGTATGTCAACCCCTTATCGGATATGTCATTTGTGAATATATTCTCCCATTCTGTAGGATGCATTTTTGTTCGACTTGTGTTGTTCTTTGCTGTACAGAAGGCTTTTAGTTTGATATGGGCTTCGGTGAATTTTTCTATTGTTTTATTCTTCTCTATTTTATTTATTTCTGCTCTTAACCTTATTTTGTCCCTCCTTCTACTAACTTTAGGTTCCATTTGATCCGCTCTTTCCAGTTTCTTTAATTGTGTGCTTAGACTCTTTATTTGGGAATGTTTTTGTTTATGGAGGTAAGCCTCTATTGCTATGTACTTCCTTCTTAGAACTGCCTTCACAGCATCCCACAGACTTCAGTCTTGTTGAATGCTTGTCTTCATTTGTCTCCATGTATTGCCTGATTTCTGTTTTAATTTGTTCATTGAGCCAATGATTATTTAGAGGTATGTTGTTTAGCCTCCATGTGTTAGTAGGACTTTTTATTTTCTATGTGTAATTTATTTCTTGTTTCGCACCACTGTTGTCTGAGAAGCTGCTTGATACTACTTCAATCTTTTTTAGTTTATTGAGGCTCTTTTATGGCCTAGTATGTGAATTATTCTGCAGAACATTGCATGCACACTTGAGAAAAATGTGTATCCTGCTCCTCTTAGGTAGAGTGTTTTTTAGATACAAGTTAAGTCCATCTGATTCAATTTATTGTTCAGTGCCTGTGTCCCCTTGTTTATTTTCTCTCTGGTTGGTATGTCTACTGATGTGAGTGGTATGTTAAAGTCTCCTAAAATGAATATGTTTCAGTCTGTCTCCCCTTTAATTCTGTTATTGTTTTACATGTTTAGGAGCTCCTATGCTGGTTGCATAGACTTTTATGATGGTTATAGCCCCCATGTTGGACTAACACCTTTATCATTATGTAATGTCCTCTTTGTCTCTTGTTACTTCCTTTTTGTTGAAATCTATTTTGTCTAAGTACTGCCACTCCTGCTTTTCTACACCTCTTATTTGCATGGAATATCTTTTTCCATCCCTTCACTTTTAGTCTGTGTAAGTCTTTGGGTCTGAAATGAGCATCTTATATGCAGCATATAGATGGGTCTTGTTTCTTTATCCATTCTGCCACTCTGTCTTTTGACTGGTACATTCAGCCTATTTACATGTAAGGTAAATACTGATAGGTATGTACTTGTTGCCACTTTATTGTTTCCTGGTTGTTTTTGTAGCTCCTCTCTTATTCTGTCTCAGTACATTAAATATTTCATGTCACTCTCTTCTGGCATGTAGAGTTTCTGTTGACAAGTCTGCTGATAGCCTACTGGGGTTTCCTTTATAAGTAATCTTTTTTTTCTCTCTCTGGCTGCTTTCAATACTCTCCCCCTTATTCTTCGTCTTGCCATTTTAATTATTATATGTCTTGGTGTTGTCTTGCTGGGGTTCCTTTTGTTAGGCACTCTTTGTACTTCCATGATGTGATTGTCTTTTTCTTTCCCTAGACTGGGCAATTTTTCAAAAATTATTTCCTCAAAGAGACTTTCTATTCCTTTGTCTTTCTCTTCTCCTTCTGATATCCCCGTTATGTGAATATTGTTTCATTTGTATGGGTTACACATCTCTTATCATTCTTTCATTCCTAGGGATCTGTTTTCCCCTCTGTTCCTCAGTTTGGTTGTGCTCCTGTTCTAATTTCCATCTCACTGTCTGTCTCCTCTACTTGTGGTAATCTACACTTAAGTCCCTCCCTTGTATGTTTCATTTCAGTTTCTGTGTTCTTCAGCTCTGAGTAGCTATTCTATCTCTTTGCAGAAGTCCTCCCTGACATCTTATATTTTTTTCTTAAATCAATGAGCATGTTTATGACTTTTAATTTGAAATCTTGATCAAGAAGGGTAGTGATTTCCATTTCCGTTAGCCCACTTTTGGGTGTCTTGTCCTGTAGTTTTGTTTGGAACATATTCCTCTGCCTCCTCATTGAGTCAGTGTTTCTGTGTTTCTTCCTTTGTATTACATGAATCTGCTATGCTTCTTGCCCTATAGAGTGACAGCTTTATGAAGGAGGTACCCTATGGTGCACAGAGGCTCAAGACTCTTTACTCTCCAGTGCCTGGTTCTGTTTTTCTGGAGCCCCAGCTGATGTTGGTGTACAGTGGGTGGGGCCACCTTTCTTTCTGCATCACTGGCAGTTTGCCTCAGCTGCCTTTGTGATCCAAGCAGAAGCCTTTACTGGGATTGCTGTGGGTTGTGTGCCCTCTTCCTGCCCTGCCACTATGGCAGAGCTTCAGGGTTAATGGGGTTGGCAGGCCAATGTGAACCTCTGGGCAAGGGCAGGACATGCACCACCAGGCTGGGACACCTCCACAGATGAAGGAGTGCTTGGAGCTGGCTTCTGCAGGCAACTCCCTGTTTGGGCTGAAATGGGGCAGGGAAGCTGGGACAGTCTCCCTCTGCCTGCCAGGCAGCAAATTCTGGTGCTGCTGCTGCTGGGCTGAGTGGGTTGGATCACTGACAGTTCATTCTGGGAGGAGCCTCAGGGCTATTGTGCCAGTGAGGGGGATGGAGTGTCTTGGGCTCCCAAGAGTTCCTTACCTGTTGGGCAGAGGGAGGGCTGGGGAGGTATTGTCCACCTGTCCTTTCTCCTGATGAGAGTATTCCATCCAACCCTCACCCCTCTGGCACCCCTCCCACTGCTGACAAGTCTTTCAAACTGCTGCCTCTGCTTCGGGTCTCAGGACCGGCAGAGAGTGCCTGTCCTCCCCAAGTCGCTGGAGTCTCAGTCTCCCAGAGTGTTTTAGCTGTCCCTGGTGTCCAGCCCTGCTAATCACCAGAACCCAAAGTAATGTGTACTCATGTTCCCAGGGCAGATCTCCAGGGCCAGGTGTGCAGCGTTTCTGGGCCCCTGTCCCCTTCCCGCTCTGTTCTTCTTCCTGCTGCCTGTGCGCTATGTTGGGGATAGGGCTTGGGTCCAGCTTAGTCATGGCTCTGCCACTTTACCCTTTTCTGTGTGGTCTTGTCTCCTTCCCCAGGTGTAGGTGGTCTGTTCTGCAGTCCTCAGGTCATTTTCAGGTTTAATTGTCTTTGCTGTATTTTCTTCTTTTATGTGTATTTGGGAGGAGGTTTCCACCTTACCTTTCTATTCCACCATCTTTTTCTCCCTCCCTGAAACCAATTCTTCTTTATCCCTTCATATATTGATGAAGATTTAAGATGCTTCTGTATCTTCGTGTTCTAAATAATGTTGCAGCGAACATAGGGTTGCATATAGCTCTTTGAATTGGTGTTTTCCTTTTCTTTGGATAAATATCCAGAAATGGAATTGCTGAGTTGTTTTATATATTCTGGGTCCTTTGAGATTCCATATGAATTTCATGATGGGATGTTCTATTCCTGCAAAAAATGTCATTGTGATTTTGATGAGAATTTCATTGAATCTGTAGAATGCATTACGTAGTAGCGTTTCTTCACAATACTAAATCTCCCAACCCATGGATATGGGATGCCTTTCAATTTGTTTATGACTTCCTTAATTTATTTCCACAAACATTTTATAGTTTCAAATGTACAATTTTTATCCCCTTCGTTAAGTTTATTCCCAAGTATTTTATTGTTTTATTATAAATGGAGCTAAATCATCCAATTTGGGTTATTAATTGATAGTGTATGTCAACCTAACTGAATTATATACATTGATTTTGCATTCTGCAACTTTGCTGAATTTGTTCATTAGTTCTAGCATTTGTGTATGTGATCTTTAGGGTTTTCTGCATATAAGGTTATATCATCTGTGAATAGAGAACATTATACTTCTTCCTCTGAAATTTGGATTTCTTTTATTAATTTCTCATGCCTAATTGCTCTGTGTAGAGCTTTCAAAAAGATGAAATTAATTGCTGAATAGATGTGGGGAAGTGGACACCCTTGTCTTATTCCTGAACTTAGGGGAAAAGCTCTCAGTCTTTCACCACAGAGTGTGATGCTGCTGTGAGTTATTCATACATGGCCTTTGTTGAAGTAGTTCCAGCCTATCCTTAGTTTGTTGAATTGTTTTCATCATGAAAGGATGTGGAGTTTTGAGAAATGGTTTTTCTATATGCACTGAGATGATCCGATCATGTTGATTTGTCTTCATTCTGTTAATGTGGTATATTACCTTGATTTTTGTATGTTAGACCATCCTTGTCTTCCAGGACTAAATCCTAATTGGTCATGGTGTATAATCTTTTAAATATGCTGCTCAATTCAGTTTTCTACTATTTTTAGACTATTTCTGCATTAATATTCATTAATAGTCTTAATTTTCTTGGCACTGCCCTTTTTCTGGTTTTGGTATCCCGGTAATGCAGGCCTTATAAGTTTGAAAATGTTACCTCCTTTTGAATTTTTTGGAAAAGTTTCAAGATAAATGTTACTTTTTCTTTAAATGTTTGGTAGAATTTACCAATTCAGCTACCAGATCCTGGATTTTTCTTGTTGGTAGATTTTTAATTTCTTTTTTAATCTCCTTTCTAAATATAGGCCTGTACATAGTTTCCATTTTTTCATGACTTGATATATGTAGGTTGTGTATTTACAGTAATTTGTTCATTTAATCTAGTTGATACGATTTGTTGTGTGTAATTATTCATAGTATATTCTTATAATCCTTTTTCTTTCTCTAAAACCAGTAATAATTTTCTGATTTTCATTTCTGATTTTAATAATTTGAATCTCTCTCTTTCCTTAATCAATCGTGCTAAAGCTTTATTGATTTTGTTGATCTTTGTGAGAAATGAATTCCTGGTTTATTTGATGTTCTGTATTGTTTTACAATGCTCTATTTTGTACATCTCTGTTTGAACCTGTATTATTTCCTTCTTCTTGCTGACTTTGGGTTCAGTTTGTTCTTCTTTTCCTAGCATAAAGTTAGGTTGTTTATTTGAGATCGTTCCCTCTTTTTAATGAAAGTATTGGCAGCTTTTGATTTTCCCTTAGCACTACTTTCTCTCCATCCTGTACGTTCTGGTATGTTGTGCTTTCATTTTCATTTATTCCAATGTTTTCTAATTTCATTTTTGATTTCTTCTTTAACCCATTAATAGTTAAACAGTATATCATTTAATTTCCATGTATTTGTGAATCTTCCACTTTTCTTTATGTCATTGACTTTTAATTTCATTTCCTTGTGCCAGGTAAAGATGTTTTGTATGATGTTAAGCTTTATTAAAGCTTGTCTTATTGTCTTATAGTCTAACATTTGGTCTATTCTGTAGGATATTCCATGAGCACTTGAGAAAAATGTTTTCTGTTTTTGTTGACGGAATGTTCTGTACATATCTGTTAAGTCGAATTGGTCTGTAATGCTGTACAAGCCCTCTACATACTTTTTGATCTTCTGTCTGGTTGTTCTATCCATTAATGAAGCTGAGGTGTTGAAGTCTCCTACTATTTTGATAGATGTGTGTATTTCTCCCTTGAATCCTGTCAATGTTTGCCTCACATTTTAGACCTCTGATGTTTTCTGCATCTATATTCACCAGGCATGTTGGCCTGTATTTTTCTTTTCTTTAGTGTTCTTTTATGGCTTTGGATTCAGGGTAATGCTGGCCTCATACGATTGATTTAGAGGTGTTCTCTCCTCCTTGCTGGAGTCCTTGAGTGTCCTGGTGCTGGGCTGGGTTAAATGCCTGGGACCGGGTCCTGCTGGGTACCTGTGTTCACAGGTGCCTTGCTGGAGCCTGGATTACTGGCACCATCTGGGGAAATGAGGCCACAGGAGCCTCTGGGACAGGAGGAGCTGGCGGGTGCTGGGGTGAGCTGGGAGTCTGCATTCATGGGAGCCTGTCAGGAACCTGGTGCCAGGGAAGTCAGCTGGTGCCATGGTGGGCTGCGATCTGGGGATGAGTATAGCAGCCTGGGACTGTGGGAGCTTACAGGTATCAGAGCGGCCTGGGGGCCTCAGTTCACATAAGTGTTCTAAGAGCCTGGAACTGAGGAAGCTTCCCGGAGCTGTGAAATCACCTGTGACCACTAGCCATCTGGGGTTGCTGGAGCTGGCCAGTCCCTGGTGGGTGAGAAGCCTGAGTTTTCAGGGACCCTCTGAGAACCTGGACTTGAGGCAGTTGCCTGGAACCACAGGACCTTCCTAAGGCTTCCACCACTGTGGGATGGACCTTAGCTTTGAGGGAGCCTGCTGGAAGCTTAGGGCTACAGAAGCTGCCTGGGTCCATGGGAGATGCCTGTGACCACTGGAGCCAGCAGGAGCTGTGATGAGCTGGGGGCCTGGAGTTACCGTGACTTACTGGGACCCTGGTGCCAGAGAAGCCATCTGTTGCAGCAGGAGCCACCTTGGGATCGCTGGGGCTGGCAGGTGCCAGGGTGAGGGGGGATGGTTGGGTTCCTGGGAGCCCGCTGGGATCCTGGTGCCACCAGGGACCTCCAGAGCTATCAGAGGCCTGGATTCCCAGTGGCCCACTGGGATCCCTGTGGTTGAAGCCACCTAGAACTATGAGAGGTGTCCAGAGCCACTGGAGTAGGCAGGCACCAGAGGGAGCACTTGGCCTGGGTTTGTGGTAGTCTTCTGGGAGCCCTGTCCTGGAAGCTGCGTGGGACACTGGAGTAGGCAGACATCAGAATCAGCCTAGGACTGGGTTCACAGGAGGCCACCTGGAACTTTGTGCCAGGGACACCACTTAGGGCCATTGTTGCCAGTAGACAATGGGGTGACATGTATTCCTGGGTTCCTGGGAGCCTTCAGGGAATCTGGATCCATGGGATCCACCTGAGGCTGCTGGGATTGGCAAGGGAGGAAGTTAACAGGACATTGGTATGTGATCAGCCACCAGAAGTGCTTCCTTGGAAGCTGCTCGGAGCTATGTGAGCTGCCCAAGGCCACTGAGTAGGCAGGCACTAGAGTGAGCCAGGGTCTAGGCTTATAGTAGCTTGCTGGGCACCTGGTGCCAAGGATGCCATTTGGGGCTGCTGAGCTGCTTGTGGTTTCTGGAGCCCCCAAGTGCTGGGTGAGAGGCCTGGGTTCCCAGGATCCCATAGGGAGCCATCTAGAGCCACAGGAGTCAGCCTGGTGCTGGGCTGGGTCCTCTGTAGGGCCCGTGGTATCACTGGGTGCTCACTATACTCTCCCTGCCTCAGCAGGAAGGTGTCTCCCCACACTGGGCTGCCTGGGCTTGGTGGGACGGTAAGTGTGAACCCATCTTTTCTCCCTCCCCAATGTGTCCTTCTTACTTCTGTGCTTCACCCACGTGCTGTCATTCCTCACTTGCAGTCTGCTTTTAGGAGGGTGTTTTCATGCATGGATAGTTGTTCAATTTGATGGAGGTTGGGGTGATAGAAACTCCTATGCTGCCATTTTGCTGCCGTCTCTTTCCTTAAAGATCTCCTGATTTTGTATTTTCAGGCCTATTTTTAAATAAGACTGCTTGTGCTCTGATTGCCGGTACCTCTGTGTGTACCGATTCAGGTAAGGTCTAATTAGTTATATCCATACAGGATTATTTAACCACTCAGATACCAAATTTAGCGTATGGAACTGGGCTTTTTGTATGAGGGTCCGCATGACCTTAGATGGAATGTGAACTTGGAAAATTCAGGTGGCCTTTGTAGAGGAGAGGACATCAAATTGATTCTCCACCGCTTAGAATATAGTATAAATGAATAGACCTGGATTTGGTAGATTTAATAAATTTAGCCCTCGTTTTTGTGTTTATCATTAGGGCCTAAGACATAGTAGATCCTTCGTAAGTGTTTATGATACAGGTATACTACACTTTTGAAGACTATTGATGTGCATTTACCTTTTAACCTTTTAACATTTATTCATGTAGGAGAGTCTAATTTTCTAGATGTGCCTATTTTCCTCATTGTGTGTGCTGTGTGTGTGTGTGTGTGTAAGCGAGGGGATTAGGATTATAACAGGAATACAAAAAAGAAGAGGATGTCAGTATTAAATTTTCAGCATGTGAAATAAGATTTCTTCCTAGTCTATAGCAGGCAATAATCTTGAAGAGAAAATACTGTCAAGAAAAAAGAACCATAAAAAAAACTTTACAAGTTTTCTTTGACATATGGAGAGCCAGGTTGGTGAAATAGGAATTTCATGTGGTATCTTGCACAGACTAGAGAGGAGATACCCCTTCCATCATTCAGGCTGGGGCTTAGTGTCCCCGGGAAGGGGAATATGATTTAAAGGAATTCCATTACAAACAGCAAAGGTGACTGGAATGCCTGTGCCTCCGTCTCAGATGACTGTGATAGGAGAAGGAGCAAACAATGATGACAGCTGAGGAAACATGTTTTATGATCTTTTCTCTTTTCCTCAGCTAACATCGCAGGGTATGAGCCTTGTTAGAGAGCTGAAGGGAAAATCTGAACTCAGAGAAGTATTTATTCTGAATCCCATTTGTGTCTCCTGGAGGAGACTTTCATTCAGTGTTCCCTACACATCAAAACAGGTCTGTCAGCAACCACAGCCGAGTCAAGTTGATGGGTGGCATAGTCAGGCAGAGAGACGACCCAAGTTTAGTGCCCCACAGTCTTCTTCAGCTCGGTGTTGTGCAGAAGGTATTTACAAGTCTCTGCATGCCCTGTGGAAATACAGGGAAAGTAGCTGATGGTGTTGTCTGGAGAGTCATGATACAAACTGAGGGCTGCAGAGTGGGGGGATCCTAAGCAAGGTCATAGTGATTACAGAAAAATCAAGAACTAACATTTTCTTTCCAATCAGAGCATAGTGTCTAAATGTGCCACTTGTTGAAAGAAGAAATTAATAAATCTCTTATCCTTGTTAGTTAAAACCTGCCTGATAGCTCATCTGCACTATGCCAAGGTAGCAAGGGGCATGCCTCTGTAACTCCTTTTCCCGACAAGGCTTGACTGAGGCAAGCACATGTTTGTTTTAGTGCCTTGAGTCTCTGAAGCTGTCCATGCTGACCGCTCAGATCTGCTCAGATTCTGGAAACCCAGCTAAGCCGTAGTGGCCCAAGCATGATTTTAAATAAAGTACAGCTGTGTAGCAGTAACCCTGGGCAACATCTCTCTCCTACTAGTCAATACCTGATCAAAATGAAGCAAGCCCAACTGGACCATTAAGAAGATGGTATTCAATCTCTGCTTGCCTAACTGGCATAACTCTGGACACAATCTACCTGCGGGATGGATTTCCATTTATAGTATGAGGTGTGACAGACAACACATACACCTAACACACTTAACAGCTATATGTAATTTATTCTTGAAAACTTGTTCTGGCTTCACAAACAAGAGCAATTATAACTTCATATTAAAATAACACAAGAATTTTCAACTTTGTTTACTATATGAAGGAAAGAACATTCTTCTCTTCTTCCTATTTCATTTTTGAAAGTATCCACTTTCCCCTTGATATAGATGGTGTTATGGTACCTTCATCACCACCACACATGCATCCACTCTTCCAATGTTGACAGGAGATTCCTAACACAGAAAATAAAAACAAGGAAAGAAATGCAGTTAGAATGAAGTCTGTCTTTAACATAATATAGCATGCTGGAGTTGAAAAAGTCCTTAGCTATTCTTTTCCAACCTTCATCTTGCATAAAAGTAAGGGGAAATACAGGCCAGATCACAGTCCAGTGTGGTGGAAAGAATGTACATATCTTTGGAATGATGCAGACCTGAATTTGAGGAGCAGGTGCTATTGAAGAAGTTTCACCTCTCCGATAATTTTCTCCTTTGAGAAATTACAGCTAATAATACTCATCCTTCATTTTGTTGTTTTTCTTTAGGGCAACAGCCAAAAAGAGGAGCAGACATTTGTGGATGAGGACATTGCTCTTTGACTCACAAATCATAGTAACTACATAGAAATTCAGCCAGACAGTAAAGCTCTTAAATTATTGAATATATTGACTTTCCTGTGAAGACAATGAGTCCATGAAGTCAAAGGAATGTTCTGCCCTCTTCCATGTAAGCGCTATTGGATCCTGCTAATGATCGACTAGATCAGCTAGTAATTTTCTGTGGCACACATAAAGCATGCACTACAAAATCTAAGAGAATCTGGATAGCCCCTAGAGAAGTAGGTAATCCAATTAATTCCAATCATTCCAATCTTATTACTTTCAGTGAGTACCTCTCTCCATTCATCTTTCTGGGCATCATATGACTCAACAGTATTCAAATAAGTTTGTCCATCATATCCTCCAACCACATAGAGCCTGTCTCCAAGGGGGCATATAGCAATAGCATATCGAGGAACCCTCAGAGGCGCCACAGCTGACCACGAATCAGTTTTTGGATTGTACCTTAAGATGTTTAGGAAGACAACAGAGAAAAGTCCAATAGTGTTAAAATTAAAAATATAGACATTAATAAAATGTGTATTTATCTAAGGAGTTAAAAATACCTTATAATTATCAAATGTAGTCTACTAAATGTTAAGGATCAGTACATGATGAAATTCTCTTCTGCCACCAGAGTTCACGTGAAGCATATCAAAAACGTATTTCCTTTGCAAAATACTATGGATTTCTTTGATCTCTACTCAGATTCTCTATGAGCAAATCTCACATATTAGCATCTGAACATTCTATGAAACATGCCCCTTCTCTCACTCAGTGTACTGATTGGAGAGCTTTTGTTTTTCTATTACCTTATTCGTAATTTACCAAAGTTGTACACGATCCTGTTTATACAAGAGCTAACATTTAAGTAAATCTGAATATCACTGCCTTTTTGCTATATATAATGTAATATCCTGGTTATCCTACTATTTGTAGTTAGAATGATTATAGTCTTATCCTGTCTTTTCCCATTTATCTTTACAGGAGCTTAGGATTATTTTCCATTTATTTTTATCTGAAGTTACTCCTTATCCCCAAGCCTCTTCTGTAAGCAAATAAAAGGCAGTTCGGTTAGTAATACTAATTAAAAGCTTCTCCAGGCATTATTTCCTAAAATTTGAAGCCTATTCACAAAATATGCAATACTAAAATCTAAAAGGATTGACTAAAAGAAAACTCACATGATACATGGAAATGCTCTCTGATTTTATGTTGGCCTATTTGAAAAACCCAATGAAAAAGATTTATTTTATGAAAGAGATTTTCATGTATTACCTTCTACTAATTTCGTTATAATTGTAATACCTCTCTTATTTCTGTTTTTATCACTTTAATCATATTATAGATGATCTGATCCTAGCTTTCCATTTGAACTTGGTCGCACACATTCAGGAATATTTTTAATAATATCCGAAAATCAGCAATAATTAACATGACCTAAATATCCAGTACATACTTCTTAGTGTCACAAAGCACCTTGAGTTCTGATATTACAATAAAACACAGAAACAGAAAATTTCATAGCTGTATGCTTTAGCTAAGCTGAATCTTCAACACAATTGCTATTAATTGATGTTTCACTCAGCTAACAGAGTACACACATGTATGAGTGGTGAACCAGAGCCCACAGGATTTCCTTAAAGACTTGCACCCAAACCCAAGACTTTTATACATGTGCATAATAATGCTAAAAAAAATCTGGCTGTTATTATTATCTGGACACTGTTTGGTTAACAAAAGTGTTTTGGGGAATGTTGAATCTTTTGGGGAAAAAACTGGCAATATGGTTACCATCTGTAACAACACACAGAAGCAGTTATTTAAAAATAATTAGCCACTATATGACTTTCAAATTAAAATAACATTACGCCTCTCTCTTTTTGTTTCTTTTTTGCCTTTCTGTCTCTCCTTAGTTTGGGTAAACGTATCTGTATTCTAGTGGAAATAAAATGGAGGCTGTAGCAAAGGGAATCAATCCTGGACTTTTTCTTCCACTTAGAAGAATAACTAGGGATGATTTGCTTGACTTCTTTGCCTCAATTTTCTCATCAACCTTATGGAAATAGTAATCCCTGAGCCAACCAACATAAGTTTATGTGATAGATTTAGATACCTGTAATTTATATGATTATCTTAAATAACTGGATGAGACTCCCGAGGTACTCTGTAGACCAACAATTTTTTAGTAAAAAATAGTCTTAGAAAAATTGTCTAACAGTGATTGCAATGGGGAGTGTGGAGGATTTGATTCCACAGAATATGCACCTTTGATTGACTTTCTATTGACAAAGCTATTTTACAACTCTGTAGATGTGGAGTTTAACTTGAAGAAAATTGAGTTTTCTTGTAATTCTTGTCCATAACAATACAAATGAATTTTGCCTGACACAGAACTAATGTCCACCATGTAAACATGGTGATGCTCAAAGATTACATTTTATTTCCTATAGGATATTAACTATGTTCGCCTCTATTAACAATTTGTTTCAGCATCCCTAAATTATCTATATACCTTTTCTTCAAAGACTCTGAACTGGTTATAGCATCTTACGGGCTTGCTTCATTAATGAATCACATAAAACCCTTGACACATGTAAATTTTATATTTGTATGAAAGTCACAACTTTCTGAAAATTATACTTTAGCACTAGCCATTTTCTCAAGGTTTCTTGAAGGAAAATGCTAATAATGGGATGATAGTAGTAACAATACTATTGTTCACAAAAATAATGCAAACAAAAACAGTATCTATCATGAAGTAACTTCTATTGAGTACTTAATGGGTGCCAGGAAATGTACTAAGTACACTAACATTGATTGTCTTGTACCCTAACATTGATTATCTTGTCCTCAAGGAGGTTGATACTACAATTATTCCCATTTTTCACATGAAGAAACTGATGTTTAGAGATATAAAGTAACAGCATCAAGTTCCCATAACTTGTAAATAGTAGTCCTGGGATTGGAACTTAGACTTTCCTTGACTGGTGCAATTCATTATTTGAAAAGAATAATCTCTTAGTGTTCGTAAGAACTGGGTTTTCTCCAGGCTCTATCAGTTGGTTTTCTTCATACTGCACCAACCCCTTCTTCTAAGTCACAAATTGTTTTTCTCGTGCTGTTTTCAAGACTGTCTCTTTGTTTTCGATGTTTCACAGTTTGCTTACACTGTCTCTGTGTGGGTCTCTCTAGGTTTGTCCTACTTGAAGTTCCAAATGACATTTCAACCTAAAATCTCTGATCTTACCTACAAAGCTTTCCCCTTTATTTCCCCAGTTTTGATTGTGCTTTTTCCTCTCCCTGAAATTCCCTCCATTTGTTTGTATACATACAAATTACAAATTTTACCTCTTGCATGAATTTCCCTTGAGGACACCATCCCGCACTGAAGTCTGTCTTCTGAATTTTGATAACCTTACTGACTGTAAATTTCTCATTTGGTCTTAGTTAATATTATTTAAGTATTATATTTGCATATTTTTTCTATCTTGAAATGGAGTATGAATGGTGTAACTACAATGTCATAGGATTGACTTATTTTAAACATGTCACACAAATAAGTGTTTCCCATTCAAAAAAGTTACCATTGGAAAATGAAATACTTAACACAATAGAGTCATTTTTCAGAACATAATACCTCTCTCTGGGAATTCTTTCTGTATATTTTGTGGTGGTAAGTCTTCATCTTTTGAAGGTTGATTTGATTTTTGAAGCAGTAAAGTTATTTTTAATTGACCTGGTGAATGGGTAGTGTGATACAGCTGGGCAAAAAATTTCTTTATCACTACATCCCTTCTCTCTTATTATTTTAAAAGTTGACTATCAAACAAAGCAGCATATTCTTTTAATAAATTTCTTAATGATGGAACTGAAACGCTTAAGGAGGATTTCTCCAAAATATTTTGAGTCTAAGAGAAAGCGTGCAATTTTACAAAGGATTAATCCCCTGAAAGGATTATCACTTATTTGGAAGCCTAAAAATCTTTCTGGTAGCCTGAAAATCTTTATCATTTCTGAAGAAAAGAAAAACGACAAATAAGTATGTGCATAAGTAAATAAAAAGATTTTACCGTTCCACACGGTTAGAAAAGCCGGTGCATTGGTTAGAAGCAGAGGAATCATGACCCCCAACAACATATAACAATCCACTGTATGTTGCAGCTCCCACATGTCCACATTTATTAGACATAGAAGCACACGGACTCCATTTGTTAGTGTGTGGATCAAAGCATTCCATTGATTTGAGGCAGGAACGTCCATCAAATCCACCAATAGCATATATCCTAGAAAAAAGACACAAGTGTGTGTATGTGTATACACATACAGAGAGGAAGAGATTGTATTACCAATTTGTGCATAGAATGAAAGTGAAAGAACTTTGCACAACGCATTTAAAGTTTCTGAATATATATTCTTCTCTGGTAGCATTTTGTAGCTGACGGTCTGACTCTTTGAATGGATACTTATTTGAAGGCACTTGGTAAGGTCCACCTTAATCCAAACCTCTCTCCTTTATCATTTTTGTGAAAGTTACTTTGACTTGGTAGATTAAAGTATTCCATGGGAAATGAAATACAGAGAAAGAAGGGAGATATCAAAAGCACTGTCAGTGTTTGTCAATTATGGCTTAATAAAGCTGGGAATTTTTAAAAAGTTAGGTGCTGCCAAAGACCAACTCTAGCAACCTTATAATTTTAGCTAGATTCAGCTGCCTGGCACTGGAATTCCTTTCGTCATTTTTAAGATGTTTTGTTATTAAGGTATTATTGATATACAGTCTTACGAATGTTTCACTAGGAAAACAATGTGGTTACTACATTCACCCATATTATCGTGTCCACCCATACACCATTGCAGTCACTGTCCATCAGTGTAGTAAGATGCCACAGAGTCACTATTTGCCTTCTCTGTGCTATACTGTCTTCTCCATGAACCCCCCACCCACATCATATATACTAAACGTAATACACCGCAGTCCCCTTTTCCCTCCCTCCCCACGTGCCCTACCACACCCCTCCCCTTTGGTAACCCCTAGTCCCTTCCTGGAGTCTGTGAGTCTGCTGCTGCTTCATTCAGTTTTACTTCGTTGTTATACTCCACAAATGTGGGAAATCATTTGGTACTTGTCTTTCTCCGCCTGCCTTATTTCACCGAGCATAATATCCTCCAGCTCCTTACATGTTGTTGCAAATGGTAGGATTTGTTTCTTTCTTATGACTGGATAGTATTCCATTGTATGTATGTACCACATCTTTATCCATTCATCTACTGATGGACACTTAGGTTGCTTTCATATCTTGGCTATTGCAAATAGTGCTGCAATACACATAGGGGTGCATATGTCTTTTTGAATCTGAGAACTTGTATTCTTTGGGTAAACTCTATGGACTGGGATTCCCGGGTCAAATGGTGTTTCTATTTTTAGTTTTTTTTGAGGCTATATATTGCTTTCCACAATGGTTGAACTAGCTTACATTCCCACCAGCAGTGTAGGAGGGTTCCCCTTTCTCCGCATCTTTGCCAGCATTTGTTGTTCTTCATTTTTTCAATACAGGCCATCCTAACTGGTATGAGGAGATATCTCACTGTGGTTTTAATTTGTATTTCCCTGATGATTAATGATGTGGGGCATCTTTTCATGTGTCTGTTGGCCATCTGAATTTCTTCTTTGGAGAATTGTCTCCTCATATCCTCTGCCCATTTTGTAATGGGTTATTTGGTTTTTGGTTGTTGAGGCATGTGAGTTCTTTATATATTTTGGATGTTAACCCCTTGTTGGATATGTCATTTACAAATATATTCTCCCATACTGGAGGATGCATTTTTGTTCTGTTGATGGTGTCCTTTGCCGTACAGAAGCCTTTCAGTTTGATGTAGTCCCACGTGTTCATTTTTGCTTCTGTTTCCCTTGCTCGAGGAGATGCGTTCAGGAAGAAGTTGCTCATGTTTACACTCAGGAGATTTTTGCCTATGTTGCCTTCTAAGAGTTTTATGGTTTCATGACTTACATTCAGATGTTTGATTGATTACGAGTTTACTTTTGTGTATGGGGTTAAACAATAATCCAGGTTCACTCTTGTACATGTAGCTGTCCAGTTTTACTAACAATAGTTGTTGAAGAGGCTGTCATTTCCCCATTGTATGTCTATAGCTCCTTTATGATACATTAATTGATCACATATGCTTGGGTTTATATCTGGGCTCTCTAGTCTGTTCCATTGGTCTATTGTTCTGTTCTTGTGCCAGTACCAAATTGTCTTGATTACTTTGGCTTTGTAGGAGAGTCTGAAGTTGGGAAATGTAATCTCCACCAATTTATTCTTCCTTCTCAGGGTTGCTTTGGCTATTTGGAGTCTTTACTGGTTCCATATGAATTTTAGAATGATCTGCTCTAGTTTCTTGAAGAATGCTTTTGGTATTTTGACAGGAATTGCATTGAATCTGTAGGTGGCTTTAGGCAGGATGGCCATTTTAACAATATTAATTCTTCCTATCCACAAACATGGGAAGTGTTTCCATTCATTGGTATCTTGTTTAATTTCTCTATGAGTGTCTTGTAGTGTTCAGGGTATAGGTCCTTCACTTCCTTGGTTAGGTTTATTCCTAGGTATTTTAATCTTTTTGATGCAATTGTGAATAGAACTGTTTTCCTGATTTCTCTCTCTGCTAGTTCACTGTTAGTGTATAGGAATGCCACAGATTTCTGTGTATTAATTTTGTATGCTGCAGCTTTGCTGAATTCAAATATCAGATGTGATAGTTTTGGAGTGGATTCTTTAGGGTTTTCTATGTGCAATATCATGTCATCTGCAAACAATGACAATTTAACATCTTCCTTTCCAATCTGGATGTCCTTATTTCCTTGTGTTGTCTAATTGCTGTTGCAAAGACCTCCAGAATTATGTTGAATAAAAGTGGACAGAGTGGGCATTCTTATCTTGTTCCCAATCTTAAAGGAAAGGCATTCAGATTCTCATTGTTAAGTATGATGTTGGCTGTGGGTTTGTCATATATGGCCTTTATTATGTTGAGGTACTTAACCTCCATACACATTTTGTTGAGAGTTTTTATCATTAAGCAATATTGAATTTTGTCAAATGCTTCTTTGGCATCTATGGAGATGTTCATGTGGTTTTTGTCCTCCTTTTTGTTGATGTGGTAGATGATGTTGATGGATTTTCTTATATTGTACCATCCTTGCATCCCTGGAATAAATTCTAGTTGGTAATGGTAGATGATCTTTTTCATGTATTTTTGAATTTGGTTTGCTAATATTTTGTTGAGTATTTTTGCATCTATGTTCATCAGGGATATTGGTCTGTCATTTTCTTTTTATGTGGTGTCTTTGCCTAGTTTTGGTATTACAGTGATGCTGGCCTCCTAGAGTAAGTTTGAAAGTATTCCATCTTGTTCTACTTTATGGAAAACATTAAAGAGGATGTATATTAGGTCTTCACTAAATGTTTGATAAAATTCAGCTGTGAAGCCATCTTGTCTAGAGGATTTGTTCTTAGGTAATTTTCTGATTGCCAATTCAATTTCATTGCCGGTCTGTTCATATTTTCTGTTTCTTTCTGGGTCAGCCTTGGAAGTTTGTGTTTTTCTAGAAATTTGGCCATTTCTTCTAGGATATCCAGTTTATTTGCATACAATTTTTCATAGTATTTTCTAATGATTCTTTGTATTTCTGTGGTGTCCATAGTGATTTTTCCTTTCTCATTTCTGTTTATGTGTGTAGACTCTCTATTTTTTCTTGATAAGTCTGGTTAGGGACTTATCAGGACTTATCTATTTTGTTTATTTCCTTCAAGAACCAGCTCTTCCCTTCATTGATTGTTTCTATTGTTTTATTCTTCTCAATGTTATTTATTCCTGCTCTGATCTTTATTATGTCCCTCCTTGTACTGACTTTGGTCTCATTTGTTCTTCTTCTACTTTCGTTATTTGTGTGTTTAGAGTGTTCATATAGGATTGTTCTTCTTTTCAGAAGGAGGTCTGAACTGTAATATACCTCCATCTTAGCATGGCCTTTGCTGAGTCCAACAGATAGTGCGGTGTTGAATTATCATTGTCATTTGTCTCCATATATTGCTTGATCTCTGTTTTTATTTGGTCATTGATCCATTGGTTATTTAGGAGCATGCTGTGAAGCGTCCATGTGTTTGTGGGATATTTTGTTTTCTTTGCATAATTTATTTCTAGTTTCATATCTTTGTGGTCTGAGAAACTGGGTGGTACAATTTCAATCTTTTTCAATTTACTGAGCCTCTTTATGTGGCCTAATATATGCTCTATTGTTGAAAATGTTCCCTGTGGACATGAGAATGTGTATTCTGCTGCTTTTGGGTGTAGAGTTCTGTAGATGTCTGTTAGGTCCATCTGTTCTAATGGATTGTTCAGTGCCTCTGTGTCCTTACTTATTTTCTGTCTGGTTGATCTGTCCTTTGGAGTGAGTGGAGTGTTGAAGTCTCCTAGAATGAATGCATTGCATTCTGTTTCCAATTTCAATTCTGTTAGTATTTGTTTCACATATGTAGGTGCTCCTGTGTTAGTTTTATAGATATTTATAATGGTTATATCTTCTTGTTGGATTGCCCCCTTTATCGTTATGCAATGTCAGTCTTTGTCTCTTGTCACTTTCTTTGTTTTGAAGTCTATTTTGTCTGATACAAGTACAGCAACTCATGCCTTTTCCTCCCTATTAGTTGCATAAAATATCTTTTTCCAGCTCTTCACTTTTAGTCTTTGTATGTCTTTGGGTTTAAAGTGAGTCTCTTGTAGGCAGCATATAGCTGGATCTTGTATTTTTATCCATTCAGTGACTCTTTGTCTTTTGGTTGGTGCATTCAGACCTTTGACATTTAGGGTGATTATTGATAGGTATGTAATTATTGCCATTGCAGACTTTAGATTCGTGGTTACTGAAGGTTCAAGGTTAACTTCCTCACTATCTAAGAGTCTAACATAAGTCAATTAGTATGCTATTACAAACAAAACCTAAAGGTTCCTTTTTTTCCTTCTTTATATTCCTCCTACATTCTTCATATATTAGGTATCATATTCTGCACCCTTTGTCTATCCCTTGATTGACTTTGGGGATAGTTGATTTAATTTTGCATTTGCTTAGTAATTAATGGTTCTTCTTTCTTTACTGTGATTTTATTACGTCTGGTGACAGCTATTAAACCTTAGGAACACTTCCATCTATAGAAGTCCCTCCAAAATACACTGTAGATGTGTTTTGTGGGAGGTAAATTCTCTCAGCTTTTGCTTATCTGGATATTGTTTAATCCCTCATTCAAATTTAAATGGTAATCTTGCCAGATAAAGTATTCTTGGCATGAGGTCCTTCTCCTTCATTTCATTAAATATATCATGCCACTCCCTTCTGAACCTTATGTTTTCTGCTGAGAAGTCTGATGATAGCCTGATAGGCTTTCCTTTGTATATGATCTTATAGTATTTCTCTCTGTGGCTGCTTTTAATAGTCTGTCCTTATCCTTGATCTTTGCAATTTTTATTATTATATTTCTCAGTGTTGTCTTCTTTGGATCCCTTGTGTTGGGAGATCTGTGCACCTCCATGGCTTGAGAGTATTTCCTTCCCCACACTGGGCAAGTTCTCAGCAATTACCTCCTAAAAGACACGCTCTATCCCTTTCTCTCTCTCTTCTTCTTCTTCTTCTTCTTCTGGTACCACTATAACATGAATACTGTTCCACTTGGATTGGTCACACAGTTGTCTCAATATTCTTTCATTCTTAGAGATCCTTTTTTCATTCTGTGCCTCAGCTTCTTTGTACTCATGTTCTCTAATTTCTATTTCATTTATCAACTACTCCACTGTATCTAATTGCTTTTAAAACCTTCCATTGTATGTTTCATTTCTGATACTGTGTTTGGTAAAGATTGGATCTCTGACTGGAGTTCATTCCTGAGTTCTTGAATATTTTTCTGTACTTCCATGAGCATGTTTATAATTTTTATTTTGAAATCTCTTTCAGGAATATTGATGAGATCAGTTTCATATGAATGTTTCTCTGGTGTATGTTGGATTTTGCTTTGAACCAGGTTACTTTGATGTTTCATATTTGTATGTTGCGCCCTCTAGTTTCCAGAAGCTCTTCGCTCTGGAGCTGCTCAGTCCCTGAAGTAATGTTGGGTGTCACAGGGGAGTGGTGTTGATGCCTGGTGGGTGGAAAGAGTGGCTTCCTGCTTCCCGGCTACTTACTATCCCTGTCTCCACTGCTAGATCCAGTGGGTGGAGCACACAGGTATAAGCCTCTATGCATTGCGTTTGTAGCTGTTGTAGGCGGGGCTTCCCACTGGCTCGCCTGATGCCAGGACAAGGTATCCTGGTTTGCGAGTGAGGTGTGAGCTTCCCAGAGAAAGGTGCAACAGGTATGTATCATGGAGGGGGCCTTGGAGCTGCATATCCAGCCAGGGGGGCAGGAACGCCTGAAGGTTGTGGAAGTTCCCTCTGTGCTAGGTAGACTGCACCTGGCCAATTCTGTCTACCTGTCCTTTCTCCTGGGCAGTAATCTCTGTGCAATTGTTGCCCCTCTAGCAGCCCTCTCACCATTAGGATGTCTCTCCTTGTTTTTGTCCCTGAGCAGCTGTATATATATCCGTTTATCACAAGCATCTGGAATCTCAGTCTCTCCAGGTATTCTGCCTGTCTTAGCTTTCCAATCACCCTAATCAACAGAGAACCATGCAGTGTAGGTTTGTGCTCCCAGAAAAAAACTCAGAGCTAGGTGTTCAGCAGTCCCATACCTCCACTTCCTCCCTGCTCTGTTTCTCTTCCTCGTGCCAGTGAGCTGGAGTTGGGGAAGGGCTTGGGTCCCGCCAGGTCATGGATTTGGTTCTTTACCCTGTTCCGTGAAGTCTGTTCTTTTCTCCAGGTGTTTGTGGTCTAGTGCAGCCTTCTTTCCTGATGCTCTTTCAGGATTAGTTGTCTTAATTATATTTTCCTTTTATATGCAGTTTTAGGAGGAAGCCTCTGTCCCACCTCTCACGCCACAATATTTAATGTCCCTATTGTCTTTATGAACTGCTTTATTTAATATAAAAACATGTCACTAACAAAACAGTAACTTAAACAACTAAGGGAATAGGACAGAACCAAGAAACTGGAATTATTCCTAGGGAGATACATTGTCAATGGCAGTTCTCTGATAAACTTTACAATGCCAATTATTTTGATGAGCAGCATTTTAAATCTAAGTTAAATTGAATCCTACATCAATAAAGAAGATAAACATTTACTAAACCATAAGTCTTTAACTATACTTCATGCTCAGTTATTTGCCCATTTGTTTTGTGAGTCAGCAAAACAACTTAAATTAGTCAAATTTAATTCTTTCAGCCTATTTTGCAAGTGTTAGGAGAGGGCCACTGAGTCCCCTGATATCATTCAGGTCAGACCAGAGATAATGACAGTTAGGAGTCTTTTAAGCTCTAAGACATGGTAAGCCCAGGTTTTCTCTTAACTATAGACATTTCCTACTTCATACACAGGTGCTAAAAAACATCTGTGTTGAAATTTCTACTGAGATCAGTTACATGACAAAGTATTGGCTTCATACATGGTAAATATGGACACAGAAGACTATCTCCTGCCACTGATATATCCTGGTGTCTGAAATTCTTATCATTCAAGTGATTCCTATATGCTAGTCATTGTCTCCAAAGGTCCCTTGTCTGAAAGTACATAATTACTTGGAAGAAGTAACCATTCAGGCTCTTTGCAACCTGTAATACTGTAGGACTTTAATATATTAGCTTTCTCTGATAGGCAAGTGATCACCAGAGGGAAAGATTCAGAATGACGGTACCAGATGTAATTCTAGAGTTGGGAATCCTGTACTCTCAGGAGAGAGTGAGTAGTAAAGAACAAAAAGACTTCCCTATTACAGAGACCAAATTTTTGATACTAAAAAATCAGTCATAATGTCAAAAGTGGTAGCTTCTTGAGGGCAAAATTGAAACTGGTTTACCTACAAAAGTGCTTTTTCAAGTTTGCTCCCCACACAAATCACTTGAGGATATTGGCAAAATACTGATTCTGATTCAGGAGGTTTACTTAGGGTGGGGCTAGGATTCAGCATTTCTTTTTTGTCATGAGTTTTTATTGAGGGACATACAGTGAAATGCACAAATCTTAGTGTATAGCTTGGTGAATTTTGACATAACATATGTATACACTCATGTAAGCATCACCCAGAATAAGATATCAAACCAGCATATCTAAGTATATCTCAGGTAATGCTAATGCTGCTGGTCCCAGGACCACACTTGAGCGACAAGGGACTACAGAATATTTAATTTAAGTGTTCATTTTAGAAAAGTCTTTTCTGTCATAGTGAAGGGAGCGTTCCAACAAAGGCCTTTTATGACTCATAAATAGAATGTATTGGTCACTAGGAATGCTTACTCACTGATGGAGCACATCAAGAAAGTGCTGTATCACATGACCTGGGAACACAGCGCATGCAGGTTTGGGTTTACTCACTTGCCATTTAATGCAACAACGCCAACTCTGCCTCTACGAGTTGACATACTAGCCACGTAAGTCCACTGACGTCCCTCCGGGTCCCATCTTTCTACACTATTGAGAATACTTGACCCGTCATGACCACCAACAGCATACATTGGTCCTTCAAGTGTGGCAACACCTTAAAGGATAAAAATAACATGAGGGCTCACCGAGGTACACCACAGATAAGGGATATTGTTTTATTCTGCAAGCAACTGACGGGCTAAACAATTTTTCTTTTTGTTTCTTAAATGGTTTTGTGTACACATGAATAATTTACTGATCTTGATATGAAAGTAAATATAGTCTATTAATCCTAGGAAACTTTCAGGCCATAGTTACTGTACTGTGAAAGGCTATCACTGTTGTAACACTGAAGTCAAAGGAGGCAGTGAGAGACACTTTAATAGGGGTATCAGTGAACAGGGAAGCTGATTTTTTCTGGAATAATTTCAAGGCTAGGTTTTGAATGTAAGGGGTAGATGAAATGTGATACTGAATCTTGGATAAATTTTAGAATTGTAGGCTGTCTGTAGTAGGTCTTTTTAAACCCTGCTCTTTATTATAGGGATTAAAGAAAAGGAGATTCTGATGGGATAATGAAATAGACAGGGCTTTTTCAGGTTTAGTCAGAAGTGTCTTCCTTTAGATACTATGAATAACCACTTTCTAACTGCTGCTTATCTGTTCTGGGAATTCAAATAATTGGTTTTCTCCCCCACCTTCTTCACCATCTCAGTGTCTCAGTGGTATATCCTCATCACCTCTCCTACCTCTTCAGTGATATCAATGAAATTTTTAAAACTTGCTCTGATTTCTCCACAAGTTATGTTTTCTAAGCTATGTTAAGGAATCACACTGACACACTGAGCTCCATAATTATATAGTCTATCATTTGCATTGACACTGTATTAGGTAATTTGGGATTAACAATACGAGACCTTGATCTGCCACTTTTTAGCTGTGTATAGGTCAGTTCTTAATTGACTTACTAAGGTAATTATTCTTCTTTTTAAACAAAGGAGTCTAGCATGCAGAAAGATGTACTCTGTCAAATACCCAGGAGAATCAAAGTTCCTCACTATTCCAGAGGTTTTTACTACACCTTTCTTCAATTTCTTGACAACTCCTGGCTTAAGTATAACCTCGAGCTGCTCTACAATTTCCTCAATATCCCTGCCTTGGATCTGCATCCTAAGGCATTTGTTGACATACAAATTTAATGTTCTCGGAAGGGTCACAATTCATGTAACTAGAAACACAATGTCCCTCCATCATCATGTGCTCTTTCCTCTAAACTGAGCTTAGAAAAAAAATCCAGGTGTAGTTTTATATTCCTTAACAATGTATTCCTTCCAAAAGTTTTTATCTCTCTTATAGCAGGCCCTGTTAAAATATCAGTACAAGGGAGATAAAATTGACAAGTCTGACATCTGAAATATGAGAAGAGTTTGACAGGGTTTTACCATTTGCATAAACTTTCCAGCACGTTGGAGACATTTTGACTAAGGGTTTGGCTAAATCCCAGTAATGTGCAGCTGAACTTAATTTTAAAAAATCCCTACTAACTCTACATTTTTGAGAAACTAATTTTTAAAAAGCTCTATTAACAACGGCACATTCTTTAGAAACTATGGTACACTAAGCTCTTACCTAAGCCATGCCTCTGTGTTGACATGGGAGGCATCACAGTCCAGATTCTGCTAGCTGGATCAAAACATTCCACAGTATTTAACGTTTGAAAATCATCTATTCCTCCGAGGACATAGAGCTTATTATTAATAACTGCAACCCCAAAATGAAGCCTACGGTTACTCATGGAGCTACAATGTTGCCAGCTATTGGTCCTGATGTCATATATTTCAATTGTAGAGTTACCTGTAAAAGGGGATATTGGACAAAGTTAAAAAACACATGGATAAAAGCGTTGAATTGGCACCATTCACATTTTATTTATGTACCGATAATTTATAGCATGGAATCAGTAATTGCAACTCAAACTAAAGTAAGTAGACCAGATGATTCTCCAACTTGGCAGGCAAGACAAGAGGAATATTTTACCACTCCTGCATCTAAATACGTTTCAGGATAAAATAGTTTATTTACAAATATATGGCTTACATGCTCCTAATGGCTTTTTTGGCTATGCTATGCTACTGGTAGTACTAACACAGGTGGCAAACAAAAAATTATCTTGGAATCTATCACTGACTCATTTACACATCCGCTATGGTTTTAATTACTTATTCATTCAATATATTATACATGTAATTATACCATTCAATATATTAATTTGGGCCCTTTTAAATTCAGCTTCGGGTGTGTGTATGCTAATCTAAAATGCAAATGACTTAAGGTGCAGGAATGAAAATCCGTTTTAAATGGGTTTTTGGTGTTGATTCAAAGAATGTTTCATGATGGTGACTCAAAGGATTATAATTAAGAATAAAATTAATTATGACATTAAATATGACATTGAATTATTGCCTCCTTTATGTGTTAATATTTCGTTTTCTATTCAATAACTGAAATTTCAAGTTTACTACCATAGTATGTTGTCACCACTGCCATAAAATTTATCATTACTTCATAATAAGTTGTCACTTTTGTAGGCAGTACTTTTTGCCAGTCATTCACAATGCCTGCTAAATTTTACTAATAGTTGATTTTGTACAACAGGGATGTTTCTAACTAATAACCAAGGTGGAAAATGGAAGTATTATTATTCAAATATAAAGCATACCTAAGACAGCTTAGTGATTTCCTCTATGTTTAAAATGATCTAAAAATGAATAATTTGTCTCTTGCCATACCATCTCTGAGAGTTCATTGTTTTTAATAAATGAAAAGCTACTGATTACATTGTATGTACAAAAGCCCAAAGTTTACCATTTGACCATTTACAAATTTTTACTCCGTGATTATGCTTACAGTTTTCTGATGATTATTTTAAACGGTAGGAGTGTTAGTTAGCCCCAGCCACTTGTGTGATATCTGTATTTAGCAACTAATTCCAAGTTACTTGCATGAGTCAGAGAGGAAATTGAAGACTGAGGAAGCACTGCCTTTTTCCTAAACATCAAAACGTGTAAGTTCAAAAAAATATCTTAAAAAGAAAGGTACCTGAAACAACACACTAAGAACAGGCATATCTGCAAAGATTCTTATTTAAAGTTTTATGAAGGAGTGAAAATTGGTACATTCTAAAATGTAATACTGATTTTTGTAAATAAATGCTACCTCGGTAATGATTTTGATATACTTAGGTCTTTTTCGTTTTTCCTTTTTTGTTCCTAAGTGCTCGTGCCGGTTCTTCAGCAGATTCTAAAACCCTCAAAGAGGGGAATCCGTTTTGTTGTTGTTGCTCTCTCTTCTAAAATAGTAGCAATATAGCAAAAAGGAACATAAGATTTGAGTGAGAATTCCATTTCTAGTCTTTCTAGGTATTTGTCCTTGGGTTGGCTATCTAAACTGAAGAACCTTATAGTTTCTTCATCTGCAAAACTGGATAATAAATCTATCTTGTAGCCTTATTGTAAGGATTAGAAATTATGTTTGCAAAACACCAATCAAGGATCAGATACTCAAAAAGAGTAGCTTTACTACTATTTTAGTTGGCTGCAACTTCCCACAGGGCCTTTTATGTCTCCATGCTGAAGGTACGCAAAAAGCTTCAGAATCATGGCCTTCCTTCCTTCCATATAAAACTGCGGTAATAGAGTCAAGGGACTATAGGGTCACATTTGACACATTTTCAGAAACTGATGAGTTGTAAATACTTATTACCATGTTCTGTAACAATAAAAAAAGAAAACAAATGCAAAACCAAACAAACATAAACATTTTCCACTTCTCATGCTGCAAGTTAGGCTCTTTTTTTTTTAATCAGAAACTAAGAATGACTGTAACTGCATTTTGCATTTAGTAACTCTTTAATTTAAATATCAAACAAGACACCTTTCCACATGTTGTTAATATTCATTCTATTCAATAAAATGCAATAAAATAAGTTGTCAGACCTGAAATTAATTAAAAGATTTCACTGTATTTGTTCTTTTCTAAAGAATACTAGTTTTGTGAGGTTATTCTACTACTTTGGAAACAACTACATTTGCAAGCTCTTGTTTTATAGATTTGTGTTTAATTGGCATTACTTCCTGTATCACCTTCAATTTCCATATTAAAATTACAACTACACATATCAAAGGAAAGGATTAGTTTCTAGTAGCACAAAACTTTGAAGTTTGCATCATTTTCTACAAGGTGTCCAATGAAATTTCTACATATATACTTGGCGAGTATTAAGTAGTTTGATTTTATTTCCTGAACAGTCAACTCTTAATTACAAAATCCTCATTCCACTGTTTTGGCAAACATAGTTCTACCGACTTATGTGTAAAAAGGGCAGAACTACAGAGAAATAGGTTCTAAGAACAGTTCAAAGTAAAGATGATGGCTTCAGAAACGTTTCCTTATTCCCTTTCATAAAAGTCTTAGGTAAAATCTTTACTTTATTCCAGGTTTTAACTACTTACTTCAAGATCCTTTGTAACTAGCCTTTGAGTATCTAACGGGAAACTGACATCGAGGAGTTAGAGGCCACTCTTCTATTTCTGACAAAAAGCAAATTTGGAGGACCTTGTCCCTTCCATTTGTGATAAACTTTAAATAAGTTTTCCTTGAAAATAGATCACACTGCAGAACAAATGCTAATATTTAAGAATTGCTGCCACAAAAGTACCTGTTCTGAGTTTAGCCAACACTAATAAAAGGGTTATATTCCATAAGATAAGAAGAAAAGTCACAAAATTACATAAAGAAGCCTAAAATTAGCTTTAGATGCCAATATTTAAATACAGCTTTAATACCACCCTCATAATTCTGAGGGTGTTAAGAATATATCCTCTCTTTAGAATGATATTTTCAATTAACTAGTTTGTTCCTGCTACCTCTCATAGCATCCATGCCTCCCACAGCATAAAGCGCCCCCACAGTAGATTTTCTAGGCTTGGTCCGAGGGCTTTGCAGCATGTGTCTTCTTTCAGGTAAGAGATGATACTTCACAGCTTCTATCAGGAGTTTTTGGCACTCTAAATCAGCAGTGAACACAGGTCTTTCTTCAAAATCCGCCAGTAACTAAAAAGTAATAATTCACGGTATATGAAATGAGGAGCCCACCATTAGGAAGAACATATTCATTTAGAGAACACTGGAGAAAACTCGAGCTAATTCAAATGTAGAAATGCTATCATTTAATATTTTAAGTTGCTTAGTGACATACTTTGTGTTCACTGATGATTTGAAGTGATTAAAGCTCTCCATATAGTAGCTAAAGGACTCTGCAGATTTGATACATTATTCATCTTTGGAATAAGGAGTGAAAGAGGAAAGCACTCAGGAAATGTGTTTCTTAAAGCAGTCAAAGTGAAGGACTGCGTATATGTACACAAAGCAAGCATCTCCTAGTCTACTGCATGTAGCCAGACAAGCAGCCACCTTTATGCTGGATTTAGAGGAGGGAATACCAACATGCCCAGTGAAAATGAAACAGCATTGCCCACAGGGTGTCACATCTTTATCATCAAATCACTTTTGTAAGATATTCTGAAAGCAGGTGCTTTTTATCTGTACACATGTACATGTGTACATCAGTGAAGTACATGTGTTAGCAAGAAGGCAACACATCAGCAAGAGTAAATGACCAGTCCTTTCTGGCCAAACCATCACTGCCTGACAGACAGTAAGACCCTAACAGAATGGGATAAACATTAGGTAGAGTATTTTTCCTGAGATGAGCTTATAAATTACGTTTGTTTCAGAATTTATCAAGCATCATTTAGATTGGGTTCTTGGAGTTTGGGGTCCACAGTATCACATGATATTGAGAAGAGTATAAGATTGTTGTAATGAAGGTGCTAATTTCACTCCCTAAAACTTCCATGAAGGTTCCAATTCCGCACTGGTTAATCTCACCTCTGTTCTCACCTTACCTATAATTTCTGACGGATAACTATTTTTACTTGGCTGGTGAAACCCTAGGCATTTTCTAATGCATACACTGCTGAAAATACTTTGAAAATTGAGCTGCATAATTTTTTTTCTTCCAAAAATATTCTCCAAAGTTTTACTACCATTCACTTCATATATTTCATGTCTAGAATATACCATTTACTTCATATATTTCATGTCTAGAATATTTGTTTAAGGTCACTTTCAAAATTGTTTTGGAAAGTCTATATTCTGTATGCCATTGCCCACCACTGCCATCAGTAGCAGAAGTCCACAGCAGTCTACATTGTAGGCTCTAAGGCCTGCTCAGGGGTGGCAGGCCAAGGTACCACTGGTTGTATGGGCTGGAAATGTACCCACCTTCTAATAAAGTAAGAGAAGTCCAAACTAAGCACTTTGCTGAAAGAATGTCATATTGACTTAAAGCAGTGTAGACTCAAATGGGTCTGGTCCTTTACACCAGGGCATCTCAAGTGTTTACATACCTAAGAATCATCTGGAGAACTTGTTAAAACACAAATTCCTTCTCCCTGTACCCAGAAACTGTTTCAGTATGTATGTGGTGGGAATCAGAAACTGAGTTTCTGACAAGCTTCCAGAAAATGGCATGCAGCTGGTCCATGGACGTTTTGAGAAGCACTGCCTTAGAAAATCTGTTAAATTGTATAGACCTTCTCATGAGAGTAACACACATAAGAGCATCAACATAAAATTTCCATAGATGCTGGACCTCTGTTCTAAGATTAAATGAATATTTTAATGTTTCTCTTTTTGGTGTGACTATTGCCTTGCCGTTTACATAATTTGCTATACCCAGAAGAACAGTCAATGTTTTCCATTCCATATCGATAGGTTCTCAAGCTTACTAGAGTTCCATGGAATTTAACTTACAGCTAAAATGTTTTTTAAAATGTAGAGAAACCGGAAGATCCAGATTAAAGATGGTGGCATGAGAGGAGAGACAGAGGCTTCCTCCTAAAACTGTATACAATTAGAAAATATAGTTGGCACTACTAATCCTGAGAGAGCAACAGGAAAGCGTACTGCGTCAGACTGCACACACCTGGAGAAAAGAGCAGACCTCACCGAACGGGGTAATGTACCAGAGCTGTGGCTCCGAGGGAACCGAGCCCTTCCCCCACCCCAGATCACTGGTGGGAGGAAGTGAAACACAGCAGGGAGGGAGTGGAAGGCCTGGGACTGCTGAATACCTAGCTCCAGAGATCTTCTCTGGGAGCACAAACCTACATTTCCTGGTGCTTTCATGATAATAGTGCGATTACCGGGATGTAAAGCTAAGACAGGAAGAATTCCTGAAGAGACTGAGATTTCAGCCACATGTGGAAAGCAGGGATCCATATCCAGCTGCTCTGGGACAAAACCTTATACCGGGGTGCTCAGCCCACTGGTTCAGGCAGTGGAGACAGGCACAGCAGCCGGGAAGCAGGGAACAGCTCTTTCCTCCTCCCAGGCACCAATACCGCTTCCCTGCGACCCCCAACATTGCTTCAGGGGCTGAGCAGCTCCATAGTAGAATTTCTGGACACTAGAGGACGTCATATACAAATATGAAATGCCAAAGGAACCTGGTCCAGAGAAAAATTAATATAACTCCAGAAAAAGATTTAAATGACATGGACCTTATGACTCTTCCTGAAAGGGAGTTCAAAATAAAAATCATCTGCATGCTAATGGAGGTATGGGAAGATATCCAAGAACTCAGGAATGAATTCAGGTTGGAGATTCAATCGCTGAAGAGCACTATGGAGGGTATTAAAAGCAGGTTGGATACAGTGGAGGAGATGATAAATGAAATAGAAACTAGAGAAGAGAAATACAAAGAAGCTGAGACACAGAGAGAAAAAAGGATCTGTAAGAATGGAAGAATATTGAGAGAACTGTGTGACCAATCCAAATGGAACAATATTCACATTATAGGGATACCAGAAGAAGGAGAGAGAGAGAAGGGGATAGAAAGTGTCTTTGAGGAGGTAGTTGCTGAAAACTTCCCCAGTCTGGGGAAGGAGATAGTCTCTCAGGCCATAGAGATTCACAGATCTCCCAACACAAGGGACCCAAGGAAGACAACAACAAGATGTATAGTAATAAAACTGGCAAAGATCAAGGATAAGGACAGAATATTAAAAGCAGCCAGAGAGAGAAATAAGATCACATACAAAGGAAAGCCCATCAGGCTAACATCAGACTTCTCTGCAGAAACCTTAAAAGCCAGAAGGGAGTAGCATGATGTATTTAATGCAATGAAGCAGAAGGGCCGGGATCCAAGATTACTTTATCTGACAAGATTATCATTTATATTTGAAGGGGGGATTAAACAATTTCCAGAGAAGCAAAAGTTGAGAGAATTTACCTCCCACAAACCATCTCTACAGTCTATTTTGGAGGGACTGCTATAGATGGAAGTGTTCTTAAGGTTTAAAAGCTATCACCAGAGGAAATAAAACCACAGTAAAGAAAGTAGAACAGCTAATTACTAAGCAAATGGAAAATTAAATTAACTAGCCCCAAGGTCAATCAAAGCATAGACAAAGAATACAGAATATGATACCTAATATACAAAGAATGCAGGAGGAAGAAAAATGAGGAGAAAAAGAAAAGAACCTTTAGATTGTGTTTGTAACAGCATATTGAGTGAGTTAAGTTAATCTCTTAGATAGTAAGGAAATTAACCTTGAACCTTTGGTAACCACGAATCTAAAGCTTGCAATGGCAATAAGTACATACCTATTGATAATCACCCTAAATGTAAATGGACTGAATGCACCAATCAAAAGACATAGAGTCACTGAATGGATAAAAAAACAAGACCCATCTATATGCTGCCTGCAGGAGACACACTTTAAACCCAATGACATACACAGACTAAAAGTGAAGGGATGGAAAATGATATTTCATGCAACTAACAGAGAGAAAAAAGCAGGAGTTGCAGTACTTGTATCAGACAAAATGGACTTCAAAACACAGAAAGTAACAAGAGACAAAGAAGGACATTACATAATGATAAAGGGGTCAATCCAACAAGAACATATAACCATTATAAATATCTATGCTCCCAACACAGGAGCACCCATATATGTGAAACAAATACAGAATTCGAGGGGGAAATGGAAATCAATGCATCCATTCTAGGAGACTTCAACACTCCACTCACTCTGAAGGACAGATCAACCAGACAGAGGAGACAGAGGCACAGAAAAACACAATAGAACAGATGGACCTGACAGATATCTACAGAACTCTACACCCAAAAGCAACAGAATACACATTCTTCTCAAGTGCACATGGAACATTTTCAAGAATAGATCATATACTAGGCCACAAAAAGAGCCTCAGTAAATTCAAAAATATTGAAATTGTACCAACCAGTGTCTCAGACCATAAAGCTATGAAACTAGAAATAAATTACGCAAAGAAAATGAAAAATCCCACAAACACACGGAGGCTTCACACATGCTCCGAAACAACCAATGGATCAATGACCAAATAAAAACAGAGATCAAGCAATATATGGAGACAAATGACAATAATAATTCAACACCACAAAATCTGTGGGACTCAGCCAAAGCTGTACTAAGAGGAAAGTATATTGCAATACAGGCCTACCTCAAGAAAGAAGAACAATCTCATATAAGCAGTCTAAACTCACAATTAATGAAACTAGAAAAGAGAACTACAAATGAGACCCAAAGTCAGTAGAAGGAGGGACATAATAAAGATTAGAGCAGGGGAGGGCTGTGCAACACAGTGAAGACAAGTAGTGATTCTACAACATCTTATTTTGCTGATGGACAGTGACTGTAATGGGGTTGGGGGGGGACATGGTGAAGAGGGGAGCCTAGTAAACATAATGTTCTTCATGTAATTGTAGATTAATGATAACAACAAAAATTGGCTACTAAATTTCTGCATCTTAAAAAAAATATTGAAGCAGAAATAAATAACATTGAGAGGAATAAAATAATAGAAAGAATCAAAGAAAGCAAGAGCTGGTTCTTCAACAAATTAAACAAAATAGATAAACCCCTAGCTAGACTTATCAAGAAAAAAAGAGAGTCTACACACATAAACAGAATAAGAAATGAGAAAGGAAAAATCACTATGGACACCACAGAAATACAAAGAATTATTAGAGAATACTATGAAAAATTATATGCTGGTAAACTGGATAACCTAGAAGAAATGGACAACTTTCTAGAAAAATACAACCTTCCAAGGCTGACTAAGAAAGAAACAGAAAATCTGAACAGACCAATTACCAGCAATGAAATTGAAATGGTAATCAAAAACCTACCTAAGAACAAACCTCCTGTACCAGATGGCTTCACCACTGAATTTTATCAAACATTTAGTGAAGACCTAATACCTATTCTCTTTAGAGTTTTCCAAAAAATAGAAGAGGTGGGAATACTTCCAAACTCATTCTAAGAGGCCAGCATCACTCTAATACCAAAACCAGGCAAGGACACCACAAAAAAAAGAAAATGACAGACCAATATCCCTGATGAACATAGATGCAAAAATATTCAACAAAATATTAGCAAACTGAATTCAAAAATACATAAAAAAGATCATATATCATGATCAAGTAGGATTTATGCCACAGATGCGAGGATGGTACAACATTCGAAAATCCATCAACATCATCCACCACATCAACAAAAAGAAGGACATAAACCACATAATCATCTCCATAGATGCTGAAAAAGCATTTGACAAAATTCAACATCCATTCATGATAAAAACTCTCAACAAAATGGGCATAGAGGGCAAGTACCTCAACATAATAAAGGCCATATATGACAAACCCACAGCCAACATTATACTTAGCAGCGAGAAGCTGAACACTTTTCCTTTAAGACTGGGAACAAGGCAAGGATGCCCACTCTCCCCACTTCTATTCAACATAGTACTGGAGGTCCTAGCCACGGCAATCAGACAAAACAAAGAAATACAAGGCATCCAGATTGGCAAGGAAGAAGTTAAACTGTCCCTGTTTGCAGATGACATGATATTGTACATACAAAACCCTAAAGAATCCTCTCCAAAACTACTAGACCTAATATCTGAATTCAGCAAAGTTGCAGGATACAAAATTAATACACAGAAATATGTGGCATTCCTATACACTAATGATGAACTAGCAGAGAGAGAAATCAGGAAAACAATTCCATTCACAATTGCATAAAAAAGAATAAAATGCCTAGGAATAAACCTAACCAAGGAAGTGACAGACCTATACTCTGAAAACTACAAGACACTCATGAGAGAAATTAAAGAAGTTACCAATAAATGGAAACACAGCCCATGCTCATGGATAGGAAGAATTAACATTGTCAAAATGGCCATCCTGCCTAAAGCGATCTACAGATTCAATGCAATTCCTATCAAAATACCAACAGCATTCTTCAACAAACTAGAGAAAATCGTCCTAAAATTCATATGGAACCACAAAAGACCTCAAATAGACAAAGCAATCCTGAGAAGTAAGAATAAAGCAGGGGGAATTACGCTCCCCAACTTCAAGCTCTACTACAAAGCCACAGTAATCAGGACAGTTTGGTACTGACACAAGAACGGGCCCATAGACCAATGGAACAGGCTAGAGAGCTCTGATATAAACCCCACCATATATGGTTAATTAATATGTGATAAAGGAGCCATGGACATACAATGGGGAAATGACAGCCTCTTCAACAGCTGGTGTTGGCAAAACCAGACAGCTACATGCAAGAGAATGAAACTGGATTATTGTGTCACCCCATACACAAAAGTAAACTCAAAATGGATTAAAGACTTGAATGTAAGTCAAGAAAACATAAAACTCTTAGAAGACAACATAGGCAAGCATCTCCTGAATATAAACATGAGCAGCTTCTTCCTGAACCCATCTCCTTGAGAAAGGGAAACAAAAGCAAAAATGAACTCTTGGGAATACATCAAACTAAATAGGCTTTGTACGGCAAAGGACATCATCAACAAAACAAAAAGGAATCCCACACTATTGGAGAATATATTTGTAAATGACATACCCAATAAGGGGTTAACATCCTAAACATATAAAGAACTTACACACCTCAACACCCAGAAAGCAAATAACCCAATAAGCAAATGGGCAGAGGATATGAAGAGACAGTTCTCCAAAGAAGAAATTCAGATGGCCCACAGACACATGAAAAGATGCTCCACATCACTAATCAAGGAAATGCAAATTAAAACCACAATGAGATATCACCTCACACCAGTAAGGATGGTCAGCATCAAAAAGACTTAAGAACAACAAATGTTAGTGAGGATGCACAGAAAGGGGAACCCTCCTACACTGCTGGTGGGAATGTAAGCTAGTTCAACCATCGTGGAAAGCAATATGGAAGTTCCTCAAAAAACTAAAAATAGAAATACCATTTGACCTGGGAATCCCACTCCTTGGAATATACCCAAAGAATACAAGTTCTCAGATTCAAAAAGACATATGCACCCCTGTGTTTGTCGCAGCATTTTTTACAATAGCCAAGATACAGAAGCAACCTAAGTGTCCATCTGTAGATGAGTGGATAAAGAAAAGGTGGTACATATATACAATGGAATACTATTCTGCCATAAGAAAGAAACAAATCCTACCATTTGCAGCAAAATGGATGGAGCTGGAGGACATTTATGCTCAGTGAAATAAGCCAGGAGGAGAAAGACAAATGCCAAATGATTTCCCTCGTTTGTGGAGTATAACAATGAGGCAGAACTGAAGGAACAAAATGGCAGCAGACTCACAGACTCCAAGAATGGACTACTGGTTACCAAAGAGGAGAGTTGTGGGAGGGTAGGTGGGGAGGGAGGGGAAAGGGAACTGAGGGGTATTATGTTTAGTATACATGGTATGGGGGATCACGGGGAGAACAGTGTAGCACAGAGAAGGGACATAGTGGTTCTCTGGCAACTTGCTGCACTGATGGACAGTGAGTGTATTGGGGTATGGGTGGGGACTTGATAATATGGGTAAATGTAGTAACCACATTGTTTTTTCATGTGAAACCTTCATAAGAGTGTATATCAATCATACCTTAACACAAAGATTTAAAAAAATACATAAATCAGCAGCAAATTAGCATTCTGGTTTTCAATATTAACATTTAATTAGTAAATTTGTTGAAAATCAATGAATTTTTTAGTGTCTATGACACCACTCATCCACTAGGTCCAGATAAGATCCCTCCTCCCAATGTGGATGATGTTTCAGGACTTTAGCCACTGGCTCTCTGTGAAGTGTGCAATATAGTCATATATATGGTACATAAAGGATATCTACTATTGATCAATTTGCTACAGAGAAAAAAGTATGGTTTTCACTAATGGTGGAATTATGTAGTGGGACTATATTCTGCCCTCCCTAAACATCACACACTAAAATTCAATATGAGATGGGTCAATCCTGAATCTTATCCAAAGGTGTTTGTTTTTAGAATCATTTTTAGGGTAATCCTTCAGCATGCACGATGAAGATGCTGTTATAATGACGGTCTAGTGCATCCAACTATTCTAGTATGCTTTCAATCACAGCAGCTAATCACCCATGTCAGTAGTGATTATCCAGAACCTAACTCCTTCCTAGAGTTTCCTCTGACATTATACTGTACCAATTATCATCGCCTTGCCTAGAAGGTGGGCAGAAAAAGACAAAGAGTTAACCTAGTCATTTTCCCTGGTTGTTACAAGCGCCCTTTGGTGAGACAGGAAACGGAAGCTAATGGTTATACAGACGTTCAGAGATTACCAATAGGGTTTCAAAAGAAATCCTTGTTTTCTCTGCCTTCATCTTAAATACTGCTTATTGAAGGCTGCATATGTCCTTCAAAAATCCTGTACACTCCAATTATCAGAAATCCTCTGAATAAAATAAAACTAGGCAACGAAGGAATGGATTAATGCCTAGTGGCAGTTCAAAAGGAGAGTTTGCTCTACCTGGGTAGATGTCCCTACCTGTGGTGGAAGCAAGGGCAGTCTTATGTAAGAAAGCAGCATTGCCAGGTCTTGCTGCCTCGCCTGCACATCATAATCCACCCACTGCATGACAGCATTGAAAATGGTTCCTTCATCAGGCACATTAACGTCATCACTGCACAGAAGTTTGCAGAGCTCATTAGCTGGAAGCAGGAGGAATTCTTCATTCTTTATTACCTCGATGAAGTGTTCCTAGAAAAGAAAGGTCTTCTACTGAAACCTCGTACTTTGGGAACTTATTAACACAATGAAAATATCAAAACATTTCACTTTGTTAAATTTCAGAAAAGGCTGGAGAGACAGACATATGCATTTATACTGCCTAGGACAGGAGGCATGGGCAGGGGTTTGCTTGTGAGGCTGAAGAGCCAAATGCTTCCACTAGGGATATTTATGGAATACAAGGAAAAACCTTAACTTTTTCATGGGCCATGCAGGGAGTAGCCGAGTTGATTTTCTTTCCCAGCTGTTGTGGGTGACAACAGCTTTTGGCTCCAGAACTGATGTTGAGTTGGTCTCTAGTCAAAAACCTTAAGAGAAAGGCTGAAAATTTTCAAGGTGGGTACTATGTTGAAGGGCTGGGAGGGGTAGTTCTGGCTGTGCATTTGAGGGTTGAACATGCTGAATTCCTCTGAGATGAGATGAAGAAATTGACGAAAACCTCTTTTCTCTTATAGCTAAAACACTATTTTCTATTAACCACGGCAAAGGTTTCTTTCATAATGGACAACAATCTCCACATTCAGGATAATGTAAAAGGGACTCGTGTGGAATTATTTTTTGGGGACAGTGGGACTCTCAATTTTTATATATTATATCTCCATTTTTTCCTTCTGTCATGGTGCTATCTTGTATTTTGTCAAGTCCAAATTTCAGGCAGCTGTGTTTCATTTTTTACCTCTCAAAACACAACTCTATTTTTTTCTGATTTATAAGGTCATACATTTTCTGTGACAACACAATTATCATTTCCAACATTTTTCTCAGTAGGGATCTCCTTTTCAATGCAATGAACTATACTTCTGAAATGGAGATAAACGTGTCTAGTTGGCAATTTATGTAGCCCACTAAATAGATATTCTAGAAGAAGCCAGAGACACCCTCTGAATAACTGGAGGATCTGGATAAATCAAACACTCCCACAGCTCCACTCTGAGTTTGTCACTGGGCAACTGAGTTAGCCTAGTAGAAAAATATATCAAGTTTGATATACCCATCTGGAAGCTCTGATACCATAAAATCTGAGTTAACTTGCTTGTTTAGACCAAGAGCCCTTTTATGAAGGAAGCAAACAATTGAGAAAGACCTGACGATCTTACTGTAGCACGTGTCCCCAGCGGAAAACCCTCTCACCTATAGCAAAAGAATAGAACTAGAACTGTTCCTACAACTCATAGTACATCACATTTGTACAGTACGTCACACTTTGCTGGTTTCCATCATGAACACTGTGGTCAGCAATCAGATTTTGAGGGAGGTGGAATTCTTCTGAGATAACAGGCTATGTGAACTGTTTGATCTCCCGTGCAGTAAACAGCAAGTATGGATTCAGACCTAAGCCTTCAGGTCTACTTCATTTTGTCTGATACTGAAACTGCTTTTCATAAGTGACATAATTTTTGTAAATGGGTTAAGAAAAAGATAAAGCACTCCAAAATTTGTTTGCCCATTACTGGTACTACATGTACACTCCGAATAGTATAGTTTCAATACTATAGAAGACTCCATAACTGCTTTTCCTTTCTATCCACTCTCTAATGAAAGAAAAGGAAAAAAAGAAAGTAAATGAGATGGCGGGAGGGAGGGAGTAAAGGAGGAAGGAAGGGAGGTGGCCGATTTGAGAAAGCTAAGAAATGATTAAAATGCTTTACATTAGGGTCATATTTAGATATAGCCAGAAATTAGATTTTTTGAATCGATTGTGGCTTCAGAGGGCCTGCCTAATGAGACTGTTGAAAACTGTTTGGCAACACAGTGAATTAATCTAAATAAGAAATAACCGTGTGTTGGTCTAAAGTATCTACATATGGCACTGCCATACCCAATACTGTAGAGAAATATTTAGTGTGTCAAGATTAATTCTAAATTGCCTTATATTAGAATTATCTTGCTCCTAATTTCAAGGTAAACACTCTTCTCCGTGCACCTTCCTAAGAGTCTTCTTTTGTGCCTTTGGTTTCGTATAAATCTACACTTACACACTGTTGTAAAACTTATTAAATGAATATAGCACACTTGCTGAAAGTTTCACTGATGCCGGCTACTGTTTATGATTATGATGCTTAATTTTATGTCTCACCTTGAGCCATGGAGTGTCCAGACTTTTGGTGAAATCCTATTTTGAGTGTGTCTGTGAGGGAGTTTCTGGATGAAGCTCTCTCACATTAGGGAGGGCAATCTGTTTACTCAGTTTACAAATCAAGGGACTATAATTAATTCTTGGAGTTTAACATTATTCCAAGACATTAAACTTATTTGCATTTTATACTATCAGTAGTGTATTACAAAAGCATTATTACAACAAGATCTTTACCTATTTTACTAAAAAAACTAAAGAAAGGGGATTTAAGGAGACCGCAGTATTGTGTTTTGATGCACATCCTGCACTAACGCTCAGTTTCACTCACATCACATAATAGGAAAAGGAAGACAAGTTCATTTTGAGCAACAGAAATAATTCAAGCTGTTTATCAGAATATGTTTTGTCTGCAAGAGTAAGGTACCAGACAGGAAACTGTTAATACTTAGTTCAAGAATTTAGGTAATTTAGCAGGGAAGATTTCTTGTTTAGTTTTGTGTAGGATTAACCTTTGAATTATATAACTGGTGTTCCTATAGATTATATGGCATCTGTATTTAGGACATAAGAATATAAATAGCATAATTAAGAGACATGTCAAAAATGCCAATCCATTATAATACGGCTCTCCACATTTGAGGAATATGTTCGAAACTTCAAATTCTGAACAATAACCAGGGCTGGGAAGAAGAAAGAAGAAGGTTTAGAAGAAATATTTTGAGAATTCCAGTATTAGAAATTTAAACATTTTAAGGACTTCATAGCAACTCTAGAAAATACTTTTTATTTAAATGCATCTCAAACCTAAAACTGTAATGTTAATTTTATTTGTTTCTGTTTATCTGTGATTTTCTATTGTTTTCTTTATACATTTGTGTTTTATTTTTGAATTTTAAATAACTACCAATTTTCTTAGCTTGAAATATTTATCTTTTGACTGTCTTTCACAGAAAGATCCATTTCTTCTCTTGTTGGCTACTTCAGAAGTTAAAACATTCATTCTCTTCTTTGTATCAGGGAAATATTACCATTAATGGTAATTTAATATCTTCTGTCTATTTTTTCTTTTTCTTGCCTCCCTACAGAAATCTGTATTTCATGTCACCTCCATCTGACTGAATAAATGTAGCCTTATCCCATGCAACATTCAAAGAATTAACACAAACAAACATGTTCAGTTATTACAATTCTACTAATAGAACTGAAAAAGATCTTAAGTTAGCTAAGTTAAAGGATTGAACTGAAAATTGTTTTTAAACAAAATATGTTTTCACTAATACCTAAGAAGTCCATTAAAAAGAATTGGCTCATTTACTAATTTTGATAGTTCTCAAGTTCTTCCAGTTAACATTGGATCATTAATATTTGTTTTTCCTTATTAAACATTTAACTTTCATTAGAAATAGTAATTTGTGTGATTTTATACACTAAAGTTCTAATAGTGTATAAAAACATTAGGGAAAGTTTATTTTCCTATCTACTATGGATTCTACTTGAAGTATGTACTTGTTTGGGAGAATTTTTGGCAGAATTTCCATTTCTATAGCTTTTGACATTTAATTAAACCTTTTTAATTTCAAAAATGAGAAAATTGAGTACAGTTCAACCAGACAAATACTTTTATATACTATCCATTAGGTGCAAGTCATTTGCAAATTGTATGTTTATATTGCTTTTTAATTTTATCCCAACATTATAATCTTTACATTGGAAAGGTTTTATATATATACACATATATATTCATAGATGTATAAATACATACACCCACATATATATATATATATATATACACACACATATACACACACATATGCATATAAGTAAACAAATCCATAAGTTACGTATTGTATTATATAAGTTAATTTGAAGCAGATGATTTTACCATTGTGTACTTATGTGCCACTCTCAGGAGCTCTGTGCAGCCACGGGCATCTCCAAATGACAGAATCCCTAAGCAGTTTGAAGGATGGAGCTGCTTTATAAGAAAATTGGAGCAGACTTCAATGACTTGAGTCAGCTGCAGAAGACAAGCTGCACCCAGCAAATTTTCAGTAGTATCTTCTGTCAATCGCAGAACACCTAGATGTTTTGAAAAAATATTGATTTTATGTCTCATGAAATAAGGCACAAATATGCTAACTGGAAAATTTTCAATTCTCTCATTAGCAGGGCTGCCTTTTTTAAGGTACAACAACCACTCAGGAAATATTTTTTTAGGGAATCTGTATAAACACATTAACAAGATGGACGAAGGGAGCCAGTCTAGATGATCAAAAACAACTGTAGCAAATGAACAGTGAATACTATCATTACAAAGAGAAAATTGTTATTTCTTTACCATCTTAAACCTGCATCTACACCTTATTTAAAAGCATGTCTATATCATGACTCAAGGAGCATTATATCATTATATAAGGATCATACAATTGGCCAAAGAGGTAGCTGTCATTTGTGTGGAAAAACATCTTGGCAAATAAGAGCATTGAGGTTATACGTCTGTTTTTTAAAGTCTCCATTTACTAGCTGATAAGGATGACTTTTCCTAAATATTTTGCCAGTAATTGACACTTGGACTCTCTCAAAAGAAAGAAAACACTGCTCAGAGTCTACAGATAAACAACTGCTTATATGGTTACTTTTGTAGGTATAAAAAGCAGGCTCTGTTTGATAATATATGTAAAGGCTATCTGTAAAGGATTTTAAAAAATGAGATCAGAGCTACTTAAGCTATTTCCTGTGTAGTGATAGGCTGCAATAAACACATATTTACTTATATAATAAATAGCTATTTAAGGTATTTCCTGTGTACTGATATGCTGTATTATTTTTGGAACAACCACTATTGATGAATTATTGAAAATGTTATGTTTTTTGATAAGTTATATTCCTATTCGTTTTGGCCAAGCAATATAGGTAAGTTACAAAGTACGATATTTCAAATGGAGTATATACATTATAAACTCTTCCTTTGTAAGTTTGCCTTTTAAAATACCTTCACATAGATACTGTATGGTTGCATAACCATAAAGAAAAGAGTAATACATACTGATAGATTATCTATATTTGGTTCAACCTCTAAAATATGTTGTAAACAAATCCAGTCCATCAGCCATTTTCTGTGTCGTTCTTGTCCTGGATTTTGAAGGGAGAGCCCTGCCCATATGTCATGAGACCCAGAGAAGTATGAACTATTCTTAGATTCAGATCTAAAGATTCACCTGCTATAGACATTGAAACTTGGCCTGGTTATTAAGAATATTTATTGCTTAATGAATGAATCCATAAAACTTCTATAAGAAAACAGCAAAATAAAAGCTCCTTAATCTTGGAATGATTTCTTGGGTAAGCCACCAAAATACAGACAACAAAAGCTAAAATAAACAGGTGAGACAACATTAAACAAAAGAGCTTTTGCATACCACAGGAAATAAAAATAAATTGAATAGAAGACCTATAGAATTAGAAAAATATTTGCAAACTGAATATCTGGTAACAAGTTAATATTCAAAATGTATTAAGGTCTCATACAACTCAATAACACAAAAGAAAATTATTGATTAAAAAATGGACAAAGAACCTGAATGGACATTTTCCAAAGAAGATATACAAATAATCCAATAGGTACATGAAAAGGTGCCAGAGATCAACAATCATCAGGGAGATGCAAATCAAAACCATGAGATATCTCTCACACCTGTTAGGATGGCTGTTATCAAAAAGAGAAGAGATAACCAATGTTGCTGAAGCTTTGGAGAAAAAGGGAACCCTTGTACAGTTGGTGGGAATGTAAAGTGGCACAACCATTATGGAACACAGTATGGAGCTTCCTGAATGAAATTTTAAAAATAGAACTAACACATGATCCAGCAATCCCACTCCTGGGTATATTTCTAAAGGAAATGAAATCAGAATCTTCAAGAGATATGTGCACTCTGTGTTTATTGCAGCATTACTCACAATAGCCATGATATGGAACCTAAATGTCCTTTGACAGATGAATGGATGACGAAACTGTGGTTTGTATATGTGTGTATGTATATATGTGTGTGTGTGTGTGCACACACAATGGAATGTTATTCAGTGATGAGAATGATGGAAAGCCTGGCATTTGTGACAACATGGATGAACCTGGAGAGCATTATGTTAAGTGAAATAAGCCAGAAAGAGAAAAGACAAATAATGTAGGATATCACTTGTATGTGGAATCTTAAAAAAAAAAGTGCTGATTTTATAGAAACAAGTAGATTGGCAGTTGTCAGAGGCTGAAAGGGGAAACGAAGAAATACAAAGGGTACAAACTCAGTTACAAGAAGAATAAGTTGTGAGGATCCAATGTACAGCGTGATATGTACAGATAACAACATGGCATTGGTTATTGTATTCTTGAAAGTTGTGTCAGAGTAGAGCTGAAGCTTTCTCACCATGGAAAATAGTTCACTATTTGCTGTGCCTTAATTTTCATGACTTTGATAAGGGTTCCACAATGTATATGAATATCAAATCATTACATTGTATATTGGTGTTAAAATAGCTCTATTCTCTCACAGTAAAAAAAAATTTATTGCATATTATTTACCTTTTCTCTTTCATACTACTGAGTTTAAATCCTGATTCTTCCCCTTACTACCTTAGGATCCTTCAGTTTTCTCACTGGTAGAGTAGGAATAATAGTACTGTGGGTATACAATGCAGGGTTATTGTGAGGACTGAATCAGATAATACATACCAAGCACTTACCTGTGTAAGCATACTGAACCAAGGAGTTAAGTGCATTAGGATCAATTCCTTCCATCTTGACCTCTTCTTGTGTGGCTTCACACATGTTGGTAGTAAACATCACAGCAAAATAATCTGACATAGCACTGAGGACCAACCTGGAAATAGAAATGTTTCACAGGAACTTAAATTAGTCCATAATCTCACAGAAAAGCATGAAATGCAGACAGTAAGTTTGTAACACTGGTAACTCTGTTTACTGCATAAATCTTTCACAGTTCATTAAAGTGCTATGAATTAGAAAGGTAAAATGAGTTGATTTTCTTTTAGAGGGTTCATCAATTTCTCCCTAGCTTGACTCTTCTAAGTATCACACAGGGCAATGGATCAAATATGCTACTGCTTTTTCAATACAGGAAGATAAACATCCGTTTTCCTTAGTGTTCCAATTTGTAATCAATGGACTGATTTTTGTTGATTCATACTTGGTTACACTCACCAAATGTTCTGTCTGCATAAGGATACTTACCGATGGGCTGGGATTCGCATGTTTCCAGCAATGAGTATCACATCACACAGTCTTTTCTCTTTCCAGTAGTTCTCTATTTTATGGAGAGTTTTCTCTGCATGGTTTACAGCACGGAACTCCTCCTCAGATCTGCTGACATCCATTTTTTCAGGGTGTTGTGTATCTAATCTAAAAGGGGGTGAGAGTGAGAATATGTGAGTGCAAATGTCCCATGGAAATTTAGACATATCAACTACAAGAAATATATGGTATTAAAGTAAAATTGAAATTTGCCCTCCGATTTTAAATATTTCACTGTGATTACTACCTAACCTTCCATCAAAGTGATGTGTCATGATTAGTATTTATACGTGGCATGGAACCATAAAGGGGTATGGTTTAGCTGCAGGGCTACTGGTAACTGCCATATGAACAATCATAAACTTCAAAATACCACCCTTTCTTTGATTTTTATTGGTATCACAGCTTTGCCATTAGGCATGAAATTGTAGGCATGATTTAAAATATTTTTCAAGTTTGAAAGTTATCAAAGTACTCATAACATATGAGAAATATTTCTTGAAGAATCTCAAGCCTGAGAGTTTGGTTACACTCTACATGTCAATCCCATTAAGAAAATATATAACTTCCATCTTTTATATCTTTTCTCAGATTTAACAGGATACAATTGACATATAGCATTGAATAATTTTAGGTGTACAATATGATTATTTGAAAATATATATTGTATATGATTACAATAAATTTAGTTAGAACACCCAACACTTCACATAGTTACTATCTTTTGTGTGTGTGGCAGGAACATTTAAGATACACTCTCTTAGCAATTTTCAAGTGTCCAATACAGTATTGTTAAGTATAGTTACCATGCTGTACATTAGATCCCCAAAACTTACTCATCTTCTAACTGGAAGTTGTACCTTTTGACTATTTAGGCAAATATGGTAACTGTTGAATTTACAATAAGGGAAGCTGTTTATATGTCCTTTCAACATCGCACAACAGCAGAATTTAAATACTAACACAAGCACATAGAGGCTTACAAATCAGTAGAAACTTAAAAATTTGATGGTTGGATGAACACACTTAGATACTTTGATTGTTACCTTTCTTGCTTCCAGGCATCATTTTCCAACCACCCAGTTAAGATTAATTTTAAGTTCCCCCACCCCCAATTCAGCCTGTGCTTTTTTAAATACAATTGGTCCAGGGTGACATTACTCTTTGTTTAGTTCAAATAAATGATTCACCTCTGAATCTTCTTTGGGACTTTAAGTTACTCTACTATATGGATCATCAGGACAGCATGATATGAATATCTTTAAAACTGCCTGCTACAAAATGAGCCTGTTTTCGTCTGTTTTGGAAAGGAATAATTCCTTGTCACCACAGACTCGAAAGCATTTCGGTTTCAGTCAACTCACTTATCCTAATCTTTACTCTGCTCAGGTAATGGTTTGATTGACACTGAATCAATCAAACATCAAATGTCTAATTATCTTAGATATCCTCACATATACTCCACCATGTATTAGAATGGGCATATTGTAAAGGAGGAATATGTTTTGGGAAGTTCTGGCCAGGAAATAATTTTATTCTGTGAATGTTCTTCAGCCTAATTTGGTTAAGGATACAAAAGTATCTTTAATTTAATCTTGTTACATAAGGAATGAAGTTAGATTTTTATTTGACATCCTTTTTCTTTTTTAATGTAAGTATTTATAACTACAAATTATCTTCTTAGCACTGCTTTTGCTGTATCCTGTATGTTTTGGTGTGCTGAGGCTTCATTTCCATTGACTCAAGATATTTTCTAATTACACCTGTGATTTCATCTTTGCCCTATTGATGGCTTAAGCGTGTCTTGAATTGTCCACATATTGGGAGATTTTCTAATTTTCCTTCTATTAATTTTTGTTTTCATGCCATTGTTATCAGAAAAGGTACTTTGCATCATTTGATTCTTTAATGTATTAAATTTTGCAGTGAAAGTACAATCTAATCTTGAGAACATCCCACATGCACTTGAGAAAAATCTGTGTTTTTCTATTATTTGGTAGACCGTTCTCTGTAGGTCTGTTAGGTCAATTAATCTATAGTACTGCTGAAGTCCTCCATTTCCTTATTAAAGTCATGTCTGATTGTTCTTTGGGGTTTTTTATACTGGGCTATCGATATTACTATAGTTCCATCTAATATCATTGTAGCTCCATCTAATTCTCCCTTCAATTCTGTCAGTGTTTGTTTCATATATTTAGGAGATCTGGTGTTTGTTGCTTCTATCTTTATAATTATTATATCATTAATAAATAACCCTTTTATCAGTATCATCTCATTTGTTTTTTGTAATAGCTTTTGACTTATCCCATTTTGTTTGATATAATATAGCTACTCCTGCTCTTTTTTGGTTGCTATTTACATGAAATATATATTGCATCCTTGACTGTTCTTAATCTGAAGTGAATTTCTTCCAGATAGCATAAAAGAATCTATTGAAAAGCCTTTTAAAAATATCTGTTCTGGAGGGGGCGGAGCCAAGATGGCGGCATGAGCAGAGCAGTGGAAATCTCCTCCCAAAAACACATAGAGCTATGAAAATATAACAAAGAAAAATCTTCCTAAAATAGAGACCACAGGACACAGGACAACATCCAGACCACATCCACACCTGCAAAAACCCAGCGCCTTGCGAAGGGGGTAAGATACAAGCCCCGGCCCGGCAGGACCCGAGCGCCCCTTCCCCCGGCTCCCGGCGGGTGGAAAGAAACCGGAGCGGATTTTTTTTTTTTTTTGGCGAGTGCTTTTTGGAAGCCTTAAAGGGACAGGGACCCCGTTGCTAGGGAGGCAGGGTGGCGGGACCGGTGAGCGCCTGGGTCCGGCACTTGAGGACGGAGGAAATCGCGCATTTTTCCCCCTTTTTTCCTCTTTTTGGCAAGTGCTTTTTGGAGCCCTTAAAGGGACAGGGACCCCGGTGCTAGGGAGGCAGGGCGGTGGGACTGGTGAGAGGGTGCCTGGGACCGGCGCCTGAGGACAAAGAATATCCCGCGTTTTTCCCTGTGGGACCGGTGGGAGGGTGCCTGAGACTGGCACCTGAGGTTGGAGGAAATCGCGCGTTTTTCCCCTTTTTTTTCCTCTTTTTGGCGAGTGCTTTTGGAAGCCTTAAAGGGACAGGGGCCCTGGTGCTAGGGAGGCAGGGTGGCGGGACTGGTGAGCGGGTGCCTGGGACCGGCACCTGAGGACAAAGAATATCCTGTGTTTTTCCCTGCGGGACTGGTGGGCCGGTGCCTGAGATCAGCACCTGAGGATGGAGGAAATCACGTGTTTTCCCCCTTTTTTTTCTCTTTTTGGCGAGTGCTTTTTGGAAGCTTTAAAGGGACAGGGACCGTGGTGCTAGGGAGACAGGGCAGCAGGACCAGTGAGCGGGTGCCTGGGACAGGCGACTGAAGACAAAAAAAAAAAATCAAGTGTTTTTTCCTTTTTTTTTTTTTTTTTTCCTGTTCCCTCTCTCATTGTTGCTGTTGTTGTTTTGGTTTGGAGAGTGCTTTTTGGAAGTCTTAAATGGGCAGGACAGGTCACTTAGACCAGAGGCAGGGAATATGGGGATCTCTGGGCACTCTAACCCCCTGGGCAGCAGGGAGCACAGAGGCCCCTTACAGAGATAAATAGCCTCCCAGCCGCTCCCCCTCAAACGGGGCTCCACCATTTTGGAGGAGCAGCCCCAGCCAGGCCAAGCCCACAGCAACAGCGGAGATAAACTCCATAGCAAACGAGCAGGTAGCAGAAGTCCTGTCTGCGCACAGCTGACAAGCATAAGCCACTAGAGGTCTCTATTCTCCCAGGAGAGGAAAGCCACAAACCAACAAGAAGGGAAGCTCTTCCAGCAGTCACTCGTACCAGCTCTGCAAACTATCTCTATCACCATGAAAAGGCTAAACTACAGGCAGACAAAGATCACAGAGACAACACCTGAGAAGGAGACAGACCTAACCAGTCCTCCTGAAAAAGAATTCAAAATAAAAATCATGAACATGCTGACAGAGATGCATAGAAAAATGCAAGAGCAATGGGATGAGATGCAGAGAAAAATGCAAGAGCAATGGGATGAATTCCGGAGGGAGATCACAGATGTCAGGAAGGAGATCACAGAAGTGAAACAATCCCTGGAAGGATTTATAAGCAGAATGGATAAGATGCAAGAGGCCATTGAAGGAATAGAAGCCAGAGAACAGGAACGTATAGAAGCTGACATAGAGAGAGAGATAAAAGGATCTCCAGGAATGAAACAACACTAAGAGAACTATGTGACCAAGCCAAAAGGAATAATATTCGTATTATAGGGGAACGAGAAGAAGAAGAAAGAGGAAAAGGGATAGAAAGTCTCTTTGAAGAAATAATTGCTGAAAACTTCCCCAAACTGGGGGAGGAAATAATCGAACAGACCATGGAATTACACAGAACCCCCAACAGAAAGGATCCAAGGAGGACAACATCAAGACACATAGTAATTAAAATGGCAAGGATCAAGGACAAGGAAAGAGTTTTAAAGACAGCTAGAGAGAAAAAGGTCACCTATAAAGGAAAACCCATCAGGCTAACAACAGACTTCTCGACAGAAACCCTACAGGCCAGAAGAGAATGGCATGATATACTTAATGCAATGAAACAGAAGGGCCTTGAACCAAGGATACTGTATCCAGCACGACTATCATTTAAATATGATGGCGGGATTAAACAATTCCCTGACAAGCAAAAGCTGAGGGAATTTGCTTCCCACAAACCACCTCTACAGGGCATCCTACAGGGACTGCTCTACATGGGAGCACCCCTAAAAAGAGAACAGAACAAAACACACAACATATGAAGAATGGAGGAGGAGGAATAAGAAGGGAGAGAAGAAAAGAATCTTCAGACAGTGTATATAACAGCTCAATAAGTGAGCTAAGTTAGGCAGTAAGATACTAAAGAAGCTAACCTTGAACCTTTGGTAACCATGAATCTAAAGCCTGCAATGGCAATAAGTACATATCTCTCAATTGTCACCCTAAATGTAAATGGACTTAATGCACCAATCAAAGGACACAGAGTAATACAATGGATAAAAAAGCAAGACCCATCTATATGCTGCTTACAAGAAACTCACCTTAAACCCAAAGATAAGCATAGACTAAAAGTCAAGGGATGGAAAAACATATTTCAGGCAAACAACAGTGAGAAGAAAGCAGAGGTTGCAGTACTAATATCAGACAAAATAGACTTCAAAACAAAAAAAGTAACAAGAGATAAAGAAGGACACTACATAATGATAAAGGGCTCAGTCCAACAAGAGGATATAACCATTCTAAATATATATGCACCCAATACAGGAGCACCAGCATATGTGAAGCAAATACTAACAGAACTAAAGAGGGAAATAGACTGCAATGCATTCATTTTAGGAGACTTCAACACACCACTCACCCCGAAGGATTGATCCACCGGGCAGAAAATAAGTAAGGACACAGAGGCACTGAACAACACCCTGGAACAGATGGACCTAATAGATATCTATAGAACTCTACATCCAAAAGCAACAGGATATACATTCTTCTCAAGTGCACATGGAACATTCTCCAGAATAGACCACATACTAGCTCACAAAAAGAGCCTCAGTAAACTCCAAAATATTGAAATTCTACCAACCAATTTTTCAGACCACAAAGGTATAAAAGTAGAAATAAATTCTAAAAAGAAAACAAAAAGGCTCACAAACACATGGAGGCTTAACAACATGCTACTAAATAATCAATGGATCAATGAACAAATCAAAATAGACATCAAGGAATATATAGAAACAAATGACAACAACCACTAAGCCCCAACTTCTGTGGGACGCAGCGAAAGCAGTCTTAAGAGGAAAATATATAGCAATCCAGGCAAACTTGAAGAAGGAAGAACAATCCCAAATGAATGGTCTAACATCACATTTATCAAAACTGGAAAAAGAAGAACTGAGGCCTAAAGTCAGCAGAAGGAGGGACATAATAAAGATCAGAGAAGAAATAAAATTGAGAAGAATAAAACAATAGCAAAAATCAACGAAACCAAGAGCTGGTTCTTTGAGAAAATAAAGAAAATAGATAAGCCTCTAGCCCAAATTATTAAGAGAAAAAGAGAATCAACACAAATCAACATAATCAGAAATGAGAATGGAAAAATCACGACAGACTCCACAGAAATACAAAGAATTATTAAAGACTACTATGAAAACCTATATGCCAACAAGCTGGAAAACCTAGAAGAAATGGACAACTTCCTAGAAAAATACAACGTCCCAAGACTGACCAAGGAAGAAACACAAAAGTTAAACAAACCAATTACAAGCAAATAAATTGAAACAGTAATCAAAAAACTACCCAAGAACAAAACCCGGGGCCGGACGGATTTACTTCGGAATTTTATCAGACACACAGAGAAGACATAATACCCATTCTCCTTAAAGTGTTCCACAAAATAGAAGAAGAGGGAATACTCCCAAACTCATTCTATGAAGCCAACATCACCCTAATACCAAAACTAGGCAAAGACCCCACCAAAAAAGAAAATTACAGACCAATATCCCTGATGAATGTAGATGCAAAAATACTCAATAAGATATTAGCAAACAGAATTCAACAGTATATCAAAAGGATCATACACCATGACCAAGTGGGGTTCATCCCAGGGATGCAAGGATGGTACAACATTCGAAAATCCATCAACATCATCCACCACATCAACAAAAAGAAAGACAAAAACCACATGATCATCTCCATAGATGCTGAAAAAGCATTTGACAAAATTCAACATCCATTCATGATAAAAACTCTCAGCAAAATGGGAATAGAGGGCAAGTACCTCAACATAATAAAGGCCATATATGATAAACCCGCAGCCAGTATTATACTGAACAGCGAGAAGCTGAAAGCATTTCCTCTGAGATCGGGAACCAGACAGGGATGCCCACTCTCCCCACTGTTATTTAACATAGTACTGGAATTCCTAGCCACGGCAATCAGACAAAACATAGAAATACAAGAAACCAGATTGGTAAAGAAGAAGTTAAACTGTCACTATTTGCAGATGATATGATACTGTACATAAAAAACCCTAAAGACTCCACTCCAAAACTACTAGAACTGATATCGGAATACAGCAAAGTTGCAGGATACAAAATTAACACACAGAAATCTGTAGCTTTCCTATACACTAACAATGAATCAATAGAAAGAGAAATCAGGAAAACAATTCCATTCACCATTGCATCAAAAAGAATAAAATACCTAGGAATAAACCTAACCAAAGAAGTGAAAGACTTATACTCTGAAAACTACAAGTCACTCTTAAGAGAAATTAGAGGGGACACTAATAAATGGAAACTCATCCCATGCTCATGGCTAGGAAGAATTAATATCGTCAAAATGGCCATCCTGCCCAAAGCAATATACAGATTTGATGCAATCACTCTCAAATTACCAGCAACATTCTTCAATGAATTGGAACAAATAATTCAAAAATTCATATGGAAACACCAAAGACCCCGAATAGCCAATGCAATCCTGAAAAAGAAGAATAAAGTAGGGGGGATCTCACTCCCCAACTTCAAGCTCTACTATAAAGCCATAGTAATCAAGACAATTTGGTACTGGCACAAGAACAGAGCCAACGACCAGTGGAACAGATTAGAGACTCCAGATATTAACCCAAACATATATGGTCAATTAATATTTGATAAAGGAGCCATCGACATACAATGGCAAAATGACAGTCTCTTCAACAGATGGTGCTGGCAAAACTGGACAGCTACATGTAGGAGAATGAAACTGGACCATTGTCTAACCCCATATACAAAGGTAAACTCAAAATGGATCAAAGACCTAAATGTAAGTCATGAAACCATTAAACTCTTGGAAAGAAACATAGGCAAAAACCTCTTAGACATAAACATGAGTGACCTCTTCTTGAACATATCTCCCTGGGCAAGGAAAACAACAGCAAAAATGAGCAAGTGGGACTACATTAAGCTGAAAAGCTTCTGTACAGCGAAAGACACCATCAATAGAACAAAAAGGAACCCTACAGTATGGGAGAATATATTTGAAAATGACACATCTGATAAAGGCTTGACGTCCAGAATATATAAAGAGCTCACATGCCTCAACAAACAAAAAACAAATAACCCAATTAAAAAATGGGCAGAGGAACTGAACAGACAGTTCTCCAAAAAAGAAATACAGATGGCCAAGAGACACATGAAAAGATGCTCCACATCGCTAATTATCAGAGAAATGCAAATTAAAACTACAATGAGGTATCACCTCACACCAGTAAGGATAGCTGTCATCCAAAAGACAAACAACAACAAATGTTGGTGAGGCTGTGGAGAAAGGGGAACCCTCCTACACTGCTGGTGGGAATGTAAATTAGTTCAACCATTGTGGAAAGCAGTATGGAGGTTCATCAAAATGCTCAAAACAGACCTCCCATATGACCCAGGAATTCCACTCCTAGGAATTTACCCTAAGAACGCAGCAATCAAGTTTGAGAAAGACAGATGCACCCCTATGTTTATCGCAGCACTATTTACAATAGCCAAGAATTGGAAGCAACCTAAATGTCCATCGGTAGATGACTGGATAAAGAAGATGTGGTACATATACACAATGGAATACTACTCAGCCATAAGAAGTGGAAAAATCCCACCATTTGCAGCAACATGGATGGAGCTGGAGAGTATTATGCTCAGTGAAATAAGCCAAGAGGAGAAAGAGAAATACCAAATGATTTCACTCATCTGAGGAGTATAGGAACAAAGGAAAAACTGAAGGAACAAAACAGCAGCGGAATTATAGAACCCAAAAATGTACTAACAGGTACCAAAGGGAAAGGAACTGGGGAGGATGGGTGGGCAGGGAGGGACAAGTGGGGGAGAAGAAGAAGGGGGGTATTAAGATTAGCATGCATGGGGGGGAGGGAGAAAGGGGAGGGTGGGCTGCACAACACAGAGAGGACAAGTAGTGACTCTACAGCATTTTGCTAAGCTGATGGACAGTAACCGTAATGTGGTTGTTAGGGGGGACCTGATATAGGGGAGAGCATAGTAAACATAGTATTCTTCATGTAGGTATAGATTAAAAATTTAAAAAAAAAATGAAAGAAAGAAAGAAAGAAAAGGGGGATTACTCCTTAACAGGATAAAACTATTGGTAAATCAAAGATCAACGCATGCTTTAAATATCCTTAATGTTGATCACTTAAAGGGTGTCAGATGATCAGCTATGGAGGTACTCTTTTCTGATAATATTCCTTTCTCTTAATAAAAAAAAAAAAAGCAGTTACTGTGTGCTGACCTCCAATGAGTTCTGCACAGTGGTATAGAGGGCATGTCAAAGTGTGGGAAAAGGTCTGTTTGTTTCTATGCAGAAGATCAAGGCCTAGCTTGGATACCCAGAAAATGAACTAAGATACGATATGAGGAGGAGCTTCCGGCATCAGCACTCTCTGGAGGACTTGTGCCAGGGGATGATCATCAAAAAGCCTCCACAGGGATCCGGACGATGCTGCGGTTGTGGCTGCATCCAGCCCACCGTCTCCTGGACTTGCCATAGGAATGAGGAGGGAGATGTCTAGGCTGGCATGTGCATACAGTGAGACAACGAATTTGACCGGATCTGTACTGTTGGAACTCAACCAAGAGTTGGGAGGGGTGCAAGTTGTAGCACTCCAAAATCTCATGACTGTAGACTATCTATGGTTAAAAGAACATATGGGATGTGAACAGATCCCAGAAATGGGCTGCTTTAATTTGTCTGATTTCTCTCAGACGGTTCAAGTACAGTTGGACAATATCCATCATATCATACACAAATTTTCACAAATGCCTAGGGTGCCTAAATGGTTTTCTTGGCTTCACTGGAGATGGATGGTAATTATAGATTTGCTTTGTTTATGTCACCGTATTCCTATTATGTTAATATGTGTGTGCAAATTAGTTAGTAGTTTAAAACCTATACATACTTAAGGTACTCTACAAGAAGATATGTCAAAGAAATAATCAATCCTCCCATGTTTCTTTCCATATGCTACATCTGTAGCTTTTCTTCTTTCTTCCTAATTACAACCCTTAAATAGAATTCGTGCCTCATATCGAATTTACCGAGTATCATAATTCCTCCAGGTGGTAAAGATACCTCGAGACAAGTGCTGGGCATAGAAGCCACAGGGCATAAATCTGCAGGAAGTAAAAAGCTAACCTTTTCAAACAATATGGCTTCTCTCTCACTTACCAACTTTACATTTCCCTGTATGGCCCCGGAAGATGACTGGTTAGCCAGAGATGGGTAAGATTCCTCAAGGGAGGAACAACCTAAGACAGGCACAGTCGCAGGGGGGCCATCAGGTGAAAATTGGGGATCAACAGAGGTGAGGCTCAGAACCTCATCCGCCCTGCTTTGAGAGAAATCTTTTGCATCCGTGGATGTTTTGCTGCCCTTGTCTAGCTTGGATTAATACTTAGTCCACAGGCACACACCTGATCATCTACATTTGCCCTCTCACACCACTAAACTATGTTTTCTACCTTTATCTTGCATCTACCTACCACTTCAGCATTTTATTAAAAATAAAAATAATAATAATAATAAAGGGAGAAATGTGGGATCCACATATAAATCAAGTATAAAAATCAAATGACTATTCATATTTGACCTGATTGTTTATAGTTCATAATGCGTGATCAAAACCGAAAGTTTCTGTGATGAATGCCCTTGTACTGTTCACCATGTAAGAATTTATTCACTATGTAAGAATTCGTTCACCATGTAAGAACTTGTTCGTTATGCTTCAGAAGATTGGAGACTGACGAGAATTAGGCTTGAGATGGATTAATGATTGTACATTGAGCATTGACCCCCCTATACTGAATTTTATTGTTGTTAACAACCATTTGATCAATAAATATGAGAGATGCCCTCTCAAAAAAAAAAATTAAAATGGAAAAGATCCAGGACAAGTACAGCGTATTAAAAGCAGCCAAAGAGAGAAAAAAGATCACCTACACCTCCCAAGAAGAAACTCAGATGGCTAACAGACACATGAAAAGATGCTCATCATCACTAGTCATCAGGGAAATGAAACTAAAACCACAATGAGATATCACCTCACACCAGTAAGGATGCCCAGCATTGAAAAGACTAAGAACAACAAATGCTGGCAAGGATGTGGAGAAAGGGGATCCCCGCTACACTGCTGGTGGGAATGTAAGCTAGTTCAACCATTGTGGAAAGCAAAATGGAGTTTCCACAAAAAGCTAAAAATAGAAATACCATTTGACCCGGGAATCCCATTCTTCGGAATTTACCCAAAGAATGCAACTTCCAGATTCAAAAAGACATATGCACCCCTATGTTTATCGCAGCACTTTTTACAATAGCAAGATATGGAAGCAACCTAAGTGTCCATCAGTAGAGGAGTGGATAAAGATGTGGTACATATACACAATGGAATACTATTCAGACATAAGAAAGAAACAAATTCTACCATTTGCAACAACATGGATGGAGCTGGAGGACATTATGCTCAGTGAAATAATCCAGGCGTAGAAACACAAGTGCCAAAATATTTCCCTCCTTTGTGGAGTATAACAGCGAAGTAAAACTGAATGAACAAACAGCAGTGGACTCACAAACTCCAAGAAGGGACTAGGAGTTACCAAAGAGGAGGTGTGTGGGAGGGTGGGTGGGGAGGGAGTGAGAAGGGGATTGAGGGGTATTATGTTTAGTACACATTGTGTGGGGGATCATAGGGACAACAGTGTAGCAAAGGGAAGTCACATAGTGGATCTGTAGCATCTTACTACACTGATGGACAGTGACTGCATTGGGGTGTGGGTGGGGACTGGATAATATGGGTAAATATAGTAACCACATTGTTTCTTCATGTGAAACCTTCATAAGAGTGCATATCAATCATACCTTAATAAAAAATCTATTAATTAATTAATTTTAAAAAATCACCTACAAAAGAAAACACATCAAGCTATCATCAGACTTCTCAGAAGAAACCTTATAAGCCAGAAAGGAGTGGCCTGATATATTTAATGTGATGAAACAGAAGGGGCTTGAGTCAAGAATACTCTTCAGCAACATTACTATTTAAACTTGATGGAAGGATTAAACAATTTCTAGGTAAGAAAAGTTGAGAGAATGTTCCTCCTGCAAACCATATCTACAGTGTATTTTAAAGGGACTGTGGAAGTGCTCTAGATGGAAGTGCTCCTAAGGCTAAATAGCTGTCACCAGAAAAAATAAAACCACAGTAAAGGAAGCAGACCAATTAATTACTAACAAAATGCAAAATTAAATCAGCTACACACAAAGGCAGTCAAGGGATACACAAAGAGTACAGAATATGACACCTAACATATAAAGAGTGGAGGAGGAAGAAAAGGAAGGGAGTAAAAAAGAGTCTTTAGATTGTATTTGTAATAATGTAAAAAGCAAGCTAAGTCAGACTGTTAGATAGTAAAGAAGCTGCCATTCAACTTTTGGTAACCATGAATCTAAAACCTTTAATGGCAATAAGTACATATCTATTGATAATCACCCTAAATGTAAATGGACTGACTGCACCAATCAAAAGACAAAGAGTTACAGAATGGATAAAAAAGAAAACCCATCTATATGCTGCCTACAAGTGACTCACATCAAAACCAAAGACATATACTGACTAAAAGTGAAGGGGTGGAAAAAGATATTTCATACAAACAGTATGGAGAAAAAAGCAGGACTTGCAGTACTTATATCAGATAAAATAGACTTTGAAACAAAGAAAGTAATGAGAGAAATATGGACATTATATAATGATAAGGCAGTCAGTCTAACACGAGGATATAAACATTATAAATGTCTATGCACCCAGCATAGGAACACCCAAATACGTGCAAAAAATACTACCAGAATTAAAGGGGGAAATAGAATACAATAAGTTCATTTCAGGGGAATTTAACACACCACTCAATCCAAAAGGCAGAAAAGAAATAAGTAGACAGAGGAACTGAAGAACACACTAGAAGCAATGGATCTAACAGACATCTACACAACTCTACGCCCAAAAGCAACAGGATACACATTGCTCTCAAGTACACCTGGAAGAATTTCCACAACAGATCACACAGAGGGACATAAAAGAGCCTCAGTAAATTTAAAAAATTGAATTTGTACCAAGCAACTTCTCAGACCAAAAAGGTATGAAAATAGAAACAAATTGTGCAAAAAAAAAAAAGGCCCAGAATCATGGAGGCATAACAACATGCTCCTAAATAATCAATGGATCAATGACCAGGTGTAAACAGAGATCAAGCAATATATGGAGACAGACGAAAACAACTCAATGCCCCACCTTCTGTGGGATGCAACAAAGGCAGTTCTAAGAGGAAAGTATACAGCAATACAGGCCTAGCTCAAGAAAGAACAATCCCAAATGAACAGTCTAAACTCAGAATTAATGAAACTAGAAAAAGAAGAACAAATGAGGTCCAAGTCAATAGAAGGAGGGACATAAAAAAGATCAGAGAAGAAATAAATAAAAGTGAGAAGAATAGGGGTTGGCGCAAGAGGGTGGCATGAGTAGGCTGGTGGGAATCTCCTCCCAAAACCATGTACATTTTTGAAACTACAAAAAATACAACTATGTCTAAAAGAGAGATCAGAAGATAAAGTACCACAGCCAGGCAACACCTACATCTGCAAGAGCTCAGCATCTCATGAAGAAGGTAAGATACAAATCCATGACCCAGTGGGACCCAAGCACCACCCCCACCCCAGCTCACCAGCAGGAGGAAAGGAGTCAGAGTGGGGAGGGAGTGGAAGCACAGGGCTGCTAAATAACCATCCCTAGCAATCTGCACCAGGACCACAGGCACACATTGCATGGTGTACTGGATATTAGGGTAACAGAAAAGTAAAATCTGAGATGGAGACTGTGAGCTGGTCCCCACAGCCGGCTACTCTAGGACAAAAGAAGAGTGGATGCTTTTTAAAAGTCTTAAAGTGACAAGGAATTAACAGTTGGATGGAATCGTCCAGGCACTCTCAACCCAGCAGGCTGGGAATCCTAATGAACTACAGGTGCCCCAACGCCCTGGGAGGTAACCCAGCCCTGAAGCCCCTCACAGAGAGAAGCAGCCTGCCATTCATTCCCCTGGCCGGCACTACAAGCAAACCGGCTGACCCGCCATAACAGCAGAGTAGCCGGAGAGTGGCCCCATCCACAGTAACCACACAGAGTCACCTCCCAGTGCGCAGCTAACCGGGACAGACCCAGAGACTGCTGCCAGTGCATAGCTGCTGGGAACAGACAGAGGAAGCTGGGGCAATATCTGGAAGGCATGAAGGGATGCTGTTCTTGCAGGAGAACACACGCTACACGTCTGCCACTCACCGCAGGGCTCTGGGCTATCCCGAGGGCTGCCCCGCCTTTGGCAGCTCAGGAACTTAACCCAGAGACTGCTCCCTGCGTGCGGGTAACCAACACACGCAGCGGAAAAGGGCAAGGCAACCAGCAAGCAGGAAGTGACTTTGTTCTCCCAGGTGACACATGTGCCACCTGCCTATGACTACCTCTATTGCCATGAAAAGGCAGAAGAATCTGGTCCAGTCAAGAATCACACAGACAACCCCAGAGAGAGGGCCTGGGAGATAGATATAACAAATCTTCCTGAAAGAAGATTTCAAAATAAAGGTCATAACCATGCTGATGGACCTGCAGTCAGATATGCAAAAGCTAAGGGATGAAGTCACGAGGGAGATAACAGAAATGAAACAATCTTTGGAAGGACTTAAGAACAGACTGGATGAGGTGCAAGAGACTGTATATGGAATAGAAGTCAGAGAGCAGGAATACAGAGAAGCTGAGGCAGAGAGAAATAAAAGGATCTCCAGGAATGAAAGAATATAAAGAGAACTGTGTGACCAATCCAAACGGAATAATACTCACATTATAGGGGTGCCAGAAGAAGAAGAGAGAGAAAAGAGGATAGAAAGTGTCTTTGGAGAAATAATTGCTGAACATTTCCCCAATCTGGGGGAGGAAACAGTCTCTCAAACCATGGAAACCCACAGATCTACCAACACAAGGAACCCAAGGAGGACAAGATCAAGACATATAATAACTAAAATGGCAAAGATAAAAGACAAGGACAGAGTATTAAAGGCAGCCAGAGAGAGAAAAAAGATCACCTACAAAGGAAAAACCATCAGGCTATCATCAGACTTCTCAACAGAAATCTTACAGGCCAGAAGAGAATGGCATGATATATTTAATGCAATGAAACAGAAGGGCCTTGAACCAAGAATACTAAATCCAGCATGATTATTATTTAAATATGAAGGAGGGAATAAACAGTTCCCAGACAAGCAAAAGTTGAGGGAATTTGCATCCCACAAACGACCTCTATGGGACATTTTATAGGGACTGCTCTAGATGGAAGCACTCCTTAGGCTAAATAGATGTCACCAGAGATAATAAAATCCCAGCAAAGAAAGCATACCAACCAAATACTAACTAAAGGCAAAAAATAAAATCAACTATTCACAAAATCAGTCTAAGCAAACACCAAAGAGTATGGAATAAAACACCTAACATACAAAAGAATGCAGGAAGAAGAATAAGAAGGGAGAGAAATAAAGAATCATAAGATTGTGTCAGTATAATAGCTTAATAAGAGAGTTAAGTTAGATAGTAAAGAAATTACCCTTGAACCTTTGGTAACCACGAATCCAAACACTGCAATGGCAATAAGTACATACCTTTCCATAATCACACTAAATGTAAATGGAATGAATGCAGCAATCAAAAGACACAGAGTAATAGAATGGATAAAAAGCAAGACCCATCTATATGCTGCTTATAAGAGACTCACCTCAAACACAAAGATATACACAGACTAAAAGTGAAGGGTTGGAAAAAGATATTTCATGCAACTAATAGGGAGAAAAAAGCAGGAGTTGCAGTACTTGTATCCCACAAAATACATTTCAAAACAAAGAAAGTAACAAGAGATAAAGACAGACATTACATAATGATAAAGGGGGCAGTCTAACAAGAGGATATAAACATCATAAATATATATGCACCCAACAGAGGAGCACTGACATATGTGAAACAAATACTACCAGAATTAAAGAAGGAAATAGAATGCAATGCATTCATTCTGGGAGACTTTAATACACCACTCACTCCAAAGGACAGATCCATCAAACAGAAAAGAAGTAAGGATACAGAGGCACTGAACAACACACTAGAACAGATGGACCTAACAGACATCTACAGAACTCTACACCCAAAAGCAGCAGAATACACATTCTTCTCAAATGCACATGGAATATTTTCCAGAATAGAGCACACACTACGCCACAAAAGGAGCTTCAGTAAATTCAAAAATATTGATATTCTACCAACCAACTTCTCAGATCACAAAGGTATAAAACTAGAAATGAGTTGTATAAAGAAAACAGAAAGGCTCACAAACACATGGAAGCTTAACAACATGCTCCTAAATAATCAAAGGATTAATGACCAAATGTAAACAGAGGTCTGGCAATATACAGAGACAAATCACAACAACAGTACAAAGCCCCAACTTCTGGGGGATGCAGCAAAGGCAATTTTAAGAGGAAAGAATATAGCAATCCAGGCCTATTTAAAGAAGGAAGAACAATTCCAAATGAACAGTCTAAAGTCACAATTATTGAAACTGGAAAAAGAAGAACAAATGAGGCCTGAAGTCAGCAGAAGGAAGGACATAATAAAGATCAGAGAAGTTATAAAAAGAATTGAGAAAAACAAAACAATAGAAAAAAATCAATGAAACCAAGAGCTGGTTCTGTGAGAAAATAAACAAAATAGGTAAACCCCTGGCCACACTTAATAAGAGAAAAAGAGAATCTACACACATAAACAGAATCAGAAATGAGAAAGGAAAAATCACGATGGACCCCAGAGAATTACAAAGAATTATTATAAAATATTATGAAAATGTATATGCTAACAAGCTGGAAAACCTAGAAGAAATGGACAACTTAGTAGAAAAATACAATCTTCCAAGACAGACCCAGGAAGAAATAGAAAATCTAAACAGACCAATTACCAGCAATGAAATTGAATCAATAATCAAAAAACTACCCAAGAACAAAATTACCAGACCAGATGGATTCACCGCTGAATTTTATCAGACATATAGAGAAGACATAATACCCATTCTCTTTAAAGTTTTTTCCAAAAAATAGAAGAGGAGGGCATACCTACAAACTCGTTCTATGAAGCCAGTATCACTCTAATAGTAAAACCAGGCAAAGACCCCACCAAAAAAGAAAGTTACAGGCTAATATCCCTGATAAACATAGATGCGAAAATACTCAACAAAATATTAGCAAATCGAATTCAAAAATACATCAAGTGGACCATATACAATGATCAAGTGGGATTCATCTCAGGGATGCAAGGATGGTACAACATTCGAATATACATCAACATCATCCATCACATCAACAAAAAGGACAGAAACCAAGTGATCATCTCCATAGATGCTGAAAAAGCATTTCAAAAAATTCAACATCCATTCATGATAAAAACTCTCAACAAAATGGGTATAGAGGGCAAGTACCTCAACATAATAAAGGTCATATATGACAAACCCACAGCCAACATCATACTTAATAGTGGGAAGCTGAAAGCATTCCACCTAAGATCAGGAACAAGACAGGGATGCCCACTCTCCCCACTGCTATTCAACATAGTACTGGAGGTCCTAGCCATGGCAATCAGACAAAACAAAGAAATACAAGGCATCCAGATTGGTAAAGAAGAAGTCAAACTGTCACTATTTGCAGATGACATGATATTGTACATAAAAAACCCTAAAGAGTCCTCTCCAAAATTACTAAATCTAATATCTGAATTCAGCAAAGTTGCAGGAGACCAAATTAATACACAGAAATCTGTTGCTTTCCTATACACTAATGATGAACTAGCAGAAAGAGAAATCAGGAAAACAATTCCATTCACAACTGCATCAAAAGGAATAAAATACCTAGGAATAAACCTAACCAAAGAAGTGAAAGATCTATACCCTGAAAACTATAAGACACTCTTAAGAGAACTTAAAGAGGACAGTAACAAATGGAAACTCATCCCAAGCTCTTGGCTAGGAAGATTTAATATTGTCAAAACGGTCATCCTGCCTAAAGCAATCTACAGATTTAATGCAATCCCTATCAAAATACCAACAGTGCATTCTTCAATGAACTGGAACAAATAGTTCTAAAATTCATATGGAACCACCAAAGAAACCGAATAGCCAAAGCAATCCTGAGAAGGAAGAATAAAGCAGGGGGGATCTTGCTTCCAGACTTCAAGCTCTACTACAAAGCCACAGTAATCAAGACAATTTGGTACTGGCATAAGAACAGAGCCACAGGCCAGTGGAACAGAATAGAGAGTTCAGATATTAACCCAAACATATATGGTCAATTAATATATGATAAAGGAGTCATGGATATACAATGGGGAAATAACAGCCTCTTCAACAGCTGGTGTTGCCAAAACTGGACAGCTACATGTATGAGAATGAAACTGGAAAACTGTCTAACTGCATACACAAAGAAAACTCAAAATGGATAAAAGTCCTGAATGTAAGGCATGAAACCATAAACTGTTAGAAGAAAAAAGAGGCAAAAATCTCTTGAATATAAACACGAGTAACTTTTTCATGAACACACTTCCTCAAGCAAAGGAATTTAAAGCAAAAATGAAAAAGTGGAACTGTATCAAACTAAGAAGCTTCTTTAGAGCAAAACACATTAGCATAACAAAAAGGCATCCTATGGCATGGGAGAACATTCATAAACAACATATCCAATAAGGGGTTAACATCCAAAATATATAAAGAGCTCACATGCCTCAACACCCAAAAATGAAATAACTGGATAAAAAATGGTCAGAGGATTTGAGCAGACAGTTCTCCAAAGAAGAAATTGAGATGACCAACAGACACATGTAAAGATGCTTAACATTGCTAATCATCAGGGAAATGAAAATGAAAACCACAATGAGATATCCCCTCACAACAGTTAAGATGGCCAACATCCAACAGACAAGTAACAACAAATTCTGGCTAGGATGTGGGGAAAAAAGAACCCTTCTGTACTGTTGGTGGGAATTTAAATTGCTTCAACCATTGTGGAAAGCAATATGGAGGTTCCTCAAAAAACAAAAATTGAAATACCATTTGACCCAGTAAATCCACTCATAGGAATTTACCCAAAGAAAACAAGATCACAGATTCAAAAAGACATTTGCACTCCTATGTGTATCGTAGCACTGTTTACAATAGCCAAGACATGGAAGCAACTTAACTGTTCACCAGTAGATGCATGGATAAAGAAGGGGTGGTACATATACAGAATCGAATATTATTCAGCTGTAGGAAGAAAACAAATCCTACCATTTGTAATAACATGAATAGAGCTACAGGGTATTATGCTCGGTGAAATAAGCCAGGTGGAGAAAAACAAGTACCAAATGATTTCACTCATTTGTGGAGTATAACAACAAAGCAAAAAAACTGAAGGAACAAAACAGCAGCAGACTCACAGAACCTAAGAATGGACTTGCAGTTACAAAAGGGATAGGGAGTGGGGAGGGCAGGCAGGAAGGGAGGAAGAAGAGGATTAAGGGGTATTATGATTGGCACACATAATATTGGAGAGGGGTCACTGAGAAGGCAGTATAGCACAAAGAAGGCAAGTAGTGACTCTATAGTGTCTTACGCTGATGGACAGTGACTGTAATGGGGGATGTGGTGGGAACTTGATAATAGGGGTGAATGTAGTAACCACAATGTTGCTCATGTGAAACCTTCATAAGATTGTATATCAATGTTACCTTAATAAAAAAAGATGAAAAGGATAATAAAAAAAAGTTAAGCCCAGAATTTTTATGGCAACTTTGAAGAGGTTTTATACCAAAAGGATCTGTGTTAACGCCTGTGCTACTTAGAAATAATGCACAGACTTAGAGAAATCTTGATTCTATTATTATTCCTATTCATAGGTGAAAAGAAGGTATCGAATTTCAATTCTTTATGTTAAGGCAATCTTTATGTTCTGGAATGAATTCTAGCTACAGTGTCAGTATCAATAATAATTATAGTTAACACTGAATAATCACTTATTTTGTGACAGGTACTTTTCAAAGTAGTCTAGGTAAAGTAACTCATGTAATCCTTTCAACAATTCTATTCTCATACTAATTTAATTGGTAAGGAAACAGGCTGTGCAGAATTGTTAAGTAAACTGCTGATCATAAAGGCTGCTAAACAACACAATGAGAATTTGAATCCAGGCAGCCTTCCTCTAGGGAGCCTGAGTCTTAACCATTAAACAAAACCACTTCTCTTTCTAGAGTATCCAGTCTCATTTGTCGCTTTCTTGATTAATTTTGGAGATTAAATGCAGACTAATAGTGACAAGACTTACATTAAATTTTCTCAGAATCTGAATAATTATAACAGCTGGCATATGTCAGATTGTTTTAGGCATCCCAGAAGTTGGAAGACTGCCCAAGAGACACTTTGTGATTTAAATTTTCTTACATATAAATTGAAAGTGATAACTGCAGAAACCTAGAAGGAAGCAAATCTTTCAAAGTCCCCGTGGGCTCTGCTCTGCCTCCCCCACAGCCACATTTTAACTCATACTCTGTGAAGGAACTGGTTGTATCTGTACTATATTTGGAGGTAACTACTCCCTTAACTCTTGCATAATTTATTTCTAAACAACTTTGAGACACTTAAAAAAAATTCTTTATGGAAGGCTATTTAGTTTCTTGCTAACTTACTAATTTTCTACATAGAGTATAGGAATTCATTCATCAATTTAACAAATATTTATTGAATGCCTACTCAAAAAGAAAGGAATACACGGTGGGTCTTCCCCCATCCATGCTTTCGTTAAACGAATTGTCCTGTGTAACTAAAATGAGAAAATAAAGCAAAATCCATAATTTTATTACTAACCAGCAATTTTAGTTTCACCACAATACAGTTTACATAGCAATATTTTAAAAAGAAAACACTTTATATTTAATATAATTAGTTTGCATTGTTCTATTTTAATTAGATATTATTCCCCAGCAATCTGATTGGTTATTATTTTGCATCACTTTTTCTAATTTCCAATACAGCAAAAACAGAAGTGAGTATAAAATGACACTATATTAGCCAATGCCACTCAGTTTTCATTTGCAAGTTATTACTCATATGCCCAAGACATATAAGGGCTGAAGAATTTGTCTGATCCACCCTCATGAAAAATGGAATATTCCTCTCCTGCAGTAAGTATCACCAACTGAGGAGCCCAAAGAGAGGAGATGAGGAAGGAAAATGAGTGATAGACTTTTACTGGCTCTCCAGAACAGAGACAGAGCTAAAATGATGACAATGGGAGGTTAGTTCTCCTCTATTCCTTCTGAAGAAAACTAGTTGGGAGCCGGGAGAACCCTAAGGAATTTTTGGCAATTTTTTAGACATGAAGCCAACAACATCAGTGTTGGTGGAACAAGAGTGTTCATGTTGGCTATGAAATTCAAAATGAAATAAAAATCAAAATAATGGAAAAGCCTATGATTTTAGCCTTGTTATTTAGTGTAGTTAGAGATTCCTGATGCAGCATTCCTTAGGAGCCATTTCTGGATGACACCAGCACCAGTTGATTCTAGTGAGTCTCCAATGCAATAGCAATATGTTGTCTCTGGGAAGAGGAAGTGGGATTGGGGATCACACAGACCTGTTTATGATAGCCCAAGCTGACAGAAACGGAAGACCTTGTTCTTTTTTTCAGCTTTATTGAATATGGTTAACAAAAATTACATATTTAGGTTGTACAATGTCACTTTTTTAAAGTTTAAAATGTGATGATTTAATACATATATGTATTATGAAATAATTACAACATCCATCACCTCACATAGTTTCTATGTTGTGTGTGTTGTGAAAATACTTAAGATCTACTCATTTATCAAATTGCAATTATATAATACAGTATTATTAACTGTATATCATGCTATACATTAGCTTTCCATAACTTGCTCAACTTATAACTGAAGGTGTATAACCCTTGGACTAACATCTTCCCATTTACTACATCCTTCAGCCCCTCACATTCACTGTTCTGCCATTTGCTTCTATGAATTTGACATTTTTAGATTCCACATAAGTGAAGTCATGCACCATTTGTCTTACTATGTCTGGCTTACTTCACTTAGCATAATGGTAACTTCCCCAGTTCCATCTTGGTTGTAAAAATGAAAGGATTTATTTCTTCTTTATGACTGAATGACATTCCATTGTACACACACATACACGTATTCCATTGTGCACAGACACAAACGTGTGTGTGCACACACAAACGGGAACTTTTGTTGCTTCAATGTGTTGACTATTATGAATCATGCTGCAATGAACATGGAAGCACAGACTTCCCTTTAAGGTAGAGACTTCATTTTCTGTGGGTATATATCCAGAAGCGGGATTGCTTAATCATATAGTAGTACTTTCTTTAGTATTTTGAGGAACATCTCCACTGCTTTTCACGGTGACTACCAATTTGGCTTCTCACTCACAGTACACAGGTTCCCTTTTGCAAATGGCCCTTACCAACACTTGTTATCTCGCATCATTTTGGTAACAGCCAGTCCTAAAAGGTGTGAGGTGATATCTCATTGTGCTTTTTCTTGAAATATAGTTGATATACAACAATGTATAAGTTTATGGTGTGAAACATATTAATTTGGTACATTTGTATTGCAATATGACTGCTATTGTAGCACGAGATAACATCTCTATCCTGTTGCATAATTGTCATTTCTTCCTGTAGTGGGAACAATTAAGATCTAGTTTCTTAGAAAGTTTAATGCTTATAATACAGTTTGGTTGCCTATAATTATTGTACTATATATTAGATCTCCAGGATTTATTTATCTTCTACTTGCAAGTATGTAGTACCCTGGAACAACATCTCTTCTGTCCCCTCACCCACTAGATCCTGGTCACCACCATTCCACTCCCTGTTTTTGTGAGTTCAGTTTTTGTAGATTCCACATCTAAGAGACATCATATAGCATTTGTCTTTCTCTGTCTAACTTATCTCACTTAGCATAATATCCTCAAGATCCATCCATGTTATTGCAAATAGCAGGATTTCTTTTTTTCCTAATGACTGATCAGTATTTCATTGTTAAATATACTACATCTTCTTTACTCATTCATCCACGACAGACACCTGGACTGTTTCCATAGCTTGGCCACTGTGAATAATGCTTTAGTGAACAGGGGAGTGCATCCATCTCCTTGATAACCTGAATATCAATGAGAGAGCCAGACACAGATTCCCTGACCTGGGGTGCAAGAAAAAAGCCCTTCAGTTTAAAGTGCATCCAGACCATAGTGAAAGCACCCAATTTCCAGAACTAAAGCATCTGCTACATGGCAAGGGAAGTGCTGGAACACACTCTGGGTTCGGAGGTGCTGGCCAGTATGACTGTTTGCATTCGTTCTGCACATCATAAAACTATGAGGAGCGGGATCTGGGCACACACACCAATTTCAGATTCAGTATAGGCAGCTTCTCAGCCCCCACCCATACACAATTACGTCTATTGTATATTCAATAGTCTACCTAGCTGCCCACTGTCATTCACCCACTCCACCACCACCAGTGTGACCAGGAACAGCCCCAGCCCAATGGGTAGTGTGCAAGGGACTGCAGCTGTTCTACCAAGAGGACCTGGCCAGTGTTGATGCTGGAATCCCTGGAGCAGGCCAGAACATGCACAGGACAGTAGGTGAGTTCACATGGGACCTGCTGCTGCCCTGTCAGTGGAGACCCAGCAATGAACCCAGAGTTCCACAGAAATCCCCATAGTACACATGGAGCCACTGGGGAGGTCGCACAGGGCTTGTCACCACCCGCTCCCCCAATGTGGCAATGAACCCAGAGTTTGCGAGAGCAGCCCAGAATATGCACCAACCTATGGATGAGGGAGCACAGGGCTTGTCACTACCCTGCCAGTGGGACATGGCTGAAATGAGCAGCAGTCCAGACGATGTACTGGCCCTTGGGTGGTACAGTGGACTCAGTGGGTGCCAATCGGGGAGTTTCCTGGAGTGCATCTCTGACACACCACTGACTCACCACATCTCCCTCTACAGGACAGACTCTAACAGTGCCACACTACCCAGTAGTCCATCCAATTGGGCACCACAGATCATAATCCTGGGACCATGTCTTGGGAGCCCCAGCACCACGACAAGCCTATCTCATGTTCAATTGGCCTCCAGCCAGCCAAAACCACCAGGCACATGCATTCTCCCACAGGACCTTCCTACACAACACCAATCCTTCAAGACTGAGAGTGCAATCCCTTCCAACTAATTCAGAGAATCAAGCACAGAGAGTCAAACAAAATAAGGAGACAGAAGAATATGTTCCAAACCATAGAACAGGAAAAAAACTCCAGGAAACAAAAACTAAAGGAAATAGAGATAACCAACCTACCTGAAAAAGACTTTAAAACAATGGTTAAACATGCTTACCAGAATTGAGAGAACAATGGATGAACTCTAAAGAGTTAAAAAAAAGGAGATATAAAATCTAAAAAAGAATAAGAATGAAGAATATAATAAATGAAATGAAAAATACACTAGAGGGGGTGAACAGCAGACTAGAAGATGCAGAAGAACAGATCAGCACCTTGGAAGATAGATTAATGGAAAGAACTCATAAACTGAACAGAAGAAAGAAAAAAGAATGAAATGAAAGGAAGACAGGTTAAGAGAGTTCTGGGATAACATCAAAAGTCCTAACATTCTCATTGTAGGAGTCCAGAAGGAGAAGAGAGAGACAGAAAGGGGTAGAAAAATTATTTGAGGAAATAATAGCTGAAAACTTCTCTAACCTGGGGAAGGAAATAGTCTTTCAGGTCCAGGAAGCACAGAGAGCTCCAAACAAGATGAACACAAGGAAGTCCATTCCAAGACACATAATAATTAAAGCATCCAAGATCAAGAAAAAAGAGAGAACCTTAAAAGTATCAAGAGAAAAACAACAAGTTATACCTACAAGGGAATGCCCATAAGGCTATCAGCTGATTTTTCGTCAGGAGCTCTACAGGCTAGGAACTGGTGGCATGATATATTATTCAAAGTGCTAAAAGGAAAAAGAAAAACTGCACCCAAGAATTCTCTAGCCAGCAAGATCATCACTCAGAATTGAAGGAGACATAAACAGCTTCACAGATTAATATAAGTTAGACAAGTTTCACCACTACCGATCTGGCCTTACAAGAAATGTTAAAAGGACTTCTGTAAGAGGTAAAGAACCTAACTAGAAGCAAGAAGATTATGAAACAGAAAATTTTCACTGGTTAAAGCAAACGTATAGCCAAGGTACTTTGTAGAACAATTACTTAAAAGTTAGTATGAAGGTCAAAAAGAAAAATGTAGTAAAATCAATTCCATGTAAAAATTAGTTAAGGGAATCACTAAAAAAAAGGGTGTAAAAGAAGGCATCACATGCATAAAATGTGGAGGAGGAGGACTAATAAATGTAGTGCTTTTAGAATGCATTCCAACTTAAGTAGCCATCCACATAATATAAATTGTTACATTCATAGGATAACAAACAAGAACCCAATGGTAACCACAAATCAAAAAGTTATAACACATACACAAGAAATAGAAGAAAGTCCAAGCATTACAGTAAATAAAATCATGAAGCACAAGGAAATAAAATGAGAGGAAGGAAATAGAGGAGACGAGCAACAAAAACAACGAGGAAACATTTATCCAAATCACAATAAGTACATACCTATCAATAATTACTTTAAATATAAATGGATTAAATGCTCCATCCAAAAGACACAGGGTGACTGAATGGATTAAGAAGCAAGATTGATGTACTTGCTGCCTGTAAGAGAATCACTTGAGACCTAAAGACATACAGCCTGAAACTGAAGGGAAGCAAGACAGTCCATGCAAATAGAAATGGAAAAAAGTTGTAATAGCAATACTTATATTAGACAACACAGACTGTAAAACAAAAACTAAAAATAGACAAAGAAGAATATTATATAATAATTAAGGGTTTAATGCAGCAAGGAGATAAAACAACTGCAAATATTTATGCACCTAATAGAGGAGCACCTAAATATATAAAGCAAATATTAACACATAAAAGGAGCAGTAAGTAGCAATACAAAAATAGTAGTGACCTTGAATGCCTCACTTACATCAGTGGGTAGATCATCCAGACAGAAAATCAACAAGGAAACAGTGGCTTTGAATGACACATTAGACCAAATGGTTTATGGGATACATAAAAAACATTGTATCAGCAAAAGGTGGCATACACATTCTTTTCAAGTACACATGGGATATTCTCCAGAATAAACCATGTTAGGCCACAAAGCCTTCTCAATAAATTGAAGACAACTGAAATAATAAAAGCCATCTTTTCTGACCACAGTGGTATAAAACTAGAAATCAATTATAAGAAAAAACTGGGGAAAAAAATCCAAAAACACATGGAGGCTAAACACATGCTGCTAAGCAACCAATGAGTCATCAAATAAATCAGAGGAAATTAAATAGTTGGAAAAAATGAAAAGAGAAATGTAATGGTCCAAAATTTTGGGGACGCAGAAAGAGCAGTCCTAAGAGGAAACTTTTCAGTGATAAATTCCTACTTTAGGAAGTAAAAAACACCTCAAAAAGGCAATCTAACCCTATACATAAATGAACTGGACAAAGAAAAAAAAGCTAGTAGTAGGAAGGAAACACTAAACATCAGAGCAGAAATGAATGAAATACCAAATACCAAATACCTGATACCAAAATAAGACAAAGACATTACACAAAAAAAGAGAATTACAGGCCAATACCCCTGATTAACACAGATGCAAAAATCCGCAACAAAGTATTTGCAAACCAAATTCAAATTAAAAATGACTCAAAAATATCAATGAAACTAAGACCTGGTTCTTTGAAAAACAATACAATATTTATAAGACTTTGGCTAGACTCATTAAGGAAAAGAAAGAGGACTCAGATAAATAAAATCAGAAATGAATGAGATGTTACAACTGACACCACAGAAATACAATTATAAGAGATACTATGAAAAATTATATGGCAATAAATTGGACAACTTAGAATAAATGGATAAATTTCTAGAAACATATACTCTTCCAAGGCTGAACCAGGAAGAAATAGAAAGTCTGAACAGACTGATCACTATCGTGGAAATTGAATCAATAATCAAAAAATTCCCAAGAAACAAAAGTCCAAAACCACATAGCTTCACAGGAGAAGCCTATAAAACATTTAAAAGAAGAGTTAATACCTCTCCTACTCAAATTACTCCAAGAGATTGAAGAGGAAGGAAAGCTTTCACATTCATTCAACATGGCTAGCATCACCCTGATAGGAAAATAAGACAAAGACACGACAAAAAAAAAAAGATAATTACAGGTCAATACCCATGAAGAACACAGATGCAAAAATCCTCAACAAAGTATTTGCTAAGGAAATTCAAAAATATATCAAAAAGATCATTCACCATGACCAAGTAGTATTTATTCCAAGGATGCAAGCTTCTTCAAAAGTCACAAATCAATGTGACGTACCACATGAACAAGAGGATGGATAAAAAACGTATGATCCTATCAATATATGTTGAAAAGGCATTTGACAAAATTCAATATCCACTCATGATAAATATGCTCAACAAAGTGGGTATATAGGGAACATATATAAACATAATAAAGGCCATACATGTCAAACCTATAACTAACATACTCAGTGGTGAAAAACTGAAAGATCAGGAACAAGGCAAAGATGTCCACTCTCACCACTTCTATTCAACATAGTACTAGAAGACGCAGCCACTGAAATCAGACAAGAAAAAGAAATAAAAGTCATCCAATTTGTTAAAGAAGCACAACTGTCAGTATTTGCGGATGACATGATAGTATATATAGAGAACCCGAAAGACTCCACCAAAAAATTATTGGAATAAATGAATTTAGTACAGTTGCAAGACACAAAAATCAGTATGCAGATATTTGTTGTTTTCTATATACAGACAATGAACAGAAAGATAAACTAAGTAATCAATCCCATTCACAATTGTATCAAAAAGAATAAAAAACCTAGGAATAAATTTAACCATTGAATTGAAAGACTTGTTTGTACACCAAGAATAACAGGACACTGAATAAAGAAGTTGAAGAACATGCAACATGCAAATAAAGAGAGAGCTATTCCATGCTCATCAATAGGAAGAATTACAGAATTGTTCAAATGGTCATCCTTCTCAAAGCAATCTACAGTTTCAATACAATCCCTATCAAAACACCAGTGACATTTTTTACAGAGCTAGAGAAAATAATCCTAAAATTTGTATAGAACCACAAAAGCCCCTGAATAGCCAAAACTATCTTGAGAAAGAACAAAGCTGGAGGTTTCCTGGTTTAAAACTATAGTACAAATCTGTAGTAATCTAAACAATATGGTAGTGGCACAAAAATACACACAGAGATCAACAGAACAGAATAGTGAGCCCAGAAATAAACCCACATTTATATGGTCAACTAATCTATCACAGAGGAAGCTAGAGTACACAGTGGGGAAAAGGCACTCTCTTCAGTAAGTACTATTGGGAAAACAATGAAAGCTACATGGAAAAGAATGAACCTGGATCATCATCTTATACCGTGTATAAAAGTAAACTTAAAATGGATTAAAGACATAAATATTTGATCTGAAACCATAAAACTTCTAGAAGAAAGCATAGGTAGTAAACTCTTAAACATCAACATTAGTAAGGAGTATGTCTCCTAAGCAAAGGAAACAAAGGCAAAAGTACACCAGTGGGACTACTTTTTGTCCTTTTTGTCTGGCTTATTTCACTTAGCATGTCTTCAAGATTCACACATGTTGCAGCATAGGACAGAATTTTAATTCTTTCTCAGGCTGAATAATATTCCATTGTACATATAAAATAGCACATTTTGTTTATCCTTCAATAGTTGGTGGCTATTTGGTTGTTTCTACCTTTTCACTATAGTGAATAATGCTGCCATGAACACTGTTGGACAAATATCTGGACTACAAAAAGTAGTCCCCAAACATAAATACTGTTCATTGATTTGTCAAGCTAAAAAGCTGCACAGCAAAGGAAACCATCAACAGAATGAAAAAGCAACCTACTGTATGGGAGAATATACTGGCAAATTATATATCTGGTAAAAGGCTAATATCCAAAACATAAGAAGAACTCATGCAACTCAACACGGGAAAAACAAATCATTCCATTAAAAAGTGGGCAGAGGACCTAAACATTTTTGCTAAGAAGAAATACAGATGGCCAACAGGCACTTGAAAAAATGCTCTACATTGCTAGTCATCAACAAAATGCAAATCAAAATCACAGTGAGACTACCTCACTACGGTTAGAATGGCTACTATCCAAAAGAAGGGAAATAACAGGTTTTGGTGAGGATGTTGAGAGAAGGAAACCCTCCTATAGTGTTGGTGGGAATGTAAATTGGTGCAGCCACTAAGGAATGCAGTATGGAGGTTCCTCAAAAAAGTAAAAATAGAAATACTATATGACCCAGCAATTCCACTTTTGGGAATTTGCCCAAAGAAAACAAAATCACTAACATGACAAGACATATGCACACCTATGCTTATTGCAATATCATTTATAATAGCCAAGGTATGAAAGCAACCATAATGTCCACTAATAGATGAATGGATAAAGAAATGTGATGTGATTTATATATATACATATACATATAAAACAAAGCTATAAAAAAAGAATGAATTCTTACGATTCATGATAATATGGATAGACCTAGAGGGTATTATACTAAATGAAATAAGTTAGAAAGAGAAAGACAAAAATGCCATATGATTTCAATACATGTGGAATCTAAAAATGAAAACAAACAAAAAGAAATAAAACCATAAGTACTAACAACAGACTGGTCGTTACCATAGGGGAGGAGGGTGAAGCAATTGATGAAATAGGTAAAGGGGATAAAGAGGTACAAACTTCAAATTAAAATATAAATTAGTCACAGAAATGGGAGTACAACACAGAGAATATAACCAATAATATTGTAATATCTTGGTATAGTGACAGAGAGTAACTACACTTACCATGGTGAGCATTTAGTAATGTATATAATTCTTAAATTACTCTTTTACTTCTGAAGCCAATATAATATTGTATGACAACTATATTCCAATTTTAAAAAAACAGGACAACAAAACCTGAAATGAAATGAACAAACTCAGTCAGAAAATAACAGGTACAGGTGAAGATGTGGAGAAGTTGGAACCCTGTACATTGCTGGTGAGTATGCAAAATGATGCCACTGTGAAAGGCATTTCCTCAAAAAGTTTTTCAATACATGAGTACTGTATGTTGCAGTAATTCCAATTATGGGTATATACCCAAAAGAGTGAAAGCAGGGACTCAAGCAGGTATTTGTACAACAATGTTTATGGCAGCAGTATTCACCATAATCAAGAGGTGTAAACAACCCAAATATCTACCAGCTGATGTGGAAACAACCCAAATATTCACCAAATGATGAATAGATAAACAAAATGTGACATATAAATACAATGGAATATTGTCCAGGCTTACAAAGGATTGAAAATTTGATACATGCTATAACGTGTATGGATCTTGAAGATATTATGCTAAATGAAATAAGCCAGACAAAATGACAAATATTGTGATTCCACTTATGTACCTAGAATAGTGAAATTCATAGACATAGGAAATAAAACAGTAGCTATCAGAGGCTGAGTGGTGGAGATACAACATTGTTGTTCAGTGGGTACAGAGGCTTCATTTTGAGATGATGAAAAGTTCTGGTGACGGATAGAAGTTTCAGTATAAATGTACCAAATATTGTTGAATTATACAGATACAACTTGTTAAGTGGTAAATTTTATGTTACATGTATTTCATCACAATGATAAAAAGTAAGTTTTGTTAAAAGAAATTGAAACAGATATAAATAAATGGAAAGACATCTTGTTTTCATGGATTGAAAGACTGACTATTTTTAGGATGGTAACACTTCCCAAAGCAATCTACAGATTCAGTACCATCTCTATCAAAATCACTACAGCTATATTTTTTTGTAGAAATTGAAAACTTGATATTAAAATGTACATATAATAGTTACAGGACTGACTAGCCAAAACAATCTTGTAAAAGAAAAATAAAGTTCACAGGCTCAAAATCCTGTTTTCAAATCTTACTACAAAGCTACAGTAATCATGACCATGTGGTAGGTGCATGAGGAGAGACACATAGACCAATGGAATAGAAGTGAGAGTTCAGTAAAGAAATCTATACGTCTATAGTCAATTGATTCTTAACAAAGGTGCCAAAACCAATGGGGAAAGAACAGTCTCTTCAACTGGAAAAAATGAGTATCTACATACAAAAGAATGAATTAGGACCCTTACCTTAAACTATGTACAAAAAGAAAAAGGAAACCTCAAAATGAATCAAAGATTTTAAATGTAAGAGCTAAAACTATAAAACTCTTAGAAGAAAACATAGGATAAATCTTCATTACCTTGGATTTCATAATGGTTTCCTAGATATGATACCAAAACTAGGAGTAACAAAAGAAAAAAATAATGAATTGGACATCCTCCAATTAATAAATTGAACTAAACATTTTGTCCTCCAGAGGACACTATGAAGAAAATAAAAGACAACATATAAAATAGAGTATTTCAAGCTATGTACCTGATATGGGACTTGTATCTATAGCATATAGAGAACATTAACAATTAAACACCAAAGGACACACAACACAGTTCATATAAAGCAAAGGATCTGAACAGATAGTTCTCCAGTGAGTACATACCAATGGAAAACAAGCACACAAAAAGACGGTCAACACCATTAGCCTTTAAGTAAATGCTAACCAAAAACACAGTGAGACACCATTTTGTACCTACGAAGATGGCTATAATTTAAAGAAAAGTAAAAGGAATATAAGTGTTGTCAATGAGGTAGAGAAATTGGAACCCTCACACACTGCTAGTATGAATGTGAAAATGGTGCAGACACTGGAAAACTGGGAGCTCCTTGTGGCACATATTTTATAACCTTTGGCCTCATTTCTCTTGGAATATATTCCTACTTGCCATATATTATGTTTCTGTGAGCTTCAAGGGCTAAGCTGTAGTTATTGAATAAATTTGTAATCAACTATTTGTGCATTTTTATAGTTTCATACTATTTGGCTTGGAGGCAGGGGCAGGTAGGTGCACTGGCTAAAGAACAAATAGTTGCTAATACAGCAAAAAATGACAGATAGCTAAGGAATAACTTAAATATCTGTAATTCTGTTTACAAGAATAACAGTTTTAAAGTGTTGATTTGTGGTTCTTGGTAAACAAAAATGTACTTGAGTTACCTGTTTTTGCATTGCATACCAGAGAGACAGGTCCTGGAAAAGCTTTCACATAACACACAGTCGTAAATAAGGCATAAAATATGAAACAAAGAGCCATTGGAAAGTGAAGAACATACAGAAATAAAATCCACAAATTGTCTACTTGTGCTTCCCCTTCTCAGGTATAAATTGCAATTTGATCATTAGATACACGCAGTCACTCATTTAAAAAAATAACTACATAACATATACAAGGCTCTTTGCAAAATGTTTGATGGCTATCTCTTTTTCTTCCTACAATACAAGGTTGTTGCTTTTCAGTGAATTAATACACAGGCACATGTATACATACAAATAGACATAAAATATACCTTCAATGTTTCTATGCCAAAAGTTCTGAATTTATCATTTTTATTCTAATTTTTTCCAGAAAGGATTGTGGTGGTGGGAAATATTAAAACATATACTAAAGAACCACTGCAATCAGACTTAAAATTATAAAAGATCTCAAAACAGGCAAAGAAACAACTGAACAGAAGAGAGCAAATTAGCCAGTACCTGGTGTAAATGAGTTACTTTTGTTGAACACTACAATATATTCTAAGCTTGCTGAAGCCAAATCAAAGGAAAACATGTTCTGTCATATAATTTTCTAAGAAACGGAGGCATACAAGTTTATTGGGAGAAACAGGCTTTTTCTTGGCATAAAGGTAGAAGAACCTGTTTACTGACTCATTAAATGATGAACATTTCATTACTCAACGGACAATATTTGAGTAATTTTGTAAAAGACAGGAAAGATTTCACAAACCAATTTTTCTCTTAACCTCTTTTTATAAAAATTGAAGGCATTAAACTGTTAATTCAATTAAGGCATTTGAGTTACCACATCATAAAATTCAGGACTGCTGCTTTTGGATGAACTAACATATACAGAGACAAAGTTTACAGAACCCAGTGAATGAAAAATTAGCATGTACCCTGCACCAGTGGTCTTCAAACACCAATCAGATCTATTCAGTGGAGCTATTACAGTATCACTTGGTAAACTTTTCAAAAAGTATCCATCCCTGGGCCACATCCCCGGAGGTTCTGATTCAGTATGCCTAGTGCAAAGCCCAGGAATCCTTTTTTTTTTAAAAAAAAAATGGTTCTTAGGTGATTCTGACACACTACTCTATATTGTCTATCTCAAATATCACTAGTAAAACATCAAATATATTGAACATTCCTTTTTTTCAGCTTTATTGAGGTAGAATTGACCAAACAGTGGGATATATAAAGTGCACATCATAATGATAGATGTGCACATTCATTGTGAAAGGATTCCCCCACCTAGTTAATTAACATATCCATCACCTCACATATTAATTAATTAATTAATTGATTGATTTTGGTGAGAACATTTAAGTTCTACTCTTAACAAATTGCAATTATACAATACAGTGTCATTAACTATAGTCTCCATGTTAAATTACATCCTTAGACCATATTTACCTTATAGCTGAAAGTTTGTACCCTTTTATGAACCTCTCCCTATTTCCCCCACACCCTAGCCTTTGTCAACCACTTTTCTACCCTCTGTCTCTATTCTTTTACTTCAAACGAATTCTCAAACTCTAGCTATTTTCAGACAATAGCATCATGTCTTACTCCACTTTATAACTGCCTTCCTCATTTAGCTAATATCTATGCATTATCTCCTTTTTTACCTCTTTTTTCTCTAGCTATTTTGAGAAATAATTAACAAATGACATTGTGTAAGTTAAGGTGTGCATTGTGACTTCATACATACATATATTGCAAAGTGAATCCACAATAGCGTTAGTTAACGCATCCATCACCTCACATAATTAGCATTTATTTTTGTGGTAAGATCATTTAAGATCTACTTTTATATCAACTTTCAAGCATATAATAGAATTATTAACCATAGCACTATGCTGTACATTAGATTCCCAGAAGTTAGTTACCGTATCTCTTAAAATCTGTATCCTCTGACCAACATCTACCCATTCCTCACCCCCCACCTCTCCGCAGCCCCTGGTAACCACCAATTTAACAATCTACTCTGTTTCTCTGAGTTTGGCTTTCTTAGATTCTGCATTTGAGATCATACAGTATATGTCTTTCTCAGGCTGACTTATTCCACTTAGTTTACTGCCCTCAAGGTTCATTGATGATGTTACAAATGGCAGGTTTCCTTCTTTTCCTATGACTGAATAATATTCTATTGTGTGTGTGCATATGTGTATATATATGTATAAACATACACATTTAGACAGTGTAAAAAATTATACATATATATACGTATCACATTATCTTTATTCATACATCAATGGACATTTTGGTTATGTCCATGCATTGACTAATGAGAATAATGCTGCAGTGAGCACAGGAATGTGTATATCACTTTGAGATACTGATTTCATTTCCTCAGCATATATATGCAGAAGAGGGATTGCTAAATCATATAATAGCTCTATTTTTACTTTCTTGAGGAAGCTCCAAACTGATTTCCATATGAGCTGCACCATTCTACATTCCCACAAATAGTGGGAATGCACAAAGATTCCCGTTTCTCAATATTCTCACTAACACTTCACAGCTCTTACGTTTTTTATAATAGCCATTCTAGCAGGTGTGAGGTGGTAGCTCATTGGGGTTTTGATTAGCTTTTCCCTGATGATTAGTGATACTGAACATCTTTTCATGTACCTGTTGGCTATTAGTATGTCTTTGGAAAAATGTCTATACAAGTAGCCTGCTCATTTAAAACTCAGATTATTATTATTATTTTGCCATTAAGAATTATGAGTTCTTTATATATTTTGGATATTAACCTCTTAACAGGTAAATGATCTGCAAATAATTTCTCATATTCTGTAGACTGTCTTCATTTTGTTGATTGTTTACATTTGCTGTTTACTGTATTTTTGTCAATGTAAATAAAGATATTTCTCAATTGATGTACAGTTGACACACAGTATTATATTAGTTTCAGGTGTATAACATAGTGGTTCAACATGTATACACATTATGAAATGCTAACCACAATAAGTGAAGCTACTATATGTCACCACACAGTTATTAGAATAATATTGACTATATTCCCTATGCTGTGCTTTTCTTATGTACTATGACAATTACTTTAAAACTGTAAGTTTCTATCTCTTAACCCCCTTCATCTATTTTTCCCATCCTTCCATCCCCCCATCCCTCTTCCCTATGACAGCCATCATTTTGCTCTCTGCCTTTATGAGTCTGTTTTCATTTTCTCCTTTTTTCTTTTGTTTTTTTTAGAATCCACATACAAGTGCAATCATATGGCATTTGTCTTTCTCTGTCTGACTTCACTTTGCATAATATTTCACTTAGCATAATACATTTTAAGTCCCTCCAAGTTGTCACAAATGGGAAGATTTCATTCTTTCTTATGGCTGAGTAATATTCTGTTGTATCTATAAACCACATCTTCTTTATCTATTCACATATCAATGCACACTTAGGTTGTTTCTTGGCTATTACAAATAACGCTGCAATAAACAGCAGGAGTGCATACATATTTTTGAATTAGTGCTTTTCTTTTCTTCAGATAAATACCCAGATATGTTATTACTGGATCATACAATCTATTTTTAATTTTTAGGGAATCTTCCATAGTGATTTCCATGATGGCTGCATTAGTTTACATTCCTACCAATAGAACATGAGGGTTCCCTTTTCTCCAAATCCTCATGGACACTTGCTTGTTGTCTTTCTGATACTAGTCATTGTGACTGAAGTGAAGTAGTCTCTCATTACAGTTCTGATTTGCATTTCCACGATGATTAGTTGGCCATCTGGATATCTGAAAAATTTTTGTTCAGGTTTTCTGCCCATTTTTAATTCAATTATTTATTCTTTTGGTGTTGAGTTATATGAGTTGTTTAGATATTTTGGATATTAACCCCTTATTTGATATAACATTCACATATATCTTCTCCCATTCAGTAGGTTGCCCTTTTGTTTTGTTGATGGTGCCTTTGCTGTGCAAAAAAACATTTTAGTTTGATGTAGTCCTGATCATTTATTTTTGCTTCTGTTGACTTTCCTTGAGGACACAGATCCAAAAAAGTACTGCCACGACTGATGTCCAACAGTTTACTGCCCATTATTTGCTTTTAGGAATTTTATGATTTCATGCCTTACATATAGGTCTGTAATCCATTTTGAGTTTATGGTTTATGGTGTAAGAAAGTGGTCCCATTTCATTTTTTTTACATGAAGCTGTCCAGTTTTCCTAATCCCACTTACTGTAGAGATTATCCTTCCCCCCATTGTATATTCTTGCTTACTTGTCATTAATTAGCGATATGAATGTGGGTTTATTTCTGTGCTCCCTTTTCTGTTCCATTGATCTATGTGTCTGTTTTTGTGCCAGTACCATACTATTTTGATTACTATTGTTTTGTAGTACAGTTTGAAATATGGGACTGTAACATCTCAAGCTTTGTTCTTTTTTCTCAAGATTGCTTTAGTTTTTCAGGGTCTTTTGTTGTTCTATACAAATTTAAAGAGTATTTATTCTAGTTCTATGAAAAATATTATTGGTATTTGATAGGGATTGCATTGAATATGTAGATTGCTTTGGGCAGTACAGACTTTCTAACAATATTAATTCTTCCAATCTATGAGCATGGAATATCTTTCCATTTATTTCTGTCATCTTCAATTTCATCAATGCCTTTACAGGTTTCAAGTACAGGTCTTTTGATTCCCCTTTGGTTAAATTTATTCATAGGTATTTCATTTGTTTTGATACCATTGTAAATGGGATTGTTCTCTTAATTTCTCTTTCTGGTAGTTTGTTATTAGTGCATAGAATTTTTCAGAACCTTTTGTATTTTTGTGGTGTTGGTTGTAATTTCACTTTCATTTCTGATTTCATTTCTGAACTCTTTTTTTCCTATGAGTCTGGCTAATAATTTATCATGTCTTTATTTCAGAGAACTGGCTTTTAGTTTCATTCATCTTTTTAATTTTCTTTTTTTAAATTTCTGTTTCATTTATTTCTGCTTTGATTTTGAGTATTTCCTTCCCTTTACCATCTTTTAACTTGGTTTATTCTTTTTCTAGTTCCTTTAACTGTAAGGTTAGATTGGATGATGTTTTTCTTATTTCTTGTTGTAGGACTGTATCATTAAAAACATCCCTGTTAAAACTGCTTTTGCCATTTTAACTTTCATTTCTCTGATAATTAGCAATGTCCAGTTAGGATGTCCAACATCCAAAACACAAACAACAATAAATGTTGGCGAGGATGTGGAGAAAGGGGAACCCTCCTACACTTCTGGTGGGAATGTAAACTAGTTCAACCATTGTGGAAAGCAGTATGGAGGTTCCTCAAAAAACTCAAAGTAGAAATACCATTTAACCCAGCAATTCCACTCCTAGGAATTTACCCTAAGAATGCAGGAGCCCAGTTTGAGAAAGACATATGCAGCCCTATGTTTACTGCAGCATCATTTACAAGAGCCAAGAAATAGAAGTGTCCATCAGTAGATGAATGGGTAAAGAAGATGTGGTACATATACACAATGGAATATTATTCAGCCATAAGAAGAAAACAAATCCTACCATTTGCAACAACATGGGTGGAGTTATGCTCAGTGAAATAAGCAAGGTGGAGAAAGACAAGCACCAAGTGATTTCACTCATATGTGGCACATAAGAACAAAGGAAAAACTGAAGGAACAAACAGCAGCAGAATCACAGAACCCAAGAATGGACTAACAGTTACCAAAGGGAAAGGGGCTGGGGAGGATGGGTAGGAAGGGAGGGAGAAGGGGGTGCAAGAAAAAAGGGGGCCTTACGATTAGCATGTATAATGTGGGGCAGGCACAGGGAGGGCTGTGCAACACAGAGAAGACAAGTAGTGATTTTACAGCATCTTACTACGCTGATGGACAGTGACTAATGGGGTATGTGGGGGGGACTTGGTGAAGGGGGGTCTACTAAACATAATGTTCCTCATGTAATTGTAGATTAATGGTACCAAAAAAAATGAAATTACCTATTATCGAGTCTGATCAAGAACAAGAAAGATAAAACCACAAATAAGCAACATTAGGAAGAAAACAGTGTCCAAAATTAGAAAGGTTAAATTATTAAAGACTGTTGTATACATCTTCATACAATATAAATTTAAATAGATATATGAATATAGTAATGGAGATATAGGTCATAGATAAAGGTGTAAAAATGTCTGGAAGGCTATACAGCAAAATGTTAACAGGGATTACATAACAGAAGGGAAAGGGAGTTAGAAGGGATGAAAAGGAACCTCTGTGCCTCTGTAGCACTGGGAGAAAACCACACAAACATATACTCATGTATTGCGTATATACACTGATTTTATTAAAATCATGAAGAAAAATGACATGTTGCTTTGGAGACAATAATCGTCAGGTGTTGTTGGTACATAGGTTACTTAAGCAAAACCAAAGAAACCGCTCACACCAGAAAACAAAACAAACACAATTAGTTTTGGTTTCCAGTCCCGCATAGAAAATGCTTAGGCTAAAGCTGTCACTTCCATTCCCACAAGAAACAAGCAGAAAAACCTGAAAATCAACACCTCTTCTTAGATCCATCATGGAGTTGATGTCACAGGGCAAATCACGGCCTCCAAAACTGGAAATGCCAGAGAGGTCAATACAGAGAATCACAACTCACAGGAGCAGAACCTGAGGAGCACAAACAACCACGAGAACCAGTACCAAGGCAGGAAAATATAAGCTGTAACTGAGACAGTGTTGGGGGCTTAGTGTGGACAAGTCTGAGTTAAAACCTGAAGAGGATCCCATGAGTTTGTTAGTTTATCTCGGAGTCCCACCAGGTTCTCATAGTGAAGATCAGAGAAAAATCCTCTCCTGCTTCCTTAAGAGACAGGGAAAATGTACCACTTTTGAAACACACCCAGAGCATTCTGTTCTTAACAAAGCCTGTCCTCAAGGGAAACTATTTTATAAACGCCTAATCTGCTGGGGTTTTACAGAGCCAAACCAATCCAAAGGAGGGAAATACTTGACTCCACGGCATTCCAGCCTTTAGTATGGGAGAAGGGAAATACTCACTTCCAGCCCCCCCTAGCCTTCCCATCTCACCTAAGGGAGGCATTAGTGACTAAGAAGCACCTAAAAGGTTACAGCTCAGGGGCGCAAGTTCACTGAAAAACTGATACCTACTCGTAGGATAATAAAATGCTTCCTCCATTTTCCTCCTCCTTTCCCCATATCTTATGACATCAGTAAAGCTCCTGTATAATAACATAAGAATACAGTTGAAAGAACTGCATGTTTCAGACATTATTTAAAAAGAACTCTTTTGAGAAACTCGGCAATAAGAGAAACAAAAACAAGAACATTTGAGGAAGTTTTAGTCTCTGAAACCTACTGCTACAGCAAACAGTGCAGATTCTAACTTCTAGCCAGATAAACATAAAACCTCACACTAAACTGTTTTTTTACCCAAGTTATTTTTACCCAGTATACCATGCCCAGCTTTCAACAAAAAATTACAAGATATACGAAAAGACAAAAAAATCACAGTTTGAAGAGATATAGCAAACATGAGATCCATATTCAAATATGGCTTACAGATTCAGACCAGTGTTTTAAAACAACCATGATTAATATGTTAAAGGCTCTAAAGTAAAAGGTGGAGACAAGTCAGGAAACAGACAGGTAATGCAAGAAGAAGGACAGAAGCTCTGAGAAATAATCAAGAGGAAATTCCAGAAATCAAAAGCACTGTAACAGAAGAAGAATGCCTCTGATGACTGATCAATAGAATAGACCACAGACAAGGAAAGAATCGATGAGCCTGAATAAAATTAAATAAAAACTTCCAAAACTGAAATGCAAAGAGAAGAGAAGAACAACAAAGACAGAACAGAACCTCAAAAGACAATTGAAAAAGTTGTAAAGTGGGCATAGTGGGAATGCCGAAATAGGTGAATGAATGAAAGGAAGGGAAGAAAGAAGTAAGGAAAAGGGAAAGAGAGAAGGGAAGAGGAAGGAAGGGCAAGCAGGCAAAAACACTTGAGGCAATAATCCTACAAGTTCCCAAAATTAAAAATATATATCTAACCACAGATCCAGTAAGCTCCTAAAATACCAGGCAGGATAAATACCAAAAATATCAACATCCAGGCATATTATATTCAAACTGGAGAAAATAAAAGACAAAGGGAAAATCCTTAAGGAAGCCAGGGTTGGGGGAAAGCCTTACTTACAGAGAAGCAAGGATAAGAATTACAATGGAGTTATCTTCAGAAACTGTGCAATCAAGAAAAAAGTGGAAAGTGTTGGAAAAAGTGTTGGAAAATAAAAGAAAAAACGCCATCCACCTAGAATATTGTATCCACAAAAATTTTCCTTCACAATAAAACGGAAATAGACTTTTTCAGGCAAAAACAAAAGAGAGAAGTTGTCACCAGTGCACCTGCCTTCCATATAATGTTAAAATAAATTATTCAGGAAGAAGGAAAATAGTATAGGTTAGAAACTCAAATATATAAAGAAATGAAGAGCATTCAAAAATAATAAGGTAAAATAAAATACTTATCTTCCTTGTACTTAATTACTCTAACAGATAGCAGTTTGCTCAAAATAAGCACAGCAAAAAACTGTTTAGTAATTAAAGCTTGTGGATACACAAAACGAATGACAGAAATGGCACAATGGACTGGTGGGAGGAATTAAGAATACTTTCTATAAAGTACTTGCACTAACCAAGAAGTGTACTGTATTTGAAAAAGGACTTTGATTAGCTGTCAATGTATACTGCAAACTCAAGGGCAGCCTTGAGGTGTAACTAAAAAATGTAAAAAAGGAAAAAAGGAAAGATAACTGGCATGCTGACTAGAGAGAAAATGGGGTGACGTACAATGCTCAATTAAAAGCAAAGAAGGCAGGAAAAGAGTGAAAAACCAAAAAAGAGAAGAAGAACAAGAACAATTAATAGAAAACAATAAAAAAAAAGTGGATAGTAGTCCAACTTTCAGGAATCACTTTAAATGTCAGTGGTCTAAAAAACATCAAAAGATAGAGACTGTCAGAATGGATCAAAAACAAGACCCAACTCTATTTTGTTTATAAGAAACCCACTTTAAATGTAAAAACATATGGCTTAAAAGTAAAGGGAAGAGATCTGCTAACACTAATCAAAAGAAAGTTGCTTATATTAATTTCAGACAGCAGACTTCAAAACAAGGAAAATTGTCAGGGCTAAAGAGGGGCATTGCATAATTATAAGGGAGTCACTTCACTAATAGGCTATAACAAACCTTGATGCCAATGTGTCTAACAACAGATCATCAAAATTCATGAGGCAAAACCTCACAGAACTGCAATGAAAAACAGATGAATCCACTATTATAGCTTAAGACTTCTACCCTCCTATATTAATGATTGACAGCTCCAATAGGCAGAAAATCAGTAAAGACAGTTGAACAACTCCATCAATCAACTGGATCTAATTAACACATATAGACTTTCAACTAGCAATAGCAGATACATTCTGTTCAACAAGCTCACATGGAATGTCACCAAAACAGATCACAATCTGAGCCATAAAATATACCCGAACAAACTGAAGAGAATAGAAATCATAGAATGTATCCTCTTAAACCACAGTGGAAATAAACTAGAAATCAATAAAAGGATGGTAGCTTGAAAAGCCCTAAAATATACTGAGGTTAAACAACACCACTCTAAATACCACATGGGTCAAAGAAGAAGTCTCAAGGGAAGTTTAAAAATATTTTTTACTAAATCAACTAAAAACATAACTTACCATAATTTGTTGCATGCAGTGAAAGCAGTGCTTAGACAGAATCTCCAGCATTAAATGTATATATTAGAAAAGGTGAAAGATCTAAAATCAATAACCTAAGTTTCCACTTCAAGAAACTAGAAAAGAAGCATATGTTAAATAAAAAATAAGCAGCACAAAAGGAAAAATTAGTAAAAATTGGAGAAGATAACAATGAACTTGAAGTGGGAATTCAATAAAGAAAATCAAGAAAACCAAAAGCCTGTTCTTAAGAAGATCAATGAAACTGATAAACCTCTAGCCAGATTAAATAAGAAAAAAGGAGAGAAGACATAAATTACTAATGTAAGAAATGAAAGAAAGGCCATCAATAATGATTCTATGGACATTAAAAAGATAATAAAACAATATTATTAGCACTTATTGGTCATAAAATACGAATTTGATGACTTACATGAAATGACCATTTCTTTGGAAAACGTAATGTGCTGAAACAAACTCATTCAAGGAGAAATAGATACCTGAATAAGTCTATATGTGTCAAAGAAACTGAATGAAAAATGCGTAAACTTTCAAAACAGAAAGGAACAGAACAAGGTGAGGTCACTGGTGAATTCTTCCAAATATTTTTTTAAAAGGAAATTATACCACTTTTCTGCAATCTCTTCCAGAAAATAGAAACAAAGGGAATGCTTTCTTATTTATTTCATGAGGCCAGTATTGCCCTAATATTAAAACCAGATAGATTCATTACAAGAAAGGAAAACTATAAATTAGTATCTCTCATGAACATAGATGTTAAAATCCTTCATGAAATACTACCAAACTGAGTCCAACAATGTATAAAAAGAAATGCACACTATGATCAAGTATGATTTATTCCACATAGGCAAATAAATAATGCAGTTCATCATGACCTGAAGAAGAAAACCATATGATCACAGCTTATCAATAGATGCCTAAAGAGCATTTGACAAAACCTAACACCATTCATTCTGGTAAAAAGAAACTCATCAGAATAAGAATGGGGGAGCATCTTCAACCTGATAAAGAATGTCTACAAGCATAGCATACATTATTTTTAAGCAAAGCAGCACAGCATACATTATTCTTAATGATGAGAAACTAGGTCTTGTTTCCCTATATTGGGAATAAGGCAAGGATGAACCACCTCACCACTTCTAGTCAATACTAAATAGAAAATCCTAGCTAGGGCAATAAGAAAAGGAAACAGAGGGTATATATATTGGGAAAAGAGAAATAGAACTGTCTTTTTTCATAGATGACGTGTTTGTCTATGCAGAAAAATCCCAAAATATCGACAAAAACATCTCCTGGAACTAGTAAGTGATTAAAGCAAGGCTGCAGGATCACAGGTTAACATACAGAAGTCAATTGCTTTATACAGAAGTCAATTGTTTAGAAGCAAACAATGAGCAATTTGAGTTTAAAATACAATACTATTGCCATTAGCACCAAAGTACTCAGAAGTACACAGGTATAAATCTAACAAAGTATGTACAAGATCTGTATGATGAAGATGACTACATTCTGATGAAGGACATCAAAGAATATCTAAATGAATAGACAGATTCCATATTCCATATAGATAGGAAGACTCAACATTGCAAAGCTATCAGCTCTTCCCAACTTCCTCTATAAATTCAGTGCAACCCCAAGCAAAATCCCAACAAATTGTTTTATGTCTATTGATAAACTAATTCTAAGGTTTATATGAAAAGTGAAAGATACAAAATACCCAATACAATATGGAAGAACAACAAATTCATTGAACTGCCCCTAAATTGACTTGAATTCTTATTATATGTAAAGGTACAGTAATCAAGACTCTGTGGTACTGATGATGGGAACTTTCAATTTTTCTGCAAACCTAAAATCGCTCTGAAAATACTCTATTAATTAGAAAAACACAAACCTCTTCATCATAAATGGACCAATAGTTGCTACTTTTGACGAAAGACTAGTCCAGTGAGGCCATACATTAATTATATTATCCTGACAGAATAACATAACTTTGATGATACCATAAAATAAGCATTAATGTAGTAAGAGATTAATTTATGGACTACCTACATGACTATTAAATTCCATGAGTAATGAATAGCTGAGCCACTCTTGAGTGTTGCTTTGGATCAAGTCAGAGGGAATGTGAAGGCCAGCACATACCTGAATACCAGCTTAAAGCCCGCAGGCCTTGTAACCTGACCCTCTTCACCTCAAAACACCTAGGTGTCCATGTGTCTTATTCTAACCTGCTCCCCCTTTAAGATACAGGAAGAATATTAAAAGGCAAGGTTGTTATAAATATGCTTACAGAGTGTGATCCCCTGCTCAGCAGGCTTCAAACAAGTAGTAGATCAAATGCCAGGTAAGCTCTCAGATGGTATATAAATTAGACTCTTTAAATATAAAGTCGTGAGCCTCAGAGTAATTAGTGTCATCGTTGTCCTGGTCTTAAGTTCTTGGTCTCTGCCATGTCTGAATAAAGTGAGCAGTGAAGTTCACCCAAGGTATAAGGCAATTGATTTCACAGGCATTGTAGTGGCTACCCTTTGGTAACTGAAAGAATCCTTAGCGAGCATGGCAGAGTGCTGCCCATCTGCAATATTGGCAGAAACCGCACCTGGAAAGAGTGAAGCAGGGTCATAGGGCACAGGACAAATCTCCTTTAATTTTATGCCCATTAACTATACTTTTATATATCCTTCCTTATAACTATTACATTCATATCTGATCCAGTATTCAATTAAGTTACTATAAACCCTGAAAGAGTCATCTGAGGATGTTTTCTGTGGCAGTGGCAGGTAGGGTGGGCATGTCTCTCCTTCAGGAGATTAACCTTAAAGGATATGGATGAAAACTAACACCAGATTCACATAATAAACCATTAATAGACATATATAATGATCTATAAAACTTTTATAGTGTAAATCTGTATAACCTAGTTTGAAGGAAAAATTCTCATCAACTAATACACTCCGAAGCACCAATTAAGATAAAATTGTCCTAAATCATTCAGCACTCTTTTTAGCAAGAAGTAATCTTTCTTTTCCTGCACTTTAATATTTTCAATTGATATGTATTCTCTTTCCAATTTTATTTTGGTAGAGTTAAAATTATCAATTAAAAATTATTTTTATAAATAGCTCCCGCATCAATTAACTATGTATATTCATACTTTCTAAACCTATTCCACTCTGCCTTTCCTGAGGCAAAGCAAGCAGATTCACATACTGTTGTAAGGGTACAAATGCACCATGATTTTACACAGAGTGAAAATACTTATGTCTTGCTCCTAATAGCTTGTTGATTCCATAATATTTTATTCTGAAATACCAGTTAAGTATGAATGAGTACATCTATTTATAGTCCAACGTGAAGGGTCTACCAGATTAGCTTATTCCTAGCTTATTCTAAGTTACTGGACTCATTCCATCAAAAACCCTTTGGGGTTCAGCAGCTATTTCTCTAAAAATGAATTACTCTGGGTAGCTACTATTTCTTAATTATTATACATAGAATTTGTTCATGCAGATGTTGTATTGCCTGATAACATTTAACAATAAAAAACACAGTTTTCTCCAATTTGGTAATTTAGGACCTATCAAAGACTTTTTAAAAATTATGATTTGGGAATCCTCTAGCCCACCCAACATAAGACCACTTTAAGAATTGATTGAGCCCAGTGTGCTTTTTTGTGGTCTGAATTGCCTAATTTGTATATCTTTCCTCAAGACTTTGTTGTTTGGGGTGTATATTTGCTTTTCTTTTAAATGGCCACACAAAATAAAGTGCTTATTTGTTTGGAAATTAATTAGAGACAGCATCTGAGTAGATAAGTAACACCTGAAAATGGGTAACCATATTAATATCAAGGAAGAGAACCAATGGCCAAATTAGAATAAAATCCCCAAAATTACTCAGAAATAAGATATATTTGAATTTCGTGACAGATATATACAAAAAGTTAACAATGGACACCTGTGTAGAGAATGACTGGGAATATCCATTTAACTATTTAAAAATAAGAAACATGGAGTATTTTGATATTTTGAAATGTAAATTCCCATCAATTTATTCTAATTGCAATGGAAAACCACTTGTAGGCAAGGTGGTAACTTGGTCTGATTAAAAGATCTCTCTATTATTTGGACAATGGATCAGAGGAGGTCAGGAGAGGAAGCACAGAAGCAGGGAGACCATATAAAAGACCACTGGGACAGTCCAGGCTAGAGATGATAGTGGCTTGGACTATGTTGGCGGCAGCAGAGATGTGAAGAAGAGGCCAGAGTAAAGATAGATGTTTCAGAGGTAAAACCCACAGAATTGGTGATGAATTCATTATGGGCAATAAAGAACCAAGGGAATCAAGGAAGCCTTCTAGATTTCTGTCTTGATCAACACAGTGGGTGGTATGCCCATGTACTGTAATGAGAAAGAAGTTCAGGGATTGGGGAAACAGCTATTATGGCAGCACGAGTGGCGGAATACTGCAGATGCCCGTCACACTACCATAACAGATGAACTTGGGTGATTAATTTGGCCAGAAGTTATGGTCAAAATGTTCATAAACAGTCAGGGCTCAGTTTTAAAAATTAAGAAGATTCCCTTAACCAGTTTCATCAATGCAATACCAGTAATAAATAGTAACACATTTCCTTTTGTTTTTGTTTTAGATTTTTAAAATCAACATTTGGTTTTCTTCTTTGACTAGGTCAGTGGTTTTGATGTTCTGCAGTTACATAAACATATTTTTCTTGTTTATTTGTGCTTACACTTACCTTAGAAACTAAGTTTCAGTAGGTGGGTAAATCGAATATTTTTTCAGAAGTTCACACTCTCTTTAATTTACCAGCTCTGCCAAGTCTGACTATAATCCATGAAGTCTCGCATGATTTAAACCTGGATACTTATGGAGCATCATGATAACTAAGATATGCTCATGTCCTTCCTACAAAAGTCCCAGATTTACACAGCCAACAATGTAAGTCACATATTTCCAGGGGAAGGTCAACATCTTTGGCATTTCCTGCCTGCTAAGGTTTGACAGATATTCACTTTCGTTTTTGTTGTAAACAAAGTTTAAAACAAGGACTCTTTTGAAAAGCTGGTTTACCTCAGGGAAGTGGCAAGGTGAGTTTTCTTAAGCATGCTTTATTTATTCACTCTTTTTGACCCCTGCACTTTTTCTCATTCTGTAGATGTTTTTAGACTCCTATTACTTTATCCATCTCAATGAGCTTTAACACAAGTTATGCTCAGCATGGAGTAATGGGAAGCAAGGGCCTTGGACACAGCAGACCTGGTTCCCTATCAGGTAGGTACACATGTCATCTCCACTATAAAGATGGGAAACTGAAGGACAAAGAAGTTAAGTAAGTGTTCCAAAGTAACACTATGTGTAATGCAGAGCCAGGATTTCAAGCAGGATTTTCAGCATTTTAATGTCTGACTTTGGAGTCCAGTGGCCACAGCTATGCCCTGCTGCCTCGAATTGACTGTTACAATTATTTGTGGTAGACCCTGAAGTAGAGAGCCCTTGCCTAGACACATAAAATCACAGAACACAAAATCGTGACTTGATCCCACGCTCAAAGAAAGCATGACCTCTGGTCTCATTTTACCATATTAATCTGCTTCCCATGGAAGTGGAAACACATATATGCAACATACAATTCTTTAAACCTTTCAGAGTAAAGAAGAGGTAACATTAAATAGTCTAACCATTAGATTGTAATGGAGAGACTTAGATACTTACAGGTGAACAACTTGGCTGACTTAATTGCTCTTCTGAAATGGCCTTAGATCAACACCAAAGTTAACCGTTCAAGCAATAGCAATATTCAAGGTCAGGCTTCCATGATGGGGCCAGAAACACAGATATCAAGGTGATAATGGATGGAGTCGAGAGGGATCCGAGATGGCAAACAGGAAATAAAGTCTGGATATAAACCTCTAGATGGGAATAGAGCTCGTAAAGGATTCACATACCCAAATTTAGCTGAGTTTTCCACGTCTTCCAGGAACTTAGGTGTCTTTCGTCCTGATTTCTAACAGAGAGAAAAATGACAGCTGAATAACCATCTTTATCTTTATCCTAGCACCCTTCACACACACACACACACACACACACACACACACACACACACACACACACACCACCTTTTATAAATGTTAAAGATGTATATAACTCTGAAAAAATTCACAACCACTTCAAAAAACTTTCTAAGAGTCTCAGTGGTTATTTTCATACCTGTGTTTTGAACACTTTTAAAGTCTTTGAGACTTTTCTCACTTAATCTGAGTATTTTTTTACCTTGCCTCATTCATCATGCTAAGGTGTAAGCTTCTGATAAACTCAAATACAAATGCCATAATATGCCAAATATGCCAAAATGGAAGACAGGGAAACAAGGAAAGAAAAACATAGTTTCCACAAGCCTCACACGATTTGGTGGACATAGGTCAATAAGAAATAACTGAATCTTGAAATTTTCCATGTAAATGCTGAGAAATGTGTGCATTGGGAAAACATTTTAATGTCTAAAAATGTTAATTACTATGACTTACATACCTCACCTACCAGTCTTCAGTGTGGTAATATTCCTATTAACTGTTTTTGTAATCATCTTACAGGTCTTCCTTTTCCTTGATTCTAAACTATATTATAATGCTAAATTTAAAAATCTTAAAAACACTAAATTCTAACCTTATAGTAAAATATAATTCTCCCAATTTCTCGTTTTCTCTACGTGTGTGTGCGCGCAGTGCGTGTGTTTTCACGAGTTCCTAAATATTGATTTCCATTTTGAATGCCAATTTTTAAGTATTTACAAACATTCATGGAAATACATGGTTTCCCCTTGTTGTGGAGAGTCATTGTCTTGAAAAAGAATGTAGCTTTGGTTGTGAATGGAATTTTTGAAGGCTTGGAGTTGGTGTCCAATTGCTACCTACACTATCCAGGTATTGTTATACTGTCAGGAAGTAAAGAAAAGTGAGCTTCTTTCACACTTCCATTTGTTGGAAACAGGAAAGGCAAACCATAGTAACAAGTACAAAAAATGACCTACACAAAATAGAGCATTGAAAATATATAGAAATCGCAGAGGAGAGAGACTATGTTTCTTATCTGCTTCTGTCAGGAATGTGTGTAAATGGAGCTGTCAGCTGTACATTTCTGACAAGGTGACCGACCGCTCACTGCCCAAATCTATGGGATTACAGTTAGTAAGTTTCACAGAAATTTATATCTTGATATGGAAAACATTTCCCTCATGAAAATATATTGTTAATTCCCTTCTATGTGGTTACACTGTCCAAAACTACCAGAGGCACAATTTGATATTTTTACATCCTCTTGGTTTAAGGTTTTATTTTTTATATATATGTAATCTACAAATGAGAATCAAGAAATCTGCACTACCCCCTGTTATGTCCACACCCTTCAAAGGGGATTATGAGCACATTAGTTTAAGAAAAGAGAAAGTAATAAAAAATTATTTAGGCATATGATGCTACAAACCACAAACTATTTCTAGACTTCCTAAGCAGGGATTGTTAGCAAGAAGTTTCACTGATAATCTTGTAAGTTATGCTTCTCAGAGTACTTTCAGGAACAGCTATTATGTGTGAGGCTTTGAGCAATTTACTTTTCAGAATTTCAGTTTTCCCTTTTATAAAGTGGAGTAAATGACAGAATTTGTATGAGGTGCAAATGAGAAAATAGGTATGAAAACATTTGGTAACTCCAACGCCCCAAATACAATGGCCTAAGCCCTTCCATTGGTAGGAAGAATTACCACAGAATGCATAACATATAGGTGGTTGCTAAAATGGAAAAAGAAAACAAGGGAGGGTCATTGACCCACATGCCCTGTTTCAATTTTAATTAAGAATGAACTTAAAATTAGAAAAAGTTATTAAAAACAGCACGTGGTCTAAAAAGAAACACCCTATCTATATAGATGTTAAAGAGAGAACCAAACAAACACCTCACAAGAACGCTATAGAGGCCTACTTAGAACTCCATTAGAGAATTTTAGCTATAAGTATTTTAACTGATTTTAAGGAAACCTTTAGACAAACTAAACAATTATGAACTTTATAATTTGACTCATCCATATGTTTCACCTTATACAAATTGAGTTTTAAAATAGATTTAATTTTCTACATTTAAGGGAACAATAAAGGCAATCATTCACCCACCAACGCCACTTACAGCCACATGTTTAGAAATATTTTTAAGAATATTATCTTGGTCCAGGAGTTTTTGGTATAGCAATATCATCACATATATAAAGGCATTCAGGGTAGAGCAAAGTAATTTTCTTCCCGATCTCAATTTTTCCTGCTGGAATTATTACAGGCATTTTAAAAGCTAACTTTAGAGGACATTTTGTGAAATTCGTACTATCAGTATTTTTCTGAGGGAGTTTTTCTAAGACACCATAGAAAAACAAAAGGTAATAAAAGGAAACAAAGAAGCAAAAGTCCAGTCACACATTTATGATATTTATTTTTATCTCTGAGGAATATAGCTAAACTTTAATTATGTATTTCTAACTTGATACAGACAGCTTTTCAGCATCTAGGAGTTGTAATTTTATCTACCCAGCACAGGCAGTTTTTCGGCATCAAGGAGTTTTAATTTTATCTGTAACGAATTCTCCATCTTCTAGGTTTAGTTTCAGGAAAATTCCCCTCAGACATTGGTGTCTGTCTTGACCTCGTGTACCTTTTGTGAATTTTTAAAAATTTGATCCTGAGATTCCTCCATAGACCGCAAATGTCACAAAGTGGTTTTGCGTGTATTACTTTATCCCTCTATAAAAAGCTTTACGCCCATGAATCTCCTCAGAGTGTGGATCGGCACCTTCCTTTCGTCGACTTACTAGGACTTAGACTAAGCAAGCGGTAAAAAATCTGCTCAAGTCTTTATTAAGTACCAGGTCATTCACCTGGTATCATCAACTATTGCCAAGAGAAGAAGGATTTTTATCTCAGTTAAACCAATAAATTACAATATTTTTACTTTTCCTCTTACCAGTGACGGAGCTGCCTTTCGACCGTTAGGAGCCTGCTAGAAACGCCCCTTAAACTAGTTTCTGTTCCTAGGCTATTCTCATTGGTCAATGAAATGTGATTGGCTAAGCTAGGCGCACATCTGTAAAAAGCTAGGCGCACATCTATCTATCTATCTATATCTATCTATCTATCTATCTATCTATCTATCTATCTATCTATCTATCTATCTATAAATCACTACAAAAAGCTTTATGCCCATCAATCTCCTCAGAAAACTTAAGTGTGGATTGGCACATTCCTTTCGTCGACCTACTAGGACTTAAACTAAGCAAGCGGTAAAAAATCTGCTCAAGTCTTTACTAAGTATCAGTTCATTCACCTGGTATCATCAACTATTGCCAAGAGAGGAAGGAGTTTTATCTTAGTTAAACCAATAAATTACAATATTTTTACTTTTCCTCTTACCAGTGACGGAGCTGCCTTTCGACCGTTAGGAGCCTGCTGGAAACGCCCCTTAAGCTAGTTTCCGGTCCTAGGCTATTCTCATTGGTCAATGAAATGTGATTGGCATAAGCTAGGGGCACATCTATAAAAAGCTAGGCGCACATCTATCTATCTGTATCTATCTATCTATCTATCTATCTATCTATCTATCTATCTATCTATCTATCTATAAATCACTACAAAAAGCTTTATGCCCATCAATCTCCTCAGAAACTTAAGTGTGGATTGGCACATTCCTTTCGTCGACCTACTAGGACTTAAACTAAGCAAGCGGTAAAAATTCTGCTCAAGTCTTTACTAAGTATCAGTTCATTCACCTGGTATCATCAACTATTGCCAAGAGAGGAAGGAGTTTTATCTTAGTTAAACCAATAAATTACAATATTTTTACTTTTCCTCTTACCAGTGACGGAGCTGCCTTTTAACCGTTAGGAGCCTGCTGGAAACGCCCCTTAAGCTAGTTTCCGGTCCTAGGCTATTCTCATTGGTCAATGAAATGTGATTGGCATAAGCTAGGGGCACATCTATAAAAAGCTAGGCGCACATCTATCTATCTATCTGTATCTATCTATCTATCTATCTATCTATCTATCTATCTATCTATCTATCTATAAATCACTACAAAAAGCTTTATGCCCATCAATCTCCTCAGAAACTTAAGTGTGGATTGGCACATTCCTTTCGTCGACCTACTAGGACTTAAACTAAGCAAGCGGTAAAAATTCTGCTCAAGTCTTTACTAAGTATCAGTTCATTCACCTGGTATCATCAACTATTGCCAAGAGAGGAAGGAGTTTTATCTTAGTTAAACCAATAAATTACAATATTTTTACTTTTCCTCTTACCAGTGACGGAGCTGCCTTTTGACCGTTAGGAGCCTGCTAGAAACGCCCCTTAAGCTCATTTCCGGTCCTAGGCTATTCTCATTGGTCAATAAAATGTGATTGGCATAGACCAGACGCACATCTATAAAAAGCCCTACAAAAAGCTTTACGCCCATCAATCTCCTCAGAAACTTGTGTGGATCCGCACCTTCCTTTCGTTGACCTACTGGGACTTAAACTAAGCAATCAGTGAAAAATCTGCTCAAGTCTTTACTAAGTATCAGTTCATTCACCCAGTATCATCAACTATTGCCAAGAGAGGAAGGATGTTTATTTTAGTTAAACCAATAAATTATAATATTTTTACTTTCCCTCTTACCAGTGACAAAGCCACCTTTCGGCCGTTATGAGCCTGCTAGAAACGCCCCTTCAGTTTGTATCCAGTCCTAGGCTATTCTCACTGGTCAATAAAATGATTGGCATAAGCCAGACCCAATTATGGCCAAGTCTGGGTTAACAACTTCCCAGTCCAGAAAATTCGCTACCTCACTAATTGCAGATAAGGTGACTACCCGAAATACTGGACAGGAGATTAAATGTGTACTTTAAACAGTGGATAACTCTTTAGTCATAAGCACATCTCATGAAACATTTTAGGTATGTTAGCTAAAAATATTATGCATTGTTTTTCTGAGATTCAAATTTACTTACCACGTATTGTTATTCACTTTATGTGGTAATGCTGTTTGCACAGAATATGTCTTTATGAAAATCTACACTTCATTTTACAATTTCCTAATGTTTCACTAATGAGTATATATAATTGCAGCCTATATAATGCAGGAAGAAGGACGTTACTCTCTCAGTGTCGGTTTACCTACTGTCATAATGATCCTTCCCGCTACCTCCTGGTCAACCAGGCAATTACTTTTATCACAAACAAGAATGAAAAAGAAGAGACAGATAAAGGGTGAAGAGGCTCTAAACGTTGTATTCAAATCACCTTCACTAAGCATAGAATATAGCATATTAATATCTCTGAAGATGTTTTAAATTCATTGAGGGATTTTTCTTTTTCATTTCTAATAACAAACACTTAAGGAGGGTAAAAGAGACGCAGACAAAGCCCCATATTTTGAGGGGAAAGGATCCTAAGGCCAAATTACAGGACAAAATCCACCCAGGGTCTAGCAAATAGTACACACAAATAAAACTCAAGTTTTATTTCGATTCTAGTAAATATAAAAGAGAACTCTTCCATTTGTATATCTCTTTTAAAATAATTTATCAACCTGACCTATCTATTTACTGTAATTGCTTTTATATAGAAACATTTCAGTGACAGATTTGTGGCCACATATATGTGATCTTAAAATAAAGCTGTGGAGGATGAAAAGACAAATGAGTCAGTTTTACAGATTCAGGAAGCTAAGGATTAGGTTAATTGATCTAATCTAGGTGATAACACTAGTAGACTGAAGGCTGAGGCAGAAGGACAAACCAGGTGCTCTTTTTAGTACAGTAATTTTATCTTGAAAACTAACAGGTGTGCCTAATTTGGCTCATTGTAGCCGTTACTAAGTAGCATTTCCAAAGACTGGCTTGGGGAGTTCTCCTCACCCCACAAGCCTTCCATAGTTGTTCCAAATAAATAATCTCAATAGAAATAGTTTGCCCTCCAAATGCAGTTTGAAGAAAACTTCCTTAGTCCCTTTCCTGTCAGAGTGTTTCCGACCTACGTAAGCACATCCTACATAGAAATTCCTTCACAGTCCATTATCTTACTTAGATATTTTGCTTTTTCTCCTTCCAAAATATTACCCAGATATGTCAAAATTACAGTTAATCACAATTCTGTAATAAATTCTGAACTTGAAGGAACTGTACACAGAGATATTGAAAACACATTGTGATTAATATAAAATCCAGATGCCAAGTTCATGCTCATTTTAACATTTTGGAATTTGGAATGTGTTGGGATGGAGAAGATGACAAATGAACACCACATAGTCAGAATTTCAAAATGAAAGGAGGATCCACAGAGGACCAGTGCACAACCACTTCTTTAAACCATATGTAAGAGACTAAAAATTATATATGTTTCAAAATTTGTTTTGTATAATGTTAGATACATAAGTTAACTATTAAGTATATTTTATACATTTTTTGTTCCTCTGTCAAAGGCTAATGTATTATTTTATAATTATATTGGGATTTTATATAAACAACAAGCAAAAGAATCACATCAGTCATTTTAAAATAGATTTCACCACTGAAAGGACACAACTGACAATTACCCTGATGATTCTGATGGAAATAATGGTCAGACCAGGCAAGCAACACCCTATACAGAAAAGTGCCTGAATGAAGTATATGTTATACTTTTAAATTCACTGTATTTTATATACCTGCTAACGTATATTTGCAGAAATTTGAAAACTTAACTCACAATTATAAAGTGAACATTAGTCAAAAATTGTATTTAATATATTCGTTTATGAAAGGACAAGTAATGTATTCAGACTGGTTCAAAGGAGAACTTAAAGAAAAGAGAGTTGGTAGAAATACTGACATAAATTTGTCAATAGATTTAAAATGGGTTTATAACTTGTAAAACAATGAAATGTATTATGTGGGCTTGTTTTTTCCTTCCAAGTGGCAATCAAATGTACTTTTACTGGAATCAATAATACGCTTGACATAGCTAAAATACAAAAGTATCTGTATTTCTACCAGTTGTCAACAAGGTAAATTCTACCTCTACAAAATAGCAAATAACCTAGTAAATATAAAATCATCAAATTTTAAACTCATCTTTTTTATTTCAACATTTTGGTTGAAATATAGGTAATATACTATATTTATTGGTTTCAGATATAAAACCTAGTGATTCAACAATTACATACATTAGTAAATGCTCACCATGATAAGTGTAGTTACCATCTGTCAACATACAAAGAAATCACAATATTACGGCTATATTCCCTGTGCTGTAAACTTCCATTCCTGTGAATAATTTATTTTATGATTTGAAGTTTGCACCTCTTTATCCCCTTCACCTATTTTGACCACCCCTCAAACCCCTCCCTATGACACCCAACAGTCTGTTCTCCGTGTGTATGAATCTATTTCTGTAAAACTTTCAAATGAAATAATGCCCAGAGGATTTGCTAGGTAGTGCCTAGGACACCTGGGAATTTATTCTGTCCAGTTTTAAGTATAGGAAAAATTTTTAAAAACTTCATTTGCTTAAATTGTATTAGTCTTTTCTATTTATCTGATTATAATAATTCATTATAAATGTATCTTAGATTTCTGTTAATGCATTGGTAATGCTCTTAATCACTATGGAGTGAATGTGTGTGTCCCCTCAAAATTCATGTTGAAACCCTAATCCTCAAGGTAATGGCATTTAGAGGTGGGACCTTCAGGAGACAATCAGGTTTAGATGAGGGATAAGGATGGAACCCCCACAATGGGATTAGTGGCCTTACAAGAAGAGGAAAACACCAGAACCCACTGTCTCTCCATTATGTGAGGATATAGCAAGAATACTATCTGTAAAGCAGGAAGAGGGTTCTTAACAGATATTGAATCTATTGACACCTTGATTGTTGGTTTTCCAGCCTCCATAATTGTGAGAAATAAATATTTGTTGTTTAAGCCACATAGTCTATGGTAATTTGTTGTTGCAGCTTCAGCAGATGAAAAAAAGTTTCAGCTCAAACAATGCCTAACATATAAACATTATTTTTGAACTATTTGGATCTATACTACATAAATATTTTCGTTTTTCTTAGGGGTCAAAAGATGCTTTTGGTATGGACTCGTCTACTTTGATGGTAATATTGCACAAAAATAGAAATCAACTGAAAAGAAATGAACACATATTCAGTTAGGTTTTTGAACAAAAGCAAACAGCAGCCTTGTCTTCATTCAATATTGCTGGTACACTTGCCAGTGTGGTTTTTCCCTTTTTTTAAATTTTATTATCATTAATCTACAACTACATGAAGAATATTATGTTTACTAGGCTCCCCCATTAACCACGTCCCCCCCCACACCCAATTACAGTCACTGTCCATCAGTGTAGTAAGATGCTGTAAAATCACTACTTCTCTTCTCTGTGTTTCACAACCCTCCCATGCCCCGCCCCACATTATAGATGCTAATCGTAATACCCCCTTTCTATTTCCCCACTGTTACCCCTCCTTTCCCTCCCATCCTCTCCAGTCCCATTCGTTTTGGTAACTGTTAGTCCATTCTTGGGTTCTGGGATTCTGCTGCTGTTTTGTTCAGTGTTTCTTTATTCTTATACTCTACCTATGAGTGAAATCATTTGATACTTGTCTTTCTCCGCCTGACATATTTCACTGAGCATAACAGCCTCTAGCTCCATCCATGTTATTGCAAATGGTAGGATTTGTTTTCTCCTTATGGCTGAATTATATTCCATTGTGTATATGTACCACATCTTCTTTATCCATTCATCTAGTGATATACATTTAGGATGCTTCCATTTCTTGGCTATTGGAAATAGTGCTGTGATAAACAGAGTGGTGCATCTGTCTTTTTCAAACTGGAGTGCTGAATTCTTAGGGTAAATTCTTGAAGTGGAATTCCTGGGTCAAATGGTATGTCTATTTTGAGCTTTTTGAGGAACCTCCATACTGCTTTCCACAATGGTTGAACAAATTTACATTCCCACGAGCAGTGTAGGAGGGTTCCCCATTCTCCACAACCTTGCCAACATGTGTTGTTGTTTGTCGTTTGGATAGTGGCGATCCTTACTGGTGTGAGGTGATATCTCATTGTGCTGTTAATTTGCATTACTCTGATGAACAGTGATGTGGAGCATCTTTTCATGTGCCTGTTGGCCATCTGGATTTCTTCTTTAGAGAACTGTCTATTCAGCTCCTCTCCCAATTTTTTAATTGGATTATTTACTTTTTGTTTGTTGAGGCATGTGAGCTCTTTATATATTTTGGATGTCAATCCTTTATTGGATCTGTCATTTATGAATATGTTCTCCCATACTGTAGGGTACCTTTTTGTTCTATTGATGGTGTCCTTTGCTGTACAGAGGCTTTTTAGCTTGATATAGTCCCACTTGTTCTTTTTTGCCTTTGTTTTCCTTGCCCGGGGAGATATGTTTATGAAGAAGTCACTCATGTTTATGTCCATGAGATTTGTGCCTATGTTCTTTCCTAAGAGTTTTATGGTTTCATGACTTACATTCAGGACTTTGATCCATTTGGAGTTTACTTTTGTGTATGGGGTTAGACAGTGATCCAGTTTCATTCTCTTACATGTAGCTGTCCAGTTTTGCCAGCACCATCTGTTGAAGAGACTGTCATTTCCCATTGTATGTCCATGGCTCATTTAATGTATACTAATTGACCATATATGTTTGGGTTAGTGTCTGGAGTCTCTATTCTGTTCCACTGGTCTGTGGCTCTCCTCTTGTGCCAGTATCAAATTGTCTTGATTACTCTGTCTTTTTAGTAGAGCTTGAAGCTGGGGAGAGAGATTCCCCTCCCCCACTTTATTCTTCCTTCTCAGGATTGCATTGGCTATTCGGGGTCTTTGACGGTTCCATGTGAATTTTTGAACTATTTGTTCCAGTTCATTGAAGAATGCTGTTGGTAATTCGATTGGGATTGCATTGAATCTCTATATTGCTTTGGGCAAGATGGCCATTTTGACGATATTAATTCTTCCTAGCCAGGAGCATGGGATGAGTTTCCATTTCTTAGTGTCTCCTTTAATTTCTCTTAAGAGTGTCTTGTAGTTTTCAGGGTACAGGTCTTTCACTTCCTTGGTTAGGTTTATTCCTAGGTATATTTTTCTTTTTGATGCTATTGTGAATGGAATTGTTTTCCTGATTTCTCTTTCTATTAGTTCATTGTTAGTGTATAGGAGAGCTACAGATTTCTGTGTGTTAATTTTGTGTCCTGCACCTTTGCTGAATTCCGATATTCTAGTAGTTTTACAGTGGAGTCTGTAGGGTTTTTTATGTACAATATCATGTCATCTGCAAATAGTGACACTTTGACTTCTTCTTTACCAATCTGGATTCCTTGTATTTCTTTGTTTTGTCTGATTGCCGTGGCAAGGACCTCCAGTACCACACTGAATAATAGTGGGGAGAGTGGGCATCCCTGTCTTGTTCCCGATCTCAAAGGAAAAGGTTTCAGGCTCTCGCTGTTCAGTATGATGTTAGCTGTGGGTTTATCATATATGGCCTTTATTATGTTGAGGTACTTGCCCTCTATGCCCATTTTTTTGAGAGTTTTTGTCATGAATGGATGTTGAATTTTGTCGACCGCTTTTTCAGCATCTACGGAGATGATCATGTGGTTTTTGTCCTTTTTTTTGTTGATGTTGTGGATGATGTTGATGGATTTTCAAATGTTGTACCATCCTTGCATCCCTGGGATGAATCCCACTTGGTCATGGTGTATGATCCTCTTGATGTATTTTTGAATTCGATTTGCTAATATTTTGTTGAAAATATTTGCATCTACGTTCATCAGGGATATTGGTCTGTAGTTTTCTTTTTTGGTGGGGTCTTTGCCTGGTTTTGTTATTAAGGTGATGTTGGCTTCATAGAATGAGTTTGGGAGTATTCCCTCCTCTTCCATTTTTTGGAAAACTTTAAGGAGAATGGGTGTTATGTCTTTCCTGTATATTTGTTAAAATTCCGATGTAAATCCATCTCGCCCGGGGGTTTTGTTCTTGGTTAGTTTTTTGATTAATGATTCAATTTCATTGCTGGTAATTGGTCTGTTTAGATTTTCTGTTTCTTTCTGGGTCAGTCTTGGAAGGAGCCGAGAGCACTTCGATGCGCCGCAGGGGTAGCCTGCAGCGGCGTGACTGAACAACACGAGCGCGGCTCGTGCGCACCGGCTGCAGTGAAGCCAGAGACCGGTAGAAGCCTGTGCAGAAAAGCCCCATGCGCACCAGCAGTGGAACCAGAGAGAGCAGGCATGCTCCCAGGAGCCAACCGGTATCCTGCCTGGCAGGGTCGCCGCTAGCACTGAGGAGTGCACCTGGCATTCCTGCCAATCCCGGCAGGGCTCAGAGCTGCTATGGCGGACACCCAGCCCAAAGCAGCTTAGGAGATTAACCCGGTGGCTGCTCCAGGAGTGCAGGTAGCTATCACAGGCAGCAGAGAAGGGCAAAGCATCCAGCAAGCAGGAATAGATCTCCATTTTAATTGGGTCATTCATCCATTGATTATTTAGAGCATGTTGTTAAGCCTCCATGTGTTTGTGAGCCTTTTTGCTGTCTTTGTACAATTTATTTCTAGATTTATACCTTTGTGGTCTGAAAAGTTGGTTGGTAGGATTTCAATCTTTTTGAATTTACTGAGGCTCTTTTTGTGGCCTAGTATGTGGTCTACTCTGGAGAATGTTCCATGTGCACTTGAGAAGAATGTGTATCCTGTTGCTTTTGGATGTAGAGTTCTATGGATGTCTATTAGGTCCATCTAGTTCTAGTGTGTTGCTCAGTGCCTCTGTGTCCTTATTTTCTGTCTGGTGGATCTATCCTTTGGAGTGAGTGGTGTGTTGAAGTCTCCTAAAATTAATGCATTGCATTCTATTTCCTCCTTTAGTTCTGTTAGTATTTGTTTCACATATGCTGGTGCTCCTGTGTTGGGTGCATATATATTTATAATGATTATATACTCTTGTTTGACTGAGCCCTTTATCCTTATGTAATGTCCTTCTTTATCTCTTGTGACTTTCTTTATTTTGAAGTCTATTTTGTCTGACAGTAATACTGCAACACCTGCTTGTTTCTCCCTATTGTTTACATGGAATATCTTTTTCCATCCCTTGACTTTAAGTCTGTGCATGTCTTTTGGTTTGAGGTGGGTCTCTTGTAAGCAGCATATAGATGGGTCTTCCTTTTTCATCCATTCTATTACTCTGTGTCTTTAGATTGGTGCATTCAGTCCATTTACATTTAGGGTGATTATTGAAAGATACGTACTTATTGCCATTGCAGGCTTTAGATTTGTGGTTACCAAAGATTCAAGGTTAGCTTCTTTAGTATCTTACTGCCTAACTTAACTTGCTTACTGAGCTATTATAGACACTGTCAGGTGATTCTTTATTTCTCTCCCTTCTTATTCCTCCTCCTCCATTCCTTATATGTTGGATGTTTCATTCTGTGCTCTTTTGTGTTTCCTTTAACTGCTTTTGTGGGTAGTTAATTTTATTTTTTGCCTTTAGTTATTATTTGGTTGGTCTGCTTTCTTTGCTGTGATTTTATTTTCTCTGGTGACATCTGTTTAGCCTCAGGCATGCCCCCATCTAGAGCAGTCCCTCTAAAATACCCTGTAGAGGTGGTTTGTGGGAGGCAAATTCCCTCAACTTTTGCTTGACTGGGAATTATTTAATCCTTCCTTCATATTTAAATGATAATCGGGCTGGATACAGTATTCTTGGTTCAAGGCCCTTCTCTTTCATTGCATTAAATATATCATGCCATTCTCTTCTGGCCTGTAAGGTTTCTGTTGAGAAATGTGATGATAACCTGATGGGTTTTCCTTTGTAGGTGACCTTTTTCCTCTCTCTAGCTGCCTTTAAAACTCTGTCATTGTCCTTGGTATTTGCCATTTTAATTATTATGTGTCAGTGTTGTCCTCTTTGGGTCCCTTCTGTTGGGAGTTCTGTGTACTTCCGTGGTCTGATCGATTATTTCCTCCCACAGTTTGGGGAAGTTTTCAGCAATTATTTATTCAAAGACACTTTCTATCCCTTTTTCTCTCTCTTCTTCTTCTGCTACCCATATAATTCAAATATTGTTCCATTTGAATTGGTCACACAGTTCTCTTAATATTGTTTCATTCCTGGAGTTCCTTTTATCTCTCTCTGCATCAGCTTCTATCCGTTCCTGTTCTCTGGATTCTATTCCATCAATGGCCTCTTGCATCTTATCCATTCTGCTTATAAATCCTTCCAGAGATTGTTTCATTTCTGTAATCTCCTTCCAGACATCATCCCTTAGCTCTTGCATATTTCTCTGCAGCTCAGTCAGCATGGTTATGACCTTTATTTTGAATTCTTTTTCAGGGAGATTAGTTAGGTCTATCTCCCCAGGTTCCTTCTCAGGGGAGGATGTCTGAGTTAGTCTTGTCTGTATCAAATTCTTCTGCCCTTTCATGGGGACAGAGGTAGTTGTGGGGAGCTGGCGCATGTGTCGGCTGGAAGAACGTCCCTTCTTGCTAGTAGTGACCTTCCTCTCCTGGGAGAAGAGCAACCCCTAGCTGCTTGTGCTGGCAGCTGTGCACAGCTGTGGTTTCTAATTCTTGCCCAGCCTCGGTGAAAGAAGCTCTGCCCTGCTGCCTCAGCCTGCTGCTCCACTATGGCGGAGCGGCATTGGAGGGGAATCGGGTGGGAGGCTGTTTATCTTTGTGAGGGGCCTCTGAGATCTGCTGCCGCCCAGGGGGTTAGGGTGCCCAGAGTTCCCCTGGATTCCCAGCTGTTGGGCTAAGTGTCCCGGGAAGTTTCTGTCCAGCTGTGGGGTCCCTGTCCCTTTAAGTCTTTCAAAAAGCACTCGCTTTTCTTTGTCCCAGGGGCGCCAGCTGCAGGGACCCACTCGCAGGTTTTAGTGTCCTGTTTCCCTAGTATCGAGCACCCACGCAGTGTGTGTCTGCGCTCCCAGTGCGGATGGCTAGGGCTCGGTGTTTAGCAGTCCTGGGCTCCCTCTCCCTCCCCACTCTGACTCCTCTCCTCCTGCCGGTAGCTGGTGTGAGGGGTGCTTGGGTCCTGCTGGGCCGCGTCTTGTATCTTACCCCCTTTGCGAGGCACTGGGTTCTTGCAGGTGTAGATGTAGCCTGGCTGTTGTCCTGTATCTTCTGGTCTCTTTTAGGGATTGTTGTATTTGTTGAGTTTTCAAAAATATGTATGGTTTTGGGAGGAGATTTCCACTGCTCTACTCATGCCACCATTTTGGCTCCACCCTTGGTTTTTCCCTTTTTTATACTTTGTTTAAGATCAGGTCTTAGTAGATTTTTGTGCTTAGGTCTGGACTGTGACAAGACTTCACCCAGGCCATACTATTACTCTTTGGCATACATATAGCATACAGTTAGCCATCCTATACACTGTAGCTGAAAATTGCTATCTGTTAATATTTTTCAAATGATCTTGTCAGAATTGGTGTTGTCCATCAGTTGCCATGACTTCCCATAAAATGGCCACAATAAAAGTTCCCTAATTTAAAAAAACACATCAGAAAGGAGCTACACTTATGGAAATAAATTATTATGATAATGTCTCCTTTTTAACATTACTCCATAAAGCCCACTATGACCTTCACCATAGAGGACTTACAAAATAAGTAAATTAGCAACAAATAGTTGAGACTTTCAAATGCAAGGCATTACACATGATAAGCATGGTCATTGCCCTCTTCTCAAAATAAAATGAGCCCTGCCACTTGCCCTTAGCAGAGAAGCTGCCATGTCATGATCTGGTAGAACCTCCATGCCAATGGAGCTGAGATGGTAGAGGAGCATCTCTAGGTTAGAATGCTACAGATTTCCACTGTTGTTTCCCAAAGTTCAGCAGTTTTTCAAGTATAAGTCCATCTCAGTTTGCTGCATACTTTTGGTTAATTTCCAGGATGCCAAAATGTTTTTGTCATTTGTCTAGCTTTATGGCTGGCTTTTGGGGAATGAATTTGCCTATTTCTTCATTCAGTCACTGCCTAAAGTTCTCCTCCTGAGAGATGTTAAAATTTCTGCCAGTCAAATGGGTATGTAGTGGTTTTTCATTATGGTTCTCATTTGAGTTTTCCTGATTTCTAATCAAGTTGAGCCCTTTTTCATGTTTATTCGTGATTTGAATTTCCTCTTATCAAGTGCTCATTCAAGTCCCTTGTTTATTTTTCTATTCGATTGACTGTCTTTTACTTACTGGTTTGTAAAACTTCTTTGTATATTCTGGACATGAGCCTATTATAGGTTTTATGGTGTTGCAAAATCTTCCTTACCTTTGTGGCTAGTCTTTTAATTCTTTTGTGATGTCTCAATTAAAAGTTCTTAATACTAATGCATTTGAATTTTTATTAGTATTTTTCTGTGCACTTACTACTTATTTTATTGTTTTATAAAGCCTCCTTACCTTAAGTTTATGAAGGAGCCTCCAGTTATAACTTCTAAAAATATTTCTTTCCCATTTAGGTCATTTTTCCTCATTATTGGATTTTTAGTAAAATTCACTGGTAAAGTCATCTTAACCTGGGGTTTTACTTCACAGGAAGATTTTTAATGACACATTAAGTGTATTTAATGCTTATAAGAAAATTAAGGTTTTCTGTTCCTTCTTGAGTCAGTTTTAGTAAGATTTTTTTTTACCTCCACTCTAGCTCTCCCAAAATCGCATTCAGTACATCAGCTGATGAAACTGTTTTTCAAAAAGCAAAGTAGATCATGTCATTCCACTACTTAAAATCTTTCAGTGGCTTTTTATTTCATGAATACACAAAACCAAAACTATTTACCTTTGCCTACAATACCTTGCCTGAATTGGTCCCTGCTTAACTCTGCAACCTCATTCTGTTCCACTCTTCCCCTTCCTCACTCTTCTCTGGCCACAGTGGTCTTCTTTCTGTTGCACAACACAGAACCAAGCTTGGTCCTATCTCAGGCCTTTGTGTTTGTGGTTCCCTCACTCTAGAATGCTCTGATCTCAAAGAGTAACAATGCTCACTCCTTCTCATTCTTTGCATCTCTCTGCTTAAATGTGATCCTCTCGGAAAGATCTCTCATGACCATCCTGTCTAAAGTAGGTTCCTCTGTCATTGTTTTCCTTCAAAGCACTTAATTATAATTGGCTGTCCTAATTTTTAACAATTAATTTAGCCTCTGTTTCATGCTCTAGACTGTAAAGTCTCCGAGGCCTGGAATGTTGAATGTCTTATTTACTGTCATATTCTTAGCACTTAGCTGAGTGCATAGAACATAGTAGGCAATCAATAATTTTATGAATAATTAATGAGCTAATCAGAGCTCAATTATGGATAGAGGGCATAGCATGGTTAGAGATGAATCAAGATATAAGCAAATTTACCCCAAAAGGGTTAGTAAAGACTTGAAGGTTCAAGTGGATCTGATACTCAAAAAGAGAAATAATAATTGAATCAGGGGCTTGAATGCCAGACTAAGGAACTTTGATTTTTATCCTAAAGGCAACTGAGATCCATTGAAATTGTTGCCAGAAGAGATAAAACAAAGTGCCCAAGCTCTGAAGGCTAAGTAATAGCTGAGCCAGAGCTAAATTCAAGTTACTTGACTCCAATTCCTCTGTATTGGGTTGCTTCTCTAACAGCACTTGGAAAAGAAATAGAAAAGCAAGTGGATAACAGCAATTGGGCTCTAAATTCAGATTCCCTGTGCTCACATCTCAACTACCCCATCTCTTAATGTGTGACCTTCAACCTCAGTTTCTACATCTGTAAAATGGTTATAATAAGAATACTTATATCATCAGACTGTTTTGAAGATCAAATGAGATAGTACACAGGGACATAGTAAGTGCTCAATAAATGGTAGTTGCTATTAACTATATGTGTTCTCCTATTTCTTTTTATTTAGCAGTACTTCCTAATTTTGCTATAGTGAGCATATTTTGTGTGAAAACACTACATGGTAGAGTTTAGATAGACTAGAAAGTGATTTTTAAAATAGTAATCCTTCAGCCTGGAAGGCCCATCTCATTCCATTTTTTTTGGATCCTCACCTGCATCATCTTCTGAAGAGACTCACATGAATTCCAAGCAAGAAAACATCCTCATTACCTCTCCTGAACTCTTTCTGATACAATATGAGAGAGAGGAACACCAGGTTGGATTTGAAGCCCCCATTTTTCACAGATTATAATTCATAAGGATCCAAGGTACAGAAAGGGGAAATTTTAAAGCGGGAGTCTTCATTCATTTTATTCAGAAATACAATGTCTGAACTTGAACTCATACCCTTGTTAAAAGGAGTAGGAAGGATACAAAGGGAGAGCTCTCCAGATGAAGAATTAACTTCCAACCTGCTTGGAATTTCAGGAACCATTCATGTGAACAAGCTCAATTTCACACTCTATTCTTCACATCATCAATATCCAAGAAAGTAAATCCAACAGGAAACAGTTCTTTTAGACGAGTGCTACATCAATTTACTTTGTGGTTCTCAAGTGTTGATGCAGTGGGGAGAAGGAAACTTTCTTATCTTTTTGAGCCTCATTTCCTCATCTTTAATATCAAAATAATTAAGTATAGATTTCTCAGGTGAGCATTTAAGCCCCCCACCCCATAATCTGGCCACAGTGTACCTTCCTAGTTTTCTAACTCACTTTTTTCCTATAAGCAAAACCCGACTGCTCAGTGATATGAGTTGTATGAAGAATTGAAACATTAAATTGAATTCTTACAAAGTGGCATGGTATAGCAGAGTCAAACAGACCTTGATTTGAATCCCAGCTCTGTCACTGAGAAGCTATGAAACCATGGGAAAATTGTTTAACCTCTCTGAGACTCCGATTCCTCACATGTAGAAAGAAGATAATGATTATAATAAAACCCATCTCAGCACCTCAACCTTGGTAGCAGAACCTACAGAGTCTTTTCTGATCTTACCCAGTTTAATTATCCACCTTTATTACTCATCTTTCCATGCTCCTATCTAAATTTCAACCTACTGAGTAATTTTTATTTCCCCAGAAGTCCTGCCCTTCCTCTTCTCTGGATATGCGTAACAACTATTCCTTCTTCCTGGGATGTTCTTCCTTCTCCTCCCCTACTTTTTTTCCCCTAACTCCTAATTATGCTTTAGATCTCAATCTAAATGTCACTTTTTCCTGGACACCATCTCTTCCCCACTGCAGCTCATGTTAGGTATTCCTTCTTTGTACTCCCATACAACACCCATGCCCCCAAAATTTATCTTCTGTTTGCTTCCCTACATCTCCAACTAGATGTGGAATGTCTGAAGGCAAGGGCCATAGATGCTCCAATGTCACTCCTGCATTGAGAGCCTCTCTGGACCCCAATCTAAATTCACTCTATACATATTACCCTATTTCAGTTTCTTCAGACTCTTATTCATCATCTGAAGTGATCACATTTTCTTATTCATTGTTCTTTGAGTATAAGCTACACAAGAAAAGGGGCCAGTTTAATTCTGTTCCCACAAATTTTCAGCTTCTAGAAGAGACTCTGAAACATGGTGGTGTATTTGTGTGAGACTGGATTTTGGATATGCAGAGGGTAGCAGGAATATGTTCAAGTTTAAGAAAGGTTGCATACAGAGTTTGATACAATTTATTTGGAGTATAGGAGTATAAGGACATAGTGAACAGGAAAATTGTGGAGAGCTTGGACACTGAGCCAACGCATATTTTTACTTAACCTGGTAAGCAGAGGGAGCCACGGAGATGTTTTGCACTGAGGAGTGACATAAAGTGCAAGGTGTGTTCAGTACAGCAGTACATGTATATTGGAAACAAAGCAACCAACACGATGATTAGGAAGCACTCCCCATTTTACCCTTTAGAGAACAAAAGAGGGCTGCCTAACCCAGTATATTAGTCAGGAGTCTCCAAAGAAATAGAACTAGAAGGGTGTGTGTGTGTGTGTGTGTGTACAGAGAGAAAGAAAGATTGATTATAAGGAACTGGCTTATATGATTGTGGACGTTTGGTAAGTCCAAAATCTTCAGGGCAAGTTGGCAGGCTAGAGATCCAATGAAATTGATGTCGCAGTTCTAGTCCAAAGGCATTCTGGAGGCAGAATTCCTTTTTGCTCAGAGGAGGTCAGTCTTTGTTCTCTTAAAGCCTTCAGGTGATCAGATCAAGCCCACACACATTACAGAGGCTAATCTGCTTTACTCAAAAGTCCCAATTTAATTTTTAATCTCATTTTAAAAACACCTGCACAAAAGCATCCAGAATAATGTTTGATCAAATATCTGGGAACTGAAGCCCTCTCAACCTGATACAGAAACTTAACCATCACATCCACATAGAACCAATGCATAATGAGAACTCATTACATGAACTAACTGACCAGGTTTTGTTCAGAAAACCATGCAACCTAATAGAACTATAATATTTTCCTGGCTTATCATAATTTATATTTAAAAAGTACACATATTATCCATGATTTCCCTAAACAAGGCCTTTTCCTAACCTTTTGAAAGATATATTAATTAACACTTAATAAGAGAGTCTCTACCAACCCCTGCCATTTCAGAATTTTACTTTCTATATGTCAAGAGTCTCTTTGAGTTTTCTGAATTATGAATTGCTTTGAGCGTGTGTGGTCAGACTGGGAAGAGTAGCAGGGTCTGGGAGAAGGAAGGTAAATGTGTTTGGGGAAGGATATGCATGAGGCTACTACTGTATTTATAGTGAATAATTATTTAAAATTTGGCGGTTAGTGTACTCATGGTTAGTATGTAATCTTTTTTGCCTTTGGAATTTTCCATATATTTAAAAACAGCAAAGTGACTAATTAAAATATATATATGCAGTCCATGTTTATTGCAGCATTATCTACAGTAGCCAAGGTATGGAGGCAACTGAAGTGTCCATCAATAGATGAATGGAGAAAGAAGATGTGGTACACATACACAATAAAATATTATTCAGCCATAAAAAGAAAGAAACCTTGCCATTTGCAACAACATGGATGGACCTAGAGGGTATTATGTTAAGTGATATGAGTCAGGCAGAGAAAGACAAATACCATATGATTTCACTCGTATGTTGAATCTATAAAACAAGACATATGAACCAACAAGCAAACAAACCAGAAACAGAGAACAATACTGGTGGTGCCATAGAGGAGGGAGCTGGGGAACAAGCAAAATATGTGAGGGGATAAAGAGGGGCAAACTTTCAGTTATAAAATAAATAAGTCAGGATGGCGGCGTGAGTAGAGCAGTGGAAATCTCCCAAAAACACATAGAGCTATTAAAATATAACAAAGAAAAATCTTCCTAAAATAGAGACCACAGGACACAGGACAACATCCAGACCACATCCACACCTGCAAGAACCCAGCGCCTTGCGAAGGGGGTAAGATACAAGCCCTGGCCCGGCGGGACCCGAGCGCCCCTCCCCCGACTCTCGGCGAGTGAATAGAAACTGCAGCGGTTTTTTTTTTGGCGAGTGCTTTTTGGAAGCCTTAAAGAGACAGGGCCCCCATTGCTAGGGAGGCAGGGTGGTGGGACCGGTGAGCGGGTGCCTGGGACCGGCGCCTGAGGACAAAGAATATCCTGCGTTTTTCCCTGCGGGACCGGTGGGCAGGTGCCTGAGACCGGCACCTGAGGACGGAGGAAATCGCGCGTTTTTCCCCTTTTTTTTTCTCTTTTTGGCGAGCACTTTTTGGAAGCCTTAAAGAGATAGGGACCCCAGTGCTAGGGAGGCAGGGCGACGGGACTGGTGAGCGGGTGCCTGGGACCGGCGCCTGAGGACAAAGAATATCCAGCGTTTTTCCCTGCGGGACCGGTGGGAGGGTGTCTGAGACCGGCACCTGAGGACGGAGGAAATCGAGCGTTTTTCCCCTTTTTTTCTCTTTTTGGTGAGCGCTTTTTGGAAGCCTTAAAGGGACAGGGACCCCGGTGCTAGGGAGGCAGGGCTGCGGGACTGGTGAGCGGGTGCCTGGGACTGATGCCTGAGGACAAAGAATATCCCGCATCTTTCCCTGTGGGACCGGTGGGCGGGTGCCTGAGACCGGCACCTGAAAACAGAGGAAATCACGCGTTTTTCCCCTTTTTTTTCTCTCTTTTTGGCGAGTGCTTTTTGGAAGCCTTAAAGGGACAGGGACCCCGGTGCTAGTGAGGCAGGGCAGCGGGACTGGTGAGCGCGTGCCTGGGACCGGTGCCTGAGGACAAAAGAATATCGCGTGTTTTTCCCTGCAGGACCGGTGGGTGGGTGCTTTTTGAAAGCCTTGAAGGGACACGGATCCTGGTGCTAGGGAGACAGGGCAGCAGGACCAGTGAGCGGGCGCCTGGGACCGGCGCCTGAGGACAAAAAAAAAAAAATCCCGTGTTTTTTCCTTTTTCTTTTTTTTCTTCTGTTCCCTCTCTCATTGTTGCTGTTGTTGTTTTGGTTTGGAGAGTGCTTTTCGGAAGTCTTAAAGGGGCAGGACAGGTCACTAAGAACAGAGGCAGGGAATCTGGGGATCTCTGGGCACTCTAACCCCCTGGGCAGCAGGGAGCACAGAGGCCCCTTACGGAGATAAATAGCCTCCAGGACGCTCCCCCTCCAACAGGGCTCCACCATTTTGGAGGAGCAGCCCCAGCCAGGCCACGCCCACAGCAACAGCGGAGATAAACCCCATAGCAACTGGGCAGGAAGCAGAAGCCCTGTCTGCACACAGGTGCTCAGCACAAGCCACTAGAGGTCGCTATTCTCCCAGGAGAGGAAGGCCACAAACCAACAAGAAGGAAAGCTCTCCCAGCTGTCACTCATACCAGCTCTGCAAACTATCTCTATCACCATGAAAAGGCAAAACTACAGGCAGACAAAGATCACAGAGACAACACCTGAGAAGGAGACAGACCTAACCAGTCCTCCTGAAAAAGAATTCAAAATAAAAATCATGAACATGCTGACAGAGATGCAGAGAAAAATGCAAGAGCAATGGGATGAGATGCAGAGAAAAATGCAAGAGCAGTGGGATGAAGTCCGGAAGGAGATCACAGATGTCAGGAAGGAGCTCACAGAAGTGAAACAATCCCTGGAAGGATTTATAAGCAGAATGGATAAGATGCAAGAGGCCATTGAAGGAATAGAAGCCAGAGAACAGGAACGTATAGAAGCTGACATAGAGAGAGATAAAAGGATCTCCAGGAATGAAACAGCACTAAGAGAACTATGTGACCAAGCCAAAAGGAATAATATTCGTATTATAGGGATACCAGAAGAAGAAGAAAGAGGAAAAGGGATAGAAAGTCTCTTTGAAGAAATAATTGCTTAAAACTTCCCCAAACTGGGGGAGGAAATAATCGAACAGACCATGGAATTACACAGAACCCCCAACAGAAAGGATCCAAGGAGGACAACATCAAGACACATAGTAATTAAAATGGCAAGAATCAAGGACAAGGAACGAGTATTAAAGACAGCTAGAGAGAAAAAGGTCACCTATAAAGGAAAACCCATCAGGCTAACATCAGACTTCTCGACAGAAACCCTACAGGCCAGAAGAGAATGGCATGATATACTTAATGCAATGAAACAGAAGGGCCTTGAACCAAGGATACTGTATCCAGCACAACTATCATTTAAATATGACGGCGGGGTTAAACAATTCATAGACAAGCAAAAGCTGAGGGAATTTGCTTCCCACAAACCACCTCTACAGGGCATCCTACAGGGGCTGCTCTAAATGGGAGCACCCCTAAAAAGAGCACAGAACAAAACACACAACATATGAAGAATGGAGGAGGAGGAATAAGAAGGGAGAGAAGAAAAGAATCTCGAGACAGTGTATATAACAGCTCAATAAGCGAGCTAAGTTAGGCAGTAAGATACTAAAGAAGCTAACCTTGAACCTTTGGTAACCACAAATCTAAAGCCTGCAATGGCAATAAGAACATATCTCTCAATAGTCACCCTAAATGTAAATGGACTTAATGCACCAATGAAAAGACATAGAGTAATAGAATGGATAAAAAAGCAAGACCCATCTATATGCTGCTTACAAGAAACTCACCTTAAACCCAAAGATAAGCATAGACTAAAAGTCAAGGGATGGAAAAACATATTTCAGGCAAACAACAGTGAGAAGAAAGCAGGGGTTGCAGTACTAATATCAGACAAAATAGACTTCAAAACACAGAAAGTAACAAGAGATAAAGAAGGACACTACCTAATGATAAAGGGCTCAGTCCAACAAGAGGATATAACCATTCAAAATATATATGCACCCAATACAGGAGCACCAGCATATGTGAAGCAAATACTAACAGAACTAAAGAGGGAAATAGACTGCAATGCATTCATTGTAGGAGACTTCAACACACCACTCACCCCAAAGGATAGATCCACTGGGCAGAAAATAAGTAAGGACACACAGGCAATGAACAACACACTAGAACAGACGGACCTAATAGACATCTATAGAACTCTACATCCAAAAGCAACAGGATATACATTCTTCTCAAGTGCACATGGAACATTCTCCAGAATAGACCACATACTAGCTCACAAAAAGAGCCTCAGTAAACTCCAAAATATTGAAATTCTACCAACCAATTTTTCAGACCACAAAGGTATAAAAGTAGAAATAAATTCTACAAAGAAAACAAAAAGGCTCACAAACACATGGAGGATTAACAACATGCTACTAAATAATCAATGGATCAATGAACAAATCAAAATAGACATCAAGGAATATATAGAAACAAATGACAACAACCACTAAGCCCCAACTTCTGTGGGACGCAGCGAAAGCAGTCTTAAGAGGAAAATATATAGCAATCCAGGCACACTTGAAGAAGGAAGAACAATCCCAAATGAATGGTCTAACATCACAATTATCAAAACTAGAAAAAGAAGAACAAATGAGGCCTAAAGTCAGCAGAAGGAGGGATATAATAAAGATCAGAGAAGAAATAAACAAAATTGAGAAGAATAAAACAATAGCAAAAATCAACGAAACCAAGAGCTGGTTCTTCGAGAAAATAAACAAAATAGATAAGCCTCTAGCCCAACTTATTAAGAGAAAAAGAGAATCAACACAAATCAACATAATCAGAAATGAGAATGGAAAAATCACGACAGACTCCACAGAAATACAAAGAATTATTAAAGACTACTAAGAAAACCTATATGCCAACAAGCTGGAAAACCTAGAAGAAATGGACAACTTCCTAGAAAAATACAACCTCCCAAGACTGACCAAGGAAGAAACACAAAAGATAAACAAACCAATTACGAGCAAAGAAATTGAAACAGTAATCAAAAAACTACCCAAGAACAAAACCCCGGGGCTGGACGGATTTACCTCGGAATTTTATCAGACACACAGAGAAGACATAATACCCATTCTCCTTAAAGTGTTCCACAAAATAGAAGAAGAGGGAATACTCCCAAACTCATTCTATGAAGCCAACATCACCCTAATACCAAAACCAGGCAAAAACCCCACCAAAAAAGAAAATTACAGACCAATATCCCTGATGAATGTAGATGCAAAAATACTCAATAAAATATTAGCAAACAGAATTCAACAGTATATCAAAAGGATCATACACCATGACCAAGTGGGGTTCATCCCAGGGATGCAAGGATAGTACAACATTCGAAAATCCATCAACATCGTCCACCACATCAACAAAAAGAAAGACAAAAACCACATGATCATCTCCATAGATGCTGAAAAAGCATTTGACAAAATTCAACGTCCATTCATGATAAAAACTCTCAGCAAAATGGGAATAGAGGGCAAGTACCTCAACATAATAAAGGCCATGTATGATAAACCCGTAGCCAGCATTATACTGAACAGCGAGAAGCTGAAAGCATTTCCTCTGAGATCGGGAACCAGACAGGGATGCCCACTCTCCCCACTGTTATTTAACATAGTACTGGAGGTCCTAGTCACGGCAATCAGACAAAACAAAGAAATACAAGGAATCCAGATTGGTAAAGAAGAAGTTAAACTGTCACTATTTGCAGATGATATGATACTGTACATAAAAAACCCTAAAGATTCCACTCCAAAACTACTAGAACTGATATCGGAATACAGCAAAGTTGCAGGATACAAAATTAACACACAGAAATCTGTAGCTTTCCTATACACTAACAATGAATCAATAGAAAGAGAAATCAGGAAAACAATTCCATTCACCATTGCATCAAAAAGAATAAAATACCTAGGAATAAACCTAACCAAAGAAGTGAAAGACTTATACTCTGAAAACTACAAGTCACTCTTAAGAGAAATTAAAGGGGACACTAATAAATGGAAACTCATCCCATGCTCATGGCTAGGAAGAATTAATATCGTGAAAATGGCCATCCTGCCCAAAGCAATATACAGATTTGATGCAATCCCTCTCAAATTACCAGCAACATTCTTCAATGAATTGGAACAAATAATTCAAAAATTCATATGGAAACACCAAAGACCCCGAATAGCCAAAGCAATCCTGAAAAAGAAGAATAAAGTAGGGGGGAATCTCACTCCCCAACTTCAAGCTCTACTACAAAGCCATAGTAATCAAGACAATTTGTTACTGGCACAAGAACAGAGCCACAGACCAGTGGAACAGATTAGACACTCCAGAAATTAACCCAAACATATATGGTCAATTAATATTTGATAAAGGAGCCATGGACATACAATGGCAAAATGACAGTCTCTTCAACAGATGGTGCTGGCAAAACTGGACAGCTACATGTAGGAGAATGAAACTGGACCATTGTCTAACCCCATATACAAAGGTAAACTCAAAATGGATCAAAGACCTGAATGTAAGTCATGAAACCATTAAACTCTTGGAAAAAACATAGGCAAAAACCTCTTAGACATAAACATGAGTGACCTCTTCTCGAACATATCTCCCCGGGCAAGGAAAACAACAGCAAAAATGAGCAAGTGGGACTACATTAAGCTGAAAAGCTTCTGTACAGCGAAAGACACCATCAATAGAACAAAAAGGAACCCTACAGTATGGGAGAATATATTTGAAAATGACACATCTGATAAAGGCTTGACGTCCAGAATATATAAAGAGCTCACACGCCTCAACAAACAAAAAACAAATAACCCAATTAAAAAATGGGCAGAGGAACTGAACAGACAGTTCTCTAAAAAAGAAATACAGATGGCCAACAGACACATGAAAAGATGCTCCACATCGCTAATTATCAGAGAAATGCAAATTAAAACTACAATGAGGTATCACCTCACACCAGTAAGGATAGCTGCCATCCAAAAGACAGACAACAACAAATGTTGGCGAGGCTGTGGAGAAAGGGGAACCCTCCTACACTGCTGGTGGGAATGTAAATTAGTTCAACCATTGTGGAAAGCAGTATGGAGGTTCATCAAAATGCTCAAAACAGACCTCCCATATGACCCAGGAATTCCACTCCTAGGAATTTACCCTAAGAACGCAGCAATCAAGTTTGAGAAAGACAGATGCACCCCTATGTTTATCGCAGCACTATTTACAATAGCCAAGAATTGGAAGCAATCTAAATGTCCATCGGTAGATGAATGGATAAAGAAGATGTGTTACATATACACAATGGAATACTACTCAGCCATAAGAAGTGGAAAAATCCAACCATTTGCAGCAACATGGATGGAGCTGGAGAGTATTATGCTCAGTGAAATAAGCCAAGCGGAGAAAGAGAAATACCAAATGATTTCACTCATCTGAGTAGTATAGGAAGAAAGGAAAAACTGAAGGAACAAAACAGCAGCAGAATTACAGAACCCAAAAATGGACTAACAGGTACCAAAGGGAAAGGAACTGGGGAGGATGGGTGGGCAGGGAGGGATAACTGGGGGGAAGAAGAAGGTGGGTATTAAGATTAGCATGCATGGGGGGGAGGGAGAAAGGGGAGGGTGGGCTGCACAACACAGAGAGGACAAGTAGTGACTCTACAATGTTTTGCTAAGCTGATGCACAGTAACCGTAATGTGGTTGTTAGGGGGGACCTGATATAGGGGAGAGCATAGTAAACATAGTATTCTTCATGTAAGTGTAGATTAAAAATTAAAAAAAAAAAGAAAGAAGAAAGAAAGAAAAGGGGGATTACTCCTTGATAGGATAAAACTATTGGTAAATCAAAGATCAACGCATGCTTTAAATATCCTTAATGTTGATCACTTAAAGGGTGTCAGATGATCAGCTATGGAGGTACTCTTTTCTGATAATATTCCTTTCTCTTAATAAAAAAAAAAAAAAAAGCAGTTACTGTGTGCTGACCTCCAATGAGTTCTGCACAGTGGTATAGAGGGCATGTCAAAGTGTGGGCAAAGGGTCTGTTTGTTTCTATGCAGAAGATCAAGGCCTAGCTTGGATACCCAGAAAATGAGGAGGAGCTTCCGGCATCAGCACTCTCTGGAGGACTTGTGCCGGGGGATGATCATCAAAAAGCCTCCACAGGGATCCGGACGATGCTGCGGTTGTGGCTGCATCCAGCCCACCGTCTCCTGGACTTGCCATGGGAATGAGGAGGGAGATGTCTAGGCTGGCATGTGCATACAGTGAGACAACAAATTTGACCGGATCTGTACTGTTGGAACTCAACCAGGAGTTGGGAGGGGTGCAAGTTGTAGCACTCCAAAATCTCATGACTATAGACTATCTACGGTTAAAAGAACATATGGGATGTGAACATATCCCAGAAATGGGCTGCTTTAATTTGTCTGATGGTTCAAGTACAGTTGGACAATATCCATCATATCATAGATAAATTTTCACAAATGCCTAGGGTGCCTAAATGGTTTTCTTGGCTTCACTGGAGATGGATGATAATTATAGATTTGCTTTGTTTATGTCACCGTATTCCTATTATGTTAATATGTGTGTACAAATTAGTTAGTAGTTTAAAACCTATACATACTTAAGGTACTCTACAAGAAGATATGTCAAAGAAATAATCAATCCTCCCATGTTTCCTTCCATATGCTACCTCTATAGCTTTTCTTCTTCCTTCCTAATTACAACCCTTAAATAGAATTCGTGCCTCATATCGAATTTACCGAGTATCATAATTCCTCCAGGTGGTAAAGATACCTCGAGACAAGTGCTGGGCATAGAAGCCGCAGGGCATAAATCTGCAAAGAAGTAAAAAGCTAACCTTTTCAAACAACATGGCTTCTCTCTCACTTACCAACTTTACATTTCCCTGTATGGCCCCCGAAGATGGCTGGTTAGCCAGAGACGGGTAAGATTCCTCAAGGGAGGAACAACATAAGACAGGCACAGTCGCAGGGGGGCCATCAGGTGAGAATTTGGGGATCAACAGAGGTGAGGCTCAGAACCTCACCCTCCCCTGCTTTGAGAGAAATCTTATGCATCCATGGATGTTTTGCTGCCCTTGTCTAGCCTGGATTAATACTTAGTCCATAGGCACACACCTGATCATCTGATCATCTACATTTGCCCTCTTACAGCACTAAACTATGTTTTCTACCTTTATCTTGCATCTACCTACCACTTCAGCATTTTATTAAAAATAAAAATAATAATAATAATAGAGGGAGAAATGTGGGATCAACATATAAATCAAGTACAAAAATCAAATGAATATTCATATTTGACCTGATTGTTTATGGGTCATAATGCATGATCAAAACTGAAAGTTTCTGTGATGAATGCCCTTGTACTGTTCACCATGTAAGAATTTATTCACTATGTAAGAATTCGTTCACCATGTAAGAACTTGTTCGTTATGCTTCAGAAGATTGGAGACTGACGAGAATTAGGCTTGAGATGGATTAATGATTGTACATTGAGCATTGACCCCCCTATACTGAATTTTATTGTTGTTAACAACCATTTGATCAATAAATATTAGAGATGCCCTCTCAAAAAAAAAAACAAGGGAGCCACGATCATGGCAGTTCAAATGTTAAAAATTAGGATACAGTGCTAGCTATAGCGTATCTATAGAAAAAAGACTGGAAGGAAACAAACCAGCATGTTTAAAAATAATGACCTCAAGATGGTGGGATTAAGGGTACATGTGCTTTCCTTTTCACACCCACTTCCCACAAGCAGCACGGATTTGCATTTATAACCATAAAGTTTTACATTTATAACCACGGTGTTGCATTTATAACCATAAAGTTGCATTATCATGACCCCCATTTAAAGTCAGCTTATAGCAAGAGAAGGGAGCAGTATCTCCAGAGGCTAATTTGCTTGTCCAAAGCCACAGAGCAGGTATTCATTCACCAGATTTTGATTGGTTCCTACTCAGATGCCAGGTGCTGCTCTGGGCTTAGGGAAGGCAGCAATGGACAGAAACAGCTGGACTACACTTCCCAGCCTCCCCTGCCATGTCATGTGGCTTGTGAGTAAGCGTCACCCAGGATGCTGTCTTCCCCTGCACACAGAATCCTGCTTGTTTTTCTTCCCAAGTCAAGAATTAGAACATGCCAGGTCTCACAAGCACCCTGTATACCTTCCTGCCCTCCTTCAGAGGTAACTGTTAATGTCATTTTGCAATCATCACTTTCTGGCTTTTTATACATATTCCTAAACCACAGCGTGGTTTCCCTGTTTTAGACTGCTTTACATGATAGGATCCATACCTCCTTTTGTGTCTGCTATCACGCAACACATCTATGAGATTTATCTTTATTGTTGCGTGGAACTGGGGTTCATTTTCACTGTAGGAAACTAGTCCATGATATGAACACACACAATTCTACCAATGGACATTTGGGTTATCTCCAGGTCTTGCTTACCACCAGTAATGCTACTGAGAAGATTCTTGGCCATCTCCCCAGCACACATGTGCACCAGTTTCTCCTGGGTAGACATCCAAAGCGAGTGAACCATTTCTTGCACGCTGTTCTCTTTTGCACAATGACTTTTTACATTTCCTATTGGGTTATTTGTCTTTTCCTTATTGCACTTCTTTGTATGTTCTGGATGTTAATCACTTGTTAGTTAAATGTGTTTCAAATACGAAAAAAAATAAAAAATAAAAAATAAATAAATAAGTCACGGGGATGAAAGTACAGCACAGGGAATGTACTCAATAATATTGTAATATCTTTGCATGGTGACAGTTGGTAACTACATTTGTCACGGTGAGCATTTCATAATGTCTGCAATTGTCAAATCACTATGTTATACACCTGAAACCAATATAATATCATATATCAACTATACCTCAATAAAACATAAAAAAAATAAAATCTGAGGCCCAGTAAATTTAGGTCTCATTTCGAAAGTCACACAGAATTCAAACTCAAGACAGGGTGAGGCCAAAGCCCTTGCTGTTTTCCTTCTGCTTCATGGCACCTATTAATAATGGCCTCTATAAAGTTATACTAATTTTCATTAATTGCTTTAGTCATGGCTAGATAACTCCTGTTTCTTCTTCTTGACCTCAGTGCAGTCTTCACAGCATACAGTTAGCCATCTAAGTTTCAACAGCACTACAAACACAGCCCTGAGAAAACACCCTCAACAGAATTAAAAGCAAAGATCTCTATGAAAATCTCCAAGAATCTGTCATGGGGGCTGGTTTGGGTATTTCCCAGTGCAGATTAACACTACACGTGTAATGACAATTCTTAGTAACTGCACCAGTGTCAGGATGGGGAAGAAGATAGTTACTGGTATGAATTTCTTGGCTCTGATGATCGGCAAAAAAACATCCTCCCTGGATCCTGTCACTGCCCTGTGAGATTGCAGAGCCAGCTGCATTAGCAAGGCAATAATATACAGGACTTTATGCTAGTGTGGCCTGGAAGCATTGGCTTGAAACCAAAATGAGAGAACAAAGGTATATCTGGAGAGTGCCACAAAAGTAGGGAACCTATAACAATCCTCAAAAACTATAACTGTGCCTAGAGGAACAGTGTTAGCTAATACATCTACCCTATGCAACCACCAACCAAAACACATTCTTCAGAAATCCTCCAAGTTGCAGAACAAGTACAAGCAACAAAACAACAGGATGGTTTTACAGAATCAATAGAAGGTTTGGCCAATGATCATAACACTGACACCATGGACATTCTGTTTGGCTCCCAAGTACAAATGCAATGTAATCTAAAGCAGACAAGTCGTATGTGCTAGATACTTGATCTCTTGATAAATGTCTCTCTCTGCCTTTAGTAATATTTATCCTTTGGGGATTACAAAAGTATCCGACGTGGGTGTACTAGTTTAACTAGGTGAGTAAAAAACAAAGACATTTATCATCTCACAGTTTGGGAGGCTAAAAGTCCAAAATCAAGTTATCAAGAGGGCCATGTTTTCTCCAATAGTTCTAAGAATCTTTCCTTGCCTCTTCTTATCTCCTGGCAGTTGCTGGCAATCCTTGGCATTCCTTGGCTTGGAGATACATCATTCCAGTCACAAAGCCAACTTCTCCTTTGTTTTTGCACCATTTTCCCTCTGTGCATGTCTGCATCTGTGCCCAATTTCCCCTTTATATAAGGACACCAGTCATACTGGATGAGGGTCCACCCTAATGACTTCATTTTAATGTGATTGCCTCCTCGAAGACCCGATTTCCTAGTAGGTCACTAAAGTATTGAGGGTCAGGACTTCAGCAAACCATTTTTGAGGGACACAATTTAACCCATAACAGTGGGAGAGACAGAAACAATAGAAAAAACAAAATGGGGGGCTTTAGGATAAATTGAAAAAGTAAAATTGTCTGTAATAACTTATGGCCTAATAAAGGAAAAGATCTGAAAAAGCCATGTGATATAGAGAGATCAGCACTTGATGACTACAGGGACTTGACCTCTAGCATCACATATGTCGTCAATCTCCTGCCTGGCATCTCTGAGTGTCAATTCTCTTTTAAACGAGTGGCTTGGACTTATGGTCTCTAAATGTCCTTCAAACTCTTATATGCCATGATTTTTTCATTTAAGTAAGAACAAACTAAAAATCAAATTCAATAAACTATATGGTGGGTAGCATAGGGATATAGCACTTGGTGGAGCACCCTCTCCTGTGTTAAATGCCACCATCAAGGTTATGCAGGATAAAGAGAAGTGAGGATCAGAAAAGGAAGAAGTGGAGGCTGGACAATGATTTCTAAAGATAACCTTTGTGTCAACCATCACCAAGCCCTTGAGCAGCCCACACAGAAGGCAATCGAGAGTATGACGCAAGGGTTCCCAGGTAATGTGGCTTGCGCCACACAGCGAGAAAGACACAGAGCCTCCTAAGGAGTAATGGGAAATGTGGTCTATTGCACTAATTAGGTCAAAATGGAAACATTTGATAATGTACATTAATGCAAGATGGGCTGATGACAAAGAATCCTTAAATCTTTGGTTTTGGATCCAGTAATATTTCTTCTTCCTCCCCATTCTGGATCCTATTTTCAAAAAATGAAACTGTGAAGGGAGCAGTTAATTGTTGTACAACTACCCAGGCTCTGTTCTGAGCTATTTATACACAATTATATCATTTTTTAAAAGCCCTGTGTAGTAGGTATTAAAACAATGACCAGCATTTATTGAGTGTTCCCTCTGTGCCCAGCACCTCCAAACAATACTGCAGAGTACAAAATACTGTAAGCACAACAATTCCCATCTCACAAAGAACCTCAGGCTTAGAGAATTGAAATATTTTGCCCAGGTTCACACAGCTAGTAAAAGTCACAGCTGGACTATCTCACTTCTAAGCCTAGGCTTCTTATGCTCTATCACACTATTTCTGCATTTACAGATATGAGAGATCGGGGGGAGGGAGAAAATGAAAGAAACAATGAGATATGGATCTGAATCTATTAATAAAAAGAAGAGATAATGAGAAGGACAAAAGGGAGGAAAACAGATGCTACATACCGATGGAGGAAAATAAAACCATCTTCTCTAGAAGTGATTCACAGATCATTTTTATCAATACCATTCTAAGTGACCGTGAGGACTAGAGGGATTGTTGGAGGAAAGAGAGTCCAAGAAGGACTAACTATGAGATGTAGCCAATTAACAAAAGATGCAGCAAGTGAGACTCTGTGTGTGTGTGTGTGTGTGTGTCTGTGTGTGTGTGTGTGTGGTGTGCGTGCGTGCACATGTGTGTGTATGTTCAATGAGAAAATCAAAGCAAAATCAGCAGCAGATGCTGAAGTCATGCTCTCCTTCTGGGGGAAGGGAAGTTGGGACAGGACATACAGCTATAAGGCAAAAAAGCAAAGACATCCCAAGGAGATTGTTACTGTGAGCACTTATTATCCCTTGGAAATGACCTTTGATCAGGATGCATAACCACCATATTGCATCCTATTACAAGCTGAAGATGAAACATGATTGCTGGTGTCATGTTTGTATCTAATCAGAATCTGGGAGAAAATTATGGTAATAATGCAGGGTGCTGGAGGGAGCTCATATTAGGGAGGAGAGGGCAAACCTTGCTTAAGGACTCAGTTCTACTTTGAGTAGAGGTGATCTGGGGCTCTTAAGTCATGCAACTAAAGGATGCTAAGGGAACTCAGACTGCAGAGTGACTTGCATCTTGGAATGGCCATGGATGCCACTGGGTTTGGGAGAAGTGAATCCCATTGACCCATGGTTTTCAAAGTCTGATTTTTGGGCCCAGGTATCTCAATCACATGTGGTGCTTCTGATTCCTGGGTCCCATTTCAACCCTCCTGAATCTGTACCTCTGAGGACAGAAGCCCAAGGCTGAATTTTTAAAGGATATCCAGGTGCCAATTCTGATGTGTCCATTTTTTAAAATGGATTAAAGAGAAACAAGATGCTGCATACGTCAACTAGTGTTAAGTATAGGCCCCCGAGTCCTATTACTTGATATATTTTGAAAAATTTGTATTGTTTCCATTAGTAATAGTGATGCTATAAATTATGGATAACAAACTAAGAAGTGCCTTGCAGTCTTTTTTTGAGTTTTGAATATTTTATCGAGGGAAGATTATTGCACCTTTCTCATTGTAACTTAGCTTAAAATCTTAATCATGAAACCCTCAGATGGAAAGAAAATAGACATGTGGATATATATTTCTTTACTTACCTCCTCTCCTCATGTTTATGCTTCCCTTTTCAAAACACCTTTAATTAGGTCAAATTAAATGAATCAACCCCCAAAGTGCACACACATCCAGTCCATAACATATTTGCTCTAAATAGCTGTTATCATTGAACAAGTATAATTTAGTTAGTGCCTGCTGTGTGTGACCACACTGTGCTGACCACTCCAAATGTATTACTCTACTCAACACTATCAACAATCCCAGAGGTTAGTGGCATTGTGTCTCCATCTTATGTAGGAGAAACTGGGGTTCAGAGGAGTTAAGTAACCCAGACAAGGTCAAACAGCCTGCCAGTGGGGGACCCAGGATAATAACAAAATCAGCGTGCCTTGCCTTGCCTTGCAGGAAAGAAGGAAAGCAATAACAGAGATAACGGAGAAGAATGGGAAATCCACAAGCCCTTTTGGTCTGGCTTCGGAATGCAGTAAGTGCTTTTTGGCAGCAGAACAGCCTCCCTAATTAAGTTTGTTTCAGCTGGCATTAAAATAAGTCTGCTGGTGCTGAATTCTTGTCAGCTGGGGCCACTAAGGAAGAAGGCCCAACCTTGTTTTAAGAGAAACAATGAATAATCCAACTGACAGTATTTCAAAGAGTAAAAAGTGATATGAGTCTGAGCAGTCTGCAGAGTAGTTTCGTATTCACAACTTAAATAGAAGCATTAGCTTTCGCATTGAAATGTACTTCTCCCAGCCAGTTTATTATGGCTTTCATCTTCATGCTCCCCACAGATTTACTCTTGATAGTAATATCCATGTCATCTAACGACAAGATGCGGTAACTAATGTGAGGTTGCAGCTGACCGCTAATATTCCCACACTGAAACTCTATTAGATTCCACACTGACAGCTCCTTTTGACTCCAATCTATCAGTTTCTCACTGAGCCAAAGAGAACAAGGTCCCTCAAGAGCAAAGCAATTTATTAAAATAACACAGTTAAGTAGATGGGAAAGTGTGTTGGTTTCAGAAAGTCAACATCCTCCTATGGAAAGCAAAAGGACCAGTGTGACCACCCCTGCTGCTGTGACGTAAGTGGCACACGTCCCTCTGCCACCCACCCCACTCCAGTCCTTCTGTTGGGTTACTTCCCAGTTCATTCACTGGAACAAGCTACATTTGTTTCTGAAAGATATACTTGCAAGAGGGTTATAGCTTTTCTATGGGGAAAAGCCAGACTTTGGCCTACTGTGCTCAACTCCCAGGGACCTCACCTAGGAAGCCCCAGGAAAGACATACACAGAGGACCTAACATGTCTGTGTCTAGGTGGGTGCAAAAGAGCAAAAAGCTTGAGCTTCCCGCTGTTTAAAGAGATGCTTAGACTCCTTTCTACACAGAACGATTAAAGGGACCTTGCCTACCATCTAAGGAGTAAGATCTTCTGGGACTCCCCCTTAGAGAAAGTGAAAGAATCTACTGTTTCTAAGGTCGTGATAACATGTTCCCCTTGCAATGGTTGGGAACTCCTTGACTGCAAGACTGTAATATGTGTGAACATGGAAAAGCCAAATCTACTCAAGCAGAACTTGAACTGCCATTGATTCCTTTCAAGTGATAGTGGTTTAATTGGTTGTGTAATGAGGCTGAGCATAGCCTAGATGCTGAGCATAGCCTGCTCTCAGGGGAGAGCCATTTATACTGTCTTTGAAGCCCACCAGAAATGGTATCAATTCACTGCAAGAAGGGCTGAGCCAACTGCAACTGTCAGGTGGTTTCAGACTGAAGCTGAAGAAAATCAGTAGGGCCATAAATCTTTTGGAAGCAGCCAGAGTGATGGGCAGGCTTTGAGAAGTGTGTTCTCAGCATTCTGCCAAGAGAGCAAGGCTTGCAACAAACTTTAGTTACTCCTTCCTTTTCTTGTGGCTCATTCTCTTCCCCAAAACACTTCCTTTCATCTCTCTTCCTTTAGTTCCATATCTGAAAAAGAGACCAAACCTCCTTTCTAAGGAAAACCCTTCCACTAACTCCCATCACAGCCCTCGCCCTCCATGATCTCTTTGTGTGAATTAGCCAATCTCTCCCACATTTCCAGTGTCTACCTTTCCACAGGCCCCTTCCTCTCTGCTTTCAAAGGTAATTCACTCCACAAACCTTCCCTTCATGCTCCTGGACCTTCAAATTGCTAAGGCTTGCTCACCTTCTTTCCACCACCACACTCATCCCTTTATATCTTTGAAATCTGGCTTCTGCCCCCACCACTCAACCAGAAGTATCCTTTAGGGACGTCCTGCATGCATCCTGATCACCAAATATAGTGGTCTCTTTCTTCATGCACATTCTCTTGACCTCTCTCCAGCTGTTGTTAAAAACACATTGGCCACCTCATCAGAGCTTGTAGGAAATTAATCTATTGCATTATTCTGGTGCTCAAAAATCTTCAATGGCACCGTAAATGTCTGCTAAGTAAAGGGCAAGCTCCTTACCCTGGCACTGCAGGCTGTGACCCTCCCTTCCAGACTCACTCCACACTCTTCCCTGACATGTATCTTTTACTCTGGTCTAAATCACTTCCTGTTTCCAGTACACATTGTAACCATTCTTTTTTATTTTATGTTATTGTGGTAAGTACATTTAACATGAGATTTATCTTCTTAGCAAATTTTAAGTGTACAATACAGAGTTGACGGTTATAAATGTCACACAAGAGATCTCCAGAGCTTATTCACCTTGCTTAATTAAGACTTTATGCCTATTGATTAGTAAGTCCCATTTCCTCCTCTCCCTAGCAAGCACCATTCAACTATTTGATTGTATGACTTTAACTATTTTAAATACTTCATATGAGGGAATCTTGCAGTATTTGTCTTTCTGTGACTGGCCTATTCTACTTAGTATAATGTCCTCAGTGGTCATCTGTGTTGTCACACATCACATAATTTCCTTCTTTTTAAAGGCTGAATAGTATTCCATTTATGTATATAACACATTTGCTTTATCCATTCATCTGCTGATGGACATTTAGGTTGCTGCTCCACTTCTTGGCTATTGTGACTAGCACTGCAATGAACATGGGGGTACAGGTATTTCTTCAAGATCCTAATTTCAATTATTTTAGACAAATACGCAGAAGTGGGATTGCTGGACCATATGGTAGTTCTATTTTAAATTTCTCGAGGAAACTCCATACTGGTTTCCATAGTGGCTACACCATTTCGCACTCCCACCCACAGTGTGCAAGGTTTCCAATTTTTCGACATCCTTGCCAACACTAGTTGCCTTTTTAAAATAAGAGCCCTCCTGACGTTGTGACTGTCCTTGCCTCCACAAATATTGCTCACACCATTCCCTTCACTTATGATGCCCTTTTTCAGATTTTACCTAACTAACCCCAACTTTATAAACATTCCTTGAGCACTTTTTTTGTGCCAGAGCCACATCAGATATCAGTTCCTTTGTGAAGCTTTCTCTAGTCCTACAGACACTGGATCCTTACAGAATTTTTTTTTTTTTTTTGTATTTTCCTTGTGGCACTTCAAACTCTCCACAGGCAATTTTAGTCCTCCATCAACTCATATACTCTATAAGTCAAGTGATCATATCTTTGTATTCCTGCAGTATTCAGCACAATGCTTTCTTCATAATGTGCATTCAATAATTTTGTGTCAAATAAATTCAGATGTGCAATTAATGACTTACACTCACGATTCCAATAATTTCCCTGATACATTAATCCTACAGTATCCTTGCTTTCCCCAAGTTCATCAAGAGAAATGTGCCCCTTTTCACCCCTCTGCTGGGAAGAGCAGTGAGGTTCTAGGAACGCCATATGCCAGCAGTACTAAACAGGGCGTATGTGAGCAATAGCTGAAAGGGCATGCTATTTCAGAGAAAGAAGCAACACCAAAGCTGCAGAGATTACCAGATGCCAGAGCCAGAAATGCCATATGCCAAAAAACTGAAGCCAGAGGTGTGAGTGTGGCATCATGCAAGGGATGAGAAAAGCATGTAGGTCTTCGGAAAATGTGATGTCGAGAATTTCCTGTGTAACCCAAGCCCAGCACCAGCATCATTCTCACAGAGATATGGAGGTTGTGGAAAATCCTAAGACCTGAGGCCTCTGTGTTTGGGGCAGCAGAAATCTACCTGGAAATAAAAGGCTGCCAGAAAGTGGATGCTCAGAGGGAGATGAAAAGACTGAAACATCAGCAACACCTTTGTTTCATGGAAATAACACTAATTTAGTGAGAAGGGGAAAGCAGACTTTGTAGAAGAAAAAACAACAGCTCCACCAAGCCATAGGTAACCAATAGCTCCTTTTCCCTGGAGTTGAAAGCAAGTGCGATGAACAACCCGGGTAGCTCAAGGGCTAAGAGGCACATTTGGGGCTTGTTACTGTTATTATTTGAAGGTGATAGCTGACCTTGTGTTTCTCATTTCTGGAATAAGAACAATATTTCTGAGAAAGATCATGGAATGGTAGAAAGATCACAGGCTATGGGGCAAATCAATATCCGTTCAGATTCTAGCCTTGTGAGTACTAATTGTACCTTGGACAAGCTATTTATACCCTCTAAGTCTCGGTTATCTCAACTGTAAAAGAGGGGTAATCATGCCTACTTTCCAGAGAGGTTAGAAGGATAATAATAATAGCATTTACTAAGTGGAAGGCATTATGTCTCATATTATCTCATGTGTGTTACCACATAACCATCTGAACTAAGCTGTATATTAGCTTCCCCATTCTACAGATGAGGAAACTGAGACTCTGAAGAGTTAAGTAATCCAACCAAGTTCATACAACTAGAAACAGACACAGCTTGGATGTAAACCCAAATCTGGATGTGCTCTTGTTCCCTACAAGTGTCAGCCTCGCTAGAGACCATCTTTGAAAGTAGTCACATCTTATCCCCAGGCATGGGAGTGGGGTAATTGTCGGCCTATCCCTTATTCCTCTGTTGTTTCCAGACCACTGTTCCTCTGCCATATCCCAAGAACATTGTACTATCCTATTCCCAGCTCTCATGCTCTATCTAGCAAAAATTTTGGTTCTTAGACCCTATACATGCTTTCTCAAGGCTGTGGGATGTGTCTTATTCCAGTAACTCAATAGTAGTACAGTCGTAACAACAACAGTAACAGTACCTTACTTTTATTGACAGCTCGTACTGCACTAAAGAGCTCATATACATGAGCTTGCTCAATCTCCACATCAACCCTGTGAGGTGGGTACTATTATTAAGTAGATAATGTATGTTAAGTCCCTGGAACAGAGTAAGCTCAATAATTGCTAGTTCTTAGTGTGAGTACTATTTCTCAACAGGTCCATAAAATGAAGCCCCCGCAGAAGAGATAGGCAATCTTTTTTTTTTCTATTAAAAGAAACTGTCCCAAAAGGGGTAAAGAAAATGTTGAAAAAAATTAAGTAGGTCAGGTTTTATGGCAAGAAATACCAGAAATTCCATTCACTTGCTTTTACAATAAAAGATAAATAAAAGTGAATAAAGGAAACTTTGCTTCCATTTTATGTCTAAGTAAGGGAGAGAGGAACCGAGGGGAAGAAAAAGCTCAAGGAAAGGGGAGCTTTCAAAGGAGAGGGCTCTAAATGTGCACAGCCAGAGACCTTGGATTAGATGGGAGGCAGATCAGAGTGACGAAGCAGCCTTTTAGGGTTCTGGGTCAGGGCGATTCCGAGAAGCTGGCACAACCTACAGATCCTTCTCTTTACTGGAATTTCAGGGAGTTCATGGCCTCTGTGAAGCCCATCCCTGGCACTCCTACTCCAGGAAGAAAGGAAGAGGAAATGAAATCAAGCCAGGAGAGGAGGAGAGAAACAAAGAAGAAAGAGACGGAAAAAGAGAAAGAAAAAGAACAGGCAGTGTGCCCTGCCTGAGCACTTACCCGCCAGTACAGTACTGCAGAAGCCTTTAGCCCTATTGTCCCTTCCAGGTTTGCCACCTTAATGTCACCTCCAGTTAGCACTCAGCAAGTTTGCCATACTCAAGGTCAGCAACCCCCACCTTCACTAACTTCCTCTCAAACTTCACCACGCTCATCCCAAAGGTGACGTGGACTCCATCACTTCTCCAATTGCTATCATCCACACAACTCATTCTCTGAAAACCAGGTCTCTGTGAAAAGCATCTCTCCATCTCAAAGGCCATTCAGGGCACCGGGCTTGCCTTTTAACACCCAGAGGTCCCCTTCGAATTCACACAACATGCATGTTAGACTCATCTTAAAGAAATTGTCTGTTGTATGTGTGTGAGTCAGTGTAGGGGGGAAAGGGTAAGAACTCAGAAACTGCTTCAAGTCGTAGTAAGTTAAGCCCAGAGACACATCTAAATGATAGGTCAAAGGTTTCTAATCTTTGCACTGTGATATAATAGCTTCTCCTTTTTGTTCTTGATTCATCTCTGTGGCAGTGGAAATAGAATGATTTTTCCCGATCTCTTATTTTCAATTTAAGGCTTTGGTCACTAACCTGCTTTACTTCTCTGAGAAAACCTAATACTATGATGGATTATAAGACTTCCTGGGACTCTAAGCACTAGAATTCACGTGTTCTTGAAATTTGGTGATCGAATTGCAAGAACAGGTGAATATTTATAATTTGTAAGTGAACAATGAATATTAGTGATTAGAAGATCGAGGCCTTGAACTGCTGCATGGAAATTCATTGCCTTTATATGTTGTGCCTGAGCGATATTCATAATACAAGGTAAACCTTTTCTTTAAATGAAATTTTTTTTTCAATCAGAAAGAGCATCTACAGGGTGAGGAATTTTCTGGAAGGAATGGAATTTTACACTTGTCACAGAGACCATTCCCTGTTAGTCCCTTTTAAATTAGAAAAGGTTAATTATTTCATGTCTTGATATAACGACTTCATTCAGGTTTCTTGTGAAATCTGATTAGAAGACAAATACCTGATTGTTGGCCTGATAGAGATCAGCATTGCGTCTTGTGCAGCTGTGGCGGTGTGCCTAAACTGAAAGAAGAATACATGTGGTGTTTGGGAATGAGGAATAGTGAGTTCACATTAAAGAGCTTATAAAGTTGGCCTTCATCAAGCATGCATTACTGAGGCTTATTCTTTGAATCTGTGAAATTTTAAAGATGAAAATCTGTAAATACTTCAATTTTAGGCATGATAGAAACCAATCTTATTTAGATCATATACGGTATTTTTAGTTTGTTTTGCCACACAATAATTTTTTGTTGTTGTTGTTATCATTAATCTACAATTACATGAAGAACATTATGTTTACTAGGGTCCCCACTTTGCCAAGTCCCCCCCACAAATCCATTACAGTCACTGTCCATCAGCGTAGTAAGATGTTCTTTTCACTTTTCTCAATTATTTGAATATTTTATAATAATTTATCACTTTTACAAAAGCAGACACCATTGTACTATTTTAAAGTGATGAGCAGCCTATGAAAATAAAGGAAACTAAAGAAGTATTACAATTACCCAACAAGATTAAAGGGGAGGCCCAGAGGGCTGCCATCCCTCCTGATAGGATCAAGCTTCTTTCAGACTTGACACTTCTCTGGAGATGAAAAGGGGGCCCAGTGGTTTGCATGCTCCTAGTGAGACCACCACTCCACCTCTCCCTATAATCCCTGTTATCAATGTGCTGTGCACTACATAAGACACCAGTTCCAAAAAGATGCTGTACTTAAAACTGACCATCTACCCCCAAGTCAACAGTCAATAGATCATCCAACCCATCAGGCTCTAAATGCCTATTTACTTCAGTCGTTACACAATGTTCAAATCCCCTAGATTATCCGCTATCATTCACATTCTCTTTCACAAGGAAATGAATTCCTACATCCCCTAATCTGACCCAATCTGCCACCCCTCCCCAAACCTCCCAAACCCTTCCATCCTGCTCTCTGCAATATCCTGATATCCTCAACTTCTCCAAAATTTCCCTTGAACTTCTCTCTTTGTCAAAACCTTGGCTCCCCTCTGAGCACACTGCTTCCTGCACACCCCTCTCAAGTGGTGGCTATTTTTTCTCATAACCAATGTACCACTGGGCCCAGAGGTGGGGTATGTGTTCTTGCTCCTCCCTGGCACTCTCTGTCAGTGGGCCCTCCCTAAACCATCTGGCTCAACTCCTTTCACTGTGCTGTCAGACTATATCACCTACTATACCTTAGTGCAATCATCTACCCCCCTTGTGTTCAATCTCCCTTATTCGTTGATGATTTTAGCTCATGAATCACTGTCTCTTCACAGCTGTCATGTAACCATTCTTGGAGATGTCAGTATCCATATGGAGTCTACATAATACATTGTGTCTACATTGTAATCAGTCCATATAATACTCTGACCCCTCCGTTGCTTTTACTCCAAAGATCTTGTCCTGTTACTAACATCAACCACCAATACCCACACTTACTTTCTAGACCTTATCATTACAAATTACCTCTCCACGTAAAAAATCTCAGTTTTAAACACCCCACTCTCTTCTCTTTCTTCCTAACTCTAATACCTCCACTCCAACAATCCTCCCATCCCTAACCATTCTTTTGCTCTCCATTTATTACCTCCCTCATATCTTCATTCCCATATTTATCCAACTTAGATTCCATGGTTTATTATTATAACCACTCCTTGGCACCCATCCTCAACTCCCCAAGTCCCTCTCCCACCATCAAACTTACCTGTAAAAACCCGAACCAAGGTTAAATTCGACTCTCCATCTTCTCTACATCTGCATCTCAGCAACTGATCTTAACTGGATCAAGTTTCATTTTAAGCTTTAGAACCTCAAATCGTGCACAGGCAATTACACTCCCTAAGAGTCACTCCCAAATTTTTGTCTCGAGCTCTGAACTCTTTCCTGAATTCCAGGTTCATACAGCTAACCACCTACTTATTGGAAATGTTCACTTGAATGTCTAATAGGCATGTTAGGCCTCATTCTCTACTCACTAGGAAAGCTTTCTGGCTCTACGTTCAGTGTATATTCATAACAAGATCAATTCTCACTACCAGATTGCTGCCATTCTGTCCCAAGCTCCTCTTATCTTGTGCCTGGATTACTGCAATATCCTTCTGCCATGGGTTAAATATGTCCCAGGAAAAGATATGTTGAAGTTCTAACCCCCAGTATCTCAGAATGGGACCCTAGTTGGAAATAGAGTCATTGCAGATGTAATTAGATAAGTCAAGATGATGTCATACCAGAGTAGGACAGGCCCCTAATCCAACATGACTGGTGTCCTTATAAGAAGAGGACAGAGAGACAGGGAGCAGATGGACATGTGAAGACAGAGACACAGGGAGAAAACTAGATGACAACAGAGACATAGATTGAAGTGCTACAGCTGCAAGCCGAGGAATTCCAAGGATCAACAGCCACCACCAGACGCTAGCAAGAGGCAAGGAAGGAGTCTACTCAGCGACTCAGAGGGAGCATGGCCCTGATGACACTGGGGCTTCAGTCTTCTAGCTTCCAGATCTGTGAGACAACACATTTCCTTTGTTTTAGTCACCCAGTCCGTGGGACTTTGCCGTGGTCCTAGAAACGAATATGCCACTTAACTGGTTTCCTTGTTTCTGTCCTTGACTACCCACTGTCTAGTTTCATCATAGCAACTGGAAAGATACTGTTAAACCTTTGAGTCAGATCATGCCTCTTATCTGTTCAAAACACTGCAATGGCACGCACCACTTTTCATTCAGAGTAAAAGCCTTGCAAAGGTCTGTAAGTCCCTATAAAGTCTGCTTTTTTTCTTATTAATATAGCACCTTCCATTACTCTCCCCATCATTCACTCTATTCCAGGAGCACTGGCCCACTTTGCTGTCCCCCAAACTCCCACACAGGCTCCCTTCAGGTTTCTTCCCTCTACGTTCTCTGTTGTGACAGGAGCACGCACCCAGGGGAAATTCCCATAGGCCTGCCTGGCTTTAAGCTGTGTGGCCCATATGTGATTTTGGGCTCACTTGCTTATACGATTTTACATAAGCAGATGCATGCAGACCAGAACCGAAGCTGAGGGCAGTCAGGGTGGAGGAGAATAGTGTTATGAACTACTTAGTTGGGAAGGCTAAATAGCTTAATGGTTATATGATATGAGTAGTGAGAAGTGATCTTATTATGAATATATATTGAAGTTAGAGCTGAAAAGCTTTGCTGATGAATGAACAGTGAGGCCTAAGATAAAGACATGAATCAAAGATGACTCCAAGGTGTTTGGCTTGAGGAACTGGTAAATCCAATAGACCTAAGTTAAGTGATCAGCTCACCTAAAGATGAGTAAAGGAAAATGATTTATCTAATTTTAACATTAAAACCTCAAAAAATAACCCCCTCATATGTAAAGTGAGAAAATAACAGTGTTAACCACACTGAAAATAACAGTGTTAACCACACTATTAAATCAGATGATTCATGCAGAATGACTTACTATGATTGCCATGTATTAAGCATTCAGTAAATATAAGCATTTATCATTATGATTAATCAACAAAATTTTAAAGAAGTGTAAATATGGCAACTGACATACCAACAGTAATTATTGGTGTCTTATTCTGGTATACCCCAGAATGAGCTAGCCTGGCATTTGAATAGACATATTTTCCTTTAGAACAAGTTTGGGCTTAAATATTTCTTAATGAAATTCACATCAAATATTTGTGGAACCCTAGGATTTCACCAAACACAGATAGGAAAATGTTTGTTTAAGTGTCTCTCACTGCTGATACTCTATCACAGTGATGCCGGGGTTCTTGTTCACGAAGCCGAAGAATGAGCTTCACAAACACTCAAGGTAGGAGAGCAAGGTACAGGCTTTTATTTAGAGATAATGCTGGAGGACAGAGCTCCCAGCTCACGCCAGGAGGGGACAAAAGAGTCCGTGGTTGGCTCACAGTCTAGGGGTTTTATGTGCGGTAGAGGATTTTCAGGAATGAGGGTAAAGGGTTAGGGGTGCAGACTTGTTGAGTGGTGTCAGAATGCTCATTCTTGATGAGCAACAGAAGAAATTTTCTGCTCTGATTCTTTCTCAAGATAGCAGTTTCCCTCTGGGAGCATGTTAATTAAGACCACCTACCCTGCCCCCAAGGTGGGCTGGGTTGTTGCCTGTTTGCTGAAGTAACTTAAGAATCTTACTTCTTAACTTCTTGGGCTGTTTATAGTTGGGCTTGCCACTACAGATTACTTGGTTAGGATCAGAGAAGGAAATATAGTACATAGGTACGGTTAAAATAAGCTGGGCCTTTCAGCAGGCTAAGGTAAATTTCACAGTGTCATGATTTAAATTGATACAGTGAGGTCACGGGTTATGCTGAGACACTTTTCTTTATCTGAAGAGCACTCAAGCATTCCAGACCAAGTTGCTGCTGGCCTTTTGAGTTTTAACAGATCTCACTGAAGATGTCTATATTCCTAGTCTGGTATCTTTACCCTAGAGAATTACTGTGACTCTGACTTTGCGTAATGCTCATCACAGAGTTTCAATAGGGACTTCTTTGCACATTGCTACATTGTTCTGACTGTAATTATCTTGCTCTGCTTTTTCTCTGGAGGCCCTCACCTTACTCTGCCTACACCCACGGTTACTGTCTCAACAGCAACAGTGATCTGGCCCAGTCTTGGGTCTGGCAATGGCCTTGCTTCATGGCCAAAGTTCTCCTAGCAAGTACTGCCACCCCAGAACCTCTTCAAATAAATCCAGCTACTGCCCCCTCCCATTTCACCCCGATATTGGAATTGATTTGTGTTTCAAAAAAGGGAAAAAAGACATGAAACTCACCAAAAAAAATTTTTCATTGATAAAAATAAAAATTATTCAAGGTGACATATCTAGACAGGACCCCTGATATGGTAGAGAAAATTGAAGGGAGAACCTACAGATCCCAAGATGGTTTGTGCTACCACCTAGAGCAAAGAGGTAGAGTTAGACTTCAACAGAAAAGACAGCATTTTGACAACCATGATGTTGACAACAGTAGACCCCACATTTTCTCATTCTAAAAGTAAAGTAAGAAGACATAAGATAAATAAAGAGGGTACCAGGATACAATGCTGGTGTCTTACAAGATGTATGGGCGTTTATTTGAATTTTTGTTTCTTAGATTTAAAAAAATGTTAGGATATTTTATAGTCAGAGCTTTCTACGGTCTTTGATTGAAGTGCGCCCTCTAGTGACTCTAGCCATGACTTGCAAGTGCGCGGGCACCTGAAGTCTAACACTAACTTGAGCAATTTCAACTTTTCCTCTAAAGCTGAAAAAAAGGAAAATGACCTCTCTGATTTTAACTTTAAAAAAATCACCCACCCTTCAAAAGCTTATAACATCAATTCAGTTTACTACTATAATTCTCTTTTTTCAACATAGAGGAAATATACCCAGTGTTAACAGTGTCTTTGGGCAATGACTTTATGAGTGATTCACTTTCTTTTCTATAATAAGCACGCATTACTTACCATTTTTGAATATTTATATTTTGGAATTGTATAGTGAGGTAGAAAACTAGAGATATTCTAGTAAACACCTGTGAATATGCCTCCCAGGTCTCTACAATTACAACATTTTGCCATATTTGCTTCAGAGTATTTTTATTATTTTCTATTTTGAAACTTACAGAAAAGGGCTCAGGGGGAAGGACTTCTACCCAGACCTCAGGGGGCTGGGCTGTTGTCCAGGGTTGAGGGCCACCCAGGGCCAGAGGACCAGGCCATCTTTCCTTTTTTTCATTGAAGTTTCATTGATATACAAACTTATATTGGTTTCAAGTACACAACACAATGGTTCAGCAGTTAAACATATTACTAAATCCTCACCCGTACCAGTGTGGTTACTATCTGTCAACATAGGAAGATGTTACAGAATCACTGGCTATATTCTCCATGGTGTACTACCACCCCCTTGACCAACCTACATTATGACTGAGAATGTTTGTGCCTTTTTATCCCCCTCAACCTCCCTACCCACTCACCCCAATCACTCCCCTAAAGCAACCACCAGTCACTTCCCAGTGTCTATGAGTCTACTGTTATTTTGTTCATTTTATTTTATTTTGTTTTTATATTCCACAAATAAGTGAAATCATATGGCATTTGTCTTTCTCTGCCTGGCTTATTTCACTTAGCCTAATGCCTTCCAGGTCCACCCATGTTGTTGCAAATGCCAGGATTTATTTTTTATGGCTGAATAATATTCCATTGTGTATATGTACCACCTCTTCTTTATCCATTCATCGACTGATGGACACTTAGGTTGCTCCCATATCTTGGCTATTGTAAATAGTCCTGAGACAAACATAGGGGTGCATATGCATATGTCTTTTTGAATCTGAGAACTTGTATTCTTTGTGTAAATTCCTAGGAGTGGAATTCCCGGGTCAAATGGTGTTTCTAGTTTTAGTTTTCTGAGGAACTTCCATAATGCTTTCCACAGTGGCTGAACCAGTTTACATTCCTACCAATAGTGTAGGAGGGTTCCCTCTTCTGCAAATCCTCACCAATACTTTTTATTTCTTGTCTTTTGGATAGTGGCCATTCTAACTTGTGTGAGGTGACAGCTCATCATAGATTGATTTGCATTTCCCTGATGATTAGAAGTGTGGAGCATCTTTTCATGTGCCTGCTCACCACCTTATTTTTTCTTTGGACAAATGTCTGTTGAGGTGGTCTGCCCATTTTTTAATTGGGTTGTATGTTTGTTTGTTTGCTTCTTTGGTGCTGACGCATATGAGTTCTTTATATATTTTGGATGTTAACCCCTCATCAGACAAATAGTTTATGAATACATTCTCCCATACTGTAGGTTGCCTTTTTGTTATGCTGATGGTGTCCTTTGCTGTACAGAATTATTTTAGTTTGATGAAGTCCCACTTGTTCATTTTTATTTTGTTTCCCTTGCCCTAGGAGATGTATCCAGAAAAAAATTGCTTCTGCTTGTGTTCAAGAGATTTTTGCCTATGCTTTCTTCTAAGAATTTTATGGTGTCATGTCTTACATTTTGGTCTTTAATCCATTTTTGAGTTTACACTTATGTATGGGATTAGAGAGTAATCCAGTCTCATTCTCTTACATGTAATTGTCCAGTATTCCCAGTAACAGTTATTGAAGAAGCTGTCTTTTCCCCATTGCATATTTATGGCTTTGTTATCCTACATTTATTGACCATATATGTGTGGGAATATATCTGGCCTCTCTATTTTGTTCCATTGATCTATAGGTCTGTTCTTGTGCCAGTGCCATACTGTTTTGATTATTGTAGCTTTGTAGCATAGCTTGAAGTGAGGGAGCACAATCCCCAAGCTTTTTTCTTCTTTCACTGGATGCCTTTGGCTATTTAGAGTCCTTTGCTTTTCCAAATGAATTTTAGGATTATTTTCTCAAGTTCATTGAAAAATACCATTGGTATTTTGATAGGGATTGCATTGAATCTGTAAATTGCTTTGGGCAGGATGGCCATTTGAACAATATTAATTCCTCCTATCCAGGAGCATTTATTTCTACCTTCTTTAGTTTCTCTCATGAGTGTCTTATAGTTTTCAGAATACAGGTTGCTCATTGCCCTGTTCAGGTTTATCCCTAGGTATTTTATACTTTTTGATGCAATTGCAAATGGAATTGTTTTCTTCATTCCTCTTTCTGCTAGTTCACTGTTAGTATATAGGAATGCACCAGATTTCTGAATATTGATTCTGTATCCTGCAACTTTGCTGAATCCAGTTTTTAGTTTTAACAGTTTTTTGGTGAAGTCTTTAGGGTTTTCTATACATAACATCATGTAATCTGCAAATAGTGACAGTTTAACTACTTCCTTACCAATTTGGATGCATTTTACCTCTTTATCTTGTCTGATTGCTGTGGCTAGGACCTCCAGTACTATGTTGAATACAAGTGGTGAGAGTGGACATCCTTGTCTTGTTCCTGATCATATAGGAAAAGATTTCAACTTTTCCCCATTGAGTATGATGTTAGTTGCGGGTTCGTCATACATGGCCTTTATTATGTTGAGGTGTGTACCCTCTATACCTATTTTTGTGGGAGTTTTTATCATGAACGGATGTAGAATTTTGTCAATTGCTTTTTAGCATATATTGAGATGATCATGTAGTTTTTATCCTTCTTTTTGTGAATATGATGTATGACATTGTTTGATTTATGAATATTGTGCCATCCTTGCATACCTGGAATAAATCTCACCTGGTTGTGATGGATGATTCTGTTGATGTGTTTTTGAATTTGGCTTGCTAATATTTTGTTGAGGATTTTTTCATCTATCTTCATCAGGGATATAAGTCTAAAATTTTCCTTTTTCATAGTATCTTTGTGTGCTTTTGGTATTAGAGCGATGCCAGCTTCATAGAACGAGTTTGGAAGTATTCCCTCCTCTTCTACTTTTTGGAGTATGTTAAGAAGGATGGGCATTAGCTATTCCTTAAATGTTTGGTAGAATTGAGCTGTGAAGCCATCTGGTCATGGCTTCTTGTTTGGAGTTTTTTTATTTCCAATTAAATTTCTTTACTGGTAATTGGTCTGTTCAGATTTTCTGTTTCTCCTTGGGTCAGTCTTGGAAGGTTGTATTTTTCTAGCAAGTTGGCCATTTCATCTAGGTTGTCCAATTTATAGGCATATGATTTTTCATAGAATTCTCTAATAATTCTTTGTATTTTGTATAATCTGTTGTGACTATTCCTTTTTTGTTTCTGATTTTGTTTAATTGTGTACTCTCTCTTCTTTTCTTGAGAAGTTGGGTTAGGAGCTTGTTTATTACATTTATTTTCTCAAAAACCTGCTCTTGGTTACATTGATTTTTTTTCTCTTGTTGTATTCTTCTCTATTTTATTTATTTCTGTTTGATCTTTATTATGTTCCCCTACTAACTATGGGTTTCCTTTGTTCTACTAGCTCTTTAATTGTGAGTTTAGTAAGTTTGTTTTGGGAGTGTTCTTGTTTCTTGAGGTAGGCCTGTATTTTCTATTTACATCCCTCTTAGACTTGCTTTTGCAGCATCCCACATATTTTGGATTACTGTATTTTTGTTTTCATTTCTCTCCATGTATTTCTTGATTTCTTCTTTGGTTTGTTCATTGATTCATTGATTATTTAGAAGCATTTGTTTACCTCATATGTTTAGGGGCTTTTTTCTTTTCTTTGTGAAACTTATTTCTAGTTTCATACCATTGTGTTCTGAAAAGCTGCATCATACATTTTCAGCCTTTTTCAATTCATTGATGTTTTTGTGGTCTAGTATGTGATCTGTTCTGGAAAAACGTTCTGTGTACACTTTAGAAAAATGTGTATCCTGCTGCTTTTGTGTGGGATGCTCTGTAGATATGTTAAGTCCATCAGATGTAATGTGCTATGTTCGGTGCTTTCGTTTCCTTATTTATTTTCTGTCTGGTTGATCTGTCTATTGATGTAAATGGGTTGTTAAAGTATCCTAATATAAATGAGTTCCAGTACATTTCCTCCTTTAATTCTGTAAGTATTTGTTTTACATATTTAGGTTCTACTATGTCGGATGCACAGATACTTATAATGCTATATCCTCTTGTTGGACTGAACTCTTTATCACTATGTATTGCCCTTCCTCTCATTACCTCGTTTTGAAGTCTATGTTGTCTGATATAAATACTACTACTCCCCCTTTTTTTTCCCCATTGTATGCATGAAATATCTTTGTCCATCCCCTCACTTTCAGTCTATGTACATCCTTGGTTCTGAAATTAGTCTCTTGTAGGCAGCATATAGGTGGGTCTTGTTTCTTTATACATTCTGTCCCCCTGTGTGTTTTGATTAGTACTTTCGGTCAATTTACATTAAAGGTAATTGTTGATAGGTATGTACTTATTGTCGTTTCATTAACTGTTTTCTGGTTGGTTTTATAGTTCCTCTCTGCTCCTTTCTTCCTTTCTTATACTTTTCTCTTATGATTTGATGGTTTTTTTAGTGCTGTGGTTGGATTTCTCTTCTTGAATTTTTTGTGTATTTATGATAGTATCTAAGTTTCTGGTTACCATAACGTTCATGGATAGCTTCCTAACTATATAACAGTCTATATTAAGCTGATGCTTGTTCTAATTCCAACACAATCTAAAAGTACTTCCTAGATTGGATTAAAGATGGCTGTGTGAGAGGAGAGACAGAGGCTTCCTCCTAAAACTGGGTACAATTAGAAAATTTAATTGGTGCAACTAATCCTGAGAGTGCAACAGGAAAGAGGACAGTGCCAGACTGCACACACCTGGAGAAAAGAGCAGACCTCACCGAATGGGGCAATGTACCAGAGCTGTGGCTCTGTGGGACATGAGCCCTTCCCCCACCCCAGCTCACTGGGGGGAGGAAGAGAAACGGAGCAGGGAGGGAGTGGAAGGCTTGGGACTGCTGAATACTTAGCTTGGAAGATCTGCTCTGGGAGCACAAACCTACATTTCATGGTGCTTTCATGAGACTTGCATGACTATGGGGTTGGACAGTTAATACAGGCAGAGTTCCTGGGGAGACTGGGATTCTGGCCGCTTGTGGAAAGCAGGGATACATATTCGGCTGCTCTGGGACAAAAACTCATATGTGTGTGACCGGCCCACTGGCTCAGGCAGTGGAGACAGGCACAGCATCCGGGAGGCGGGGAGCAGCTCTTTCCTCCCCAGGCACCAGTACCGCTCCCCTGCAACCCCCGACATTGCTTCAGGGGCTGTGTAGCTCCAGAATAGAGCTTCTGGACACTAGAGGGCACCATATACAAATATGAAACACCAAAGGAACCTTGTCCAGAGTAAAATTATTCATACAACTCCCAAGAAAGATTTAAATGATATGGACCTCGTGACTCTTCCTGAAAGGGAGTTCAAAATAAAAATCATCAACATTCTAATGGAGGTACGGGAAGACATCCAAGAACTCAGGAATAAATTCAGGTTGGAGATCCAATCGTTGAAGAGCATGATGGAGGGTATTAAAAGCAGGTTGGATACGGTGGAGGAGACAATAAATGAAATAGAAACTAGAGAAGAGGAATACAAAGAAGCTGAGGCACAGAGAGAAAAAAGGATCTCTAAAAATGAAAGAATATTGAGAGAACTGTGTGGCCAATCCAAGCGGAACAATATTCACATTATAGGGATACCAGAAGAAGAAGGGGGAGAGAAAGGGATAGAAAGTGTCTTTGAGGAGGTAGTTGCTGAAAACTTCCCCAGTCTGGGGGGAGATAGTCTCTCAGGCCATGGAGATCCACAGATCTCCCAACACAAGGGACCCAAGGAAGACAACACCAAGGCACATAGTAATTAAAATGGGAAAGGCCAAGGATAAGGACAGACTGTTAAAAGCAGCCAGAGACAGAAATAAGATCACATACAAAGGAATGCCCATCGGGCTAACATCAGACTTCTCAGCAGAAACCTTACAGGCCAGAAGGGAGTGGCATGATGTATTTAAATGCCATGAAGCAGAAAGGCCTGGAACCAAGATTACTTTATCTGGCAAGATTATCATTTAAATTTGAAGGAGGGATTAAACAATTTCCAGATAAACAAAAGCTGAGAGAGTTTACCTCCCACAAACCATCTCTACAGTCTATTTTGGAGGGACTGCTATAGATGGAAGGTTCCTAGGGTTGGATAGCTGTCTGTCACCAGAGGTAGTAAAACCACAGTAGGGAGGGTGGAGCAGCTGATAGATGGGCAAATGCAAAATTAAATTGACTATCCCCAAAGTCAATCAAGTGATTGACAAAAAGTACAGAATTTGATACCTAATACATAAAATGAAGGAGGAAGGAAAAGGAGGAGAAATAGAAAAGAACTGTTAGATTGTGTTTGTAACTACTAAGTGAGTTAAGTTAGACTCTTAGATAGTAAGGAAAGTAACCTGGAACCTTTGGTAACCACGAATCAAAACCCTGAAATGGCAATAAGTATACACCTATCGATAATCACCCTAAATGTAAATGGACTTAATGCACCAATCAAAAGACATAGAGTCTCTGAATGGATAAAAAAACAAGACCCTTCTATATGCTACTTACAAGAGACTCACCTCAAACCCAAAGATATGCACAGACTAAAAGTCAAGGGATGGAAAAAGATATTTCATGCAAACAATAGGGAGAAATAAGCAGGTGTTGCAGTAGTAGTATCAGACAAAATAGACTTCAAAACAAAGAAAGTAACAAGAGATAAAGAAGGACATTACATAATGATAAAGGGGTCAGCCCAACAAGAAGATATAACTATTATAAATATCCATGCACCCAACACAGGATCACCTGCATAAGTGAAACAAATACGAACAGAATTAAAGGAGGACATGATATTATACATAAAAAGTCCTAAAGACTCCACTCCAAAACTACTAGAATTAATATCGGAATTCAGCAAAGTTCCAGGATACAAAATTAACACACAGAAATCTGTGGCTTTCCTATACAGTAACAATGAACTAGTAGAAAGAGAAATCAGGAAAACAATTCCATTCACAATACCATCAAAAAGAATTAAATACCTAGGAATAAACCTAACCAAGGAACTGAAAGACCTATACCCTGAAAACAACAAGACACTCTTAAGAGAAATTAAAGAGGGCACTAACAAATGGAAACTCATCCCATGCTCCCGGCTAGGAAGAATTAATATCGTCAAAATGGCCATCCTGCCCAAAGCAATATACAGATTCGAAGCAATGCCTATCAAATTACCAACAGCATTCTTCAAAGAACTGGAACAAATAGTTCAAAAATTCATATGGAACCACCAAAGACCCCGAATGGCCAAAGCAATCCTGAGAAGGAAGAATAAAGTGGGGGCAATCTTGCTCCCCAACTTCAAGCTCTACCACAAAGTCAAGTAATCAAGTCAATTTGGTACTGGCACAAGAACAGACCCATAGACCAACAGAACAGACTAGACAGCCCTGATATGAACCCAACCATATATGGTCAATTAACATACAATACAGGAGCCACGGGTATACAATGGGGAAATGACAGCCTCTTCAACAGCTGGTGTTGGAAAAACTGGACAGCTACATGCAAGAGAATGAAACTGGATTATTGTTTAAGTAAGCTCGAAATGGATTAAAGACTTGAATGTAAGTCATGAAACCATAAAACTCTTAGAAGACAACATAGGCAAACACCTTCTGAACATAAGCATGAACAACTTCTTCCTGAACACATCTCCTTGACAAAGGGAAACAAAAGCAACAATGAACTCATGGGACTACATCAAACTTAAAAGGTTCTGTACGGCAAAGGACACCACCAACAGAACAAATAGGCATCCTACAGTATGGGAGAACACATTTTTAAATGACATATCCTACAGGGGGTTAACATCCAGAATATATAAAGAACTCAAATGCTCCAACACCCAAAAAGCAAATAACCCGATTAACAAATGGGGAGAGGATATGAAGTGGCAGTTCTCCAAAGAAGAAATTCAGATGGCCAACAGACACATGAAAAGATGCTCCACATCACTAATCATCAGGAAAATGCAAATTAAAACTACAATGAGATATCACCTCACACTATTTAGGATGGCCAACATCCGGAATATGTAATAGATGTCATAATTTGCATTTTTGGGTGTGTCACTTAACTGATTTTGTGTATAGTTGGTTTTACTACTTTGTTTTGTTTTCCTTGCTTTAATTTCTTACCTGCAACTACATTTACTCTGGGTTTATTTTCACTGATGACAATTACGTAGGCTTAAGAACATTTCCATCTACAGAATCTTTAACATATCCTCTAATGCCTGTTTAGTGGTTGTAAATTCCATCAGCCTTCATTTATCTAGGAAATTTTTAAATTCTCCTTCAAATTTGAATGATAATCCTCGGCATAGAGGATTCTTGGATGAAGGTCCTTCTGTTTAATACATTAAATATTTCATGCCTTCTAGCCTGTAAAGTTTCTGCTGAGAAGTCTGCTGATCGCCTGATGGTGTTTCTGTCTGCCAGCAGTGGCCTATCAGTCAGCTGTGGGTGGCAGTTCACCTCAGCCAGCCTCTTGTGAACAGAGCAACAGTGCTTCTGCTTGCATTGTTGAGGGTGGGCTGCCCTCTGCCTGCCCTGAAGAGATGGTGCCATCGCTGGCCTACCAGGGTGCATGGAGTGGTCATGCGGCTCTGGGGAATGTGGTTGCGGAGGCGTAAGCAGCACCACCCTGGACCTTCCTCAAGGAGGAAGGAGCACTCAGAGCTGGCTCCCACATGTGCCTCCCCATTAGGCTGGGATAGGGCCTAGAAATCTGGGAAAGCCTCCTCCCTATGCCTGCCAGGCAGCAAAGTCTGATGCTGCTGGACTGAGCGGGCAGGCAGGTGCACAGGGAAGCACCTCAGGGCTGAGCTGCCAGTGAGGGGGACGGAGCATTTGGGGCTCCCACAAGTGCCTGAACTGTTAGTCCCAGGGAGGCTGGGAAGGTGTGTTTCACCTGCCCTTTCTCCTGTGGAGGGAGCTCTGTCCAACCCTCGCCTCTCTGGTACTCCTTCCACTGATGGCAAATCGTTCAAACAGCCGCTTATGTTTTGGGTCTCAGGGGGACTACCAGAGTGAGCCTGTCCTCCACAAGTGGCTGGAGTCTCAGCCTCCCATAGTGCTCCAGCTGTCCCCGGTGCCCAGCCCTGGTAATCACCAAAATCCAATGCAATGTGGATTAACGTACCTGGAGCAGATCTCCAGGGCCAGGTGTGCAGAGTTCCTGAGGGCCTATCCTCTCCCTGCTCCACTCCTCTTCTTCCCACCTTTGGGCTAGGATGGGGGAAGGGCTGGGTTCCTGACTGATTGTGGAGATTGATTGTGACTCTGGCACTGTACCCTTCTCTGTGTGGTCTTCTCTTCTTCACCGGGTGTAGGTGGTCTGTTCTGAGGTCTTTCAGGTCATTAGTTGTATTTGCTGCAGTTGTTGCCTTTGTGTGTGGATCGGAGGAGGTTTCTGCCTTGCCTTCCTACTCTATCTTTTTCCCCCCTCCATCTCCTCTTTCTAGGTAGTGAGCAGGCCAACACGCAAGACTGAGGAGGTGGGCCCAATGGATTGAGCCACAGAAAATTATTCTAAAGCCATAAATCCTAATGGGATTTTCCCATTGCGTTGCAAACTGCTTTAAGCCAGTGACACCTTTTTTCCTTCCAGTTTCTCCCTTTGGAATGGAAATACTTATTCTATGCCTGTCTCACCAATGTATCTTAGAAGCAGATAACTTGTTTTCAAGGTTTCACAGTTCCACAGCTGGAGAGGATTTTTGCCCTTGGATGGGCCATACCTAATTTAGGTGATATTTAGAGGAGATGTTGGACTTAGAATTGCTGCTAAAATAAATTAAGACTTTAGTGACTATGGGAATGGGTGAATGCATTTTTGTATGTGGGAAGAACATCAATGAGAGGGGACCAAGGGGCAGACTGTCAGTGGTCGATTTGTTTCCCCAGAAAAGGGTATATTAAATGCTCAGCCCCAGTGCCTCACAGTGTGACCTTATTTAGATATAGCCAAGTGAGGTCATGCTGTTATAGAGTAGGCCACTAATTCAATCTGAATGGTGTCTTTATAAGAAGATGACCATGTGAAGACAGAGACATGCCAGGAGAATTCAATACGGCAATGAAAACAAAGATTGGAATCATGCAGCCACCAGCCAAGAAGCACCAAAATTGCCTGGGCAGAGTCCAGGAATGACTCCTCTACAGATTTCAGAAGGAGCATGGCCCTGCCAACTCCTTGATCTCAGATTTATAGCCTCCAAGACTGTGAGACAATAAATATCTATTGTCTTAAGCCATGCAGTTTGTGGTACCTTGTTACAGCAGACCTAGAAAACTCAGACAGACTGACATCCCATGCCGTTCTCTGCATCACTAGCCCCCTCATCCTACTCGTGCTCTGAATCCCCCTACCAGACCACCCTTCCACGTAAACAGCCTCACTGATCTGCTTGGGCTTTCACACTCCAGAATGGGCTGCTCATGAATATGGGTGCCTTCCTCTCTCCGCCTGAGTTCTGACTCATTACATCAAACCAGCTCCAGTATGAGCTCATCTTGACTAAGTACATCTGCAACAACTGTATTTCCACATTCTGCTACATTCTAAGGTACTGGGGATTTGGACTTCCAACATATCTTTTGGGAGAATACAGTTCAACTAATAATATCATCCAAGATCATACCTTTATCACTGAAATGTTGGTGAACTTGTTAAAATTCACTTTATGGCCCAGAACATGGTCTATCTTTGCCTGTATTCCATGGCACTTGAAAAGAATATGTATTTTGCTGCTGTCAGGTGTAGTGTTGTGTAAAAGGCAATTGGGTTAAGCTGGTTGATAGTGTAGTTCAGTTCTATGCCCTTTACTGATTGTCTGTCAATTACTGAGAAAGGAGTGTTGAACTCCCCACATGTAACTGTGGATGTATCTATTGTTTGTCTCATGTCTATCAGATTTTGCTTCATGTACTTCGGAGCTCTGTTTCTGTTGTTTCTTGCTACTTTCTCTCTTTTGCCTTTCTGTGGATTACTTGAACATGCTTTTAGGATTCCATGTTGAGTTGTTTATAGGTTCCACGAGGACCACCAACATATTCTTAGCTGTGAGCCCACGGGAACAGTAGCTCGAGCTTTCCTAAGATCTCTCCACCAATTCCCCCTTCACTGTCCTACTTCACTAACTAAACATGCTTTGCTTCTCAGATGTCCCTGAAAGTTCCTGTTTGCCCACCTATGCCAGTGCTTCACATGGTGGCTTAGTGACACTTTCTGGGATCTTCTGACCCTCCAACTCCTTCCAGAGTTATGTAAGTCTGGCCCAATGCCTATTTTTTAAAGTCTTTATTACATAAAACATAGTGGCTCTGTTTTCCTGGGTGAACCCTGAAGGACGGTGAGAGAATATGTGGAAAGAGGGGCCCAGACATTCCAGCTATTCCAACCTTCAGAGCTAAGGCCCCACATACATAAACAAAAACATCTTAAACCAATGAAATGGGTACTTGGAAGTAAGGTACTTTTGTAAACAAACAAACAAAAACAGGTACATTTGCTTTGGGACTGAGTGGTGGGTGGGCACTAGAAATGCAGCAAGAAAACTGTTAGTGAAGGCTGGGAAATGGGTGAACAAACCATAATAGTGGCTGTAAAAGTGGTGAGTAAACTGCAATAGAAGGCTGGAAAAATGGCATCCCATGTCGTGTTGTAGTAAAACAGTTAGCAAAACTCACCGGAAGTAAATTGGAAGATGAAAACAAAGAGTATGAATTTGTGTATCTGGCTAAGGAAAATGTCTGGTCATGCAAAATAATGATAGTGTCATTTGACTTTTAGCTGAACATCATAATGTGCATAAAGAGAGAGGTAAACTTAGCAGAACTAGCAAGTAGAATTTTAGAAGAAATATAGAAAAGCCAGGATTATCTGAATCAGAAAATAAAAGTGCTTCACAACTCTAGTTTAGTAAGCCAGCAAAGATTAAGAGTGTAACTATAAGATCCTTTGTGAAGATCCCAGAAAGAGGTGAGTTTGTGCCTAACAGACCCTTTCAGATAGACAAAGGGCATTGTCCCGCAGCCCTTGACATGCTACCTAGAGTAGAGGAAACGTGCCTCAAAAAGTGTTGTGGGTATGTATAACTTCCCCCCAATGGAGTGGATTCAAGTGAGGGTCATATGAAACCCACAAGGTTTCTAAGGGAGCTGAACTAACAAAACACGTTCAAATGAATCTAAGAGGGACTGAGAGGGCCCAGTTTGCAGATTTCTCCTGGGCCCCCAGATTTCTGTGGTCACGGAGAAGGCTGAGAAAGAGACTAGGCAGCAAACACAGGCCGTTTCTTATATAAAAGTATGACCCATGGGACAAAGTCAAGAGGCCAGAGGACAGAAATAACAGCTATAGATAACAGTGGCCTAGGAAACCACTCCCAGAGAGCAGAATCAGGATCTAATGAAGGATTTCTCTTCTCCAAGAATAAAGGGACCTGGTAACATGTGCCCAAATGGATTCCAGAATTGTTGTAGGCCAGGGCCTCCTTTGTACCTCGCTTTTCAAATGGGAGTGTTTGTTGCCATTATCTTGTCCTTGTATCAGCATTATATGTTGGGGGCCTATGCAGATAAATAGTCTGGCAGATCATATTTTTCCAAAGGTGGCTATACCAATATGTAGATCATCCCACATGCTATTCCCACAATGTGACATTGTCAGCTCTCCATCAAGATAGTGGCACCTATGTTCCTTACCCCTTGAAACTGGGTGGGCTGTTGAAACTGCCTCAACAAATGAAATGTGATAAAAGTGACCCTGCATGACTTCTGAAGCTAGGTCATAAAAGGCAACATAGCTTTCACCTGGCTCTCTCTTTGCTCCCTACCCTCCCTTCCCATCCCCGCCCTTCCTTTGCCCTACACACTCCCTCTTTTTATTTCTCTCTCTCTCTCTCTCCTTGCCCTTGGAATGCAGATACTAAGTTGTGAGAAAGCCCAGTCAATGTGGAGAGATCAAGTGTGGGTGTTCTGCCTGACAACCCCAGATAGGCTCTTAGCCAACAGCTAGCCTCAGTTGTCACACATGTGAGTGAACAAAACGTGAAGATGATTCCAGCCTCCACCTTCAAGTCTTCCAACAGAAGCACTAGACATCATGAAACAGAGACAACTGTACCCTCTGATGCCCTGTCTGAAATAGAGGCCAAGAGGTAATAAATGATTTTGTATTTTTGTACACCACTAAGTGTAGGGGTCACTTGTTGCATAGCAATATATAATTAACACAAATTGTTTTATAGTTCATAGTTGTGTGAAATAAGAAGCTACCCCTGGATATGATTGTAGATAACAAAATCCTGCACTTTGAGCTGACATCACAATTGGATGAAACTTTCGGGATCTTGGGAGAGGTAAGTGTATTTTGCATATAGGAGGAACATGGGTCATAGGGACCAGCAGGTATTCTATATTGTTGCATTAATCACCTCCAATGAACAACACTTCTCTGTATACATGCCCTTGGTTAATCTTTCCCTATATTGACTTTGGGCTTAGCCATGTGCTTTGCTTTATCCAGTGCGATGCAAGCAAAATCTTGAAAGTGCTTGCACTTTGGGGCTTACTCTTTCTCACTGCTGGGAAACCTAAGACTACCATATGGAGAATCATAGGCTTACCTCCTAGAGGATAAAATAAACTCAGAGAGAGAGAGCCCAATTATCCCATGCATTCGAGCTGAAGCCCCAGAATTAGCCAGGCAAAGAAGGGGCATAGTCATGCAAGGCAGAGGGGACACCATGAGCAAAGGCACAGGGTCATGAACGAGCAGGCCGTATGTATGATGAGAACCAACTAAACCAGCTCTGTATTACTGTACGGTGAAGATTGAAAGGTGTTAAACTAGTGCCTCAGAGATGTAGACAGGGACCAAATCACAAAAAACACTTTTTGCTTTGTTTTGAGCCTTCCTGACGGTATTGGGGGCTTGAAGCAGGGGCAACACATGATCTGTTTGCAGTTTAGAAAGATAACTTTGGTGACAGAATAAAAGATGGATTGGAGAGGTAGAAGAAAGATATTAGGAGTCTGTGATGATGGTGTTGACAAGAAATGATGACTGGCTCAACTGGAGCAATGGTAGAAGGACCAGCAACTGGGGGAACTATTTAGGAGGCAAAAGCTGTAGGGTGTAGGGATGGATTGAATGTCAAGGTTGCAGGTGAGACAGGGACTGTGGGTTTAGCAGGGTCCCAGAGTAGGGTGAGGGCCTCCAGAAAAAAAGCAAAGCAGGATAATTACAGTCAAAACAATGTGACAATGTGCAAATAAGTCCCTATCGAAACTCTGCATTTAGCATTATGCAAAGTCAGAGTCACACTAATTCTCTAGGGTAAAGATACCAGACTAGGAATATGGACATCTTCAGTGAGATCATTAAAGCTCAAAAGGCCAGGAGCAACTTGGCCTGGCACGTCTGAGTGTTCTGCAAATAAAGAAGAGTATCCCAGCATAACTTGTGACTTCACTGTATCAGTTAGATCACGATTCTGTAAAATTTGTTTTAGTCTGTTAAAGGCCAAGCTTATTTTTAACTGTACCTATGTGCTGTTTTCCCTTCTTTAGTCCTAATCAAGCAATCTGCAACCTAGGCAAAAGACTAATTTGGTAAGCAATCCCAACTATTAGAAGCCCAAGAAGTTAAGAAGGAAGATTCTTAACTCACTCTTTAGCAAACAGACAATAACCCAGCCCACTTTGGGGGCAGGGCGGGTGGTCTTACAACAAATCTGCACCCCTAGCCCTTTCCCCCCCATTGGTGGGATTATAAAATATGTAAGCACTATGGAAAACAATATAGACCTGAAAAAATTAAAAATAGGGTTACTATATGATCCAGCAATCCTACTTCAGGGTATTTATCCAAGGAAATTGAAGTAGGGTCTCAAAAGGGACATTTGCACACCTATGTTTATAGCGGCACTATTCACAATTACCAACCTAAATGTCCATCAGTGGTTGAGTGGATAAAGAAAATGTGGTACATACATATCATAGAACATTATTGAACCTTAAAAAGTAGATAAATCCTTTCTCATGCTCTGACAGGAATGAACCTTGAAGGAATTAGGCTAAATGAAACAAGCCAATCACAAAATGACATTGCTCCTTGGGAACCAAGAAAGATTAGAATTACACCCAGCTACCCACTAGCAAAACCTGATACATTGTGGTTTAGTTTAAAGGAGTGGGTGCTGGTTGCAGATATAAAGGGAATCTCAGCTGTGGCCCTCTTACACCAAGCGTTTGGGACCACTCTCCAACTCTGAGGATTCTAAACCTCGAGTCTTGGGTACTGTGCATGCGCCCAAGGTTCTGGAAGCGAGGGCCATGGCTCCTCCTTCCCTCCCTGGAGTGCGACGCCTGGTCGGGAGACACGTGTTGAGGACGTCATCCCTCCTGCCTGTGACATAGTTGCGGGCGTGGCCTGGAGAACGCGTTACCTTGTTGTCCAGTGTCCTGGCGGCCCAGACTTGATCTGGGCTTAGAGCAGGAAAGGAGCGAGTGAGGAGGAAAAGGAAGACGGATTGCCGCCCCAGCCCCAGGGTCCCTGGGAGCTGATGGGTGACCATGGATCTGTATCTCGGCAACTGCCGCAAGGCTGCCAAAGCCGCCGTCACTAAGGCAGCCGCCTGCAGCCGAACTGCAGGCACACAGCAGTGCAACGTGAGTGGAGCTAGTCGGCCGTCCTCGCCCTCCTCCTCCTGAGCTGTGGGCGGGGTCTTGGGAGTGCGTGCCGACGGAAGGGGCGGGGACCTCCGCAGAGCTCTGGAGAAAGACGGGGGTCCTGGGCGACCTAGCTTCTGACTCCCTGGCTCCGTTCCGATCACATGGTAGTAGCCAGAGCTGCCTCTGGCAAGGATTGGTCGTGGGGAGTACCGGAGGTAGGGCTGGTGCCCCGGGAAAGCTGGGAGGCCTTTCGGCTTGTCGGCAGAGAGGTTCTGTGAACCTAGAGTGTGTGATTCTTTGGTTTACTTGGAGATACGTATTAGCCCATTGAAGGGTGAGTAGACTGGTCTCAACTGAAAGGGTAATTCTAGGGGGCAAACAGACAAACTTCTAATTATATTTAACACAGCTCGCAAAATATCCCACTCCAGAGGTCGGAGCAGCTGATCTATTGGATCTTACTCTTGTGATCAAACTGCCTGTTATCCAAGGAAGCAATAATGTGTTCTACACTACAAATGTAAGTGTAAAGGTAAACTAAGTTTTGATAGTGCCAAAATGATTTTCTTTAGCCTTTTCAGTTTCCTGTTCAACTGGAAACACTACTATGATTTTGCTTCGGAGTCAGCTTCAATTTCACACACCAAGTGAAGTTAAATGAGTTGAAGTATTTAGTGTCTGAACCTCACTTTAATGATAGATGGCCCTGTGATATGACTCAGCCACCTAATTCAGCCTTATCTCTAACCCAGAAAGACTGGGGTCTTTTCTGCCTAGCCACACAAAATAATACCAATTCCTAGTTCTGTGCCTTTGCCCATCTGGTTCCAGAAACCTGGTGATGCCGGGACTCTTGTTCACGAAGCCGAAGAATGAGCTTCACAAACACTCAAGGTAGGAGAGCAAGGTACAGGCTTTTATTTAGAGATAAAGTGAAAGGCCAGAGCTCCCGGCTCACGCCAGGAGGGGACAAGAGAGTCCGTGGTGGTGTGTTGTCTAGGGGTTTTATAGGCAGTTGAGGATATTTGGGAAAGTGAAAAAAAGCTTAGGGGTGTGGACTTATTAAGTGGTCCTTGAATATTAAAAATAGGAAATTCCTGCCTTGATTTCTTTCTGGAATACTGGCGTCTTGGTCTGGGAGCATATCAAAAGGCTGCCTGCACAGCCCCCAAGGTGGACTGAAGTATTTTCTATTTGCTAAAGAATCCTGCCTCTTAAACGTCCTGGGTGTTAAAGTGCAATCTTTTATGATGGAATTCTTCCTGCCTTTTACCATGTCCTCTACAGCTGGGTCTGCATGCGATGTTAGTTGCTCAGTTTGCAAATTCACCTCCTCAGATCTGAAGGAGGAAAGACAGCACATAGGCCTGGGCCTTTTAGTATGCTAAAGTGAATCTTACACATGGTTACAAATGATTAGCATAATAAAACATGTGCTACTCTTCTTTATCTGGGGAACATTAACTGATCTCACTGAAGAATGATTCTAGAGCTTAATGTTCAACATAGTTTTAGTGGTGGGGAGGGGTTCTTTGCATGTTGTTACATTGCTCTGACTGCAGATATCTAGCCCTGCCCCCTCTGGAGGCCCTCACCCTACTCTGACTACATCAAGGGTCCCTGTCTCACTGGCATGTACTCTCCTCCTCTCCTTCCTGACCTTTGGTATGAGCCATCTCTGAAAAGCTGTTATATGAAGCCTTTCCCGAGTGTCACAACCCCCAATTATCTCATCTTCCCTTAAAATTTAATTGACCTTGGTCTGCACACTCTCACTCAGCACTGAGTCAGTACTGCTAGGGACTTAGTGTACAGCACTCACACGGTTATACATTTTAAGTGCTCTACCTAACACTCCTTCGCTGTCCTTAGCTTCCAGGCCAAGCCTGAAGGAAGTGCAGAACTTTGTGGTTGTGTGCTTTGATCACTATAGCAAAGGGTTCTACAGGAATTATTCTGACATCCTTATCCTTCCACTATCTAGAGTGTCATCAAGGATGAGTAGGGGCTCCTTTAGTATTTCTGATACTTGTCTAATATATATTTTTTAAATGTTTATTGCTGGAAAACAGTATAACTTATCCTTTGAAAACCAATATGTTCTGCTAAATATATGCCGACCTCACAGAAATTGACTGAGTCACACTCCCATAAAATAGCTTTCCTTAAACATACTCAAAACCTGTTCCACTGCAAGTAATAATACTCCTTAGTGTGTAACTTCAGCCCTCTCTGTTGGTTTCTTCCTCAAATATCTTCTATTTGCCATATTGCTATTCTGTACCTCTGTTATTCATGTGTTATCTACGTATAATTTCCAGAATATTTCCATATTTAATTACACTGATTCTATACTTTATTATATTGATTCCTCCAAAATGTATGCATTTAATCATGATCAGACACTACACTCAATTCCTTTGAAGGCTAACTTTGTGGGATCCTTTGTGTTTTAGCAGGATCTCAAGGAACTAAGACTTTATATTTATACTTTTAGTTTTTTGTTTTTTTTTTTAACTCATGACCACCTTATGAGGTAAAGCCAAGATTTATCTAAGGTCACAGGTACTCAGTACCAGAATTCAGACCAGAACCCCTGTCTCCTGACTCTTAGGCCATGCTCCTTCACCTCACCTTGCTGCTTCCTGAACTTCAGACCACTTTAGCAGAGCATATGGAAACAGAGAATTTAAAGGTCTTTCAGATTGTTTTGAATGCAAGTGGAAGCAAAATTGTAGCATTCTATCTTATTATCAATAATATTAAAATGTAACAAAGCTACCTGTCCTTAGCTATGCATCAGTCCAAACCTGACAACTCATCTCATACTCCAACATTTTGATATTAAACATATTCTCAAGTAATTTATCTATAAATTAATTTGCTTGTTAGTATACCATACTTGGGTAACAACTGTTTGAAAAGCTCCTCGAATTGTTTTTATGGTTAAGTTAATAATAAATACTTTACCAATTAACTTAGACATTTTGCTTTCAAGAAAAGAACCTGTTAGGTGTCAAGGACAATTTGCATACTTTTAAAAGTCTACCCTATGATCTTCCACTGGTGATGATATAATAGTGATAGTGATATAATAGTGATGATTAACAGAGACACTTTTCAGGCCAGGGAATCCAGTTATTTTAATTGATGATAAGAAAGCTTACTCTTGCCTTAACAAATGGAATTTTTTTTCTTTCTTGATAGGTTTGGTCAAAAGTCGACATCTAAAAGGAGGAATGCAATAATCAATTCACTAATTGCTGCATTGTATCAATTGCCATCACTTTTGGTTGTTTCCTTCTAGGAAAGATATGGGCTTCCTGTCTAGTCTCACTGTTAATTAAATCATTGCCCGGAAGGATATCTTTGTTGGCCTTTTTTTAAGGAAATCTTGGTGGTCAGTGAGGCCAGATTCCTGAGACAGGTCCCTTGGTAGAGAGAGACAAGAGGCTGGCATCAATCAAGTGGTCAGAAACTTACAAAGGAAGCTCTTAAGTGGGAAAAGAAAGCTAGAACCCTATCGTGCCCATGCTCTCTGCCCCTCTACCCACATATGAAGCATCCTACCTGAAGGGTCCCCACCAGTAAGATGGCAAACTTCCGGCTTCTTTTTGGGGTCCTCGGTTCCCGCCGGCGCCACCTGAAGCCCAATCACCTCTCGCCCCCCTCCCAATCCCAGCACCTAGCCAACAGCCAACAGCCCCGTAGAAGTAACACCACAATCACCCTATGCCCCTTCCTATATAACCCAGTACCTTTCCCTAATAAAGCGGAACTCTCCGGTGAATTGCTGTTGTGCGTCGCTCCTTTCCTTTCATTGGTGCCGAAACCCGGGAGACGGGACACCCCAACTGGGCCCCGTCTTCCCCCAACACCAGCAGCAGCTTGCCCTCGTCCTCTTTTTCCGGCGCTGGCTCATCACACTCACCACTCCTCTCTGGCCTTTAGGTAAGTTTCCCCCACCCCCGGGGTGGGCCACTCTTCCCTGAGCTATCGCAGTGCCATTGACCGTGATCGTCCGGCAAGGCCCTGACGCTCAGGGATGAGGAGGGAACGCTCCCCGCCTCAGGCCTTCACGGCTGCGGCGGACCCTCAGGCCCCTCCCCCGACAGCCATAAATCCCCGCCTCAGGCCTTCACAGCTGCAGTGGACCCTCAGGCCCCTCCTCCAAAAGCCATAAACCCCCACTTCAGGCCTTCACAGCTGCAGCAGACTCTCAGCCCCACCCCCTCCAACAGCCATAAATGAGGTGACTCCTTTGCAGATGAGAACGCTCCCTTTCCCGCCCCCTCCTCCTTCTTTTCCGTCCGCCGAAACCTGTTCAGTCTGCCGAAAACGCCTAGCGCTAGGTACCTCGTGACTCCGGCACTCTGCCTTCTTAGGGAAGTCTGGGTGACGACCCACACTTCCCAAGAAATTCCAACTCGTATACGAGTTTCCGCAGACCACCAAGGATCATCGGGGACGCCCTTTGTCTCCTTGTGGTCTGCCTCCAGTCCGAGGATCCCCGTTCGTCTTCCCCTGTTTGTCTCCTTCTCTGTCCTTTAGCCATTTTGTCTCCTTGTGGTCTGCCTCCAGTCCGAGGATCTCCGTTTGTCTTCCCCTGTTTGTCTCCTTCTCTGCCCTTTAGCCATGGGAGCCTCCTCATCCCTCCCTGAAAGTTCACCTCTTGAATGCCTGCTTAAGCATCTGGCTACCCTCTCCCTGACGCCTGATATAAAACCAAAACTTCTCCGTAAATATTGCTCCCAAGATTGGCCGACATACCCCCTAGACAATAACAACCAATGGCCCGCAGGGGGAACTCTTGATCCTAATATCACTCGCAATCTCTTTAACTACTGCCAGCGCCTGAAAAAATGGAAGGAGATTCCCTATATCGAAGCTTTTCGCCTCCTAGCTCAAAATCCCAGCCTCTGCACCACCTGCTCCCCGCCCCAAGTTCTCCTAGCCTGCAAGCCGTCTCCCTCCCCTCCACACACTCCCAGTCCCTCTTCAATTACCTTTGACCCGGCCGACGAGCCTCCGCCATACAGACTTCCCCCTTCAGCCCCTCCCCCTCCTACAACCCCTCCACCCTCCGCTGCCGCTGCCGCCTCTTTCCCCATGGCAGAAGCCTCCCTTCCTCTCCCTTCCCCTTATTCTCCTACAACAGCCCCTCCCCCTTCCTCTACCGCCGCCACCGCTGCCGCTTTCCCCAGGGCAGAAGCTTCCCATCCTCTCCCTTCCCCTTCTCCTCCTACAACAGCCCCTCCCCCTTCCTCTACCGCCACCACCGCTGCCTCTTTCCCCGGGGCAGAAGCTTCCCATCCTCTCCCTTCCCCTTCTTCTCCTACAACAGCCCCTCCCCCTTCCTCTATCGCCGCCGCCGCCTCCACCCCCGCAGAAGCCTCCCATCCTCTCCCTTCCCCCTCCTCCACTATCTCCTCCTGCACCTCACCCCCTCCTCCTCCATCCCCCTCACCTTCCCCCCTCCCGCAAATCGAGCCTGAGCCTTTCAGCCCCCCTCTAACTAAGTTCCAAGAGCCTCGTCCGTCTTTGCCCCCTCAGATTCGGTCCCGAGAGCCTCCCAAAATTATCGCGGCTTTGCCCCCATCACCTGTTTCCCCTGCACAGACTGAGCCAGAACCCTTCAGTCCCCCTCAGGCTCGGTCCCGAGGGCCTCCCAAAATTATCGCCCCACTCTGGGAAGTAGCAGGATCCGAAGGCATCTTGCGCGTTCACGTCCCTTTCTCCTTAGGAGATTTAGCCCTGCTAGAGAAACGCCTAGCTTCCTTTTCCACTGATCCCACGACCTACATCAGGGAGTTTCAATGGACCCTCCAGTCTTACAGCCTCACGCATCATGACATTTTCATGCTCCTAGCCAATACTCTCCTCCCTGAGGAGCGTAGACGAGCTTGGGACTTCACCCAAATGCATGCTACCGAAACCCACAGGACTGACCCCACCTGTCCCCCTGGTCCCACTGCTGTCCCCGAACAAGACCCACACTGGGATTATAACACCGCCGTGGGTCTCCACTCTCGAGATATTTTTGCCTCCTGCTTAATAGCAGGTCTAAAAAAGGCAGCTCGTAAAGTAGTCAATTTTCAAAAGCTCCAAGACATAATTCAAAAGAGAGACGAAACCCCCTCCGAGTTCTTAGATAGACTCACTCAAGCCCTATTACAGTATACCAGCCTGGACCCAGAAACACCTGAAGGAAGACAGGTCCTTATGACATACTTCCTAGCTCAAAGCTACCCCGACATTAAAGCTAAACTCAAAAAGTTAGAACAGGGCCCCGCTACCCCACGGACTGAGATCCTAACAGTGGCCTTTAAAGTCTTCCATAACCGGGAGGAGGAGAAAGAACGCCGTAAACAAAAAGCTGATCAGGCCAATTTCCAGATGTTGGCCCAGCTGATAAAACCACAACCTGGGCGCCCCTCTACAGACAAGCCCCCCCCAGGAGCTTGTTTCAAGTGCGGAAAAGAGGGACATTGGTCAAGGGCGTGCCCCTCCCCCAGATCTCCTACCACCCCATGCCCCAGATGCCACAAAAAGGGCCACTGGGGGTCTGATTGCCCAACCACCCGAAGGGGAGGCTGGACGAACAACCCCCATCCTAAGCCCACCGTAGTGGGGCTGGCAGAAGAAGATTGACGGGGCCCGGGGGCTTCTCACCAGACCATTTCCATCACCAAACAGGAGCCCAGAGTTACTTTAACAGTAGACGGTCGCCCCATCTCCTTCCTCCTAGATACAGGAGCCACCTTCTCAGTCTTGCGAGAATACCGGGGCCCTACCACGCCAGCCATTACTCCTATAGTCGGGGTCGGAGGTAAACAGATTTTCCCATTAAGCCCCCCCCCTTTTATGCACAATCCTAGACAGTCCCATACCTTTCTCCCACTCCTTCCTAGTTATGCCCCAGTGTCCCATCCCTTTAGTAGGATGGGACATCCTTTCCCTCCTCCACGTTTCCATAACTATATCCAATCCCACAGCCCTCAGTACTCCCTTTCTGATGGCCCTCATAGCCGACAACCCCCCTCTACCCAATGAAAGCTCCAGTTCTGCCCTTATACACCCTGTAAATCCCAAAGTTTGGGACATTACAAGCCCCTCCATGGCCCTATGTCCCCCTGCCTCTATCAAATTACGTGACCCCTCTCAGTTTATCTGTCAGGCCCAATACCCCCTAACCACTTCAGCCCTCATAGGCCTCCAACCCATCATTCAAGATCTCTTAAACAAAAACTACCTCAGACCCACTCACTCCCCATTTAATACCCCCATATTAGCTGTTAAAAAAACCAACGGATCTTTCCGCCTTGTCCAAGACCTTCGCCTCATCAACATAGCCGTTGTCCCTATCCATCCCTTAGTTCCAAATCCATACACCCTTTTATCGCAGATCCCTGCTTCCGCATCCCACTTCTCAGTCCTAGATCTCAAGGACGCATTTTTTTCTATCCCTCTAGACCCCTCCTCCCAAGATTTTTTTGCCTTCACCTGGACGGACCCATACACCAGACATTCTGTACAACTTACTTGGACAGTTTTACCACAAGGTTTCCGAGATAGTCCCCATATTTTTGGACAAGTCCTAGCTCAAGACCTCAAACAGTTTCACCATGATCACCCCGAGTCCACTTTATTACAATATGTAGATGATCTTCTGCTCTGCAGTCCCTCGTGGGAACAGTCTCAACTTGACACTGCGTCTCTACTTAACCTTCTAGCTTCCAGAGGTTACTGAGTATCCCCTGTCAAAGCTCAAATCTCTTCCCCTTCTGTCACTTACCTTGGATTCCTTCTGTCTCAGCAAAGAAAGTCCATTACCTTAGACAGAAAACGACTCCTCTCTGACCTGCCCGTTCCCAAAACCAAGACAGAAATCCTTTCCTTTCTAGGCTTGGCTGGGTATTTTAGAGTGTGGATCCCTAACTTCTCCCTGTTGGCAAGACCCCTATACGACCTCAGCAAGGGCCCCCCTGAAGAACCATTATCATCCTCACTCCGACACTCCTTCATTAAGCTCTGTCAAGCCCTTGTAGAAGCTCCAGCTCTCCATCTCCCTGATTTGTCAAAACCCTTCTCATTATACATTCATGAGAGGTCCAGTCAAGCTCTAGGGGTCCTAGGCCAATATTATGGCCCATCCTTTGCCCCAGTAGCTTATCTCTCCAAGCAATCAGACCCCACAGTTCGGGGATGGGCCCCCTGCCTACGGGCATTAGCCGCTGGACAGCTCTTGCAGAAAGAAGCTCATAAACTAACATTCGGAGCGCCCCTTACCATTCTGTCCCCACATCACCTAAAAGATCTCTTAACCTACAAAAGTTTACAGACTCTCCCTCCCTCCAGACTCCTGACCTTACTGTCCTCTTTCCTCCAAAATCCAAACATTTCTTTCCTCCCTTGCCCACCCCTGAATCCGGCCACTCTTCTTCCTCTGCCCTACTCTCCTCACACTCCCTCGCATGATTGCCTGGAAGCCCTTCACAACTTCCTTCCGTGCCACTCCACGATCTCCGAAGGAGCCCTCTCACACTCCGACCTCATCTGGTTTACTGATGGGTCCTCCTTTAAACATGAGGGCATCCACTACTCAGGATATGCAGTAGTCTCCCTCGAAGATGTCATTGAAGTACGAGCCCTTCCCCCTGGTACAACCAATCAGCAGGCTGAACTCATTGCAGCCACCAGAGCTTGCACTCTGGCCCGGGACACGTCTCTCACATTGTACACTGACTCCAAGTACGTATTCCACATTCTCTTGTCCCACATGGCAGTATGGAAAGAATGAGGCCTCCTCACCACAAAAGGGAATTCCATAACTAATTCAGCCTTAATTACTAAACTTCTAGAGGCTTCACAACTCCCACACCGACTAGGCATAGTCCACTGCAAATCACATCAAAAAGATGACTCCCCCATTGCAAGAGGTAACAACAAGGCCGACAGAGTAGCCCGGTCAGTTGCCCTATCAGAAAACGCACCAGACAACAATCTGTCTGCCCTTGCAGTTTTAGCCTTATCACAAGACGTCCTCTGCTCTCAGGACAAAGAGTCTCTCTTCCGCCTCTTACATGACCTGTTCCATCCCAGCCCCCAATCCTTAATCCATTTTTTACAATCTTTTTTTCCTCTCTCTCCTGAAGACAAAACCCTACTTAACCAAATCACCTGCAAGTGCACCATCTGCCAACACACTAACCCTAATACCCCCCTCAAAGCCCGACACTTCCCGGCTCATCAAGCAAGGGGTAATGTCCCCACTGCATATTGGCAAATAGACTTCACTAACATGCCCCCTGTACGACGTACCAGATACCTACTCGTGCTAGTAGATACATTTTCAGGATGGGTCGAAGCTTTCCCCACCACTAACAAACGAGCGTCCGTAGTTGCCTCTATCCTCCTCACCCAGATCTTTCCTAGGTTCGGGATGCCCACTTCCCTCCAATCAGATAACTGCCCTGAGTTCACTGCCCAAATTATCCAGAACCTCTCCAAGTTGCTCTTGCTCCCCTGGCATTTACATTGTCCTTATTGACCACAAGCTTCAGGAAAAGTAGAAAGAGCCAATAGGACTCTAAAAGACATCCTGACCAAACTATCTCTAGAACTACACCTTGACTGGGTTCGCTTACTTCCCTTAGCTCTACTCCGCATTCGAGCCCTCCCAAAGAAACCTTCCTTCTTGTCGCCCTTTGAGATCATGTACGGCCGCCCGATTCTACCCCCGGGGCTCCCTTCCCACAAAGGACCAATTCCTCCCAATATAGCCCTTCCACTACTCTCTCTCCTCCGCACTGAATTGTGGAAATATCAGGATTGGCTCCTTCCTGATCCATCCGCCTCCCAAAATCCTCCTGTCTTACAGCCCGGCCAACTAGTGTTTTATAAGCCACCAGAAGATCGGCCCTCTCTCACCCCGAAATGGGAAGGTCCACACCCAGTTATTCTCTACACCCCCTCGGCCGCCAAGCTCTCACTGCCTGATAACTCTGTCACCCCTTGGATTCATATCTCCAGGTTGAAACCAAATACCCAAGACCCACCTTCTCTGGACACCCAAGACCCATCAGTCACAATCCAGAGTCCTTCGGATACAGCCCAAGACGCTGTCTACTCTACCACGCCTCATCCCTCTGATCCCTTGAAGCTCCGCATCTCCCGTGCACCCTCTTTGCCATCCATACCTGAATCATGACTTTTTCCTCCTTTACTGCTCTCTCGCTTTTTTCCCTCATTCCTATTGTCTTCCCTGCCGCCCCACCCTCCTTTGTATGGCGATTCAAAGTCAAGCAGACTTACACACAGCATCAAACAAAAGTTACTGCCCTCATTGCCACATCAGACTGCCCTCTGAAAGGCTGCTCTGAGCCTTTGTACCTCCACTTTCCTCCCTCCACTGAAGTATTCATTTACAGCTACCTTTATTCTCCCTACCTCTGCTTCCTCTATGACCAAAGACAAGCCTATTGCAGGCGATGGCAAGACACCTACGGGGGATTCCCCTACTGGTCTTGCACCATTCACTACATGGGTGACTTCCAGTACCCACAGTATTACTCCTCCAACCGTTTCATGAAATATCCCAATGGCTCATTCTCCTTATCAATCCCAGATCCCTGGGACTCTCGATGGGCTGCTGGAGTAACAGCCTCAGTTTACTACAAGGGGTCCTCGACCCCCCATGGTACCCTTCATATCTCTCGAGAGTATGTTCCCTGTCGCTCCCAGATCTCTCAAGTTGCATCAGATATCAGACATTCCAAAAAAGTCATTATCCAAACTCTTGATGGCGCCTCTTCATCTTCTTATTCCTCCTACTCTTGGTTACAACTCATTCAAGACACCACCATCTTTCTCAACCACACCCTCAACACCGCCAATTGTTTCTTGTGCGCATCACTACAGCGCCCACTGCTGGCCGCCGTGCCTCTTAATATTTCCAACTACTCCTTCCATGCAGAAGGACAACCCCTCCGTCCCCTGGCAGACATACCCCTATGGGAACCAGAATACCCAGATAATCTCACCATCCACCACTGTGTAGGCCCAACTCCACCCCCCTCCAGTGCACTTCACTGCCTCTCTATCTACACCCCTACCTCCGGCTCTAAGACTTTTACACAACCAGGACACTTCTTTTGGTGTAATGGCAGCCTTTTCAACTCACTACCTCTCAACTCCGATACACCCTGCATTCTCGTCACCCTAATCCCACAGCTTACACTTTACAGCATGGCAGAATTCCTTGAGCTCCAACCTCCCTTGCACTCGCGCACAACAAGGGCTGCTTTCCTTCCCATCATGGTCGGTATCTCTTTAATCACCTCAGCCATTGGGGTGGGGTTTTCGGGAGGAGCCTTGGGTCACTCTCTGTGGGCAGTTAGAGATCTCAACGCCAAACTTGAGGGAGCCCTGACATCCACTGCCGATTCCCTAGCCTCTCTCCAAAGACAGGTCACTTCGCTAGCTAAAGTCACCCTTCAAAACCGGTGGGCCCTAGATCTGCTTACAGCCGAGAAGGGCGGCACCTGCGTCTTCCTCCAGGAAGAGTGCTGCTATTACATCAACGAATCCGGCATTGTAGAAACTGACATCACCAAACTCACTGACCTTGCCTCCAGCCTCCACTCTGCTTCCAATTCCAACCCATTCTCTTCAATACTAACAAACCCCTCCTCACCTGGCTCTGGCCCATTGCAGGCCCCATAATAGTCATTCTTCTCGTCTGTCTCTTCTTACCCTGTATAATAAAGTTCATCAAATCCCAAGTCGGAAAAATCTCTAATCAAGCTTTCAACCAGCTTTTACTCAGGAACTACCAGCTTCTGGCCACAGAAGACCCCTCACCCTCACGTGACCTCCTCACCACATGCTGAGATGGACCCCTCTCTCCGCTGGAAACTGTTCCTGGAAACAATGGCTGCAGACGCCTGGCTCCTGACACCCATATCCTCTTGGCACCATTGGAATCAACAGGTCCTCAACCTATGGTTACAGGGAACCTTCATTGATTTCCAACCTGAAGAAGTCCACATCTACTCATCCTTACTGTGGGGAGTCCTATCAACCCTTTCCTCCCAATCCTCAAACCCTCACTCCCTTCTCCGCCCCTGTTCAGCAGGAAGCAGTCAGAGAGAAAGCAACGTCCACAAACCCATAGAGGAGAAAGGGGGGAATGAAGGGTCCCCACCAGTAAGATGGCAAACTTCCGGCTTCTTTTCGGGGTCCTCGGTTCCCGCCGGCGCCACCTGAAGCCCAATCACCTCTCGCCCCCCTCCCAATCCCAGCACCTAGCCAACAGCCACCAGCCCCGTAGAAGTAACACCACAATCACCCTATGCCCCTTCCTATATAACCCAGTACCTTTCCCTAATAAAGCGGAACTCTCCGGTGAATTGCTGTTGTGTGTCGCTCCTTTCCTTTCACTATGTATCTTGCAGGAACTCTTAGGGCCACTTCTCCATGTTCAGGTATTGGGCTGAGGTTGAGGCTACCACCTCCAGCCTAAAGACAGGTCTGTTTGAAAAAAAAAAGAGAGAGAGAGAGAGAGGAATAGAAAGGCAATTAGACTTACCCAGATCAGTCCATTGTCTCTAATCTTTCACTTCAGATTCTGCTGGCAGGTTTTATTTTCAATGAATAATGTAATCATTTCAAAAAATTGAGGTTTAAAAGTGTGATTTCATTCAATTTTACATATGTAATACTACTGAATTTCTGTGTTGACAGCTTTATTAACCTTCTTATGATTTTAACCTGTCTGATCGTTACTGTCGACTTTTGGAAACCAGCTATAAAAGCCTACACACTCCACGTTCAAAAACATACTGTAAGTGAAGAAACACCGTCCAGAGATGAAAAGGGGTGGCTACATCACCAGCAGCAATAAAGTGGGTTGAATCCTATTTCCTGTTAACCAGCAAAAACTTAGGGACTTGTTAGACACTTGTTTCTTTACCTCACTGGGACCCTGTATCAACTTTAGTTGACCAATAAAGGTCACCTAATCGAAAACTCAATTTTAATTACTCAGTATTTCAGTAAAGAGAAATCACGCAGCTGTTGTTTCTAAATAACTGTGTGTTCACACTTGACCTTTGTTTTGATAACAGCAAAAGATAGGCACCATATGATTTGAATGTGTAAAGATATAAACACGCACACATTTATTTATCTATGTATTTTTCTCCCAACTGTCTTGTAGTGCCTTTCCTCTGGCTCTAAAAGTAATAATGTCACTGCATATGTCAAGGAATATTTCCTATACCCTTTGAGAAGACTAGAGAGAATGTGGAATCCTAGCACAATACAGCTTGATAGAATAAATCCTTTGGGAGGTTAAACATCATTGTAGTGGTGTTTTAATAACAAATTTGTTGGGGAAATATAAATTCTTGATTATGATATAAACCATATTATAGAAATAATGTTATTTAGATAGAAATTTCCTGGTGATACAGCAACGTTAGAGAGCCACTACCTTCCAAAGAGTTGCCAAAATGTGCGATTATCAGCCTTGATCCAAAACTTGTTACTAAAATGAATTATGACTGTTCTCTGGAGAGTTTTACAATTGTGACAACTTTTTATTTACATTTTGATTTTTGAACAAGTAAGTTAAATACCGAAATTTGTTTTATTTGGGGCCTGTAAGAAAGTATTTATGTAGGGTTTGGAAGAAAGGTTTGGTTCTCTGCAGAATTTTTTCTTGTAATATTTTGTCTTAGAAATATTTAGGTAACAAGATCTCTAGAGATCTGTAAGAGATAAAAATGAGACCCTTGCTTTTCATTTACAGAGAGAAATTTTCTCTTATCTGAAAGGGAGCCACTCTAGACCTAAATGCAGGTTAACAGAATTAACCATTTGTAAAGTTACCATGTTTACCAGGAAGTCACTAAGCCCTCACCATAAGAAGGCATATCTGAGGACACGTGTATTTCTGGCCAAGAGTAAAACTTTAATTCTTTTTTTCTCCTCTCAGAAAACAACTGAAAAACAAGGAAATAAGTTGTTTGACAGCAAGACAGGCTATGACAATTGTGAGAATGCATATTTCCAACAATGGCTGTTACAGAAAAATAGACAGGCGGCTTCAGATCAAGAGCTGTTAACCAAGCACAGGTATGACCAAAGCTCATTTGTGGATACATTGTGGACCCCAGAAAGGTGTAAAAGGACTAGAAAAAACTGAAAGCAGAATGGAAAAAGTATTAGACAGTATTTAACCCCCTAGAGTTTTCAATGTAGAGAGAAAATAAAGGAGATTAAGAGGTAAAGGACTGGGAACCTTGGTACCAAGGCTAGGGAGGAGAGTTTCTACCTGAAAAACTGGAGTTTGCTAGGAGCCCAAGAGGTAAGCCAAATGGATATTTGAAAAGAAATCCAAAGTGAAAATCCTTGAGCTTGGAAAACCCAAGCCTACAGTAACAGAGGGAAAGAAGGTGTTTTTATCATGTTTCAAACTTAAGTTTAAGGAAATGACTGCAAGGCCAAAAAGGGAGAGTGGCTATAACTTGATCTTATGCTGATATAAACAGGTGATCCTCAACCAACTGTAATGTTCATTGAGTTATTACTCACACACATTCAGTGTTACCATGCAGAAGCCAAGTGTATACCCTGGAGACAAAGGGATGAGTTATAGTTTTTCTCTTTCTCCTTTACCAAGGGTGAGAGCCAGGTCCCCATCACTGGACTCTTACATTCCATGGATTAATGCCGTGATACGCCAGAATACACACTGATCTACCAGTGTCCCCGAGTGGCAGTCTGCAGACCGATCTGTACATGAGAGCTCATACAAGGATTTGACAATTACAAAGAAGCCAGTACCCACGTACTTTTAAAGGAAGTTCAAATCTACTTCTCTTTTGAAGTCAGTCCCTTAGTTGATTTCAACAGTCTTTGAAAACTCGTGTTCCCAAAACTCGTCTGAGTTATGAACAATCTCTGTGTAAAATGCTTTTCATCACTCTGTTCCACGTTTTGCCACTGCCCCGGCCGCAATAACAGAGAGTCCAGTTAAAAGGAGTGCAGCATGGTGAGGTGGTGGATCAGGTTAGGTCCCTTAAAAACTCTACGTTTCCTGTAATTCAGAAAATAAAAAGCAACCCAGATGGTGGTTTGGGTATATGAAAATAGATAATATCCTCATGAGGAAAACACTTAGTTCACCTTCACTTATGTTTGCACTTTCACTTAGATATTTAGACTTGATTAGTAGGGAATTAAGGAAGGTTGACCACATGGCACAAAAACAGACCAAACTCTAAATAAAGGAAGAAAGATGACATTATGACCACATTGGAAGAAAACTTTGTCTCCGTAGACAAGCTGAACAGGTGAGAGTCACCAAACTTTAAATACTGATGTGGAAATTGTGTATGGTTGTTTTATTTGTAAACATTTTTAGCAGTCCCACCATATTACCTGAAGTTATTTCAGGTGTTAAAAAGGAAATTGCTACTAAAAATACTACTTTAAAAACATAATAAACCACTACTAAGCATTAATCACTATTATAATCCACAAGCTTTTACTTAACATAATGGGATTTATTCCACAAATTATATGTCCATTGCATAACAGTCACACCTCATCTGCTCTTATAGTTTTAGAATTTAACTCTAATGAAAAATAATTATGCCTGCATTCTCTCAAAATTCAGACAAGGCTATTTATTTAGTTTCTCTGTCAAAATGCATTTAAAGGCAACGAATTACATATGAGATAACCCCCAAGTCCATAAGGGAAAACCCTCCTGCCAGAATCCTTTTAGGTCCATCTTTGGAGCCAGGTTTTATGCTTGAATTAAGTTTCCAATAGCAGAATAATTTCTTGCTTTTGCCATTCCATTGCATCCACCGACATATTCCCAATACAAAGCAGTAAGTTTAAGCCCATTCTAAAGCTATATAAGGCTTTCATTATGACTGACCTGATTTCTTTGAGGCCCTTGGTTTGATCTAATTTGCTTATTTACAAAATTATTTTTTTAAAGGCTGTGAAGGAGATGCCCTGCTAACTAGTATAACATTGTGCTCCTTAGGAATGGAAGACAAAGGAAATGTTACATCGGGCAAAAATTAGAGAAGATGTAAGAAGAGAAGCAAGAGTTGAGGAACTACATAAAAAAATGAGAGAAATAGCTAACCGGAAGTTAGAGTGAGCTTTTAACATAAACTATAGGGGGCACAAGGAAAATCTGGAGGTGATGGAAATGTTTACTTTGATTGTGGTGATGGTTTCATGAATTTATACATATGTCAAAACTGAACAAATGATATATTTAAATATGTATGGCTTATTGTACTTCAGCTATACTTCAATAAAGTTGTTTAAAAATTATATGATTTCTCTTTCCTTTTCTTATAGGACCAGCTCATTACTCTCAGGAGTTTTATGAAGATTTCTGCCAAACATTAATCAACCTTGTTACCTCCTCATCGTGACATACAGAGTAACACAACAGAACAAAAGGTACAAAAGGTACTCAGATGCTTTGTATTGATCATTACTTTATCTGCTTAACTTTTATTAATATGAGCTATCCCCTTCATTGGCATGGTCCTGAGCAGTCAGAGATAATGGGGTCCTACAAGGTCTGGACCCTCTCCCTCGCAGATAATTCTGGGTCAGCTTCACCTTAAATGTACCATGTAGCTTAGCAGAAACTAACTGGTGATGATGATGGCTAATGTTTATTGAGAACCTGTTGTGGGCCAGGCCCTTTGCTAAGCTAGAAGGAAGGGAAGAGGGGAAAGGTAGGTGACACAGGATACAAAGATGGGAAAGACATCATCATTGCTCACAGGAACTCACTGTCCAGGGATCAGACACACACAAGCAAAGGTCCTTACAGTAATGTGAGAGGAGAGTTTTGACTTGTACAAAATGTGGTGGGAGCCCAGAAGATTTAGAGACTAGTCCTGCCTACAGAGGTCTAATAAGGCTTTATTAAAGGAGGGCTAATTGAATTAGGTCTTGAAATGTGAGTGGGAAGTGTCTAGATGAATAGATGTGAGGATATAGTGAGGCAGTATTCCAGACAGATGTTAAAAGTGTTAAGTGAAAGCATGGAAATGCAAGCCAGCAAAGGCAGGACAGTGGGGGGCAGAGCCTGAAGATACAGGCTGAAGTCAGAGCTTTATATTCCTTGCTGAATTACGAGTTTAGCCGCTCAATAGTAGGAAGCCATTGCAGGGTTTTGAGTAGGGATGTGAAATAAGAATGATTTGGGTTTTAAAAGGAGAGTCTGGTTGCAGTGTGTGAGATAGATACATTAAAGAGTAAAGATTAGAAGCAAGATAGTTTTGAATCTACTGGGGCAGTCCAGATAAAAATAATAGGGGCCCAAGCTAAGGCAGTGGCAATGAGGGTGAACCAGAGGCCACAGATTTAACATATTTCAGAGTCAGATTATGTCAAGATTTGGTGACTCAATAGATGTGTGGTTCCAGAGAGAGTGAGATGACAATGATGATTTAATTTTTGTGTATGGGTTTTCTTGAAGGGGGATGCCTTTTGTCTGTGCGCCTATAGTGTTCAGGCTTACTTCTATATCAGAACTCATTATACTATATCATACTTGTGTTTTCTGCCAGATGATAAACTCCTTGAGGTCAGGAATTATACCTTACTTTGATTTCAGTCAAAGTGCTCAATAAGCATTAGATTAGACTAGATTGGCCTTATCTGAAATAAATGGAACAACTCTAAGCTTTGTGGAACAGAGCACTGGATGGACTGTTATGCCTTTAATGAAAATAAAGAAGATAAAGAAGGAACAAATTTGGAAAGATGGAAGTACACAAGTACATGATAAACTTCAGTTTGAACTACGTAATTTAGGTACCTGCGAGAGAGATCTGTCCAAGAGGTTGATGATATGTATGAGCATTGAGACCAGAGTTTAGGAGAGAGGTAGGGGATGGAAGATGGGGGGGTGATACTGTATTAATTTGATTGCTCTGAGTCAACAAAAGTCTGTCTTAGAAGCTTAATTACTAATGAGTGCTTTTTTTTCTTGAATGTTCAACCACACAGAAAGATAAAGCAGCAAGTAAAATATTATATCCTTTAAATGATGGAGGTAAGAAAATGAGCAATGTTCATAATTGTTCCATTTTCTTTCAGTTAAATAATTATAGTTTTGCCATACAGTTTTCCAAGTTATATGTTTTTTTCCTGGTTATAAAATCCATGATTATTTTGATAAAGGAAGATATAAAATAATTCATTACTGTAAAAGTTAGCATCCCACATTTTTGAGTGATTGCTGGGTGAGTAGGCCCTGTGGATTTTGCAGAGCATAGGGAAGTTAGAGGCCCTGCTGTGGCTGCCTATACTAATAGGCAGAGTAAGTTCCTGGCATACTGCTTATTTGGGAGCCCCAGTGTAAAGAATTCTCCCCAGAACGATCTCAGTCTTCTAATGCTATCCTTTCTCCCCAGACGTAAAAATTCATCCTGTTTCCCATCTTCCCAGGGCTGGACCAGAGATTAGCTAAGTCTGCAAAAGATTCCCATGCATATTCTACTCACAAACCCAGAGAGCTAGGATATCCCCATCTGGGTGGCCAATGGACACCTCAAATTTAATATGCACGAAACCAAATTTATCATCTTCCAGTTGCCCCCAAACCTGTTCTCTGTTCCTCCTTTTATCCAGGCACAAAACCTAAGTCATTTTTGACTCTTTCCTGTTGCTCATATTCTACATCCACAAGCTGATACATTTTGTCCAATCTACCTCCTGAAACTCTCTCAAAAGCTTTTCCATTGACACCGCCCCTGCTCTTACCTACTGCAATAATGTGCCTCCAATCTCTTCTTCCTCTGTGTAACCTATCTTGCATTTTGCTATAAATGTAATCCTCCTGAAATACAGCTTTAAATCTATAATTCCTCTACTCAAAAGTCCTCAGTGGTTCCCCCTTCCTACTGAATAAAATGCACAACAGTGCAATTCTGGAGCAGAGGGAGTAACGGGAGATTAAGCTGACAAAGTAATTCAGGGCCAGAAGTTAGGGGGTCCAAGCTTGATCCTGAGGGCAGTGGTGAGTCACTGGAAGTTTTTTGAGACTTCATAAAATGCATCTTGTAATTGGAGATACTAGCCTTGACTTGTATAAATAAATGCGTCCTTGACTGTTGTAAATCTAGATATTACGGCAGCCTAGGAAGGAGAACTACATCATTTTTTCACATTTCTACTTTCCCCAGGAATTAAACGTACCTCACTTGAAGCTCCAGGTCTTTCTGCCAAAATGGAAAATGTCCTAAAGCACCCTCCACAGGATATTTAGAAACAAGAGGCAAGTAACATTTCTTTTGTCCTAGATACAGACAGAAAAAATAAGGTTTGAAATTATGATCAAGATTGGTATAACACAGTTTCATTAAGTGACAATTCAGAAGAGCCTCATTCCCTGAAATTAAACACCATATAGTAAGATTTTTGTAAAAGTTGAAATGTAAACCCACAGTAATAATCCTGTGCTACTTCAGACTTCTGACACTCAAGGCTAATCAGCTCTTGGTATTTATTGCCATACTGTGAGTGTAGGGAATATCAGGAACAAGTTGTAAGCTAGCAAAAGAAAAGTGGTGAGTCTGAGATTTCAAATGTGTTAAACAGAACCCAAATTTGAATGTAATATTTGCATCGATTATTAAAAGAGATTTACTAGAGGCAACTTGAGTGTTCCCACTTAGCTTTTTGGTTATAGGCTTCTTAAATGAGAAGCTTCAGGAGCTTCAAGGTACATTATCTGTGGACTGCAGAGGAAGCAACAAATTGGGCCCTTGAGAATCATTTCTTTTCCATTGCTGAGGGGTTGCTGCCTAAGCCTATTCCATTTGTGATCAGTGATGGCTCATCTGATGGTGGGAAGTTGCAGCAGACATTCAGAGTGCTGCCTCTGTTCTCAACATCGATTGCCTCTGTGGGTTGCCGGCTTGTCGTGTTAAGAATCAAACACACATCCTTGGCTCCATTAGCACTCTATTAACTGGCTCAGCTGTTCTAAAAACTTAACATGGTTTTGAAAGAGATGTCACCAAGCCAGAAATTCACTGAAATCTTCCCATTACAAATTCTACACAACTAAGGTAGAAAATGGCATTGTTTGCAATGTTCTAAGTTAAATGCATAGTAAGTGACAGACTCAATTATATGAAACTGGTCAAATGTAGCATGTTAACTACAATATGCTTCTCTGTATAAAAAAATATTTATGAAACACCTGCTGTGTACGGGACACTGTGCTACAATGTCAACATCAATAATCAATATACTTAACATATAAGAAAAGGAAACTTAACTACTTTGAGATAGTTGAGGAGTTGCATTAGTAATTACATCAGTAACTGCTTTTTCACTAGCCTTACTATAGAGCCAGCCTGGGTGAACATGGATTGCAAACTTAATACTACTTTACAAAACAAAAGTCAATAAACAAATTGACGCCATCTGTTTTTAAAGGAGGCTTTAAAATATATTGGACAATATGAGTACATTATGTGGTCACAAATACCTAATTCACTTTGAGATATAGCGTGACCACTTTTATTACATACAATACGATACTATTTCCCAACTAATTTCACCCATCTCACCAATGTCAGCAAATATACAACTGATGGCTTGTGTTTAGTCCCCAAACCTGGGGAGAAAATAAAGTTTACTCTGCTGGATTTGTCTTCCTGTATAATTACCTAAGCAGGTAAAGCTATTGGCCAAATCAAAGAGTTATATCCCATGTTGGCAGAAAACCTGCTTTCTGCATTCCAGCATTCTAAAAATATTTCCTCAGTGGTTAACTTTGTTTAAAAAGCACACATATTCTTTTTATCTGTTCAGTTAATTATTTTCCGCTCTAATCAGTGCAGTTCTTAGTTAGCAAACTTTAGAATACCGATCAAATCTACAAACACTTGAATTCTGCAATATATGTAATATAAACCAGAAAGCCATATATATTTATTGCAAGTGGACTTTTAAAATCATTTTCCTAAACTTCTTTATTTTAAATGTGAGATGTTTACACATTTAAAACATAGAAATTTCAATTTTATTAAAATTATTATAAATAATTATAACAAATTAGGAAATATAGAAAAAACAGCTTATACTCAAATTCTTTAAAAACTTCTTTGAAGATTTTCTGTTTTTATATTTTTTGTGGCATAGATGACAAATGCTGATTTAAATGGAAGAAAGGCCAAGAACTCAAGTTTAAGCTATGATTCAGGTAAACATTAGCAGTAGTTATTAAGAACCCTGCACTCCTTTAATTCTTAAACTAAATAATACTTATTGAGCTTCTGCCACATGCCGGGCACTATGCTAATTAGTGAACATACAAAGTAGAAAAGCCATGGTCCATACCCCATGGTCCATACCCTGGATTTTACATTCTACTGGAGAACAGTCATGCCAATAATCACAACCCAGTATGGTAAGTATAATAATAGAGGTATGTATAATGTCCAGTGGAGACACAGGGAAGCCAGGAAGCTTTAACAGAAGAGGCTACCATTGAGCTGAGATGTGAAGAATGAGAAAGAATTTTCTAAACAGACAAATGGAAAGAGAACCATCCAGGAAAAGGGAATACATTTACATTTATCAAAATACGGACATGAGAGCATACTGTGTCTGTGGAAATAGAAATGTTTTCAGAATTGCTTTAGCTAGAAGTTCAAGTTAGAGAATTGCAGAATATGAAGCTTGACAGGTAGAGAAGGGCTGCGTCATTAATGGCAAGAAATCTACCTATAATCTCTAATAGGATAAAACTATCATCAAAGGGCAACTCTTGAAGAGTATTGGCAGAGGCGTAATATCAGAATTTGCCTTTTCTAAAAAAGAGAAAGCAGATTAGAGGTGAAGAGACTGGAAGCAGTAAGAAAATTAAAATAACAGCATTTATTGAACACTTGCCTTATGCCAGGTACTATGCTGAACTCTGTATTCTCTCATTTAACCCTCCCACCAATTTAATGAAGTCAGAACTATTTTTATCTACCATTTTACATATAAGTAAGCTAAGTCTCAGAGTGGTAAATTATCTTGCCCAAGATTTCATATAGTATGTGGCAAATGCAGGATTTTAACCCACGTCTGTCTTCTCAGTAAGTCCACAATACCATGCTGTCTCTTATGACAATTAAAGAGGCTATTCTAATAGTCAAGGCTAGAAACAAATCCTGAAAAAAGTCATTGGCAGTGAGGATGAAGAGCTGGGCACAGATTTGACTCAAACTAAGGAGGCTGAATGGATGAGATTTGGTTACTGATTAATATGGGAGATGACGTAGCTGATGACAACTCCCAGATTTCTAGACTGGGCAAACAAATGGATAGTGAATAGCGTTCCCATTCAGTAGATAGGCAATACAGAAAGATGAACAAGTTTGGAAGAGAGAAAATTAGTTCTGCTTTGAATATACTGAGTTTGAGGTGCCTGTAGGTATCCAGGTGGGACGTGTAAGTCGAACAGTCAAGCAGTCAGTTATAGATTCTCACAGGAGAAGCAATGAAAAGAACACCTTTTATCAGAACTTATAGGAAATAACAAAAGCTATTTCCACAGGTTTTGATACAGTGTTCTTTTTTTAGCTAGATTTTACTTTCTCCTTTTAATTCTTTCTTTGATCTAAGAGCTATCCATAAGAATATTTCTTAATCATCAAGAAATTAATATTTTGGGTCACATTTTAAAAATTAGGTTCACAGAATATAGCCTGTAAATCTTTAACACACTGAAATTGTTAAGGTTTTCTTTGTGACCAAATACGTGATTGATAGAAAATGTTCCATGGACATATCAAAAATATTCTCTATTCGAAGGATATAGACTCTGGACATATCAAAAATATTCTCTATTCAAAGGATATAGACTCTAAAATGAATATTAAATTACATTTATTGATTATATTATTCAATTTTTATGTCTTTACTGATTTTTTTTGTCTACTGGACTCTTTTCTTAATGCCTCCTAAATGTGCCCAGCCATCAAAGAGGTGTATTGAAATTCTATATTGTAGTTGTACTTTTATCAAATTCTCATTGCATTTCTAATAGGCTTTACACAGTTAGGCTCTTGAGTATATTTAATCCACCATATTGCTAGTAAAGAAAGAAGAGTTCTTTATTTTTTTAAGAGTCATCTATGAGTTATCAGTTAATTAATAATAATTAGTTATCCATTCCTGAGTAAAATATCACCGCAAAACTTGGCATCTTAAAAAAAACATTATTACTTACCAGTTTCTGTGGTTAGCAATATAGGAGCAACTTAGTGGGTAGCTGTGACTCAGGGTGTCTCATGAGGTTATGACAGAGCTCCTTGCTTCCCAAGGCTCAACTCTGGATGCATCACACCTGTTCTACCATTTACCCCCTCTCTCTTCTCTTCAACTCCTTAAGTTCTGTTTTTTTCTAATGCTAACACAATGGACATTCACAGTAAGCTTAATGAAATAGAATTAGGAACCAAAGAAATCAGAACAATAGGAAGCAAATGTGACAAGACAGTAGTGGGGTAAACACTTGTAATAATTAAGCTTTGCATTTAGATGCTGAAGGATGGTTTTATGGTTGGGATGGAAGATGAAAAGAGAAACAGAGTAAAGAAGGTAGTGAGTCTGTTGTCAAAAAGACTGTGTTCAGGAGTTTGTATTTCATTCATTGCCTGACAGTCTAATGGTTTTGAGGAGGGATGTGATATTATCAAATCAATAACTCTGCTCAACGTCTCTGATGGCAGCATGTAAGACAAATTGAAAACAGTTAGTTACTGGTTGCTGAAGTCCATTAATTGTTTATGGCCTGCACAATGGCCTTCATTTTGGAGTAGAGAACAATATGCATAGATTTAAAACATATTAAATGGGAACATGTTTCATATTTTTGAGTACCTACTATGTCCGAAGTATGGTGCTCGGTATTCAGGGGACGCCAGTGAATGAAGCAGGGTCCCTGACTTCAGCTGTTCTTCACAGAGCATCAGGACAGAAGACCGGAGACAGGAGAAATGTTGAAGGTGAATTGAGGGCAGAGCAGTGGATAAAATGTGAGGTATAGGGAGGGCCACCCGTGGACCTGCCCAGTCCTTAGCGCTCATATTTGAACACTGATGTTAGGAGAGAGGTGCTGCTTTTCAATCCCATTCAGCCACTAGACTGAGCAGATGGATTTGGCCATAGAATGGACTATGTGTATGGATGATCAGGAGATATCATGCATCACCCCCAAGGCTATAGTACTGAGATACAAGTAAAAGACCTCCAATTGGATTGAAAATTAGATGTTCAGAAGAATTAAGCAGGCAGACTAAAATTTAGTCTCGTCCTATTAGTCTTCAAGGGTTAGTCGGCCAGCCATGGGAAGATACCTCTCAGGTATCTTCTGGTCTGAAGTGAGGTTATATGAAAGAGAAGGTCAGTAGCAGAAAGTTGTATGTAGGTTTTATGACATGGCACATTAAACTGAAAAACCGTGCCATCTCTTTTGGGCCTTTTGGGGCTCTAAACTAATTGTCATCAATATTACTATCCCTTTTATTTAAGAAATAGGGAGTTGGTAGTACAAATGACCTAAACCTTAAACACTTACCTCTAGTAGCATCACTCTATCAGGGAAAAGTGGACGTACTATCTTATCCCAACTAGAATTGTGGTGCAACTTCTGAATATAACAGTGAGTTCATTTGCATGTTTCTGCTCAGTTGGCTCCCAAAAGAATCTGGTAATTCATTGCAAATTGCAGATCGTATGTCATATTACAACTAGTTTCTAGCCGTCTAATATGAGGCTTTTCCATTTATTTGATTAGCTCTGTTCTCAGGTTTTTGCTTTTCCTTTTATCTAAGTGCATGCCTTTGGGACAGAAAGCCTCTGGGGACAGTTAGCAACAAAGACACAGGACTCACTGGGTTCCACTTGCTGCCTGTGGTATCAAGTAGAGAGAGCAGAGAAAGGAATTGGGGTGCATTAGATTGTAGAGGACCTACAAGAAAGAAATTGTGCTGAGTTGGCCTAAGAACCTAGGTCTTAGAAAAAATAAATGAATCCTAAGGAGAGGAACTGTATCACTGAAGTTGGCACTCAGGTCCAGGTTTCATATTGCAAAAAGGTACTAGTCTGAGGATGAGGTATTGCTGTGTAACCCTAGCTGACACTTTAAGGTATTCTTTTCCTACTAGTGTTAGGAAAGAAGGAACTCAGCTCGGTGTCACAGGGAAGTCAGATATAGTGAGATGAGAACCCAAAGTCAAGAAAGCCAAGTCAGTTTTCCTGCACTCTGCAGAGAGTAACAGACCAGGCCTGCCTAAAGTGAGACAGGCCGGGAAGCTCATTCTGAGGCTTCTTTTATGTGGTTTTGGCAGGGCAGAGAGGTCCTTGATTGACAGCTCTTAGCTCTCTAAGGCTTGTTCTGGTTGGTGAAATGGGGACAGGGGATGTGCTGTGCCTGTGCTTCTGATGTTTCTTCCCTGGGGGGACCCTGCACATTTCTAGAATCACTCTTGGACTCTGTGGCTTCATCTGATTAACTCTGAGTCATTTCTGGCGCTCTGGTTCTATCTGATGCACTCTCTGCGTCATTTTTAAGGGGCACTCTCTCCTTTTCATCCCGCTCATTTCTGTCTTTCTACCTAACGCTAGGAGTGAGGTTGTGAATTCAGTCTGGCTGTAATTCTCAAAATTGAATTGTAGGACTTGGGGAGAAAAGTAAATTCGATAACATTAAGGGCATAAAATGAAGATAGAGTGCCATTTTCCTTTAAGAATGTCAGGAAGAAAACAAGCAAAAGATCTATGTAGGTAGAAAAACTTGAAAATAAATCACAATTACAGTTTTAGGCCTTGTCTTTGTTTGATGTTTTATTACTCAATAATGTACATGACTGTATTATTCTCTTGCTACAATTTAGTAAAATATGTTTCAGTTGCATGTAGTAGGTGATAATAAATAACTGATCGGAAGATAGAATACCATGATACCTAAAAAAAGGCCATATCTAATTTGGTATTGCATATGATCAGAAACCTATTATTTTTATCCATCATCAATAATCATCCATAGATCTCTTCCTACTGTGAGGTGATGGGAGACTAGAAGTTCTGAGGTGGTGGGGAGGAAATGACTTAGCAGAAAGCTCTGAACAAGCAGAGCACGCGAAAGGACTAGCTTATCTCCTCTCTCTCCAGACCCATGCTCTTCCCAACTCACTGTAAAATAAACATGGCTAAAGTGGATCAAGAGTAGTAATAGCAGATGAATGCTAGTTTATGTAGCAGCTGTTGTTCTGTTTATGCAGCAATTTTTCTACTCCTCTAAGTAATAGAGCATGTGTCTACCCAGAGGCGTTAAGTAGAAGCTAAGTGGGATTAGACCAAAAAATAACACTTTTTCTCCTTTGTGAATTGCTGGAGAAAAAAAAACTCTCAAGCAGAAAGGATAATCACATTCAAAGATTAGGAATTTGGGAGAAGTTATATAAATTATTAACCGTAAATAATAAAATCAATCTCTCTTTACTTTTCAGACAACAAAACCACTATCAAAATCACTCTCAACAACAAGTATGTACAATGAAATTCACTGATAAAGCAACATAGTAAGGATAATTTCTAATGTTACTAGAGAAAAATGTGTGAATCGGCAACGAGCAGAATCATCTCGTGACATTAGTCAGTTTCCCTCTTTGCCTTTCTCACTTCTGTGAGACTTTCACTCTCAGTTAATCTGGAATTCTGCAAAGGTCTAATGTTATTGTTAAAAGAGGTCGAAAGTTACTGTTTTTGGCACTTTGGGCACGGAGCGCAGGAGTGTAGATTGGGGGAGGCTTAGGAGGTTTAGTCATCATGAGAAACGCATCAACTATCACAATCCCACTCCACAGTAGGAAGTCGGTAAAGGAAAGGGAGATGCCTTTGTAGACTAGCATCTGGCCAAGAGCTGAGCATCCTGCACCTCAGGCAAGTGAGCAGGACGCCTAGATCTGTCTCTTAATTTTCCTGGGACTAAGAAGAATCTTAGGTTGGCTACTCCATCCAAAGGAGGGGCCTGGTCACCTGCAAGCTGCAACTTGGACTAGACAAACATAAGAGGGTGAATTGATGAGCCCCCAGCTGTGGGTCTAGACAGAGGAATCATGAACAAGGGAGGAGTTTAGGGGAGTAGCGCACTCACACATTCCTCCACAAACACACCTGCTCATTTCATAGAACATGCAGCAGTCACAAAGACGTAGAGATACTGGCATCAAAAGGATATTTCTTAGTTCACTAGTATAGTGAAATTAAGCTGAAAAATCATTCTCCTTACCACACTTTACTTCATTGAAAACTTTAGGAATGCCCCTATTTTATATATCGAGGTTGGAAATGCTTCTTCTCAGCTGCCCTAGGAGTAATAATGTAAGTCTGCTGTACATTATCTCTGGTAATAATAAAATAATAGCTATTGAAATTCTTAGCTCAAGTGTACTGGAACAGATTTAGATCAAGCAGGTAAGTAACTTACTTATTAGTGCCTAGATGTCATTATTAGAAGTGTTTGATTTAGGACATACTTATATAAAACAAGTGGTTTTCAAACATATGCTCTCAATCCCAAAATATGTTTTTCAAACTCAATAGCCATTTTCTAGTTTGAGCACTAGATGAAAAACATGCAGTAAGAGAAATAGATTGTGGTGATGTTTACATGACATTGTAAGTGTACTTAATGTCACTGCACTGTATACACTTTAAAATGGTAAATTTTATATTATGTGTACTTTATCACAATAAAAAATACATTAAGAGATTTGGGAATTGGAGTGGAATAAAATGACTTTTCCCTGAAGTGGCCCTCAAGTCTTTTCTAATGAGTCAGGAGAAAGTATACTATATACAAGGTGTTAACTTTTCTTTGAATGCTGGCCTAAAACTGAACAACCTGGGAGCTAACTTTGGAGATAATCGGGAGGCAACAACCACATTCTAGGGACTCTGTTGCTTGAATGCCAGGATATCAGGCAATGCATAGCCAGAATGCCAGGTGTCCAGCCTTTGCTGCCACTGACTTGTCCCTACAGCCTTGAGAAATAGAATCCCTGTGGAAGGTACACAGTCTTGGTCTGGCTATCTTGAGGGTGTCAACAACTTAAAAATGAATACTATTTTTATCATAATTCCTCCAGGTGGTAAAGATACCTCGAGACAAGTGCTGGGCATAGAAGCCACAGGGCATAAATCTGCAAAGAAGTAAAAAGCTAACCTTTGCAAACAATATGGCTTCTCTCTCACTTACCAACTTTACATTTCCCTGAATGGCCCCGGAAGATGACTGGTTAGCCAGAGACGGGTAAGATTCCTCAAGGGAGGAACAACCTAAGACAGGCACAGTCGCAGGGGGGCCATCAGGTGAGAATTTGGGGATCAACAGAGGTGAGGCTCAGAAACTCACCCCCCCCTGCTTTGAGAGAAATCTTCTGCATCCGTGGATGTCTTGCTGCCCTTGTCTAGCCTGGATTAATACTTAGTCCATAGGCACACACCTGATCATCTGATCATCTACGTTTGTCCTCTTACAGCACTAAACTATGTTTTGTACCTTTATCTTGCATCTACCTACCACTTCAGCATTTTATTAAAAATAAAAAAAATAATAATAATAGAGGGAGAAATGTGGGATCAACATATAAATCAAGTACAAAAATCAAACGAATATTCATATTTGACCTGATTGTTTATAGGTCATAATGCATGATCAAAACCGAAGTTTCTGTGATGAATGCCCTTGTACTGTTCACCATGTAAGAATTTATTCACTATGTAAGAATTCGTTCACCATGTAAGAACTTGTTCGTTATGCTTCAGAAGATTGGAGACTGACGAGAATTAGGCTTGAGAAGGATTAATGATGGTACATTGAGCATTGACCCCGCTATACTGAATTTTAATGTTGTTAACAACCATTTGATCAATAAATATGAGAGATGCCCTCTCAAAAAAAAAATGAATACTATTTTCTTATAGGCAAGAGGATTTTTATGTCCACAAGATATATCTGCAATAAGCAGAAGCACATAAGTAGGTGTGCAGTTTTACAGGTACACTTTGCATCTGCCCCTGGCCCATTCTAAGCTGTGACAGTGGTGGTGGTTCAAGTCTGGTCCCTGGGTTTATACTTCAGCTCATACTGAAGGAGGCCCCAACTTCCCCCTACTGCTCAGCCTTCTGGTTCTTTGAGTCCAGTTCTAACTCAGCCCTTTTTTTCTACCTAAATTAATACATTTCTTTACTTCATGAGCTGTCCTCTGCCTCCCTACCCAAGACAGTTCGCACTGATAATCTTTTGTTGGATCCAGAGCCTGTTCATTTTACCCTAAATAATCAGTGCTAATAGTTGCCCCATAAAACCTTAACAAGTAGCTGCAGTCGTTTGCATATATAAACACAGTTCCTTGACAGAGGAGGGCAGTAACAGGAAGGCACAGAGCCCGCAGGCTCACCCCTCCACTGTGGGGGGCTTTTCTTCTCACAGTCACCTTCTAGCTAAACAAATGCCCAGGTTAAAAGGAGACTATCTCCACGAAGACACATAAATGTTTAAACTGCAAAGTTGTTTCATGAAATAGTTTGTTAGAGGTAATCTGGTTTGTATTTTTTTTAATTTAACAAACAATATATTTATTTGAATCAGTATATACAAAATACTATCATTTCAACATGTTTTCAATAGGACAAAAAATCATTAATGAGACAGTCTATATTCTTTTTTTTTGTACTAATCTTAGAAATCTGGTGGGTGTTTTGTACTTAGAGCACATCCCAGTTTGGACCAGCCACATTTCAACTGCTCTGTGGCAACAGGAGGTTCATGGCCTCAAACTGGACAACCCAGGTTTAGGGATGCATGCTCAGGTGATTAAGCTGTAAAACAACAGAAGATATTCCTTTAAAGTCAGGATGCAGACTTCTTTTTGGGGGGTTGGCTTGTAGTGGGGACGAGGTACAGGGAGGGGTTTCTGCAAGGCCGATGCCAGCCGATTTGATAACCCAGGTGTGATCATAAGATCAAGGATGCTTACTTTATAATGATTCATTAACCTATACCTTTGTGTGCTTCTGAGTATCTGTGGTTTATTTATTTATTTTTATTTTGGTATCACTAATGTACAATTACTTTAACAACATTATGGTTACTAGACTCCCCCTATTATCAAGTCCCCTCCACATACCCCATTACAGTCACTGTCCATCAGTGTAATAAGATGCTATAGTATCATTACTTGTCTTCTCTGTGTTACACTGCCTTTCCCGTGTCCCCCCCGCCCACCCCACATTATCTGTGCTGATCGTAATGCCCCTTTTTCCCCTGTATCCCTCCCTTCCCACCCATCCTCCCCAGTCCCTTTCCCTTTGGTAACTCTTAGTCCATTCTTGGGTTCTGTGAGTCTGCTGCTGTTTTGTTCCTTCAGTTTTTTCTTTGTTCTTATACTCCACAGATGAGTTAAATCGTTTGATACTTTTCTTTCTCCACCTGGCTTTGGTTTGTATTTTTAAGAAATATTGCTTGGATCATGAGCACAGTCATACTTCTTACCAGAGCATTTGTTTTTTATGAGCCTAGATACCCATTTGGCTGTTCTGTTTTGTTGTGTTTTCTTAACCAGGAAGCCATTTATCCTCGGCAATAATGCTGAAAATAAAAGTTACAAGGGATTTTGATCAAAGGGAGTCTTATTCAAAGAATAGATTGCAGGTAGTGAGAATAAACCCACTTGAAATTTATCTGATGCTCTTAAATAGATCCTTGCCTATGTTCTCTCAATACTCCATGGCTGGGTTTGAGCTATGCATTATTTTTTTTATTTTTTTATTTTTCTTAAGGAATGATTGATATACACGCTTATGAAGGTTTCACATGAAAAAACAACGTGGTTATTACATTTACCCATATTATCAATTCCCCACCCACACCCCAATGCAGTCACTGTCCATCAGTGTAGTAAGATGTTCTCCCCGTGATCCCCCACACCATGTGTACTAAACATAATACCCCTCATTCCCCTTCTCCCTCCCTCCCCACCCGCCCTCCTACACCCCTCCCCTTTGGTAACCACTAGTTCATTCTTGGAGTCTCTGAGTCTGCTGCTGTTTTCTTCCTTCAGTTGTGCTTCATTGTTATACTCCACAAATGAGGGAAATCACCTGGTATTTGTCTTTCTCCACCTGGCTTATTTCACTGAGCATAATGTCCTCCAACTCCACCCATGTTGTTGCAAATGGTAGGATTTGTTTCTTTCTTATGGCAGAATAGTATTCCATTGTGTATATGTACCACTTCTTCTTTATCCATTCATCTACTGATGGACACTTAGGTTGCTTCCATATATTGGCTATTGTAAAAAGTGCTGCGATAAACAAAGGGGTGCATGTATCTTTTTGAATCTGAGAAGTTGTATTCTTTGGGTAAATTTCAAGGAGTGGTATTCCCGGGTCAAATGGTATTTCCATTTTTAGTTTTTTGAGGAACCTCCATACTGCTTTCCACAATGGCTGAACTAGCTTACATTCCCACCAGCAGGGTAGGAGGGTTCCCCTTTCTCCGCATCCTCACCAGCATTTGTTGTTCCTACTCTTTCCGATACTGGCCATCCTTACTGGTGTGAGGTGATATCTCACTGTGGTTCTAATTTGCATTTCCCTGATGATTAGTGATGTGGAGCATCTTTTCATGTGTCTGTTGCCCATCTGAATTTCTTCTTTGGAGAACTGTCTCTTCATATCCTCTGCCCATTTGTTAATAGGGTTATTTGCTTTTTGGTATGTTAACCCCTTGTCAGATATGTCATTTACATATATATTCTCCCATTGTGTAGGATGCCTTATTGTTCTGTTGATGGTGTCCTTTGCCATACAGAAACTTTTTAGTTTGAGGTAGTCCCATGAGTTCATTTTTGGTTTTGTTTCCCTTGCTCGTAGAGATGTGTTCAGGAAGAAGTTGCTCATGCTTATATTCAGGAGATGTTTTCGTATGTTGTATTCTTAGAGTTTTATGGTTTCATGACTTACATTCAAGACTTTAATCCATTTCGAGTTCACTTTTGTGTACGGGATTAAACAATAATCCAGTTTCATTCTCTTGCATGTAGCTGCCCAGTTTTGCCAACATGAGCTTTTGAAGAGGCTGTCATTTCCCCATTGTATACCCATGGCTCCTTTATTGTATATTAATTGACCATATATGTTTGGGTGAATATCTGAACTCTCTATTCTGTTCAACTGGTCTGGGGTCTGTTCTTGTGCCAGTACCAAATTGTCTTGATTACTGTGGCTTCTTTCCCTCCTGCTGGTGAGCAGGGGTGGGGGGTAATGCTTGGGTCCCACGACGTCACGGCTTTGTATCCAGCGGGAGGGAAAGAATCAGAGTGGGGAGAGAGTGGAAGCTGGGGCAAAGTCTGGAAGGCACGAAGGGGCACCATTCTCACAGGAGAACACATGTCGCTCCTCTGCAACCCCCGGCGCTGTCCTAGGCCATCCTGATGGCTGCCCCATGCATGGCAGCTCAGGGGATTAACCCAGAGATTGCTCCCTGTTTCTCGGTAACTGACACAGGCAGCAGAGAAGGGCAAGGTGACCAGCAAGGAGGAAGGGACTTTGTTCTCCCAGCTGCCACATGCTCCACTTGCCAGCAATCACTTCTATCGCCATGGAAAGGCAGAAGAGCCTGGTCCAGTCAAAAATCACTCAAACAAGGCCAGAGAGAGGGCCTGGCGAGATAGATATAACCAATCTTACTGAAAAAGAATTCAAAACAAAATTCATAACCATGCTGATGGACCGGCAGAGAAATATGCAAGAGCTAAGGGATGAAGTCCAGAGGGAGATGACAGAAATGAAACAATCAATAGAAGGACTTAAGAGCAGACTGGATGAGGTACAAGAGACTGTTAAGGGAATAGAAATCAGAGAACAGGAATACAGACAAGCTGAGGCAGAGAGAGATAAAGGATCTTTAGGAATGGAAGAATATTAAGAGAACTGTGTGACCAATCCAAATGGAACAATAGGTGTACCAGAAGAAGAAGAGAGAGAAAAGGGATAGAAAGTGTCTTTGAAGTAATAATTGCTGAAAACTTCCCCAATATTGGGAAGGAAATAGTCTCTCAGACGATGGAAGCCCACAGATCTCCATAAATAAGGGACAAAGGAGGACAACACCAAGATATATAATAATTAAAATGGCAAAAATCAAAGACAAGGACAGGGTATTAAAGGCAGCCAGAGAGAGAAAAAAAAATCACCTACAAAGGAAAACCCATCAGGCCATCAACAGACTTCTCAAGAGAAACCTCACAGGCCAGAAGAGAATGGCATGATATATTTAATGCAATGAAACAGAAGGGCCTTGAACCACGAATACTGTATCCAGCAAGACTATCATTTAAATTTGAAGAAGAGATTAAATAATTTCCAGAGAAGCAAACGTTGAGAGAATTTGCTTCCCACAAACCACCTCTACAGGGTATTTTAAAGGGACTGCTCTGGATGGAAGTACTCCTAAGGCTAAATAGATGTCACCAGAGAAAACAAAATCACAGCAAAGAAAGTAGATCAACCAAATACTAACTAAAGGCAAAAAATAAAATCAGCTATCTCAAAAGCAGTCAAGGAAAACACAAAAGAGTACAGAATAAAACAGCTAACATATAAAGAGTGGAGGAGGAAGAATAAGAAGGGAGAGAGAAATAATCATCAGAGTGTGTATATAACAGCATAATAAGTGAGTTAAAGTTAGACAGTTAGATAGTAAAAATGGCACCCTTGAACCTTTGGTAACCACGAATCCAAAGCCTGAAATGGCAGTAAGTACATATCTATCAATAATCACCCTAAATACAAAGAAGAAATTCAGATGGGCAACAGACACATGAAAAGATGCTCCACATCACTAATCATCAGGGAAATTCAACTTAGAACCACAGTGAGATATCACCTCACACCAGTAAGGATGGCCAGCATCGGAAAGAGTAGGAACAACAAATGCTGGTGAGGATGCGGAGAAAGGGGAACCCTCCTACCCTGCTGGTGGGAATGTAAGCTAGTTCAGCCATTGTGGTAAGCAGTATGGAGGTTCCTCAAAAAACTAAAAATGGAAATACCATTTGTCCCAGGAATTCCACTCCTAGGAATTTATCCTAAGAATGCAGGAGCCCAGTTTGAAAAAGACAGATGCACCCCTATGTTTATTGCACCACTATTTACAATAGCCAAGAATTGGAAGCAACCTAAGTGTCCATGAATGGATAAAGAAGAAGTGGTACATATACACAATGGAATACTATTCTGCCATAAGAAAGAAACAAATCCTACCATTTGCAACAACATGGGTGGAGTTGGAGGACATTATGCTCAGTGAAATAAGCCAGGCAGAGAAAGACAAATGCAAGATGATTTCCCTCAAATGTGGAGTATAACAATGAAGCACAACTGAAGGAAGAAAACAGCAGCAGACACAGAGACTCCAAGAATGAACTAGTGGTTACCAAAGGGGAGGGGTGTGGGAGGGCGGGTGGGGAGGGAGGGAGAAGGGGAATGAGGGGTATTATGTTTAGTACACATGGTGTGGGGGATCACGGGGAGAACAGTGTAGCACACAGAAGGCACATAGTGGATCTGTAGCATCTTACTACACTGATGGACAGTGACTGCATTGGGGTGTAGTTGGGGACTTGATAATATGGGTAAATGTAATAACCACGTTGTTTTTTCATGTGAAACCTTCATAAGCGTGTATATCAATCATAACTTAATAAAAAAAAATAATAATGCATAGCTCAAAGCCAGCCATGGAGTATTGAGAGAACATAGGCAAGGATCTATTTAAGAGCATCAGATAAATTTCAAGTGGGTTTATTCTCACTACCTGCAATCTATTCTTTGAATAAGAATCCCTTTGATTCAAAATCCCTTGTAACTTTTATTTTCAGCATTATTGCCGAGGATAAATGGCTTCCTGGTTAAGAAAACACAACAAAACAGAACAGCCAAATGGGTATCTAGGCTCATAAAAAACAAATGCTCTGGTAAGAAGTATGACTGTGCTTATGATCCAAGCAATATTTCTTAAAAATACAAACCAAAGCCAGACGGAGAAAAACAAGTACCAAATGATTTCACTCATCTGTAGAGTATAAGAACAAAGAAAAAACTGAAGGAACAAAACAGCAGCAGACTCACAGAACCCAAGAATGGACTAACAGTTACCAAAGGGAAAGGGACTGCAGAGGATGTGTGGGAAGGGAGGGATAGGGGGAAAAGGGGCATTACGATCAGCACAGATAATGTGGGGTGGGCGGGGGGGGGACACGGGAAAGGCAGTATAACACAGAGAAGACAAGTAATGATACTATAGCATCTTATTACACTGATGGACAGTGACTGTAATGGGGTATGTGGTGGGGACTTGATAATAGGGGGAGTCTAGTAACCATAATGTTGTTAAAGTAATTGTACATTAGTGATACCAAAATAAAAATAAATAAATAAACCACAGATACTCAGAAGCACACAAAGGTATAGGTTAATGAATCATTATAAAGTAACCATCCTTGATCTTATGATCACACCTGGGTTATCAAATCGGCTGGCATCGGCCTTGCAGAAACCCCTCCCTGTATCTCGTCCCCACTACAAGCCAACCCCCCAAAAAAAAGTCTGCATCCTGACTTTAAAGGAATATCTTCTGTTGTTTTACAGCTTAATCACCTGAGCATGCATCCCTAAACCTGGGTTGTCCAGTTTGGGGCCATGAACCTCCTGTTGCCACAGAGCAGTTGAAATGTGGCTGGTCCAAACTGGGATGTGCTCTAAGTACAAAACACCCACCAGATTTCTAAGATTAGTACAAAAAAAAAGAATATAGACTGTCTCATTAATGATTTTTTGTCCTATTGAAAACATGCTGAAATGACAGTGTTTTGTATATACTGATTCAAATAAATATATTGTTTGTTAAATTAAAAAAAATACAAACCAGATTACCTCTAACAAACTATTTCATGAAACAACTTTGCAGTCTAAACATTTATGTGTCTTCATGGAGATAGTCTCCTTTTAACCTGGGCATTTGTTTAGCTAGAAGGTGACTGTGAGAAGAAAAGCCCCACAGTGGAGGGGTGAGCCTGCGGGCTCTGTGCCTTCCTGTTACTGCCCTCCTCTGTCAAGGAACTGTGTTTATATATGCAAACGACTGCAGCTACTTGTTAAGGTTTTATGGGGCAATGATTAGCACTGATGATTTAGGGTAAAATGAACAGGCTCTGGATCCAACAAAAGATTATCAGTGCGAACTGTCTTGGATAGGGAGGCAGAGGACAGCTCACGAAGTAAGAAATGTATTAATTTAGGTAGAAAAAAAGGGCTGAGCTAGAACTGGACTCAAAGAACCAGAAGGCTGAGCAGTAGGGGGAAGTTGGGGCCTCCTTCAGTATGAGCTGAAGTATAAACCCAGGGACCAGACTTGAACCACCACCACTGTCACAGCTTAGAATGGGCCAGGGGCAGATGCAAAGTGTACCTGTAAAACTGCACACCTACTTATGTGCTTCTGCTTATTGCAGATATATCTTGGGGACATAAAAATCCTCTTGCCTATAAGAAAATTGTATTTATTTTTAAGTTGTTGACACCCTCAAGGCAGCCAGACCAAAAGTGTGCACCTTCCACAGGGATTCTATTTCTCAAGGCTGTAAGGACAAGTCAGTGGCAGCAAAGGCTGGGCACCTGGCATTCCGGCTATGCATTGCCTGATACCCTAGCATTCGAGCAACAGAGTCCCTAGAATGTGGTGTTGCCTCCCAATTATCTCCAAAGTTAGCTCCCAGGTTGTTCAGTTTTAGGCCAACATTCAAAGAACAGTCAACACCTTGTATATAGTATACTTTCTCCTGACTCATTAGAAAAGACTTGAGGGCCACTTCACGGAAAAACCATTTTATTCCACTCCAATTCCCAAATCTCTTAATGCATTTTTATTGTGATAACGTACACATAATATAAAATTTACCATTTTAAAGTGTATACAGTGCAGTGACATTAAGTTTACTTACAATGTCATATAAACATCACCACAATCTATTTCTCTTACTGCATGTTTTTCATCTAGTGCTCAAACTAGAAAATGGCTATTGAGTTTGAAAAACATATTTTGGGATTGAGAGCATATGGTTGAAAACCACTTGTTTTATATAAGTATGTCCTAAATCAAACACTTCTAATAATGACATCTAAGCACTAATAAGTAAGTTACTTACCTTCTTGATCTAAATATGTTCCAATACACATGAGCTAAGAATTTCAATAGCTATTATTTTCTTATTACCAGAGATAATGTACAGCAGACTTACATTATTACTCCTAGGGCAGCTGAGAAGAAGCATTTCCAACCTCGATATATAAAATAGGGGCATTCCTAAAGTTTTCAATGAAGTAAAGTGTGGTAAGGAGAATGATTTTTCAGCTTAATTTCACTATACTAGTGAACTAAGAAATATCCTTTTGATGCCAGTATGTCTAGGTCTTTGTGACTGCTGCATGTTCTATGAAATGAGCATGTGTGTGTGTGGAGGAACGTGTGAGTGCGCTAATCCCCTAAACTCCTCTCTTGTTCATGATTCCTCTGTCTAGCCCCACAGCTGGGGGCTCATCTATTCACCCTCTTATCTTTATATAGTCCAAGTTACAGCTTGCAGATGACCAGGCCCCTCCTTTGGATGGAGTAGCCAACCTAAGATTCTTCTTAGTCCCAGGAAAATGAAGAGACAGGTCTATGCGTCCTGCTCACTTGCCTGAGGTGCAGGATGCTCAGCTCTTGGCCAGATGCTAGTCTACAAAGGCATCTCCCTTTCCTTTACCGACTTCCTACTGTGGAGTGGGATTGTGATAGTTGATGCATTTCTCATGATGTCTAAACCTCCTAAGCCTCCCCCAGTCTACCCTCCTGCGCCCCCCTGCCCAAAGTGCCAATAACAGTAACTTTTGACCTCTTTTAACAATAACATTAGACCTTTGCAGAATTCCAGATTAACTGAGAGTGAAAGTCACAGAAGTGAGAAAGGCAAAGAGGGAAACTGACTAATGTCAACAGATGATTTTGCTGGTTGCTGATTCACACATTTTTCTCTAGTAATATTAGAAATTATCCTTAATATGTTGCTTTATCAGTGAATTTCATTGTACATACCTGTTGTTGACAGTGATTTTGATCGTGGTTTTGTTGTCTGAAAAGTAAAGAGAGATTGATTTTATTACTTATGGTTAATAATTTATATAACTTCTCCTAAATTCACAATCTTTGAATCTGATTATCCTTTGTGCTTAAGAGTTTTTTTCTCCCCAGCAATTCACAAAGGAGAAAAAGTGTTGTTTTTTGTATCTAATCCCATTTAGCTTCTACTTAATGCCTCTGGGTAGAGGACATGCTCTATTACTTAGAGGAGTAGAATAACTGCTGCATAAACAGAACAACAGCTGCTACATAAACTAGCATCCATCTGCTATTACTACTCTTGATCCACTTTAGCCATGTTTATTTTACAGTGAGTTGGGAAGAGCATGGGTCTGGAGAGAGAGGAGATAAGCTAGTCCTTTCGCCTGCTCTGCTTGTTCAGAGCTTTCTGATAAGTCATTTCCTCCCCACCACCTCAGAACTTCTAGTCTCCCATCACCTCACAGTAGGAAGAGATATATGGACGATTATTGATGATGGATTAAAATAATAGGTTTCTGATCATATGCAATACCAAATTAGATATGGCCTTATTTTAGGTATCACGGTATTCTATCTTCTGATCAGTTATTTATTATCACCTACTACATGCAACTGAAACATATTTTACTAAATTGTAGCAAGAGAGTAATACAGTCATGTACATTATTGAGTAATAAAACATCAAAGGCCTAAGACTAATTCTGATTTATTTTCAAGTTTTTCTACCTACATAGATCTCTTGCTTGTTTTCTTCCTGACCTTCTTAAAGGAAAATGGCACTCTATCTTCATTTTATGCCCTAATGTTATTGAATTTACTTTTCTCCCCAAGGACTACAATTCCATTTTGAGAATTACAGCCAGACTGAATTTACAACTTACTCCTAGTGTTAGGTAGAAAGACAGAAATGAGCGGGATGAAAAGAAGAGAATGCCCCTTAAAAATGACGCAGAGAGTGGATCAGATAGAACCAGAGAGCCAGAAATGACTCAGAGTTAATCAGATGAAGCCACAGGGTCCAAGAGTGACTCAAGAAATCTGCAGGGTCCACCCAGGGATGAAACATCAGAAGCACAGGCACAGCACATCCCCTGTCCCCATTTCACTAACCAGAACAAGCCCTAGAGAGCTAAGAGCTGTCAATCAAGGACCTCTCTGCCCTGCCAAAACCACATAAAAGAAGCCTCAGAATGAGCTTCCGGGCCTGTCTCACTTTAGGCAGGCCTGGCCTGTTACTCTCTGCAGACTGCAGGAAAACTGACTTGGCTTTCTTGACTTTGGGTTCTCATCTCACTATATCTGACTTCCCTGTGACACCGAGCTGAGTTCCTTCTTTCCTAACACTAGTAGGAAAAGAATACCTTAAAGTGTCAGCTAGGGTTACACAGCAATACCTCATCCTCAGACTAGTACCTTTTTGCAATATGAAACCTGGACCTGAGTGCCAACTTCAGTGATACAGTTCCTCTCCTTAGGATTCATTTATTTTTTCTAAGATCTAGGTTCTTAGGCCAACTCAGCACAATTTCTTTCTTGTAGGTCCTCTACAATCTAATGCACCCCAATTCCTTTCTCTGCTCTCTCTACTTGATACCACAGGCAGCAAGTGGAACCCAGTGAGTCCTGTGTCTTTCTTGCTACCTGTCCCCAGAGGCTTTCTGTCCCACAGGCATGCACTTAGATAAAAGGAAAAAGCAAAATCCTGAGAACAGAACTAATCAAATAAACGAGAAAAGCCTCATTATTAGACGACTAGAAACTAGTTGTAATATCACATACATACAATCTGCAATTTGCAATGAATTATCAGATTCTTTTTGGAGCCAATTGAGGAGAAACATGCAAATGAATTCACTGTTATATTCAGAAGTTGCACCACAAAATTCTAGTTGTGATAAGATAGTGCATCCACTTTTCCCTAGTCTTAGGTGGTTTTCCCTGATAGAGTGATGCTACTAGAGGTAAGTGCTTAAGGTTTAGGTCATTTGTACTACCAACTCCCTATTTCTTAAATAAAAGTGAGAGTAACATTGATGACAATTAGTTCAGAGCCCCAAAAGGCCCAAAAGAGATGGCATGGTTTTTCAGTTTAATGTGCCATGTCATAAAACTTACATACGACTTTCTGCTACTGACCTCTTTCATATAACCTCACTTCAGACCAGAAGATACCTGAGAGGTATCTTCCCATGGCTGGCCGACTAACCCTTGAAGACTAATAGGACGAGACTAAATTTTAGTCTGCCTGCTTAAGTCTTCTGAACATCTAATTTTCAATCCAATTGGGGGTCTTTTACTTGTATCTCAGGCCTATAGCTTTGGGGGTGATGCATGATATCTCCTGATCATCCATACACATAGTCCATTCTATGGCCAAATCCATCTACTCATTCTAGTGGCTGAAAGGGATTGAAAAGCAGCACCTCTCTCCTATCATCAGTGTTTCAATATGAGCGCTAAGGACTGGGTAGTTCCACAGGTGGCCCTCCCTTTACCTGACATTTTATCCACTGCTCTGTCCTCAATTCACCTTCAGCATTCCTCCTGTCTCCAGTCCTCTCTCCTGATGCTTTGTGAAGAACAACTGAAGTCAGGGACCCTGCTTCATTCACATTGGCGTCCCCTGAATACCGAGCACCATACTTTGGACATAGTAGTTACTCAAGAAATATGAAGCATGTTCCCATTTAACATGTTTTAGATCTATGCATATTGTTCTCTACTCCAAAATGAAGGCCATTGTGCAGGTCATAAACAATTAATGGACTTCAGCAACCAGTAACTAACTGTTTTCAATTTGTCTTACATGCTGCCATCAGAGATGTTCAGCAGAGTTATTGATTTGATAATACCACATCCCTCCTCAAAACCATTAGACTGTCAGGCAATGAATGAAATACAAACTTCTGAACACAGTCTTTTGGACAACAGACTCACTAAGTTCTCTACTCTGTTTCTCTTTTCACCTTCCATCCCAACCATAAGAACATACTCAGTATCGAAATGCAAAGCTTAATTATTGCAACTGTTTACCCCACTACTATCTTGTCACATTTGCTTCCTATTGTTCTGATTTCTTCGGTTCCTAAGTCTATTTCATTAAGCTTACTGTGAATGCCCTTTGTGTTAGCATTAGAAAAAAACAGAACTAAGGAGTTGAAGAAAGAGAAGAGAGAGGGGGTAAATGGCAGAACAGGTGTGATGCATCCACAGTTGAGCCTTGGGAAGCAAGGAGCTCTGTCAGAACAAGAGGACTTAGTCAAAGGCCTTGAACCTGTGTTCTCTGTAAGGTTAAGAGAATGTTACATGGGTACAATGAGCTGAGCCAGACCAGACAATGCTGTTAGCTATGTTTTGTGCTCTGGCCTGGAACTGTCCTAGGTATACTTAAATGTTTTCTAATCCTGTGCATTTGAAAGGAATTGGGGAGAAGCTCCAGGTCATGCGTGGAGTTCTTCATTTTAGCTGAGCCAAGATTTTTAGTAAAATGGTATCCAGAGTTATTGAAAGGACTCAAAGTGATTCTGTAGCTCTGTAGTCTAGGCTGGGGGGACAGGAGAAAGAGGGAGGCAGTAATAAATGCTCTATAAAACTACACATAATCATTACTCTCTCACCTTTGTTTCTTTAAACTGTTCTAATACTGGCCTAGTCAGTTTCCTTCCTTCAGTATCTTTGTACCCTATTACACTCAGTAACTCAGACAAACTGACTTCTATCACTCTTAAGCTCAAAATCCTCCTAGGAAGCTTGGTTTGACCGCCGACACCATTTACCACCACACACTGTTTCACTTTACCCAACCATTTTCATCAGTTTGGGATTTACAAAACCTATCATGGACCTCATTTAGTTTGAGTGTTTAAAAATGACGGTGTTGGGTATGTGTGTTTCATTAGGAGTTATTTTATATGCATGAAATATTACTCAAGTTTGAGGGGAACAGGACATCAGCAGAATAGGTGGCCACCAAGGTTTGAGGGCTGAAAGGTCCCTAGGCCAAATAAAAAAATCTCCACTGGCCTTGATTTTGCATCAGTGGAGACTGATTACTTTGGATCACAGTGCAAATATCCTTAGGATGGGGTAACATATTGTCATTAATACTACACAGAAAACTAATTTGTCACCATTAGGAAACAATAACCTCAAGAGGCACAAGTAATGGATGTTTGAATGGGGAAAGGAGAAAAGAATAGATCCAGCTCCCAGAGAGCCACCTGGAGGAGAGACGTAGTACTACCTGAAAGGGGAGTGAAGGTCCTGCATATCAGGGGAGCATAGAACAAAAGGGAGAATAAAGAGAGGAGGAGGTAGAGCACGGATGACTAACTGCCTACTTCACAATTTGAGCTCAGTCCCAAGAGGTTGCAAAAGATGAGAGTTTCACTACATACAACTAGAACTACAAGGATGGAGGATTGCACAGAATTGGCCTTCATGCAGCACTCCTGGGTCATTATGGAAATGTTAATTAAAAATAACATTGGTTTATGAAGTGTTCTTAGATACTTACTTAATTGGCGAATCATGAGAAGGGAAGATTCCAAGAGCTACGGGTGGATTTTCAGAGAGAAAAAGAAAATTATTAGTTGTCGGTATCCTACACAAGCTACAGGTAAAATGATAATTAACAGACCTTAATAGGTCTTTATTTCCTGCTGTCACTGCTCTGTTTAAACCTTCCAGGGACTCCTTGGGAGACCTTAAGATCTGGGATCACTGCTTACTTCACAGCTTTACCTCTGGTCACCATTTCACATATATTCTGTGTTCTAGAGATAGTGAACACCATGCAATTCCCTTTGCCTCTCTCCCTTACTATTTCCTTTGTAACTTTAGTGTCCCTCTTTTAGATTTCTCATCCTTTAGGACTCAACTCAGCTCATGTCACCTCCTTCAGAGAGCCTTCCTTGAAATCTGCCTATGTACACAGGCATCCTCCATAATGCTCCCAGAGCACTCTAGACATCCTTCCATTCTAGGACTTTCTATGCTGTGCTGTGATTACTAGCTTACAGTGCCTGGCATATAGTCAACATGCAATAACATTTATTTGTTGAATTAATTCTTTAACATGTGTGTCGGCTCAATGCTTGCTCATTAGTCTGCCTGTCATTAATCTATTCCCAAGCAAATACTGTCCAACATGCTCTGTATGTCACCTAGAAAAGTTCCATAAGTGGGTTTTGGTAAATATTTCTGGATAATTATACTAAAGCAGGTCTTCATGTAGAGTATGTCCACAGGAATACTGGGATGGTGTTATTAAATTATGCACATACATGACTCAACAGTCTTAGGACAACAGAATGTTCTGCATAATAGAAGGTACTATTACAAATTAGGGCTGGTTCAAAGTCAAGGTGAATTGCTATTTATTTTTCTCCCAATAAATGTGAAGTGAAGAGTAACCAATAAATTCCAATGATCTACTTAAAAAGTTTTACTTGAATTCTATGTACCGTCTTGAGATTATTGTGTATGAGTATGTTTTTGCGTGTGTACAGTTTTGGAAAGGAAGGAGCTGGAATTAATAGTGCACAAACCTGAAAAATTAAGTGTAAAGATAATACGGTGGGGGTAGTTTTGAAATATGTCTACAAATTCTTTGAGAATACTCCCCCCCAAGAGGTGGAAGGTAATTCTCTTCTCCTTGAGTGTGGATTGGAATTAGTGACTTACTTCTAATGCAAAGTATATGGTGGAAGTGAAGGTGCCCAACTTCTGAGACTAGGTTATAAAATATATTGTGGCTTCAGTCCCTCTCTCGGAGCACTCACTCTGGGCAAAGCCAGATGCCATATCATGAAGATACTCAAGAAGCCCTACGGAGAGGCCCATATGGTGAGAAACTAAGATATCCTGCCAACAGCCATTATGAGTGAGCCACCTTGGAAATGAATCCTCCTGTCCCAGTCAAGCGTTTGGATGACTGCAGCAGCCCTGGCTAACACCTTGACCATAACCTCATGAGACACCCTGAGTCACAACTACCCAGCTAAGTTGTTCCTATATTGCTAACCACAGAAACTGGTAAGTAATAATGTTTTTTTTAAGATGCCAAGTTTTGCAGTGATTTGTTCCTCAGGAATGGATAACTAATTATTATTAATTAATTGATAACTCATAGACAACTGTTAAAAAAATAAAGAACTCTTCTTTCTTTCCTAGCAATATGGTGGATTAAATATCCTCAAGAGCCTAACTGTGTAAAGCCTATTAGAAATGCAATGGGAATTTGATACAAGTACAACTGTAATGTAGAATTTCAATACACCTCTTTGATGGCTGAGCACATTTAGGAGGCAGTAAGAAAAGAGTCCAGTAGACAAAAAAAATCAGTAAAGACATAAAAATTGAATAATATAATCAATAAATGTAATTTAATATTCATTTTAGAGTCTATATCCTTCGAATAGAGAATATTTTTGATATGTCCATGAAACACTTTCTATCAATCACATATTTGGTCACAAAGAAATCCTTAACAATTTCAATGTGTTAAAGATTTACAGGCTATATTCTGTGAACCTAATTTTTAAAATGTGACCCAAAATATTAATTTCTTGATGATTAAGAAATATTCTTATGGATAGCTCTTAGATCAAAGAAGGAATTAAAATGAGAAAGTATAATCTAGCTAAAAAAAGAACACTATCAAAACCTGTGGGAATAGCTTTTGTTATTTCCTGTAAGTTCTGATAAAAGGTGTTCTTTTCATTGCCTCTTCCATGAGAATCTATAACTGACTGCTTGACTGTTCGTCTTACACGTCCCACCTGGATACCTACAGGCACCTCAAACTCAATATGTTCAAAGCAGAACTGATTTTCTCGCTTCCAAACTTGTTCATCTTTCTGTATTGCCTATCTACTGAATGGCAACGCTATTCACTATCCATTTGGTTGCCCAGTCTAGAAATCTGGGAGTTGTCATCAGCTACGTCATCTCCCATATTAATCAGTAACCAAATCTCATCCATTCAGCCTCCTTAGTTTGAGTCAAATCTGTGCCCAACTCTTCATCCTCACTGCCAATGACTTTTTTCAGGATTTGTTTCTAGCCTTGACTATTAGAATAGCCTCTTTAATTGTCATAAGAGACAGCATGGTATTGTGGACTTACTGAGAAGACAGACGTGGGTTAAAATCCTGCATTTGCCACATACTATATGAAACCTTGGGCAAGATAATTTACCACTCTGAGACTTAGCTTACTTATATGTAAAATGGTAGATAAAAATAGCTCTGACCTCATTAAATTGGTGGGAGGGTTAAATGAGAGAATACAGAGTTCAGCATAGTACCTGGCATAAGGCAAGTGTTCAATAAATGCTGTTATTTTAATTTTCTTACTGCTTCCAGTCTCTTCACCTCTAATTCTGCTTTCTCTTTTTTTAGAAAAGGCAAATTCTGATACTATGCCTCTGCCAATACTCTTCAAGAGTTGCCCTTTGATGATAGTTTTATCCTATTAGAGATTATAGGTAGATTTCTTGCCATGGCCTATCAGAATTTTAATGACCCAGCCCTTCTCTACCCTGTCAAGCTTCATATTCCGCAATTCTCTAACGTGAACTTTTAGCTAAAGCAATTCTGAAAACATTTGTATTTCCACAGACACAGTATGCTCTCATGTCTGTATTTTGATAAATGTAAATGTATTCCCTTTTCCTGGACGGTTCTCTTTCCATTTGTCTGTTTAGAAAATGCACATCTCAGCTCACTTGTAGCCTCCTCTGTTAAAGCTTCCTGGCTTCCCTGTGGCTCCACCGGACATTATACATACATACCTCTATTGTTATACTTAACATGCTGGGTTGTGATTATTGGCATGACTGTTCTCCACTAGAATGTAAAATCCAGGGTATGGACCACGGCTTTTCTACTTTGTATGTTCGTTAATTAGCATAGTGCCTGGCATGTGGCAGAAGCTCAATAAGTATTAGTTAGGTTAAGGATTAATGGAGTGCAGGGTTCTTAATAACTACTGCTAATGTTTACCTGAATCATAGCTTAAACTTGAGTTCTTGGCCTTTCTTCCATTTAAATCAGCATTTGTCATCTATATGTGCCACAAAAAATATAAAAACAGGAAATATTCAAAGGAGTTTTTAAAGAATTTGAGTATAAGCTATTATTTCTATATTTCCTAATTTGTTGTAATTATTTATAATAATTTTAATAAAATTGAAATTTCTATGTTTTAAATGTATAAACAGCTCACATTTAAAATAAAGAAGTTTAGGAAAATGATTTAAAAAGTCCACTTGCAATAAATATATATGACTTTCTGGTTTATATTACGTATATTACTTACAGAATTCGAGTGTTTATAGATTTGATCAGTATTCTAAAGAATGCTGAGAATTGCACTGATTAGGGTGGAAGATAATTAACTGAACAGATAAAAAGAATATATGTGCTTTTTAAACAAAGTTAACCACTGAGGAAATATTTTTAGAATGCTGGAATGCAGAAAGCAGGTTTTCTGCCAACATGGGATATAACTCTTTGATTTGGCCAATAGCTTTACCTGCTTAGGTAATTATACAGGAAGACAAATCCAGCAGAGTAGACTTTATTTTCTCCCCAGGTTTGGGGACTAAACACAAGCCATCAGTTGTATATTTGCTGACATTGGTGAGATGGGTGAAATTAGTTGGGAAATAGTATCGTATTGTATGTAATAAAAGTGGTCACGCTATATCTCAAAGTGAATTAGGTATTTGTGACCACATAATGTACTCATATTGTCCAATATATTTTAAAGCCTCCTTTAAAAACAGATGGCGTCAATTTGTTTATTGACTTTTGTTTTGTAAAGTAGTATTAAGTTTGCAATCCATGTTCACCCAGGCTGGCTCTATAGTAAGGCTAGTGAAAAAGCAGTTACTGATGTAATTACTAATGCAACTCCTCAACTATCTCAAAGTAGTTAAGTTTCCTTTTCTTATATGTTAAGTATATTGATTATTGATGTTGACATTGTAGCACAGTGTCCCGTACACAGCAGGTGTTTCATAAATATTTTTTTATACAGAGAAGCATATTGTAGTTAACATGCTACATTTGACCAGTTTCATATAATTGAGTCTCTCACTTACGATGCATTTCACTTAGGACATTGCAAACAATGCCATTTTCTACCTTAGTTGTATAGAATTTGTAATGGGAAGATTTCGGTGAATTTCTGGCTTGGTGACATCTCTTTCAAAACCATGCTAAGTCTTTAGAACAGCTGAGCCGGTTAATAGAGTGCTAATGGAGCCAAGGGTGTGTGCTTGATTCTTAACAGGACAAGCTGGCAGGCAACCCACAGAGGCAATCTATGTTGTGACCAGAGGCAGCACTCTGAATGTCTGCAGCAACTTCCACCATCAGATGAGCCATCACTGATCACAAATGGAATAGGCTTAGGCAGCAACCCCTCAGCAATGGAAAAGAAATGATTCTCAAGGGCCCAATTTGTTGCTTCCTCTGCAGGCCACAGATAATGTACCTCGAAGCTCTTGAAGCTTATCATTTAAGAAGCCTATAACCAAAAAGCTAAGTGGGAACACTTAAGTTGCTTCTTGTAAATCTCTTAATAATCAGTGCAAATATTCCATTCAAATTTGGGATCTGTTCAACACATTTGACATCTCAGACTCACCACTTTTCTTTTGCTAGCTTACAACTTGTTCCTGATATTCCCTACACTCACAGTATGGCAATACCAACGACTGATTAGCCTTGAGTGTCAGAAGTCTGAAGTAGCACAGGATCATTACTGTGGGTTGACATTTCAATTTTTACAAAAATCTTACTACATGGTGGCTAATTTCAGGGAATGAGGCTGTTCTGAATTTTCACTTAATGAATGAAAATGTATATTCAGTTTTGTATGTTCAGAAATGTATGTTCAGTTTTGACATATGTATAAATTCATGAAACCATCACCACAATCCAAGTAAACATTTCCATCACCTCCAGATTTTCCTTGTGCCCCCTATAGTTTATGTTAAAAGCTCACTCTACCTTCCGGTTAGCTATTTCTCTAATTTTTTTATGTTGTTCCTCAACTCTTGCTTCTCTTCTTATATCTTCTTTCTCTAATCTTTGCCCCAAGTAACATTTCCTTTGTCTTCCATTCCTAAGGAGCACAATGTTATACTAGTCAGCAGGGGATCTCTTTCATAGTCTTTAAAAAAAATATTTTGTCAATAAGCAAATTAGATCAAATCAAGGGCCTTAAAGAAATCAGGTCAACCATAATGAAAACCTTATATGGCTTTAGAATGGGCTTAAACGTACCGCTGTGTATTGGGAATATGTTGGTGGATGCAATGGAATGGCAAAAGCAAGAAATTATTTTGCTATTGGAAACTTAATTCAAGCATAAAACCTGGCTCCAAAGATGGACCTAAAAGGATTCTGGCAGGAGGGTTTTCCCTTATGGACTTGGGGGTTATCTCATATGTACTTTGTTGCCTTTAAATGCATTTTGACAGAGAAACTAAATAAATAGCCTAGTCTGAATTTTGAGAGAATGCAGGCATAATTACTTTTCACTAGAGTTAAATTCTAAAACTGTAAGAGCAGATGAGGTGTGACTGTTATGCAATGGACATATAATTTGTGGAATAAGTCTCATTATGTTAAGTAAAAGCTGTGGATTATAATAGTGATTAATGCTCAATAATGGCTTATGTTTTTAAAGTAGTATTTTTTAGTAGCAGTTTATTTTTTAACACCTGAAATAACTTCAGGTAATATGGTGGGACTGCTAAAAATGTTTACAAATAAAACCATACACAATTTCCCCATCAGTATTTAAAGTTTGGTGACTCTCACCTCTTCAGCTTGTCTATGGAGACTAAGTTTTCTTCCAATGTGGTTATAATGCCATCTTCCTTTATTCGGAGTTTGGTCTGTTTTTCTGCCATGTGGTCAACCTTCCTTAATTCCCTACTAATCAAGTCTAAATATCTAAGTGAAAGTGCAAACATAAGTGAAGGTAAACTAAGTGTTTCCCTCACGGGGATATTATCTATTTTCATATTCCCAAACCACCATATGGGCTGCTTTTTATTTTCTGAATTACAGGAAACATAGAGTTTTTAAGGGACCTAACCTGATCCACCACCTCACCATGCTGCACTCCTTTTAACTGGACTCTCTGTTATTGCGGCCGGGGCAGTGGCAAAACGTGGAACAGAGTGATGAAAAGCATTTTACACAGAGATTGTTCATAACTCAGACGAGTTTTGGGAACACGAGTTTTCAAAGACTGCTGAAATCAACTAAAGGACTGACTTCAAAAGAGAAGTAGATTTAAACTTCCTTTAAAAGTACACGGGTACTGGCTTCTTTGTAATTGCCAAGTCCTTGTATGAGCTCTCATGTACAGATAGGTCCGCAGACTGCCACTCGGGGACACTGGTAGATCAGTGTGTATTCTGGCGTATCACGGCATTAATCCATGGAATGTAAGAGTCCAGTGATGGGGACCTGGCTCTCACCCTTGGTAAAGGAGAAAGAGAAAGAACTATAACTCATCCCTTTGTCTCCCAGGGTATACACTTGACTTCTGCATGGTAACACTGAATGTGTGTGAGTAATAACTCAATGAACATTACAGTTGGTTGAGGATATCACCTGTTTATATCAGCATAAGATCAAGTTATAGCCACTCTCCCTTTTTGGCCTTGCAGTCATTTCCTTAAACTTAAGTTTGAAACATGATAAAAACACCTTCTTTCCCTCTGTTACTATGGGCTTGGGTTTTCCAAGCTCAGGGATTTTCACTTTGGATTTCTCCTTCAAATATCCATTTGGCTTACCTCTTGAGCTCCTAGTGACTCCAGTTTTTCAGGTAGAAACTCTCCTCCCTAGCCTTGGTACCAAGGTTCCCAGTCCCCGTTACCTCTTAATCTCCTTTCCTTCTTTTCTCTACATTGAAAACTCTAGGGGGTTAAATAGTGTCTAATACTTTTTCCATTCTGCTTTCAGTTTTTTCTAGTCCTTTTACACCTTTCTGGGGTAAACAATGTATCCACAAATGAGCTTTGGTCGTACGTGTGCTTGGTTAACAGCTCTTGATCTGAAGCTGCCTGTCTATTTTTCTGTAACAGCCATTGTTGGAAATATGCACTCTCACAATTGTCATAGCCTGCCTTGGTGTCAAACAACTTATTTCCTTGTTTTTCAATTGTTTTCTGAGAAGAGAAAAAAAGAATTGAAGTTTTACTCTTGGCCAGAAATACACCTGTCCTCAGATATGCCTTCTTATGGTGATGGCTTAGTACCTTCCTGGTAAACTTGGTACCTTTACAAATGGTTAATTCTGTTAACTTGCATTTAAGTCTAGAGTGGCTCCCTTTCAGGTAAGTGAAAATTTCTCTCTGTAAATGAAAAGAAAGGGTCTCATTTTTATCTCTTACAGATCTCCAGAGATCTTGTTACCTAAATATTTCTAGGTCAAAATATTACACGAAAAAATTCTGCAGAGGACCAAACCTTTCTTCCAAACCCTACATAAATACTTTCTTACAGGCCCCAAATAAAACAAATTTCGGTATTTAACTTACTTGTTCTCTTACATAGTTTCTTTAAAAGTCTAATTTTAAACTGGTCAGATACTCCCTGTACTTATTTAATTCCTTCAAGGTACAGATGACACATAAAAACAAAAACCAAAATGTAAATAAAAAGTTGTTACAATCGTAAAACTATCCAGAGAACAGTTATAAAACATTCATTTTAGTAACAAGTTTGGGGTCAAGGCTAATAATTGTACATTTTGGCAACTCTTTGGAAGGTAGTAGCTCCCTAACGTTGCTGTATCACCAGGAAATTTCTATCTAAATAACATTATTTCAATAATATGGTTTACATCATAATCAGGAATTTATATTTCCCCAACAAATTTCTTATTAAAACACCACTACAATGATGTTTAACCCCCAGAAGGATTTATTCTATCAAGCTGTATTGTGCTAGGTTTCCACATTCTCTCTAGTCTTCTCAAAGGGTATAGGAAATATTCCTTGACAGACATGCAGGGACATCATTACTTTTAAAGCCAGAGGAAAGGCACTACAAGACAGCTGGGAGAAAAATACATAGATAAAACAAATGTGTGCGTGTTTATATCTTTACACACTCAAATCATATGGTGCCTATCTTCTGCTGTTATCAAAACAGAAAGGTCAAGTGGGAACACACAGTTATTTAGAAACAACAGCTGCCTGATTTCTCTTTACTGAAATACTGAGTAATTAAAATTGAGTTTTCGATTAGGTTTCCTTTACTGGTCAACTAAAGTTGATACAGGGTCCCAGTGAGGTACAGAAACAAGTGTCTAACAAGTCCCTAGGTTTTTGCTGGTTAACAGGAAATAGGATTCAACCCACTTTATTACTGCTGGTGGTGTAGCCGCACTTCTTTCATCTCTGGACGGTGTTTCTTCACTTACAGTATGTTTTTGAACGTGGAGTGTGTAGGCTTTTATAGCTGATTTCCAAAAGTCGACAGTGAGGATCAGACAGGTTAAAATCATAAGAAGGTTGATAAAGCTGCCACCACAGAAATTCAGTAGTATTATATACATAAAATTGAATGAAATCACACTTTTAAACCTCCATTTTTTAAAATGATTAGGTTATTCATTGAAAATAAAACATGCCAGCAGAATCTGAAGTGAAAGATTACAGACAATGGACTGACCTGGGTAAGTCTAACTGCCTTTCTATTCCTCTCTCTCTCTCTCTCTCTTTTTTAAAACCAGAGCTGCCTTTAGGCTGGAGGTGGTAGCCTCAACCTCAGCCCAATACCTGAACATCGAGATGTGGCCCTAAGAGTTCCTGCTAGATAGGTAGGATGCTTCATATGTGGGTAGAGGGGCAGACAGCATGGGCACGATAGGGTTCTAGCTTTCATTTCCCACTTAAGAGCTTCCTTTGTAAGTTTCTGACCACTTGATTGATGCCAGCCTCTTGTCTCTCTTTCCCAAGGGACCTATCTCAGGAATCTGGCCTTGCTGACCACCAATATTTCCTTAAAAAAAGGCAAAAAAAGATATCCTTCTGGGCAATGATTTCATTTACAGTGAGACTAGACAGGAAGCCCATATCTTTCCTAGAAGGAAACAACCAACCAAAGGTGATGGCAATTGATACAATGCAGCAATTAGTGAATTGATTATTGCATTCCTCCTTTTAGATGTCTGTCGACTTTTGACCAGACCTATCAAGAAAGAAAAAAAATTCCATTTGTTAAGGCCAGGATAAGCTTTCTTATCATCAATTAAAATAACTGGATTCCCTGACCTGAAAAGTGTCTCTGTTAATCATCACTATTATATCACTATCACTATTATATCATCACCAGTGGAAGATCATAGGGTAGACTTTTAAAAGTATGCAAATTGTCCTTGACACCTAACAGGTTCTTTTCTTGAAAGCAAAATGTCTAAGTTAATTGGTAAAGTATTTATTATTAACTTTACCATAAAAACAATTTAAGGAGCTTTTCAAACAGTTGCTACCCAAGTATGGTATACTAACAAGCAAATTAATTTACAGATAAATTACCTGAGAATACATTTAATATCAAAATGTTGGAGTATGAGATGAGTTGTCAGGTTTGGACTGATGCATAGCTAAGGACAGGTAGCTTTGTTACATTTTAATATTATTGAAAATAAGAGAGAATGCTACAGTTTTGCTTCCACTTGCATTCAAAACAATCAGAAAGACCTTTAAATTCCCTGTTTCCATATGCTCTGCTAAAGTGGTCTGAAGTTCAGGAAGCAGCAAGGTGAGGTGAAGGAGCATGGCCTAAGAGTCAGGAGACAGGGGTTCTGGTCTGAATTCTGGTACTGTCTACCTGTGACCTTAGATAAATCTTGGCTTTACCTCATAAGGTAGTCATGAGTTAAAAAAAAAACAAAAAACTAAAAGTATAAATATAAAGTCTTAGTTCCTTGAGGAGATCCTGCTAAAACACAGAGGATCCCACAAAGTTAGCCTTCAAAGGAATTGAGTGAAGTGTCTGATCATGATCAAATGCATACATTTTGGAGGATTCAATATAATAAAGTAAAGAATCAGTGCAATTAAACATGGAAAAAATCTGGAAATTATAGGTAGGTAACACATGAATAACAGAGGTACAGAATAGCAATGTGGCAAATAGAAGATAGTTGAGGAAGAAACCAACAGAGAGGGCTGAAGTTACACACTAAGGAGTATTATTACTTGTAGTGGAAAAGGTTTTGAGTATGTTTAAGGAAAGCTAATTTATGGGAGTGTGACTCCGTCAATTTCTGTGAGGTTGGCATATATTTAGTAGAACATATTGGTTTTCAAAGGATAAGTTATATTGCTTTCCAGCAATACACATTTAAAAGTACATATTAGACAAGTATCAGAAATACTAAAGGAGTCCCTGCCCATCCTTGATGACACTCTAGATAGTGGAAGGATAAGGATGTCAGAATAATTCCTGTAGAACCCTTTGCTATAGTGATCAAAGCACACAACCACAAAGTTCTCTCTGCACTTCCTTCAGGCTTGGCCTGGAAGCTAAGGACAGGGAGGGAGTGTTAGGTAGAGCACTTACAATGTATAACAATATGAGTGCTGTACACTAAGTCCCTAGCAGTACTGACTCAGTGCTGAGTGAGAGTGTGCAGACCAAGGTCAATTAAATTTTAAGGGAAGATGAGATAATTGGGGGTTGTGACACTTGGGAAAGGCTTCACATAACAGCTCTTCAGAGATGGCTCAAACCAAAGGTCAGGAAGGAGAGGAGGAGAGTACATGCCAGTGAGACAGGGACCCTTGATGTAGTCAGAGTAGGGTGAGGGCCTCCAGAGGGGGAAAGGCTAGATATCTGCAGTCAGAGCAATGTAACTACATGCAAAGAACCCCCCGCACACACACACACACACACACACACACTAAAACTCTATGTTGAACATTAAGCTCTAGAATCATTCTTCAGTGAGATCAGTTAATATTCCCCAGATAAAGAAGAGTAGCACATGTTTTATTATCCTAATCATTTGTAACCATGTGTAAGATTCACTTTAGCATACTAAAAGGCCCAGGCCTATGTGCCGTCTTTCCTCCTTCACATCTGAGGAGGTGATTTTGCACACTGAGCAACTAACTGAGCGTGTAGACCCAGCTATAGATGTGATGTTGTTAATGGCAGGAAGAATTCCATCTTAAAAGATTGCATTTTGAGGGCGGAGCCAGGATGGCGGCATGAGTAGAGCAGTGGAAATCTCCTCCCAAAAACACATAGAGCTATGAAAATATAACAAAGAAAAATCTTCCTAAAATAGAGACCACAGGACACAGGACAACATCCAGACCACATCCACACCTGCAAGAACCCAGCGCCTTGCGAAGGGGGTAAGATACAAGCCCCGGCCCGGCGGGACCCGAGCGCCCCTCCCCCCGGCTCCCGGCGGGTGGAAAGAAACCGGAGCGGTTTTTTGGGTTTTTTTTGGCGAGTGCTTTTTGGAAGCCTTAAAGGGACGGGCCCCCATTGCTAGGGAGGCAGGGTGGCGGGACCGGTGAGCAGGTGCCTGGGACTAGCGCCTGAGGACAAAGAATATCCCGCATTTCTCCCTGTGGGACCAGCGGGCGGGTGCCTGAGACCGGCGCCTGAGGATGGAGGAAATTGCGCGTTTTTCCCCTTTTTTTTTCTCTTTTTGGCGAGCGCTTTTTGGAAGCCTTAAAGGGACAGGGACCCCGGTGCTAGGGAGGCAGGGTGGCGGGACTGGTGAGCGGGTGCCTGGGACCGGCGCCTGAGGACAAAGAATATCCCACGTTTTTCCCTGCGGGACCGGTGAGCGGGTGCCTCAGACCGGCACTTGAGGACAGAGGAAATCGCGTGTTTTTCCCCTTTTTTTTTCTCTTTTCTGCAAGTGCTTTTTGGAAGCCTAAAAGGGACAGGGACCCCGGTGCTACGGAGGCAGAGCAGCGGGACTGGTGAGCGGGTGCCTGGGACCGGCACCTGAGGACAAAGAATATCCCGCGTTTTTCCCTGTGGGACCGGTGGGTGGGTGCCTGAGACTGGCACCTGAGGACGGAGGAAATCGCGCATTTTTCCCCTTTTTTTCTCTCTTTCTGGCGAGTGCTTTTTGGAAGCCTTAAAGGGACAGGGACCCCGGTGCTAGGGAGGCAGGGCGGCGGGACTGGTGAGCGGGTGCCTGGGACCAGCGCCTGAGGACAAAGAATATCGAGCGTTCCTTCCCTGCGGGACCGGTGGGTGGGTGCTTTTTGGAAGCCTTGAAAGGACAGGGACCCTGGTGCTAGGGAGACAGGGCAGCAGGACCAGTGAGCGGGTGCCTGGGACCGGCACCTGAGGACAAAAAAAAAAAAAAAAAAAAAGAAAATCGCGTGTTTTTTCCTTTTTTTTTTTTCTTTCTGTTCCCTCTCTCATTGTTCCTGTTGTTGTTTTGGTTTGGAGAGTGCTTTTTGGAAGTCTTAAAGGGGCAGGACAGGTCACTTAGACCAGAGGCAGGGAATCTGGGATCTCTGGGCACTCTAACCCCCTGGGCAGCAGGGAGCACAGAGGCCCCTTACGGAGATAAATAGCCTCCCGGCAGCTCCCCCTCCAACGGGGCTCCACCATTTTGGAGGAAGAGCCCCAGCCAGGCCAAGCCCACAGAAACAGCGGAGATAAACCCCAAAGCAACTGGGCAGGAAGCAGAAGTCCTGTCTGCGCACAGCTGCCCAGCACAAGCCACTAGAGGTCGCTATTCTCCCAGGAAAAGGCCACAAACCAACAAGAAAGGAAGCTCTTCCAGCGGTCACTTGTACCAGCTCTGCAAACTATCTCTATCACCATGAAAAGGCAAAACTACAGGCAGACAAAGATCACAGAGACAACACCTGAGAAGGAGACGAACCTAACTAGTCCTCCTGAAAAAGAATTCAAAATAAAAATCATGAACATGCTGACAGAGATGCAGAGAAAAATGCAAGAGCAATGGGATGAGATGCAGAGAAAAATGCAAGAGCAGTGGGATGAGATGCAGAGAAAAATGCAAGAGCAGTGGGATGAAGTCCGGAAGGAGATCACAGATGTCAGGAAAGAGATCACAGAAGTGAAACAATCCCTGGAAGGATTTATAAGCAGAATGGATAAGATGCAAGAGGCCATTGAAGGAATAGAAGCCAGAGAACAGGAACGTATAGAAGCTGACATAGAGAGAGATAAAAGGATCTCCAGGAATGAAACAACACTAAGAGAAATATGTGACCAATACAAAAGGAATAATATTCGTATTATAGGGGTACCAGAAGAAGAAGAAAGAGGAAAAGGGATAGAAAGTGTCTTTGAAGAAATAATTGCTGAAAACTTCCCCAAACTGGGGGAGGAAATAATCAAACAGACCATGGAATTACACAGAACCCCCAACAGAAAGGATCCAAGGAGGACAACACCAAGACACATAGTAATTAAAATGGCAAGGATCAAGGACAAGGAAAGAGTTTTAAAGGCAGCTAGAGAGAAAATGGTCACCTATAAAGGAAAACCAATCAGGCTAACATCAGATTTCTCAACAGAAACCCTACAGGCCAGAAGAGAATGGCATGATATACTTAATGCAATGAAACAGAAGGGCCTTGAACCAAGGATACTGTATCCAGCACGACTATCATTTAAATATGATGGTGGGATTAAACAATTCCCAGACAAGCAAAAGCTGAGGGAATTTGCTACCCACAAACCACCTCTACAGGGCATCCTACAGGGACTGCTCTAGATGGGAGCACTCCTAAAAAGAGCATAGAACAAAACACACAACATATGAAGAATGGAGGAGGAGGAATAAGAAGGGAGAGAAGAAAAGAATCTCCAGACAGTGTATATAACAGCTCAATAAGCGAGCTAAGTTAGGCAGTAAGATACTAAAGAAGCTAACCTTGAACCTTTGGTAACCACGAATCTAAAGCCTGCAATGGCAATAAGTACATATCTCTCAATAGTCACCCTAAATGTAAATGGACTTAATGTACCAAACAAAAGACATAGAGTAATAGAATGGATAAAAAAGCAAGACCTATCTATATGCTGCTTATAAGAAACTCACCTTAAACCCAAAGATAAGCATAGACTAAAAGTCAAGGGATGGAAAAACATATTTCAGGCAAACAACAGTGAGAAGAAAGCAGGGGTTGCAGTACTAATATCAGACAAAATAGACTTCAAAACAAAGAAAGTAACAAGAGATAAAGAAGGCCACTACATAATGATAAAGGGCTCAGTCCAACAAGAGGATATAACCATTCTAAATATATATGCACCCAATACAGGAGCACCAGCATATGTGAAGCAAATACTAACAGAACTAAAGAGGGAAATAGACTGCAATGCATTCATTTTAGGAGACTTCAACACACCACTCACCCAGAAGGATAGATCCACCGGGCAGAAAATAAGTAAGGACACAGAGGCACTGAACAACACACTAGAACAGATGGACCTAATAGACATCTATAGAACTCTACATCCAAAAGCAACAGGATACACATTCTTCTCAAGTGCACATGGAACATTCTCCAGAATAGACCACATACTAGCTCACAAAAAGAGCCTCAGTAAATTCCAAAATATTGAAATTCTACCAACCAATTTTTCAGACCACAAAGGTATGAAAGTAGAAATAAATTCTACAAAGAAAACAAAAAGGCTCACAAACACATGGAGGCTTAACAACATGCTACTAAATAATCAATGGATCAATGAACAAATCAAAATAGAGATCAAGGAATATATAGAAACAAATGACAACAACAACACTAAGCCCCAACTTCTGTGGGATGCAGTGAAAGCAGTCTTAAGAGGAAAGTATATAGCAATCCAGGCACAATTGAAGAAGGAAGAACAATCCCAAATGAATAGTCTAACATCACAATTATTAAAACTGGAAAAAGAAGAACAAAGGAGGCCTAAAGTCAGCAGAAGGAGGGACATAATAAAGATCAGAGAAGAAATAAACAAAATTGAGAAGAATAAAACAATAGCAAAAATCAACAAAACCAAGAGCTGGTTCTTTGAGAAAATAAACAAAATAGATAAGCCTCTAGCCCAACTTATTAAGAGAAAAAGAGAGTCAACACAAATCAACATAATCAGAAATGAGAATGGAAAAATCACGACAGACTCCACAGAAATACAAAGAATTATTAAAGACTACTATGAAAACCTATATGCCAACAAGCTGGAAAACCTAGAAGAAATGGACAACTTCCTAGAAAAATACAACCTCCCAAGACTGACCAAGGAAGAAACACAAAAGTTAAACAAACCAATTACAAGCAAAGAAATTGAAACAGTAATCAAAAAACTACCCAAGAACAAAACCTTGGGGCCGGACTGATTTACCTCAGAATTTTATCAGACACACAGAGAAGACATAATACCCATTCTCCTTAAAGTGTTCCACAAAATAGAAGAAGAGGGAATACTCCCAAACTCATTCTATGAGGCCAACATCACCCTAATACCAAAACCAGGCAAACACCCCACCAAAAAAGAAAATTACAGACCAATATCCCTGATGAATGTAGATGCAAAAATACTCAATAAAATATTAGCAAACAGAATTCAACAGTATATCAAAAGGATCATACACCATGACCAAGTGGGGTTCATCCCAGGGATGCAAGGATGGTACAACATTCGAAAATCCATCAACATCATCGACCACATCAACAAAAAGAAAGATAAAAACCACATGATCATCTCCATAGATGTGGAAAAAGCATTTGACAAAATTCAACATCCATTCATGATAAAAACTCTCAGCAAAATGGGAATAGAGGGCAAGTACGTCAACATAATAAAGGCCATATATGATAAACCCACAGCCAGCATTATACTGAACAGCGAGAAGCTGAAAGCATTTCCACTGAGATCGGGAACCAGACAGGGATGCCCACTCTCCCCACTGTTATTTAACATAGTACTGGAGGTCCTAGCCACGGCAATCAGACAAAACAAAGAAATACAAGGAATCCAGATTGGTAAAGAAGAAGTTAAACTGTCACTATTTGCAGATGATATGATACTGTACATAAAAAACCCTAAAGACTCCACTCCAAAACTACTAGAACTGATATCGGAATACAGCAAAGTTGCAGGATACAAAATTAACACACAGAAATCTGTAGCTTTCCTATACACTAACAACGAGTCAATAGAAAGAGAAATCAGGAAAACAATTCCATTCACCATTGCATCGAAAAGAATAAAATACCTAGGAATAAACCTAACCAAAGAAGTGAAAGACTTATACTCTGAAAACTACAAGTCACTCTTAGGAGAAATTAAAGGGGACACTAATAAATGGAAACTCATCCCATGCTCATGGCTAGGAAGAATTAATATCGAGAAAATGGCCATCCTGCCCAAAGCAATATACAGATTTGATGCAATCCCTCTCAAATTACCAGCAACATTCTTCAATGAATTGGAACAAATAATTCAAAAATTCATATGGAAACACCAAAGACCACGAATAGCCAAAGCAATCCTGAAAAAGAAGAATAAAGTAGGGGGGATCTCACTCCCCAACTTCAAGCTCTACTACAAAGCCACAGTAACCAAGACAGTTTGGTACTGGCACAAGAACAGAGCCACAGACCAGTGGAACAGATTAGAGACCCCAGAAATTAACCCAAACATATATGGTCAATTAATATTTGATAAAGGAGCCAAGGACATACAATGGCAAAATGACAGTCTCTTCAACAGATGGTGCTGGCAAAACTGGACAGCTACATGTAGGAGAATGAAACTGGACCATTGTCTAACCCCATATACAAAGGTAAACTCAAAATGGATCAAAGACCTGAATGTAAGTCATGAAACCATTAAACTCTTGGAAAAAAACATAGGCAAAAACCTCTTAGACATAAACATGAGTGATCACTTCTTGAACATATCTCACCGGGCAAGGAAAACCACAGCAAAAATGAGCAAGTGGGACTACATTAAGCTGAAAAGCTTCTGCACAGCGAAAGACACCATCAATAGAACAAAAAGGAACCCTACAGTATAGGAGAATATATTTGAAAATGACAGATCCGATAAAGGCTTGACGTCCAGAATATATAAAGAGCTCACACGCCTCGACAAACAAAAAACAAATAACCCAATTAAAAAATGGGCAGAGGAACTGAACAGACAGTTCTCCAAAAAAGAAATACAGATGGCCAAGAGACACATGAAAAGATGCTCCACATCGCTAATTATCAGAGAAATGCAAATTAAAACTACAATGAGGTATCACCTCACACCAGTAAGGATAGCTGCCATCCAAAAGACAAACAACAACAAATGTTGGTGAGGCTGTGGAGAAAGGGGAACCCTCCTACACTGCTGGTGGGAATGTAAATTAGTTCAACCATTGTGGAAAGCAGTATGGAGGTTCATCAAAATGCTCAAAACAGACCTACCATTTGACCCAGGAATTCCACTCCTAGGAATTTACCCTAAGAACGCAGCAATCAAGTTTGAGAAAGACAGATGCACTCCTATGTTTATCGCAGCACTATTTACAATAGCCAAGAATTGGAAGCAACCTAAATGTCCATCGGTAGATGAATGGATAAAGAAGATGTGGTACATATACACAATGGAATACTACTCAGCCATAAGAAGTGGAAAAATCCAACCATTTGCAGCAACATGGATGGAGCTGGAGAGTATTATGCTCAGTGAAATAAGCCAAGCGGAGAAAGAGAAATACCAAATGATTTCACTCATCTGAGGAGTATAGGAACAAAGGAAAAACTGAAGGAACAAAACAGCAGCAGAATTACAGAACCCAAAAATGGACTAACAGGTACCAAAGGGAAAGGAACTGGGGAGGATGGGTGGGCAGGGAGGGATAAGTGGGGGGAAGAAGAAGGGAGGTATTAAGATTAGCATGCATGGGGGGGAGGGAGAAAGGGGAGGGTGGGCTGCACAACACAGAGAGGACAAGTAGTGACTCTACAACATTTTGCTAAGCTGATGGACAGTAACCGTAATGTGGTTGTTAGGGGGGACCTGATATAGGGGAGAGCATAGTAAACATAGTATTCTTCATGTAAGTGTAGATTAAAAATTTAAAAAAAAAAAAAGAAAGAAAGAAAGAAAAAAAGGGGGATTACTCCTTAACAGGATAAAACTATTGGTAAATCAAAGATCAACGCATGCTTTAAATATCCTTAATGTTGATCACTTAAAGGGTGTCAGATGATCAGCTATGGAGGTACTCTTTTCTGATAATATTCCTTTCTCTTAATTAAAAAAAAAAAAAAAAAGCAGTTACTGTGTGCTGACCTCCAATGAGTTCTGCACAGTGGTATAGAGGGCATATCAAAGTGTGGGCAAAGGGTCTGTTTGTTTCTACGCAGAAGATCAAGGCCTAGCTTGGATACCCAGAAAATGAACTAAGATACGATATGAGGAGGAGCTTCTGGCATCAGCACTCTCTGGAGGACTTGTGCCAGGGGATGATCATCAAAAAGCCTCCACAGGGATCCGGACGATGCTGCGGTTGTGGCTGCATCCAGCCCACCGTCTCCTGGACTTGCCATAAGAATGAGGAGGGAGATGTCTAGGCTGGCATGTGCATACAGTCAGACAACAAATTTGACCGGATCTGTACTGTTGGAACTCACCCAGGAGTTGGGAGGGGTGCAAGTTGTAGCACTCCAAAATCTCATGACTATAGACTATCTATGGTTAAAAGAACATATGGGATGTGAACAGATCCCAGAAATGGGCTGCTTTAATTTGTCTGATGGTTCAAGTACAGTTGGACAATATCCATCATATCATAGATAAATTTTCACAAATGCCTAGGGTGCCTAAATGGTTTTCTTGGCTTCACTGGAGATGGATGGTAATTATAGATTTGCTTTGTTTATGTCACCGTATTCCTATTATGTTAATATGTGTGTGCAAATTAGTTAGTAGTTTAAAACCTATACATACTTAAGGTACTGTACAAGAAGATATGTCAAAGAAATAATCAATCCTCCCATGTTTCCTTCATATGCTACATCTATAGCTTTTCTTCTTCCTTCCTAATTACAACCCTTAAATAGAATTCGTGCCTCATATCGAATTTACCGAGTATCATAATTCCTCCAGGTGGTAAAGATACCTCGAGACAAGTGCTGGGCATAGAAGCCACAGGGCACAAATCTGCAAAGAAGTAAAAAGCTAACCTTTGCAAACAATATGGCTTCTCTCTCACTTACCAACTTTACATTTCCCTGTATGGCCCCGGAAAATGACTGGTTAGCCAGAGACGGGTAAGATTCCTCAAGGGAGGAACAACCTAAGACAGGCACAGTCGCAGGGGGGCCATCAGGTGAGAATTTGGGGATCAACAGAGGTGAGGCTCAGAACCTCACCCCCCCTGCTTTGAGAGAAATCTTCTGCATCCGTGGATGTCTTGCTGCCCTTGTCTAGCCTGGATTAATACTTAGTCCATAGGCACACACCTGATCATCTGATCATCTACGTTTGCCTTCTTACAGCACTAAACTATGTTTTCTACCTTTATCTTGCATCTACCTACCACTTCAGCATTTTATTAAAAATAAAAATAATAATAATAATAGGAGAAATGTGGGATCAACATATAAATCAAGTACAAAAATCAAACGAATATTCATATTTGACCTGATTGTTTATAGGTCATATTGCATGATCAAAACCGAAAGTCTCTGTGATGAATAACCTTGTACTGTTCACCATGTAAGAATTTATTCACTATGTAAGAATTCGTTCACCATGTAAGAACTTGTTCGTTATGCTTCAGAAGATTGGAGACTAACGAGAATTAGGCTTCAGATGGATTAATGATTGTACATTGAGTGTTGACCCCCCTATACTGAATTTTATTGTTGTTAACAACCATGTGATCAATAAATATGAGAGATGCCCTCTCAAAAAAAAATAATAAATAAATAAATAAATAAATAAATAAATAAATAAATAATTAAAATTAAAATTAAAAAAAAAAGATTGCATTTTAACACCCAGGAAGTTTAAGAGGCAGGATTCTTTAGCGAATAGACAATACATCAGCCCACCTTGGGGGCTGGGCAGGCAGCCTTTTGATATGCTCCCAGACCAAGATGCCAGTATCCCAGAAAGAAATCAAGGCAGGAAATTCCTATTTTTAATATTCAAGGACCACTTAATAAGTCCACACCCCTAAGCTTTTTCTCACGTTCCCAAATAGCCTCAACTGCCTATAAAACCCCTAGACAACACACCACCACGGACACTCTTGTCCCCTCCTGGCACGAGCCGGGAGCTCTGGCCTTTCACTTTATCTCTAAATAAGAGCCTGTACCTTGCTCTCCTACCTTGAGTGTTTGTGAAGCTCACTCTTTGGCTTCATGAACAAGAATCCCGGCATCATGAGGTTTCTGGAGCCAGAAGGGCAAAGGCACAGAAGTAGGAATTAGTATATTTTGTGTGGCTAGGCAGAAAAGACCCCAGTCTCCCAGGGTTAGAGACAAGGCTGAATTAAGTGGCTGAGGCATATCACAGGGCCATCTATCATTAAAGTGAGGTTCAGACACTAAATACTTCAACTCATTTAACTTCACTTGGTGTGCGAAATTGAAGCTGACTCCGAAGCAAAATCATAGTAGTGTTGATGTCGGGGTTCTTGTTTGCGGAGCCGAATTATGAGCTTCACAAACAGTCAAGGTAGGAGAGCAAGGTACAGGCTTTTATTTAGAGATAACAGTGAAAGGACAAAGCTCCAGGCTCACGCCAGGAGGGGACAAGAGAGTCCGTAGTGGTGCGTTGTCTGCGGGGTTTTATAGGTAGCTGAGGACTTTTTGGAGAACATGAAAAAACCTTAGGGGTGTGGACTTGTTAAGTGGTCCCTGAATATTTAGAATTAACTTAACACAAGCAACTTCTGAGATACCAGCATCTTGGGTCTGGGGGCATGTGAAACAAGGCCACCTGCTCAGCCCCCAAGGTGGGCTGAGGTATTGTTTGCTAAAGAGTAAGTTAAGAATTTCTAACGTCTAAACTTCTTGGGTATTAAAATGCAATCTTATCTTTAAGGTGGAATTCTTCCTGCCTTTTACTGTGTTGTTTATGCCTGGGCTTACTTGCTAAATCAGTTGCCCAGTTTGCAAAAATCACTTCATCAGATCTGAAGGAGGAAAAACAGCACATAAGCCTGGGCCTTTTAGTATGCTAAAGTGAATCTTACACATGATTATAAATGGTTAGCATAATAAAACTTGTGCTACTCTTCTTTATCTGGGGAACATTAACTGATTTCACTGAAGAATGATTCTAGACCTCAATGTTTAACATAGAGGTTTAGTAGGGGGGTTTCCTTGCATGTAGTTACATTGCTCTGACTGCAAATACCCCGCCCTGCCCCCTCCGAAAGCCCTCACCCTACTCTGACTACATCCACTGTCCCTGTCTCAGTGTTTCCAGTTTAATAGGAAACTGAAAAGGGTAAAGAAAATCATTTGGGCACTATCAAAACTTAGTTTACCTTTTCACTTATATTTGTAGCATAGAACACATTATTGCTTCCTGGGGTAACAGGCAGTTTGACCACAAGAGTAAGATCCAATAGATCAGCTGCTCCGACCTCTGGAGTGGGTTTTTTTTTGCGAGCTCTGTCAAATACAATTAGAAGTTTGTCTGTTTGCCCCCTAGAATTACCCTTTGAGTTCAGACCAGTCTACTCACCCTTCAGTGGGCTAATACGTATCTCCAAGTAAACCAAAGAATCACACACTCTAGGTTCAAAGAACCCTCTCCGCCGACAACCGGGAAGACCTCCCAGCTTTCCCGGGGCACCAGCCCTACCTCCGGGCCTCCCCACGACCAATCCTTGCCAGAGGCAGCTCTGGCTACTACCGTCTGCTCGGAACGGAGCCAGAAAGTCAGAAGCTAGGTCGCCCAGGACCCCCGTCTTTCTCCTGAGCTCTGCTGAGGTCCCCGCCCCTTCCGTCGGCACGCACTCCCAAGACCCCGCCCACAGCTCAGGAGGAGGAGGGCGAGGACGGCCGACTAGCTCCACTCACGTTGTCGCACTGCTCCGTGCCTGCAGTTCGGCTGCAGGCGGCCGCCTTAGTGGCGGCGGCTTTGACAGCCTTGCGGCAGTTGCCGAGATACAGATCCATGGCCCCCATCAGCTCCCAGGGACCCGGGGGCTGGGGCGGCAATCCGTCTTCCTTTCCTCCTCACTCGCACCTTTCCCGCTCTAAGCCCAGATCAAGTCTGGGCCGTCAGGACAGTGGTCAACAAGGTAACGCGTTCCCCAGGCCACGCCCCCAACTATGTCGCAGGCAGAAGCGATGACGTCCTCAACACATGTCTCCCGCGCAGGCGTCGCACTCCAGGGAGGGGAGGAGGAGCCACGGCCCTCGCCTCCAGAACCTTGGGCGCATGCGCAGGACCCAAGACTCGAGGTTTAGAATCCTCAAGAGTTGGGAAAGTGGTTCCAAACGCTTGGTGTAAGAGGGCCACAGCTGAGATCCCCTTTATATATGCAACCAGCACCCACTCCTTTAAACTAAACCACAATGTATCAAGTTTTGCTAGTGGGTAGCTGGGTGTAATTCTAATCTTTCTTGGTTCCCAAGGAGCAATGTCATTTTGTGATTGGCTTGTTTCATTTAGCCTAATGCCTTCAAGGTTCATTCCTGTCATAGCATGAGGTAGGATTTATTAACTTTTTAAGGTTCAGTAATGTTCTATGATATGTATGTACCACAGTTTCTTTATCCACTCAACCATTCATGGACGTTTAGGGTGGTTATTGTGAATAGTGCCGCTATAAACATAGGTGTGCCAATGTCCCTTTTTGAGACCCTGCTTTAATTTCCTTGGATAAATACCCTGAAGTAGGATTGTTGGATCATATAGTAACCCTATTTTTAATTTTTTTGAGATCTATACTGTTTTCCGTAGAGCTTACATATTTTATAATCCCACCAATGGGGGGTAAAGGGCAAGGGGTGCAGATTTGTTGTAAGACCACCTGCCCTGTCCCCAAAGTGGGCTGGGTTGTTGTCTGTTTGCTAAAGAGTAAGTTAAGAATCTTACTTCTTGACTTCTTGGGCTGTTTATAGTTGGGATTGCTTACCAAATTAGTCTTTTGCCTAGGTTGCAGATTACTTGATTAGGACTAAAGAAGGGAAAACAGCACATAGGTACAGTTAAAAATAAGCTTGGCCTTTAACAGGCTAAAACAAATTTTACAGAATCGTGATCTAACTGATACAGTGAAGTCACAAGTTATGCTGAGATACTCTTCTTTATTTGCAGAACACTCAGACGTGCCAGGCCAAGTTGCTCCTGGCCTTTTGAGCTTTAATGATCTCACTGAAGATGTCCATCTTCCTAGTCTGGTATCTTTACCCTTAGAGAATTAGTGTGACTCTGACATTGCATAATGCTTAATGCAGAGTTTCTATACGGACTTATTTGCACATTGTTGCATTGTTTTGACTGTAATTATCCTGCTTTGCTTTTTTTCTGGAGGCCCTCACCCTACTCTGGGACCCTGCTAAACCTATGGTCCCTGTCTCACCTGCAACCTTGAACATTCAATCCATCCCTACACCCTACAGCTTTTGCCTCCTAAATAGTTCCCCCAGTTGCTGTTCCTTCTACCATTGCTCTAGTTGAGCCAGTCATCATTTCCTGTCCACACCATCATCACAGACTCCTAATATCTTTCTTCTACCTCTCCAATCCATCTTTTATTCTGTCACCAAAGTTATCTTTCTAAACTGCAAACAGATCGTGTGTTTGCCCCTGCTTCAAGCCCCCAATGCCGTCAGGAAGGCTGAAAACAAAGCACAAAGTGTTTTTGTGACTTGGTCCCTGTCTACATCTCCAAGGCACTAGTTTACCACCTCTCAAACTTGACCCTAGAGTAATACAGAGCTGGTTTTAGTTGGTCCTCTTCATACGGCCTGCTGGTTCATGACCCTGTGCCTTTGCTCCTGGTGTCCCCTCTGCCTTGCATGACTATGTCCCTTCTTTGCCTGGCTAATTCTGGGGCTTCAGCTGGAATGCATGGGATAATTGGGCTCTCTCTCCCTGAGTTTATTTTATCCTCCAGGAGGTAAGGCTATGATTCTCCATATGGTAGTCTTAGGTTCCCCAGCAGTGAAAAAGAGTAAGCCCCAAAGTGCAAACACTTTCAAGATTTTGCTAGCATCACACTGGCCAAAGCAAGGCACATGGCTAAGCCCAACGTCAATATAGGGAAAGATTAACCAAGGGCATGTATACAGAGAAGTGTTGTTCATTGGAGGTGATTAATGCAACACTACAGAATACCTGCTCATCCCTATGGCTCATGTTCCTCCTATATGCAAAATACACTTACCTCTCCCAAGATCCCGAAAGTTTCATCCAATTCTGATGTCAGCTCAAAGTGCAGGGTTTTGTTATCTACAATCATATCCAGAGGTAGCTTCTTATTTCACAGAACTATGAACTATAAAACAATTTGTGTTAATTATCTATTGCTATGCAACAAGTGACCCCTACACTTAGTGGTGTACAAAAGTACAAAATCGTTTATTACCTCTTGGCCTCTATTTCAGACAGGGTATCAGAGGGTACAGTTGTCTCTGTTTCATGATGTCTAGGGCTTCTGTTGGAAGACTTGAAGGTGGAGGCTGGAATCATCTTCAGGTTTTGTTCACTCACATGTGTGACAACTGAGGCTAGCTGTTGGCTAAGAGCCTATCTGGGGTTGTCAGGCAGAACACCCACACTTGATCTCTCCACATTGACTGGGCTTTCTCACAACTCAGCATCTACATTCCAAGGGCAAGGAGAGAGAGACAGAGAGAAATAAAAAGAGGGAGTGTGTAGGGCAAAGGAAGGGCGGGGATGGGAAGAGAGGGTAGGGAACAAAGAGAGAGCCAGGTGAAAACTATGTTGCCTTTTATGACCTAGCTTCAGAAGTCATGCAGGGTCACTTTTATGACATTTCATTTGTTGAGGCATTTACAACAGCCCACCCAGTTTCAAGGGGGAAGGAACATAGGTGCCACTGTCTTAATGGAGAGCTGACAATGTCACATTGTGAAAATAGCATGTGGGATGATCTATGTATTGGTATGGCCACCTTTGGAAAAATATGATCTGCCAGACTAGTTATCTGCATAGGCCCCCAACATATAATGCTGATACAAGGACAAGATAATGGCAATAAACACTCCCATTTGAAAAGCGAGGTACAAAGGAGGCCCTGGCCTACAACAATTCTGAAATCCATTTGGGCACATGTTACCAGGCACCTTTACTCTTGGAGAAGAGAAATCCTTCATTAGATCCTGATTACACTCTCTGGGAGTGGTTTCCTAGGCCACTGTTATGTATAGCTGTTATTTCTGTCCTCTGGCCTCTTGACTTTGTCACATGGGTCATACTTTTATATAAGAAGTGGCCTGTGTTTGCTGCTTAGTCTCTTTCTCAGCCTTCTCCGTGACCACACAAATCTGGGGACCCAGGAGAAATCTGCAAACTGGGCCATCTCAGTCCCTCTTAGATTCATTTGAACGTGTTTTGTTAGTTCAGCTCCCTTAGAAACCTTGTGGGTTTCATATGAACCTCACTTGAATCCACTCCATTGGGGGGAAGTTATACCCACAGCACTTTTTGAGACATGTTTCCTCTACTTTAGGTAGCATGTCAAGGGCTGTGGGACAATGCCCTTTGTCTATCTGAAAGGGTCTATTAGGCACAAACTCACCTCTTTCTGGGGTCTTCACAAAGGATCTTACAGTTACACTCTTAATCTTTGCTGGCTTACTAAACCTGAGTTGTGAAGTACTTTTATTTTCTGATTCAGATAATCCTGGCTTTTCTATATTTCCTCTAAAATTCTGCTTGCAAAATCTGCTAAGCTCAACCATCTCTTTCTGCACATTGTGATGTGCAGCTAAAAGTCAAATGACACTATCAATATTTTGCATGACCAGACATTTTCCTTAGCCAGGTACACAAATTCATACTTTTTTTTTCCATCTTTGCTAACTCTTTTGCTACGACACGACATGGAATACCATTTTTCCAGCCTTCTATTGCAGTTTCCTCACCACTTTTACAGCCACTATTATAGTTTGTTCACCCATTTCCCAGCCTTCACTAACAGTTTTCTTGCTGCTTTTCTAGTGCCCACCAACCACTCAGTTCCAAAGCAAATGTACCTGTTTTTGTTTGTTTGTTTACAAAAGTACCTTACTTCCAAGTACCCATTTCATTGGTTTAAGATGTTTTTGTTTATGTATGTGGGGCTTCAGCTCTGAAGGTTGGAATAGCTGGAATGTCTGGGCCCCTCTTTCCACATATTCTCTTACTGTCCTTCAGGGTTCACCCAGGAAAACAGAGCTACTATGTTTTGTGTAATAAAGAGTTTAAAAAATAGGCATTGGGCCAGACTTACATAACTTTGAAAGGAGTTTGGAAGGAGTTGAAGATCCCAGAAAGTGTCACTAAGCCACCATGTGAAGCACTGGCATGGGTGGGCAAACAGGAGCTTTCAGGGACATCTGAGAAGCGAAGCATGTTTAGTTAGTGAAGTAGGACAGTGAAGGGGGAATTGGTGGAGAGATTTTAGGGAAGCTCGAGCTACTGTTCCTGTGGGCTCACAGCTAAGAATATGTTGCTGGTCCTCGTGGAACCTATAAACAACTCAGCATGGAATCCTAAAAGCATGTTCAAGTAATCCACAGAAAGGCAAAAGAGAGAAAGTAACAAGAGACAACAGAAACAGAGCTCCAAAATATATGAAGCAGAATCTGATAGACATGAGTCAAACAATAGATAGATCCACAATTACATGTGGGGAGTTCAACACTCCTTTCTCAGTAATTGACAGACAATCAGTAAAGGGCATAGAACTGAAATACACTGTCAACCAGCTTAACCCAATTGCCTTTTACACAACACTCCACCTGACAGCAGCAAAATACATATTCTTTTCAAGTGCCATGGAATACAGGCAAAGATAGACCATATTCTGGGCCATAAAATGAATTTTAACAAGCTCACCAACATTTCAGTGATAAAGGTATGATCTTGGATGATATTATTAGTTGAACTGTATTCTCCCAAAAGATATGTTGGAAGTCCTAATCCCCAGTACCTTAGAATGTAGCAGAATATGGAAATAGGGTTGTTGCAGATGTAGTCAAGATGAGCTCATACTGGAGCTGGTTTGATGTAATGAATCAGAACTCAGGAGGAGAGAGGAAGGCACCCATATTTATAAGCAGCCCATTCTGGAGTGTCAAAGCCCAAGCAGATCAGTGAGGCTGTTTACGTAGAAGGGTGGTCTGGTAGGGGGATTCAGAGCACGAGTAGGATGAGGGGGCTAGTGATGCAGAGAACGGCATGGGATGTCAGTCTGTCTTAGTTTTCTAGGTCTGCTGTAACAAGGTACCACAAACTGCATGGCTTAAGACAACAGAAATTTATTGTCTCACAGTCTTGGAGGCTATAAATCTGAGATCGAGGAGTTGGCAGGGCCATGCTCCTTCTGAAATCTGTAGAGGAGTCCTTCCTGGACTCTGCCCAGGCAATTTTGGTGCTTCTTGGCTGGTGGCTGCATGATTCCAATCTTTGTTTTCATTGCCGTATTGAATTCTCCCGGCATGTCTCTGTCTTCACATGGTCATCTTCTTATAAAGACACCATTCATACTGAATTAGAGACCTACTCTGTAACAGCATGGCCTCACTTGGCTATATCTAAACAAGGTCACACTGTGAGGCACTGGGGCTGAGCATTTAATATACCCTTTTCTGGGGACACAAATCAACCACTGACAGTCTGCCCCTTGGTACCCCCTCACTGACGTCCACATACAAAAATGCATTCACCCATTCCAATAGTCACTAAAGTCTTAATTTATTTTAGCAGCAACTCTAAGTCCAACATCTCATCTAAATATAACCTAAATTAGGTATGGCCCATCCAGGGGTAATAATCCTCTCCAGCTGTGGAACTGTGAAACCTTGAAAACAAGTTATGTACTTCTAAGATACAGTGGTGAGACAGGCATAGGATAAGTATTTCCATTCCAAATGGAGAAACTGGAAGGATAAAAGATGTCACTGGCTTAAAGCAGTTTGCAACACAACGGGAAAATCCCATTAGGATTTATGGCTGTAGAATAATTTTCTGTGGCTGAATCCATTGGGCTCACCTCCTCAGTCTTGCGTATTGGCCTGCTCACTACCTAGAAAGAGGAGATGGAGGGGGGGAAAAGATGGAGTAGGAAGGCAAGGCAGAAACCTCCTCCGATCCACACACAAAGACAACTACAGCAAATACAACTGATGACCTGAAAGACCTCAGAACAGACCCCCTACTTCCGGTGAAGAAGAGAAGAGCACACAGAGAAGGGTTCAGTGCCAGAATCACAATCAATCTCCACAATCAGTCAGGAGCGCAGCCCTTCCCCCATCCTAGCCCAAAGGTGGGAAGAAGAGGAGTGGAGCAGGGAGAGGATAGGCCCTCAGGAACTCTGCACACCTGGCTCTGGAGATCTGCCCCAGGTACGTCAATCCATATTGCATTGGGTTTTGGTGATTAGCAGGGACTGGACACCAGGGACAGTTGGAGCCCTCTGGGAGGCTGAGACTCCAGCCACTTGTGGAGGACAGGTGCACTCTGGCAGTCCCTCGGAGACCCAAAACATAAGCGGCTGTTTGAACGATTTGCCGTCAGTGGAAGGAGTACCAGAGAGGCGAGGATTGGACAGAGCTCCCTCCACAGGAGAAAGGGCAGGTGGATCACACCTTCCCAGCCTCCCTGGGACTAAGAGTTCAGGCACTTGTGGGAGCCCCAAATACTCCATTCCCCTCACTGGCAGCTCAGCCCTGAGGTGCTTCCCTGTGCACCTGCCTGCCTGCTCAGCCCAGCAGCATCAGACTTTGCTGCCTGGCAGGCATAGGGAGGAGGCTTTCCCAGATTTCTAGGCCCTATCCCAGCCTAACTGGGGAGGCACGTGTGGGAGCCAGCTCCGAGTGCTCCTTCCTCCTTGAGGAAGGTCCAGGGTGGTGCTGCTTACCCCTCCGCAACCACATTCCCCAGAGCCGCATGACCACTCCATGCACCCTGGTAGGCCAGCGATGGCACCATCTCTTCAGGGCAGGCAGAGGGCAGCCCACCCTCAACATTGCAAGCAGAAGCACTGTTGCTCTGTTCACAAAAGGCTGGCTGAGGTGAACTGCCACCCACAGCTGACTGATCCACCACTGCTGGCAGACAGAAACACCATCAGGCGATCAGCAGACTTCTCAGCAGAAACTTTACAGGCTAGAAGTCATGAAATATTTAATGTATTGAAACAGAAGGACCTTCAACCAAGAATCCTCTACCCAGAGGATTGTCATTCAGATTTGAAGGAGAAGTTTAAAATTTCCTAGATAAATGAAGGCTGATGGAATTTACAGCCGCTAAACAGGCATTACAGGATATGTTAAAGATTCTGTAGATGGAAATGTTCTTAAGCCTAAGTAATTTTCATCAGTGAAAGTAAACCCACAGTAAGGGTACTTACAGGAAAGGAATTAAAGCAAAACAAAACATAACAAAGTGGTAAAACCAACTATACACAAAATCAGTCAAGTGACACATGCAAAAATGCAAATTATGACATCTATTACATAAAGAGTAGAGGAGGAAGATGAAAAATAAGGAAGTACTTTTAGATTGTGTTGGAAATAGAACAAGCATCAGCTTAATTAGACTGTTATGTAGTTAGGAAGCTATCCATGAACCTTATGGTAACCAGAAACTTAGAGACTATAATAAATACACAAAAAATTCAAATAGAGAAATCCAAACACAACACTAAAAAAACCATCAAATCACAAGAGAACAGTATAAGAAGGGAAGAAAGTAACAGAGAGGAAGTATAAAAACAACCAGAAAACAATTAATGAAATGACAATAAGTACATGCCTATCAACAATTACCTTAAATGTAAATGGACTGAATGCACTAACCAAAACACACAGGGGGACAGAATGTATAAAGAAACAAGACCCACCTATATGCTGCCTACAAGAGACTAATTTCAGAACCAAAGACGTACATAGACTGAAAGTGAGGGGATGGACAAAGATATTTCATGCATATAATAGGGAGAAAAAAAGCAGGAGTAGTAGTATTTATATCAGACAATATAGACTTCAAAACAAGGTGATGAGAAAAAGAAGGGCAATACATAATGATAAAGGGGTCAGTCCAATAAGAGAATATAGCATTATAAGTATCTGTGCATCTGACATAGTAGAACCTAAATATGTAAAACCAATACTTACAGAATTAAAGGGAGAGATGTACTGGAATTCATTTAAATTAGGATACTTTAACACACCACTTACATCAATAGGCAGATCGACCAGACAGAAAATAAATAAGGAAACGAAAAGACTGAACACAGCACATTATGTCTGATGGACTTAACAGATATCTACAGAGCATTCCACACAAAAGCAGCAGTATACACATTTTTCTCAAGTGTACACAGAACGTTTTCCAGAACAGATCACATACTAGACCACAAAAACATCAATGAGTTAAAAAAGACTGAAATTGTATCAAGCAGCTTTTCAGATCACAATGGTATGAAACTAGAAATAAGTTACATAAAGAAAAGAAAAAAACCCCTAAGCATATGAGGCTAAACAACGTGCTTCTAAATAATCAATGAATCAATGAACAAACCAAACAAGAAATCAACCAATACATGGAGACAAATGAAAACAAAAACACATTAATCCAAAATATGTGGGATGCTGCAAAAGCAAGTCTAAGAGGGATGTAAATAGCAATACAGGCCTACCTCAAGAAACAAGAACACTCCCAAAATAAACACACTAAACTCACAATTAAAGAGCTAGTAGAAGAACAAAGGAAACCGAAAGTTAGTAGGAGGGACATAATAAAGATCAAACAGAAATAAGTAAAATAGAGAAGAATACAACAAGAGAAAAAAAATCAATGTAACCAAGAGCAGGTTTTTGAGAAAATAAATATAATAAACAAGCCCCTAACACAACTTATCAAGAAAAGAAGTGAGAGTACACAAATAAACAAAATCAGAAACAAAAAAGGAATAGTCACAACAGATAACACAAAATACAAAGAATTATTAGAGAATTCTATGAAAAATCATATGCCTATAAATTGGACAACCTAGATGAAATGGACAACTTGCTAGAAAAATACAACCTTCCAAGTTTGACCCAAGGAGAAACAGAAAATCTGAACAGACCAATTACCAGTAATGAAATTTAATTTGAAATAAAGAAACTCCAAACAAACAAGCAGCCATGACCAGATGGCTCTACAGCTCAATTCTACCAAACATTTAAGGAATAGCTAATGCCCATCCTTCATAAAGTACTCCAAAAAGTAGAAGAGGAGGGAATACTTCCAAACTCATTCTATGAAGCTGGTATCACTCTAATACCAAAAGCCACACAAAGATACTACGAAAAAGGAAAATTTTAGACTTATATCCCTGATGAACATAGATGCAAAAATCCTCAACAAAATATTAGCAAGCCAAATTCAAAAACACATCAACAGAATCATCCATCATAACCAGGTGAGATTTATTCCAGGTATGCAAGGATGGCACAATATTCATAAAGCAAACAATGTCATACATCATATTAACAAAAGAAGGATAAAAACTACATGATCATCTCAATATATTCTAAAAAGCAATTGACAAAATTCTACATCCATTCATTATAAAAACTCCCCCGAAAATGGGTATAGAGGGTACACACCTCAACATAATAAAGGCCATGTATGATCAACCCACAGCTAACATCACACTCAATGGGGAAAAGCTGAAAGCTTTTCCTACATGATCAGGAACAAGACAAGGATGTCCACTCTCACCACTTTTCTTCAACATAGTGCTGGAAGTCTGAGCCACAGCAATCAGACAAGATAAAGAGGAAAAATGCATCCAAATTGGTAAGGAAGTAGGTAAACTGTCACTATTTGCAGATTACATGATGTTATGTATAGAAAACCTAAGGACTTCACCAAAAAAAAAAACTATTAAAACTGAAAACTAGATTCAGCAAAGTTGCAGGATACAGAATCAATATTCAGAAATGTGGTGCATTCCTATATACTATCAGTGAACTAGTAGAAAGAGGAATCAAGAAAATAATTCCATTTGCAATTGCATCAAAAACTATGAAATGCCTAGGGATAAACCTGGCCAAGGCGATGAACAACCTGTATTCTGAAAACTATAAGACACTCATGAGAGAAACTAAAGAAGGTACAAATAAATGCTTGTGGATGGGAAGAATTAATATTGTCAAAATGGCCATCCTGCCCAAAGCAATTTACAGATTCCATGCAATCCCTATGAAAATACCAATTGTATTTTTCAATGAACTTGAGAAAATAATCCTAAAATCATTTGGAAAAGCAAAAGACTCTAAATAGCCAAAGCCATCCTGTGAAAGAAGAAAAAAGCTCGGGGATTGTGCTCCCTCAGTTTAAGCTATACTACAAAGCTACAATGATCAAAACAGTATGACACTGGCACAAGAACAGACCCATAGATCAATGGATCAAAATAGAGAGGCCAGATATATTCCCACACATATATGGTCAATAAATGTATGATAAGGAAGCCATAAATATGCAATGGGGAAAAGACACCTTCTTCAATAACTGGTGCTGGGAAACCTGGACAATTACATGTAAGAGAATGAAACTGAATTACTCTCTAATCCCATACACAAGTGTAAACTCAAAATGGATTAAAGACCAAAATGTAAGACATGACACCATAAAATTCTTAGAAGAAAGCATAGGCAAAAATCTCTTGAACATAAGCGTAAGCAATTTTTTTCTGGATACATCTCCTAGGGCAAGGGAAACAAAATAAAAATGAACAAGTGGGACTACCTCAAACTAAAATAATTCTGTACAGAAAAGGACACCATCAGCGTAACAAAAAGGCAACCTATGGTATGGAAGAATATATTTATAAACTATTTGTGTGATGAGGGGTTAACATCCAAAATATATAAAGAACTCATATGCATCAGCACCAAACAAACAAACACACCAACAAACATATCACCCAATTAAAAAATGGGCAGAGGACCTCAACAGACATTTGTGCAAAGAAAAAATAAGGCGGTGAACAGGCACATGGAACGATGCTCCACACTGCTAATCATCGGGGGAATGCCAATCAAACCATGATGAGCTGTCACCTCACACAAGTTAGAATGGCCACTATCCAAAAGGCAAGAAATAAAAAGTGTTGGTGAGGATTTGGAGAGAGGGAACCCTCATACACAGAAGAGGAATGTAAACTGGTTCAGCCACTGTGGAAAGCAATATGGAGGTTCCTCAGAAAATTAAAAATAGAAATACCATTTGACCCGGGAATTCCACTCCTAGGAATTTACCCAAAGAATACAAGTTCTCAGATTCAAAAGGACATATGCACCCCTATGTTTATTGCAGGCCTATTTACAATAGCCAAGATATGGGAGCAACCTAAGTGTCCATCAGTCGATGAAGGGATAAAGAAGAGGTGGTACATATACACGATGGAATATTATTCAGCCGTAAAAAATAAATCCTGGCATTTGCAACAACATGGGTGGACCTGGAAGGCATTATACTAAGTGAAATAAGCCAGGCAGAGAAAGACAAATGCCATATGATTTCACTTATTTGTGGAATATGAAACAAAATAAAATAAAATAAAATGAACAAAATAGCAGTAGACTCATAGACACTGAGAAGTTACTGGTGGTTGCTATAGGGGAGTGGTTGGGGTGAGTGGGTAGGGAGGTTGAGGGGAATAAAAGGGCACAAAAATTCTCAATCATAATGTAGGTTGGTCAAGGCTATGGTAGTACGGCATGGAGAATATAGCCAATGATTCTGTAACATCTTCCTATGTTGACAGACAGTAACTGCACTAGTACGGGTGAGGATTTAGTAATATGTTTAACTGCTGAACCATTGTGTTGTGTACTTGAAACCAATATAAGTTTGTATATCAATGATACTTCAATGAAAAAAAGGAAAGATGGTCTGGTCCTCTGGCCCTGGGGGGCCCTCAACACTGGACAACAGCCCAGGCCCCCTGAGGTCTGGGTAGAGGTCCTTCCCCCTGAGCCCTTTTCTGCAAGTTTCAAAATAGAAACTAAGAAAAATACTCTGAACAAATATGGCAAATGTTGAAATTCTAGAGACCTGGGAGGCATATTTTCAGGTGTTCACTGTAATATCTCTAGTTTTCTAACTCACTATAGAATTCCAAAATATAAATATTCAAAAATGGTAAGTAATGCTTATTATAGAAAAGATAGTGAATCATTCATAAAGTCATTGCCCAAGGCCACTGTTAACACTGGGTATATTTTCTCTATGTTGAAAAAAGAGAATTATCGTAGTAAACTGAATTTGATGTTATAAGCTTTTGAAGGGTGGGTGATTTTTTTAAAGTTAAAATCAGGTCATTTTCCTTTTTTTCAGCTTTAGAGGAAAAGTTGAAATTGCTCAAGTTAGTGTGAGACTTCGGGTGCCCATTCACTTGCAAGTCATGGCTGGAGTCACTAGAGGGCGCACTTCAATCAAAGACCGTAGAAAGCTCTGACTATAAAATATGCCAACATTTTTTGAAATCTAAGAAACAAAAATTCAAATAAACGTACATACATCTTTTAAGACACCAACATTGTATTCTGGTACCCTCTTTATTTATCTTATGTCTTCTTTAGTTTTAGAATGAGAAAATGTGGTTTCTACTGTTGTCAACATCATGGTTGTCAAAATGCTGTCTTTTCTATTTAAGACTAATTCTACCTCTTTGCTCTACGTGGTAGCACAAACCATCTTGGGATCTGTAGGCTCTCTCTTCAGTTTTCTCTACCATATCAGGGGACCTGTCTAGATTATGTCACCCTGAATGATTTTTATTTTTATCAATGAAAAATTTTCTTTGGTGAGTTTGATGTCTTTTTTCCCATTTTTGAAAGGTAAATTAATTCCGAAATCGGGGTGTATGGGAGGAGGCAGGAGCTGGGTTTATTTGGCGAGGTTCTGGGGTGGCAGTACTTGCTAGGGGAACTTTGGCCGTGAAGCAAGGCCATTGCCAGACCCAAGAATGGGCCAGGTCACTGTTGCTGTGATAAACACATCATTGAGACATAGAGTATCAGCAGTGAGAGACACATAAACAAACATTTTCCTATCTGTGTTTGGTGAAATCCTAGGGTTCCACAAATATTTGACGTGAATTTCATTAAGAAGTGTTTAAACCCAAACTTGTACTAAAGGAAAATATGTCTATTCAAATGCCAGGCTAGCTCATTCTGGGGTATACCAGAATAAGACACCAATAATTACTGTTGGTGTGTCAGTTGCCGTATTTACACTTCTTTTAAATTTCGTTGATTAATCATAATGATAAATGCTGATATTTACTGAATGCTTACTACGTGGCAATCATAGTATGTAATCCTGCATGAACCGTCTGATTTAATAGTGTGGTTAACACTGTTATTTTCTCACCTTACATACGAGGGGGTTATTTTCTGAGGTTTTAATGTTAAAATTAGATAAATCATTTTCCTTTTCTCCCCTTTAAGTGAGCTGATCACTTAACTTAGGTCTCTTGGATTTACCAGTTCCTCAAGCCAAACACCTTGGAGTCATCTTTGATTCATGTCTTTATCTTAGGCCTCACTGTTCATTCATCAGCAAAGCTTTTCAGCTCTAACTTCAACATATATTCATAATAAGATCACTTCTTACTACTCATATCATTTAACCATTAAGCTATTCAGCCTTCCCAAATAGGTAGTTCGCAACACTATTCTCCTCCACCCCCACTGCCCTCAGCTTTGGTTCTAGTCTCTATGCATCTGCTTATGAAAATCGTATAAGCAAGTGAGCCCAAAATCACATATGGGCCACACAGCTTAAACCCAAGGAAGCCTATGGGAATTTGCCCTGGGTGCGTGCTCCTGTCACAACAGAGAAAGTTGAGGGAAGAAACCTGAAGGGAGCCTGTGTGGGAGTTTGGGGGACAGCAAAGTGGGCCAGTGCTCCTGGAATAGAGTGAATGATGGGGAGAGTAATGGAAGGTGCCAGATTAGTAAGAAAAAAACAGACTTTATAGGGACTTATAGACCTTTGCAAGGCTTTTACTCTGATTGAAAAGTGGTGCCATTGCAGTGTTTTGAACAGATAAGAGGCATGATCTGACTCAAAGGTTTAACAGTACCTTTCCAGTTGCTATGATGAAACTAGACAGTGGGTAGTCAAGGACAGAAACAAGGAAACCAGTTAAGTGGCATATGCGTTTCTAGGACCATAGCAAAGTCCCACGGACTGGGTGACTAAAACAAAGGAATGTGTTGTCTCACAGATCAGGGAAGTAGAAGTCTGAAGCCCCAGTGTCATCAGGGCCATGCTCCCTCTGAGTTGCTGAGTAGACTCCTTCCTTGCCTCTTGCTAGCTTCTGGTGGTGGCTGTTGATCCTTGGAATTTCTCGGCTTGCAGCTGTAGCACTTCAATCTATGTCTCTGTTGTCATCTAGTTTTCTCCCTGTGTCTCTGTCTTCACATGTCCATCTGCTCCCTGTCTCTCTCTCCTCTTCTTATAAGGACACCAGTCGTGTTGGAACTGGTGGCGTATGTAGTGCATGGTACATTGATAACAGGGATTATGGGGAGAGGTGGAGTGGTGGTCTCACTAGGAGCATGCAAACCACTGGGCCCCCTTTTCATCTCCAGAGAAGTGTCAAGTCTGAAAGAAGCTTGATCCTATCAGGAGGGATGGCAGCCCTCTGGGCCTCCCCTTTAATCCTGTTGGGTAATTGTAATACTTCTTTTCTTTCCTTTATTTTTATAGGCAGCTCATCATTTAAAATAGTACAATGGTGTCTGTTTTTGTAAAAATGATAAATTATTATAAAATACTCAAATAATTGAGAAAAGTGAAAAGAAATGGAAAAGAACTCCAGAAACAACCATCATTAGCACTACGTGAACATCTCAGACACTATGTGAATTTGTACATATGTAGCTATTTTACAAGATCTGGTTTTCATTCAGGTAATACGGGGCCATTGTTATAAACAGTTTGCATTCTGTAAATTTATTCTAATCCTCTTACTTGACAAATGAGAGCATCAAGTTCCAGAGATGGGAAAAGACGTGTCCAGGGTCACTTACCAGTCAGTGAGACCTAAGTCTCTTGACTCTCCAGTTCAGTGTTGTTTCTTTTCATTAAACCATTCTCTCCTCCTCTTACCATCTACATGGCATAGCCCATGCTCTTTCACCATATAGATCTCCGAGTGGCTCACTTTGTCTTTGGGTTTGAACGTTCATTCATTTAGTCATTCAGCAAATGTTCACTGAACACCTACTGCATGCCAGACAGAAGTGCTAGTCATTGGGGATGTAGTGGTGGACAAAGCAGACAAAATCTCTGACCTGGTGAAGCTTACATTCTACAGAATGCACAGAAAGTTTATGCTTCACTTGTCAACTTTCTCCAATCAGGCCAAGACTCATAACTATGATTTGTTTATAACCTCAAATCCTTCAACGATGATGGGAAAATGAAACAGAAATTGTTAGACAAAATCATACTGCTAGTCCAGGAGTACCAAATGAACACATGCAAGTAATAGATATTAACACAGTTCATGAGGTCTATAGCACTTCTTTGTAACTATGATTCCTCTTAATGTGGTTGAAAAGTTTGATTTAAAAATTCCAAAGTGTTACATATATATGAAAATGCCCATAATCAGCCATTTAAAATTTATAAATGTATACAATATGTAAGGAAGCAAAAATCCTTCTCTCTGATCCTATAGTACGGAGGTAACAATTATAAACACTTTAATGTGAGTCACCACCAACTTTTTTCTAAGTTTATATGTATTTTAGTTTTTGTTTTAATAACAAAAATATTCTATAATTGCTATAAAAACCTTCAATACAGAAAGACCTATATTGTGTAAACTGTGAAATTTCCGTACGTCATCACCCCCAATCCCAGTCTTCATGGGTAACTATTAACGTGTTGTTGTGTATTTGTTGTGAATACTTTCACATATTTTTTTATTCATTTACAAACAAATGCTTGTGTGCACACTCATGTACATGCACACAGGTAAACAGAAGGGGCTATTTAAGTATTTTGTTTTAAGCCAGCAGTGGTTGGAAGTTTAAAGTTCAGTGGCTGAGAGCTCGTTCTTCTGCTTTTCATTTTCTACAAGTAGAACAATGTAGCCATATGCCAGGCCCTCTCTGGATTTAGTACTCGATGCTTAGAATGTGAGCAGATGCTGAAAGCTATTAATGAAGCCCTTGAAGGGAGGGCTATTTGTGTATATTGTAGACACAAGGCCAAAGTTGAATATAGAGGCCAACTGACCAGCTGGCAGGGGGGTAGGAAAATGTAGAGCACGCCAACATGAATTGCAAGTTGATGGGTCATGGGAACCACATCATCTGGAGCAGTGTCCCCAGATTCCCGTAATTCTGGAAATGGAAGCAATACATAGAGCCTTATAGCCTTTTAACCTCAATTGTTAAATTATTGTGTTGCAAAACAAACAAAAAATACCCAATATGGTCGAAATAAGATTGGTTTCTATTAGGCCTAAAATTGAAATATTTACAGATTTTCATCTTTAAAATTTCATAGATTCAAAGAATAAGCCTCAGTAATGCATGCTTGATGAATGCCAACTTTATAAGCTCTTTAATGTGAACTCACTATTCCTCATTCCCAAACACCACATATATTCTTCTTTCAGTTTAGGCACACCGCCACAGCTGCACAAGACGCAATGCTGATCTCTATCCAGCCAACAATCAGGTATTTGTCTTCTAATCAGATTTCACAAGAAACCTGAATGAAGTCATTATATCAAGACATGAAATAATTAACCTTTTCTAATTTAAAAGGGACTAACAGGGAATGGTCTCTGTGACAGGTGTAAAATTCCATTCCTTCCAGAAAATTCCTCACCCTGTAGATGCTCTTTCTGATTGAAAAAAAAATTTCATTTAAAGAAAAGGTTTACCTTGTATTATGAATATCGCTCAGGCACAACATATAAAGGCAATGAATTTCCATGCAGCAGTTCAAGGCCTCGATCTTCTAATCACTAATATTCGTTGTTCACTTACAAATTATAAATATTCACCTGTTCTTGCAATTCGATCACCGAATTGCAAGAACACGTGAATTCTAGTGCTTAGAGTCCCAGGAAGTCTTATAATGCATCATAGTATTAGGTTTTCTCAGAGAAGTAAAGCAGGTTAGTGACCAAAGCCTTAAATTGAAAATAAGAGATCGGGAAAAATCATTCTATTTCCACTGCCACAGAGATGAATCAAGAACAAAAAAGGAGAAGCTATTTTTATATCACAGTGCAAAGATTAGAAACCTTTGACCTATCATTTAGATGTGTCTCTGGGCTTAACTTACTACGACTTGAAGCAGTTTCTGAGTTCTTACCCTTTCCCCCCTACACTGACTCACACACATACAACAGACAATTTCTTTAAGATGAGTCTAACATGCATGTTGTGTGAATTCGAAGGGGACCTCTGGGTGTTAAAAGGCAAGCCCGGTGCCCTGAATGGCCTTTGAGATGGAGAGATGCTTTTCACAGAGACCTGGTTTTCAGAGAATGAGTTGTGTGGATGATAGCAATTGGAGAAGTGATGGAGTCCACGTCACCTTTGGGATGAGCGTGGTGAAGTTTGAGAGGAAGTTAGTGAAGGTGGGGGTTGCTGACCTTGAGTATGGCAAACTTGCTGAGTGCTAACTGGAGGTGACGTTAAGGTGGCAAACCTGGAAGGGACAATAGGGCTAAAGGCTTCTGCAGTACTGGCGGGTAAGTGCTCAGGCAGGGCACACTGCCTGTTCTTTTTCTTTCTCTTTTTCCGTCTCTTTCTTCTTTGTTTCTCTCCTCCTCTCCTGGCTTGATTTCATTTCCTCTTCCTTTCTTCCTGGAGTAGGAGTGCCAGGGATGGGCTTCACAGAGGCCATGAACTCCCTGAAATTCCAGTAAAGAGAAGGATCTGTAGGTTGTGCACGCTTCTCGTAATCGCCCAGACCCAGAACCCTAAAGGGCTGCTTCCTCTCTCTGATCTGCCTCCCATCTAATCCAAGGTCTCTGGCTGTGCACATTTAGAGCCCTCTCCTTTGAAAGCTCCCCTTTCCTTGAGCTTTTTCTTCCCCTCGGTTCCTCTCTCCCTTACTTAGACATAAAATGGAAGCAAAGTTTCCTTTATTCACTTTAATTTATCTTTTATTGTAAAAGCAAGTGAATGGGATTTCTGGTATTTCTTGCCCATAAAACTTAACCTACTTAATTTTTTTCAACATTTTCTTTACCCCTTTTGGGACAGTTTCTTTTAATAGAAAAAAATATTGCCTATCTCTTTGCGGGGGCTTCATTTTATGGACCTGTTGAAAAATAGTACTCACACTAAGAACTAGCAATTATTGAGCTTACTCTGTTCCAGGGACTTAACATACATTATCTACTTAATAATATACGCACCCCACAAGGTTGATGTGAAGACTGAGCAAGCTCATGTCACGTATATGAGCTGTGTTGTGCAGTGCAAGCTGTCAATAAAAGTAAGGTACTGTTACTCTTATTGTTACGACTATACTACTATTAAGTTACTGGAATAAGACACATCCCACAGCCTTCAGAATGCAAGTTTAGGGTCTAAGAATCAAAATTTTTGCTAGATAGAGCAAGAGAGCTGGGAATAGGAGAGTACAAGGTTCTTGGGATATGGCGGAGGAACAGTGGTCTGAAAACAGCAGAGGAATAAGGGATAGGCCGACAATTATCCTCACTCCCATGCCTGGGGATAAGATGTGACTAGTTTCGAAGATGGTCTCTAGCAAGGCTGACGCTTGTAGGGAACAAGAGCACATCCAGATTTGGGTTTACATCCAAGCTGTGTCTGTTACTAGCTGTGTGAACTTGGATGGATTAGTTAACTCTTCAGAGTCTCAGTTTCCTCATCTGTAGAGTGGGGGAGCTAATATACAGCTTAGTTCAGATGGTTATGTGGGAACACACATGAGATAATATGAGACATAATGCCTTCCACTTAGTAAATGCTATTATTATTATCCTTCTAGCCTCTCTGGAAAGCAGGCATGATTACTGCTCTTTTACAGTTGAGATAACCGAGACTTAGAGGGTATAAATAGTTGTCCAAGGTACAATTAATACTCACAAGGCTATAATTTGAATGGATATTGATTTGCCCCACAGCCTGTGATCTTTCTACCATTCCATGATCTTTCTCAGAAATAATGTTCTTATTCCAGAAATGAGAAACACAAGGTCAGCTATCACCTTCAAATAATAACAGTAACAAGCCCCGAATGTGCTTCTTAGCCCTTGAGCTACCCGGGCTGTTCATCGCACTTGCTTTCAACTCCAGGGAAAAGGAGCTATTGGTTACCTATGGCTTGGTGGAGCTGTTGTTTTTTCTTCTACAAAGTCTGCTTCCCCTTCTCACTAAATTAGTGTTATTTCCATGAAACAAAGGTGTTTTTCTGATGTTTCAGTCTTTTCATCTCCCACTGAGCATCCACTTTCTGGCAGCCTTTTATTTCCAGGTAGATTACTGCTGCCCCAAACACAGAGGCCTCAGGACTTAGGATTTTCCACAACCTCCATATCTCTGTGAGAATGATGCTGGTGCTGGGCTTGGGTTACACAGGAAATTCTCGACATCACATTTTCCGAAGACCTACATGCTTTTCTCATCCCTTGCATGATGCCACACTCACACCTCTGGCTTCAGTTTTTTGGCATATGGCATTTCTGGCTCTGGCATCTGGTAATCTCTGCAGCTTTGGTGTTGCTTCTTTCTCTGAAATAGCATGCCCTTTCAGCTATTGCTCACATACGCCCTGTTTAGTACTGCTGGCATATGGCGTTCCTAGAACCTCACTGTCTTCCCAGCAGAGGGGTGAAAAGGGGCACATTTCTCTTGATGAACTTGGGGAAAGCAAGGATACTGTAGGATTAATGTATCAGGGAAATTATTGGAATCGTGAGTGCGAGTCATTAATTGCACAGTCTGAATTTATTTGACACAAAATTTTTGAATGTGCATTATGAAGAAAGCATTGTGCTGAATACTGCAAGAATACAAAGATATGATCTCTGTCCTTACAGAGTATATGAGTTAATGGAGGACTAAAATTCCCTTTGGAGAGTTTTAAGTTCCACAAAGAAAATGCAAAATAAAAAATTCTGTAAGGATCCAGTGTCTGTAGGACTAGAGAAAGCTTCACAAAGAAACTGATATCTGATGTGGGTCTGGCACAAAATAAGTGCTCAAGAAATATTTATAAAGTTGGGGTTAGGCAGAGAAAATATGAAAAAGGCATCGTAAGTGAAGGGAATGGTGTGAGCAACATTTGTGGAGGCAAAAACAGTCACTCACAATGTCAGCAGGGCTCTTATTTTAAAACGGCAACTAGTGTTGGCAAGGATGTCGAAAAATGGGAAACCTTGCACACTGTGGGTGGGAGTGAAAAATGGTACAGCCACTATGGAAACCAGTATGGAGTTTCCTCTAGAAATTTAAAATAGAACTACCATATGGTCCAGCAATCCCACTTCTGCATATTTGTCTAAAATAATTGAAATCAGGATCTTAAAGAAATACCTGTACCCCCATGTTCATTGCAGTGCTAGTCACAATAGCCAAGAAATGGAGCAGCAACCTAAGTGTCCATCAGCAGATGAATGGATAAAGCAAATGTGTTATATATATAAATGGAATACTATTCAGCCTTTAAAAAGAAGGAAATTATGTGACGTGTGACAACACAGATGGCCACTGAGGACATTATACTAAGTAGAATAGGCCAGTCACAGAAAGACAAATACTGCAAGATTCCCTTATATGAAGTATTTAAAATAGTTAAATTCATAGAATCAAATAGTGGAATGGTGGTTGCTAGGGTCTGGGGAGAGGAGGAAATGGGACTTACTAATCAATAGGCATAAAGTCTTAGTTAGGCAAGATGAATAAGCTCTGGAGATCTCTTGCGCAACATTTATAACCTTCAACTCTGTATTGTACACTTAAAATTTGCTAGGAAGATAGATCTCATGTTAAATGTACTTACCACAATAAAATAAAATAAAAAAGAATGGTTACAATGTGTACTGGCATCAGGAAGTGGTTTAGACCAGAGTAAAAGGTACATGTCAGGGAAGAGTGTGGAGTGAGTCTGGAAGGGAGGGTCACAGCCTGCAGTGCCAGGCTAAGGAGCTTGCCCTTTACCTAGCAGGCATTTATGGAGCCATTGAAGATTTTTGTGCACCAGAACAATGGAATAGATTAATTTCCTACGAGCTCTGATGAGGTGGCCAATGTGATTTTAACAACAGCTGGAGAGAGGTCAAGAGAATGAGCATGAAGAAAGAGACCGCTATATTTGGTGATCAGGATGCATGCAGGACATCCCTAAAGGATACTTCTGGTTGAATGGTGGGGGCAGAAGCCAGATTTCAAAGATATAAAGGGATGAGTGTGGTAGTGGAAGGCAGGTGAGCAAGCCTTAGCAACTTGAAGGTCCAGGAGCCTGAAGGAATGTTTGTGGAATCAATTATCTTTGAAGCAGAGAGGAAGGGGCCTGTGGAAAGGGAGACGTTGGAAATGTGGGAGAGATTGGCTAATTCACACAGAGATCATGGAGGGCGAGGGCTGAGATGGGAATTAGTGGAAGGGTTTTCCTTAGAAAGGAGGTTTGGTCTCTTTTTCAGATATGGAACTAAAGGAAGAGAGATGAAAGGAAGTGTTTTGGGGAAGAGAATGAGCCACAAGAAAAGGAAGGAGTAACTAAAGTTTGTTGCAAGCCTTGCTCTCTTGACAGAATGCTGAGAACACACTTCTCAAAGCCTGCCCATCACTTTGGCTGCTTCCAAAAGATTTATGGCCCTACTGATTTTCTTCAGCTTCAGTCTGAAACCACCTGACAGTTGCAGTTGGCTCAGGCCTTCTTGCAGTGAATTGATACCATTTCTGGTGGGCTTCAAAGACAGTATAAATGGCTCTCCCCTGAGAGCGGGCTATGCTCAGCATCTAGGCTATGCTCAGCCTCATTACACAACCAATTAAACCACTATCACTTGAAAGGAATCAATGGCAGTTCAAGTTCTGCTTGAGTAGATTTGGCTTTTCCATGTTCACACATATTACAGTCTTGCAGTCAAGGAGTTCCCAACCATTGCAAGGGGAACATGTTATCACGACCTTAGAAACAGTAGATTCTTTCACTTTCTCTAAGGGGGAGTCCCAGAAGATCTTACTCCTTGGATGGTAGGCAAGGTCCCTTCAATCTTTCTGAATAGAAAGGAGTCTAAGCAGCTCTTTAAACAGCGGGAAGCTCAA